>NC_056712.1:2138958-2884662 GCF_018831695.1 Puntigrus tetrazona | reverse complement strand
GTATGAGATCCCCAGGAAGTGTTCTGTGGATTGTGACTTAAATACACTGCTCAATTATGATATGCTGAATTGTCAACCGCTGCTTTCAGAGCCTTTTTTGATCTGATCAGACCTCAGTTATCTTACTGGGAGGCAGGGGAAATTGTTATATCCAGTCTGCAAACTGATGTGGTATCCATTTTAAGAAATATCAATTCAAGTGTCAATAACACACCAAGGCCTTTCAATTCAAACCACTGAATTTGGAGAAACTGTCACAAAGAACTTTATAGTGAATTCTGGAGACTTAAAAGTGCATGATCAGTATGCCAGCACAAGTGACAAAATAACCTGTATTGACAATGGGTTTAGCTATTGGTTCTTTATTTTTTCTCTTTTTTTATGCTTCATGCGGCATTGCTGAGGTGTATGCTATTAATGATGGTTGATTTTTAAATTATAGCTTTTACTTGTGTAGAAACTTATTTTACACTGTACACTGTATATTTAGTATATAACCCAGCAAAATTCCCTGCCTCACACATGCAAAGACGAACTTTGCAAAGAAGTTTCAGTTCGCAGCATCCAGCATAGTGGAGTAATACAAGAGTTTCTTCTGGCTTTGTTTATTCCTTTAAAGTCTGTTTTCAATTGTGTGATATTACTGTGCGTGAGAATAATTCCCGTAAGTAACAATATTTGTTATCATTGTAGATGTGTTTTGGAGTGGAGTGTTTATAACGTAATTCAGTTTATTCTACTCCACTTGTGTTATTACGATTAAGTGCCATTATAAATGTGCAATGGCTGTAATGCTTTGGCATTTGACACATCATTCAATTGATTGCAATCAAAGATTATAATTTATTTGTATAAAGTATCACTTGTTGTGTACTGGTGTAAATATTGATTCAGTCTGATCAGCATTACATGGAGCACCTGAGAGCACTAGTATAGGGTGCACAGTGTTATTTGACACCAGCAAGCAGCAGCAGTAGTTCCAGTTTGTTTAATAAAAGTTGCCTATGTGCTCATACCACAAGAAGCTCTTGTTTAGTTTAGTTCACTATTACCTTAGACAATTATATAGTTTTATATAGAGTTCTTATAGAGTATCTCATTATAATTACATGTATTTACCATCTTTATTTGTTCTCAAGAGAAACCACATTTTGTGCATAACCAAACCAATCTTTGAGAACTTTGAGATTGAACATGTTCACTCTGGAATAGCTGCAGGTAAAGCAGGTAAAGGTCCTGCCACGCTGCACTCTGTAATCCATTCAGTGGTCGCATTTTAATGCTTTTGTGATTTTGAGCTTGCATTATATCTAGGATAAGATCTTGTAAAATGTCATAATAACGCTTTCAGTTGATGGCTGTTAAAAATCGCGACATCTTATTTTAAAGAGAACAACTGTACCGCTCAATCACAGATGCCTTAACATTACTAGATATAGCAAATGATGTACTTTTTCATCAGTTGTTGGAAATGGTTTTGTTTTTTGTGGCACGCAGTTTTTTGGAGTGTAGATTCAACCCTTTCGTGACTGAGTTCCCATCCGGTCTTATCCACGTCCACCTGGTCTGTTTGAAATCATACATCTTTCCCGACTCTGTTCCTATTGTATTTGACTTGTGCAGATCTGTGTAAAGTCAGAAACTTCTTTATCTTTCAGAACAACCCCGTGTATTTGTCTAACACAGCTCATTTTAAGCACTCTTTACCACCCAAAGCCCTGGATTTGATGGGTTAAAAAGTACACTTTTTCCATTAAATTGGACATTTTACCCCCTGTTTTTTTCAGAAAAAAATGACAGAGCAACTACTGTCAGACAGGTTTTATTCACAAACAGTGAATAACATGTAGTACACATGTAGGAGTACATGGTCATACACAGAGATGGAAAGTAACTAATTAGGCCAAGCACCAAAGGAGTAGAGGCACCTATTGTTATTTTTAGTGCTCTTTTTTTTGTTCTGCACAAAGTCTATGGCCACCCATAAATAATTAGAACAAGCAAGACTACCTGCAGTGTTTTGGAGCTATGCCCCCTAGAGGCAACTCACTATTAATTTCATGACTTCTTTGATGAAAGCAGGTGTAATAAAAAGGTTTGTCATGATAGCCAGAAGAAAAACAAATGAGTGAAAACAACAGGTGTTAATTACTCAGTGTCTAGAATTTGTGTTTTGAAGAGTTTAGTTTGGCTGGGCCATATCCTTTCTCCTCCATCACTCACCCCTTCCCTTGTTAGATTGGGTCTTATCTTCCCTGTTTACTAATCAGCGCTGCCACCCTAATAACAGATATGGTTAATTACATTGCAGCATTCCTTAAATCTCTCTATCCAACTCTCTGCTTGGCTTGCTATGTCTTAACAACAATTGTGCAATGGATTATGCTGGAATATCTTTTGCGCTTTAAAAGTTGTGGACTTTTTAAACTTTCTTGATAATAACACTGATACCCTAATAGTTTGTTAATTCTGCTTTTCTGCTGAACTTTTTCAGAATTTCAGCAGTTTTTCTTAATGCTATATTGCTTAAATATTATATTCTAGTTAAGGAGTGCAACAATTCAGAACCTCTTGACCAATTACAATGGCCAATAATTAGTGTTTTACACTAGTGGCCATAGCTGATATAGAATATAAAAAATGGAAGATGACGATACAGAATCAAACAAGCCCAAAAATGTTTTTGTTGTATTGCTATACAAATATTACAGAAAACCAATTCAAAGAGAAAAAAAGATTTTTGAACAGTCTCCTCCAATATGACCCTGCCTGGGACTGTGAGGACGAATCATTTGTTTTTCATTGTGGCCTTTGTTTAGACGATTATGTAGATGAGTTCACTGAAATCTGCCATAGAGCAACATGTGATGAACAATCAGCCAGAGCCCACAGCAGATGAAGTGCCCAGATAGACTCCTCCTGACTCGCAAGAGTCATCAGCTCCACCTTGGCCCTCCAGGACTGCTCAGCTTCTGATTAATGCACACTTGTTGGAGTTCCTATTAATTATCTAGTCTGTGTCTTTAAGCCCTGAGTTTCTTTTTTTCACAGTTTGGTCTTATTTATGGTATGTGTGTAGTGTGTTGCATGGCTTCTCATGGTTATTAAAAATCTTTGTAAACTTTCGTCAACTTGTGCTATTTTTATACAGCTACACATTTTGACTTTGCTACAAACACTGGATCTCATGAAACTGGTTATTGGTTGAAAAAATGTAAACAAAAAAAACCCCTGAAAGCCAATATAACACTGACATCAGTAATGATCAATGAATTTATCTGTAATATAATATATTAAACTCTAAAAGGTATAAAATAATAATTTATTTAAAATTCAAATATTCATTGATGGCAGTTGCCTTAAATCCATTTTTAAGATTTTAGTTTTAAAGAATATTATGCAATGCAGCCAAATGGACGTTTTCTATGTTGTTTTAAAACAAAATACCACAACCTTAATTGTTGCAATCATTGCACTTTCATAAAAACGGTCGGTCGTCTTTTAAAATAATGCAGGTCTTCTTGGCACTTGTAGCTAGCTCATAACTATTGTCAAGAGCAAACTGCACAAACACGCTGTTATCTCCAGTATCATAATAAAACAGGTTAACACCCCTTCCTTTTCCTGTTTTTTGGTTTGTAGGACTTTTGGCCCTCCAGGCTTGCTATTCAGTCTACAGTTAGGGGGCTCTCGAGTTTTGCTTGATGTTAATTTTGCATAAACTGCTGTAATAGGGTAATGTTTTAGTTTTTAACTGTGTGCTCATATAGAGAAGGAGGCCACTCTGAAGTGCAGACCTGTAATGTTTTAGGGAGTTTATCAAGGTTTAACAGCTAAATGTGCTCAGTCAGTTATTAATCATAATTGGAGTAAATAATCTGTAGTTCGAGAGATTTTCAAAGATTGAATTTAAAGTTCAGACACAATAAATGTATAAATTTTGCACATATTTGTTTATAGGTAACACATTTTTTGCATAGGTTATGTTCGAAAACAGAAATTAGATGAAAAATGTCACTTAATTATTTTATAAGATTGCCCGGTTCTGCATCCCCTATCCACTACCTACTTCAGCAGTCTGCTTCTTTTTATTTTGCCTGTTTCTCCACCACAAATATTATGTCTGCTCACCAGTTCGTTTTAAAGCAGGTGTCAGTGCAGTGTGTATGAGCTGGCTGTTTTTCTTGGTGGGAGGCTGTATGATTGGAGGTGAAGGAACATAAAGAGGAATTCTGTGCATAACCTAGGAACATGACTGCATTACACAATCAGTATCTGCAGCTCTTTTATTTATTATTAAATTAATCACTTGGCACTCACATGTTCACTGCATGTGTCCATGCACCATCATCATTTTTGAGCTTCTGAAGAAATGTAATATAATGCTCTTAACTACCACTTGAAAGCTACATCAGCCTAATATCTCCATTCCCAATGCAAAACTGATTGGATCAGTGAAACATTTCTTGTGGTATACTTTGCACCTCACTATCTGATATTGCTATTTTCATCTAATGGATAAATCTGGGTTTAGCACATGCCAGTGGAATGCAATTGTAATGCTACAGCAACTATTTAGCATGGTTTATCATTCAATGCTAAACAGTTGCTGAAGGACTACAAATATCAACAATAATAGTCATAAAAGACATTTTACATTATTTGTTATTTAAAATGGTCAAATATTTAATTTGACTGTCTAATTTAATATATAAATGATGTTAATCTATCAATCAGTCACTTTTATTTATATAGCGCTTTCAACAATACAGATTGTATCAAAGCACTGAACAGTATCAAATAGAAAAATAGAATGATGGTAATTAATACTGACGAGATTAAACACATTTTTAATATATGAAGACTCTGTAATCAAATCGATTATAATCGAGAGTTTTGAGAAAGCAGCGGATGTGCAGGACTATAATGTTATAAGAGCTTGATCAAGTATTTTGGTATTTTTAGATGTTTGATAGGGAGCCAGTGCAGTGCATACTTCCTAGTTCTAGTAAGGACCATTTTGGACCAGCTGTGGTTTGTTTATTAATATATTAGAATACATTAGAAATATTTGAACCAGTCCCATAGTCTCTATCTTTTTTAAGTCCAAAATGTGAAAGCAATAACAGAGCCTGATATTCCAGAGCGTCATCCTTTTCCTTGTGCTTTCTCAACAGAGTATTGTGACAGGTACCTTCTTCTGAATTGATTTTGATGAATTGTAGTTGATCTTACAATCCTTTGCACTCTATTCAGTTGGGTTAAATAATAAAAATGTGGTTGGGTTAAAAAGCCTGTCCGAAAGCCGTTTATGTGTGTCTGTGTGTGTCAGGACATGTGAGCAAAGCGGAGATGTGAAATTTAGCGTTTTTCCAAGGCCAGAGCAATCGCTCTGGTTCTGCTCCAATACCGCTCACACCACGAGTCTAGGGCATGCATAAATCCACACCTGTGCCTTCGCTTCAAAGAATATGGTTGAAATAGGAAATATTGGCTAATAATTAATAAAATATTTCTTTCTAGACTATGTTCCACTAACAATGGAATACGTGCCTATCAGCTGTGGTCCAATCACACCACAAATCGCAGTGGCCACATGACAGAACAGAATTGAAGTTGAATTTTCTGCAACAGTCACACAAATACACATCTTGAATGAATGAATAAATTAAATAATTCCTAGAACCTAAAGACAGTAATTACAAGGCGAGTAGTGCAGGGATCTGTGTCCATTAATCAGTGGGTCTGCCTGATGTTTTTAAAATGTCAACATTTTCAAGTCTTTTACTCTTTCTGTTGGGAAAAGAAGTGAAATGAAAGAGATGCAAAACATGTTCTTTTGTACAGAACCTAACAGAAGTTGAAAATCTTGTAATCAGCTGTTCTGCACCATGACCTCCTGGTCAGCAGGGGGTGGTATTTTACAGTTAATATAATTTGCCTTTTCTTAAGTTATATTGATAAAATAAAATAATGTATTTAAAAAAATAATTTTATTTTTTACATATAATTAAAATGTAAAGTTTAAACACATATATTAGACATATATAAATGTTTTTTTTTTTTTTTTCAGAACTTGAGTCCCGCTAAACTGAGTATATGAGAAGTTAATTAAATCAAATGATCATGTTCTCAGCTGAAATCTTCACTCAAACTAATGAGCAGTACTGCAGACTTCTTTAGTACAACAACATAGAAATATTGCTTTGTCATTTGTATGTTATTATTGTGTACTGTCAGAAGGGGCCGGTTCAGTTCTAGGGGAGGGCACTGTCTCTTTCTCTCTCTTTTCTCACTCTCTTACTTTCACACACATGGGCGTAGGACAAAAAGTTGTGTCCCTTCAAAACAACAAAGGAACAACAATCACTAGGGGCAGGAAGGAAACTGTGCCACCCTTCCAGGTCCGAGAGAGAGAGAGTGTGAAAACTAAAGGGAGAATCAGGGGCCTTTCATTGGAGCTGGGAACCAGAGAGTAGCAAATAACAAAGATCAGGTTGCATGTTTCAACAAAAGGCACAGAGCCACCTGAAGGAGAGAAAGGCAGTCCTGCACCTGAGGTAGAGTAAAGTTTTTTACACTTGCAGAAAGAGTGAGAAAGAGAGAGAAACAAGCAGTGGATGATTTAAACCGAAGATGTCAGTTTGCCTCCCCTTCAACTCTTTAATGTATGTGTGAAGTTAGTCTTATGCAGGATTCACTCACATGTGTGTTTATGTGTGCTTAGGATAATGTGGCGCTCTTCCTGAAGGGTTGTTTGGAGTTAGATTTGAAGAGCTCTCAGCTATTCGATCTTGGAAATCTACAAGATACCTCTGCACGCTCTAACAAGTAAGATCAACCATTCATTACACAGAGATTATGTGTAGGTGCATGCTTGTATGTGTACGCCCCATAAGTTTAAAACACTGATGTTTTTCTCTAATTTGTTACATATACAATAAGTGACTTGAATAGTGAAGTCCTATAAATGTTTCCATATAATTTAGTTTCTAGTGGAAAAACATTAAACTCTCATTAAAACCAATCAATATATTATTATGATTTCCTCACAAAATCTGTTGAGATTGCTGTATATGTCATCTCACGTCTTTCGTTATTGTTTTAACCATTGTAGTTTATGGCTTGTATGGCTGCTATGACTTATATACTGTGCCCCTATTATGGGTTATGAAAGGTTCATATTTTAGTTTTGGGAGTACCCAACAATAGGTTGACATGCAGGAGGGTCAAAAAATATTTAATTTTAATTTTATTTTAATTACTTGTTCAATGACTCCCAAAAATTATGCTAATCTGCAGTCATTGGTTTGCATCATGCTTGTAACCTCTGATAAAACAGTGCTTGTGAGCGCAGTGCAACTTTGTGTATAGTGTTACAAGAGAAACTGCTGTTTTATAGCTCTAAAAGACAGCACCTATTGGTAAAGAATGAATTTTAATTTTTTATTCAGACCAACGCAAAAAGACCAATAAGTAGGAAGGCAAATATATTAATGTGCCATGTTGTGAAATGTGCCAACAAGATGAAACAGCTTGGGATTTGTTTTAAAAATATCTCATTTTAATGATTCCAAGTTAACTATTTCTTTTGAGAGACAATAACTTCATATACGGTGCACTTTCAGATTCACTTGGAGCTGTTACATACTTGCATGAAAGGTCATTTTCAAAAGTACATAATTGGGGCACTTAAATATTATCATGGCATTGCTACATACTGATGAACAGACTGAAATCCAAAAAACCAACACACAACAAATAAATGTAGCAGCACTATGCACTTTTGCACAAATATTAAAATAACAACATTTACATGTTCAGGAATTCAATTGAACAAAAAAGTGATTTACAACAGGTCAAGCTGGTTAATGATGGCGAAGTGATTTTTGTGGTTAGTTATTCTTTATCGCTGCTGCTACATAGAACACAATGAAAAAGAGAGATTTCAATAGAGTGTTTCACAAAACTAAAAAGAAAAGGTCTTCCACAAACCATCAACTGTTCAAACAAAAAAATGATTACCGTAAATTCTGGACTATAAAGCGCATCTGCATATAAACCGCACCCGCTCTATTTTTAAAAAAATAAAAATTAAAAAAATAAACAAGCCGCACCTGCATACAGGCCGCATCTGCTCTATTTAAAAAAGTTACAAGCCACAGATATGTATGTTTTTAGATTAGATATTTACTACAGGAACAGAACGATTTTGAATTGTAAATGTACATGTATGTACCTAAATAGATCCTTTCCTAACCTGTATTTTAACACGGCAGCAACTTTGCTGATTAAAACGGGACAGAACCAAGAGAAAATAACCGGTATTTACAGTATTTATCTTCATTTCTCCTGTGTGTGAAATCACGTCACCTTAACCATCTCCGCTGAAACCCACGAAGTCGTCTTCTTCAGTGTCGGAGTTGAACAAACTCAGCAGCGTTTCATCACATCTGTCTCCATCAGTCTCGCTTTCCGTGTCATATCTGCTGTCATATACCGACTTATATCTGCTAAAGAGGAACTAGCGTATTCTTCTTGAACTAGCGTATTCTTCTTGAACTAGCTTATTCTTCTTTGCATTTATTTTGTCTTAGTTTTGATTCTAATTCCGGTTAGAGCGCCCCTAGCGGTGGAAAAAAATCTGCAGAATAGCCGCACCTTTGTATGAGCCGCATGGTTCAAAACCTATGCAAAAAGTAGCGGCTTATAGTCCAGAATTTACGGTAACTCACTCACAAACCTAATTATGCAGGCAAACCAGGACACAGATAATCTAACTAATGTAATCAAAGGGGAGACATAAACTAGATCAAAGAATCTAGTAAGATCAAGATCTATAAAGATCAGGCAGGTAATGTTAGTCAAGCTTACATCAGCTGATTCTCAGCTGAGCCTCATCTATACTTATCAAAGCATCTATATAAGATATTATCAGCAGTTTTCGCATTGCTCAATTAATTAAATCAAACATAATATGGCAGGCAAAATTTGGGAGGCAAAACGCCATCAACACTAGAAAATGGGAATTTAGCGAGGAATTCATTTCCCCATAGACTCACCTCCAATGCATTCAACTTGAACATGTGAATTGATCATAAGCTGCCTGATTCTAGAAGTTAGCATTACTTCACGCATTACTGCATTATTGAAATGGACTCGTTATGTGACCGACTCAAGAACAAATTCAGATGGGAACTTCATCCCCATGAAGGATATCAAGAGATCAAGCATCTTCACCAAAGCTGCTATGTTTCACTCTCTCAAATGTCTTCACAACCTACAGTAAGTTTATTTTAATGCTCTCAGGTTATTGGCAACATCTATGTTGCTATGGCTATGTGTGTTGCTTAGGCTTGTTTATTTTTTTAGATGGCAGTGTTGGTCTATGTTACTGTCATTACGACGATGCAATATGCTGTGCTTAAAGGGGGATACAATACCATTTTATGTTTTCTGAGTTGTTTACACTGTTAAGATTTGGATTGTTATATGCGTGTGCACCCAGCAAACTGAGAAGGAGCTTGTCTGTTTTCGGGGGGGAATTGTAAGCTGTATTTTTTTTATGAATCTGATTAAACCGAAGACTACACTATATTTACTCAAGATTAACATGAGATTGACATGTTAACATAAAAATGTGTCTTATGTTCTCTCTAACCTAGTCAAGTTGCCTTTATTTCATAGTACTTACAACACAAAGGAGCAGGAATAACAACCATGGTGCAAATAGAACCATTTTTGTTGCAGCCCTTCTCCATTCAAAAACCTTGGCTGCCGACATGCTAAATAGCTGCTTTTCAGCCAAAGACTTTGCAAATTGTTGTACTTGAAGGTAATGAAATGCTTCTGAGGCAGCTTAACAATTCAATGGTATAGATCAAATAGAACAAGCTTTATTGATAAGTGGATATTTAATTACTAATACTGATTTCTCACTAGAATAACTTCAGACACCATCTGTATTTTGATCAACTACCCTGGATTGTGGGTATTAAAGGATAAGCAAAGGATATCTATTCTGCCATTATTATCAACCAGTAAAGGTGTCTCAGGAGGCAGAAAGTAAAAGTAAAATTTTTAGACATTGTTTTATTGCCTTCCTTCCGCCAAATGTGTCCTCCAAAGGCAACAGTTTCAGATTCAGCCTTCATTTCAGCATTATTCTATTTCAGTATCAAACACACTTGTTCTGTGTAGTTGTATTGAAACATGCTTGTTCTTAAGCTCTTGTATGGGGAACATGATTGTTCTTAGTTATAGTTGTACTGTCGGGAACAAACTTGTCCCAGAGCTGCTTGTTTTTGGAACAGGATTGTTCTTAAGCTGTAGCTGTATTATTGGGAACATATTTTTTGGTAATGATCCTGACAGAACCGACTTTACTGGAAAATGAACTGTATACTACTGTCCTTTTTATACCTTTTTATATGCTGCTTTACACCAGAATGTAGATTTGTTAACACTATCTCTCCCTAGGCTACCTTAACGTGGTGGAGGAGCTAGGTTGTCCGGGGGCTATATGCTCCTGGTAGGGTCTCCCAAGGCAAACAGGTTCTAGGTGACAAGCCAGACAAAGAGCAGTCCAAAGAGCAGTCACCCGCACGGCGCAGATGGGGCCACACCATGGAGCCAGGCTTGGGGCTGGGGCTGGGGCTGGCATACGAGCGCCTGGTGGCCAGGCCCAGCTCGAAACAACGGCGTGGGACCATCCTCCCGTGGGCTCAGCACCTGCAGGAGGGACCGTAAGGGGCCGGTGCCTTGTGGTTTAGGGGGGCGGCAATCGAAAGTTGGGTCCTTGGTAACTCAACCCCTCGAAACAGAATCTGGTTTTAGGGACATGGAATGTCACCTCTCTGGGGGGGAAGGAGCCTGAGTTGTTGCGGGAGGTAGAGAGGTACCGGCTAGAGATAGTGAAGCTCACCTCCACACACAGCTTGGGCTCTGGAACCCATCTCCTCAAAAGGGGCTGGACTCTTCACTACTCTGGTGTTGCCCGCAGTGAGAGGCGACGGGCTGGTGTGGGCTTGCTTATAGCACCCCAGCTTAGCTGCCATGTGTTGTAGTTTACCCTGGTGAATGAGAGGGTCACCTCCCTGTGATTTCAGGTTGGAGGGAGGACTCTGACTGTCATTTGTGCCTACAGACCAAATGGCAGTGTAGAGTACACAGCCTTCTTGGAGTCCTTGAGTGGAGTGCTGGAAAGTGCTCCATCTGGGGACTCAATTGTCCTGCTGGGGGACTTCAACGCTCACGTTGGTGATGCTAGCAACACCTGGAGGGACGTGATTGGGAGGAACGGCCCCCCATATCTAAACCAGAGTGGTTGTTGGAATTCTATGCTAGTCACGGTCTTTCCATAACGAACACCATGTTCTTCAAGCATAAGGGTGTCCACCAGTACATGTGGCACCCTAGGGCGAACTTTGTGGTTGTATCATCTGATCTCTGGCTGCATGTCTTGGACACTTGGACATTGTCGGGTGGAGGAAGGAATACTTTGAGGATCTCCTCAATCCTGCTAACAAGGGCCGGGCCCCGATAGGGACTCGACCATCACCCTGACTGAGGTCACTGAGGTTGTTAAGAAGCTCCTCTGGACCGGAGTGTGTGCTCCAACTATAGGGGGTCACACACAAAGTCTATGCCAGGGTACTGGAGATGATTATTCATCTGACAGTCGAACCTCAGCTTCAAGTGGAACAATGCGGGTTTCGTCCTGGATGTGGTACACTGGACCAGCTTTATACCCTCTTCAAGATACTGGAGGGTTCTGGGAGTTTGCCCAACCAGTCCACATGTGTTTTGTGGATTTGGAGAAGGCATTCGTCCGGTTTCTCACGGTGTCCTGTAGGGGTGCTCTGGGAATATGGGGGAAGGGGCCCATTGTTAAGGGCTGTCCGGTTCCTGTATGAGCAGCGCAGGAGCTTGGTTTGCATTGCCGGCAGTAAGTCAGACTTGTTCCCAGTGCATGTTGAACTCCGACATGGCTGCCCTTTGTCATTATTTTTATGGACAGGATTTTTAGGCACAGCTGGAGGCCGGAGGGGGTCCGGTTTGGTGACCAAAGGACATCGTCTCTGCCTTTTGCGGATGATGTTGTCCTGTTGGCTGCATCTGGCCAAGACCTATAGTGTGCAGTGGGGCAGTTTGCAGCTGAATGTGAAGCGGCTGGGATGAGAATCAGCACCTCTAAGTCTGAGGCCATGGTTCTCACTCGGTCAAGGGTGGCTTGTCCCCTTCAGGTTGGTGGGGAGTTCTTGCCTCAGGTGGAGGAGTTTAAGTATCTTGGGGGGTCTTGTTCACGAGTGAGGGGAGGATGGAACGAGAGATCGACAGATCGGTCCAGCTTCTGCAGCAATGCGGTCGCTGTACTGGTCTGTCATGGTGAAGAAGGAGCTGAGCCGCAAGGCAAAACTCTCGATTTATCGGGTCAGTCTACTCACACCTATGGTCATGAGCTTTGGCTCATGACCGAAAGGATGAGATCCCGGATACAGCTGCCTCTGCTCAGCTAGCGAGAACTGAGCCCCGATGACATGGTGACACCCATTTCCCAAATGTTGTGATCACTCCCTCTGCTGCTACTACCTGTTAAAGGACTATAAATACTGTTGTAGGCCCTCACCTGCAGGTTGCATTGTACTATTGTTGTTTCCCGAGTTTCCTTGTGTTTCCAGAGTCTTAGATTCCTTGGTTTTGACCCTGCCTGTCTTTTGATATTCTGATTGTTTGCTGCCTGACCCGACCTCTGCCTGTTTTTGGATTTTGTTGTTGCCTTGCCTCTGATACACCTGTTTGCTGTGATTTGACGCCTGCCTGCTTTGACTATGCCTTTGCTCAATAAAAGCCTGCAAATGGATCCGCACGCTTTCAGACCCCTCAATCATGACAGAATGCAACCTCACACCAGGATCCAGGGGCTTTTCACCCGACCCATGGCCAGGTAGGCGCCTTGCAATATCTCTACTAACCCTCAAGCAGGGCACCCGAACACTTGAGGATTACACCCAGGAATATCTGGACCTGGCTTACCTCTCAGACTTTCCGGACTGTTTGTTGATGGAGTTGTTTCATGAGGGAATAAATCAGCCACTCAAGACGAAACTTGTTTGAGAGGGTCCATGTGAGTCACTTGCAAAGTTTGTAGAATTTGCTTTAGTGACTGTGGGGTCAGCGCTCACTCTGGGTATTGAGGAGGAAGAGGACACCGCATCAACTCCTGTAATTGCCGCCTGCCCAGCGCCGCTCCCCAAGATGGCCGCCTGCCCTGATACACTGCACAAGATGGCTGCCTGCCCTGATCCACTGCACAAGATGGCCGCCTGCCCTGCGCTGCCTCCAGTGCCCGCGCCTTGTGCGCCGCCTCAAGTTAACCCACCCTCCCACCCTTGCCACACACCATCAATGGATCCCAGCAGCCCCTGCACTCATCCTCACCAGAGATCTACATCAAGGGGACAAAGTATGTGACCCCATGTCCATGACATCTACCAGTATAACCGCTGGAAACAATAGGACCAGTCACGCTTCTCAAGAAACCAAAAAGATAAGAACAACTGGAAACTTAACCAGACATCTAAAGTTTATTGTCTGACTCCAAGAGCAACTCGGTGACAAGGTTCAACAACCACACAGAACTAGTAAGTCTCTCATGGCCAAAGTTGATGTAAACACTGAGGTACCACAGAACATCACCTCAGTCCTCTGTTACTCACTAACAACCTATCAAATGAACAACTTCAAGAACCTGTGCAACAGAAAGTCTACTACAACCAGACGGCATCACAAGAGGAATGCAACACAGGAGACAAAGTTTCAGACCTCAGTTTCACACAGCCATGCCAAACTACCAAAGAACTTCGTGCCTTGCTGGACTTCCATCAGATCATGGACACTTTTTGAATCCTCCCTAAAAGAGCTATAGCCTAAGCTTTTGTGTGTCAGAGTGGTTGTTATAGAGTGGTGCCCAAACAGGGAATCCAGACTAGATGCCAGACAATGTAGGACTGCCTGTAGTATCACATGAGAAGTAAATGTGAATGAATTGAGAGGAAAATAGAAGTAGCCATGCAGGATCTGGGGCAATCAGTGATAGACTGCCTAAAAAGACGAGATGTACAGATCGAAAGCAAGTTAAAGGCTTTGGTTCCTTCTATGTCTACTCCCGTATCATCTAGATCCAAATCTCAAGATCAAACTTATAATGTACCATAACACCAATTAACTTTTTCCGGAAACTCAAGTTCAGCATATAACCCTCCATTTAAGATGGATTTCCCCTGCTTTGGTGACTGTCAAGACAAAGATCCTATTGTCTTCATAGAAGGTTGCGAGGAATATTTTGCTGTCCGCCCACTCAATGATTGTGAGATACTGGCTGCCCCTACGTCAGTGGTGAAGGGGACTGCCAAGGATTGGTGGCAGGCAGAGAGAAAAAATGTGCATGGATAGAGACAATTCAAGGAGTTGTTTCTTTGTTCATTTCTTAGTGAAGATTATGAGGATGTGGCATCACGTAAACCTTTGGAGAGAAAGCAAGGGGCAATGGAAGGTATAGGAGACTTTGCATTTTATTACTGTGCATTGTGTCTAAGATGGAAATGAGAGATGTCAGAAAAGGATATAGTTCAAGCCATACTTCGAAACTGTAACCCCCGACTAGCAAGTTTGTTATGAGATAAAGTAAGTGAGTGAATTAGTCAGAATAGGTACTCAAACTGAACAGGATTTTAATGAAGCAAAGAGGTATTGGAATCAAGTCAATACAGATGAGCAAAGGAAAAGATCTTTTAGTTCACATGAACCCCAAGCAAAACATGCACCGAAAAGTACAGCTTCGGAGTAGGTTCTGTTCTGCAATGGTAGATACTGGAAGCACTTTGACGCTTATGTAGGAATCTCTTTGGAAACAATTGAGCCAGGGTGAACCTTGTGATCCAAGCAAAGTTTCATGTTGGCCAATGGCCAGAGACACAAAGCCATTGGAAAAGTGCAGTGGCCATGTGAGATCCAGAGTCAAAGGCTTGCTTTGACATTCATTTTGAGGGACAGATATCTGTTGGTGCCAGTTATCCTAGGTATGGATTTTTTAATAAAGGCAGGAGTTGTGCTTGATTTAAAAAAAGCCCAGTATAGGCTTACAGCTCGAAATGACCAGACTGATCATGTGTTTCCATTTCTCAGGCACATTTTCTGTGCATTTCTATCTGGCTGTTCCAACTGCAGCAGTTACAGAACCGTTTCTACAATCCATTCAACAGGTTGTACAAAGAGCTGTAACTAATCAGCCATATAAGAAGGAATTGGAAGGTATTTTATTCAG
This sequence comes from Puntigrus tetrazona, assembly GCF_018831695.1. NCBI lineage: Eukaryota > Metazoa > Chordata > Actinopteri > Cypriniformes > Cyprinidae > Puntigrus > Puntigrus tetrazona. The sequence continues at coordinate 2,869,337 of NC_056712.1, read as the reverse complement.
CTGGCCCACTGTATGTTCACAAGACATTGGGCATACAAATGAATAACTGCATCATAAATGCATCATAACTACCACATCATAACTACCGATGAGGTTCCAGTGAGGAAGAAGGCATACAGACTAGCTATAGATAAGCAGCATCATCGTTTGTAGACGATGAAATCAAGGAACTCTTACGAAAGGAAATCATACAACCATCAGTTTCACCATGGGCGTCTCCAGTAGTAGTCATCCCAAAGAAGGATGGCAGCTTTAGGTTATGCATTGATTATCGTAACCTCAATGCCAAGACTCATTTGGATGCATACCCAATGCCTCAGGTCCTAGAAATGTTGGAGTCTCTGCATGGAGCTGCCATATTCTCAACATTGGACCTTAAGAGTGGTTACTGGCAGATAGTTTGTGAAACCTGTAGCTTTATTTGAATTCCGACGCCTTCCGTTGGTTTAAAAAAATGCCGCTGCCACATTCCAAAGATTAATGGAGCATGTGCTGAAGAGGGTAAAAGGAAAGTGCTGTTGTCACATCTCTGGACACTTTTGTTTTTGTTTTCGTCTCGTGAAATGTGCTCCCTGTGCCCTGCCTTCCCTCTGTGTTAATTATATCATTGTCTTCAGCTGCGTCTTGTTAATTTACCCTGTGTATTTAAGTCCTGTGTTTTGAGTTCCGTTTGTCCGATCGTCAATGTCCCTACCTGGTTTTGTCCTGCTTGCCTGCCTGCCTGTCTGTTCTGCCTGCCTGCCCTTTGTATCTTTATTTTTGCCCGCTTTGGAATTAAATCCGTTTAAGTTTAATTTACGTCTTGTGTACTCAGTCTCGCGAAAGCGCAAACGTGACAGTACGATCGGACCTTAAAAGTTTTTCCCCTCTTGACTTTATTTTTTTTTTGTCACTATGTTTACCCCGTTTATTGACCCATCTGTCCTCATCCTCCGGCTGGAGCAGGGGGATTGCTCTCTCGAGGAATATACAGAGACATTCTTCCTCCTCGCAAACGACTCCCGTTACCCGGACAGCTTTTTATGCGAGATTTACTTCCGCGGACTTAACATCGGCTCAGCTGTCCGGGAACTCCTCGAGAGAGCCTCGCTGCATACATCGAGTGGGTGCTGGTGTCCTGCAAATCGTCAATGACTTAACATCACCAAGCCCAATCCAGCTCCAGCCATCATCTCCGGCGTTGCGGAGTCCAAGAGAGCCTCGCTGCATGGCGCGGTGGGCTGGTGTGGGACGACCACGCCCTCGCCGAGGAGCGCCACAGAGCCGTGGCTGCCACCGACCCTAGCTGACTGCGACAGACCAGGTGCGTGAGCCGACAACAGAGCTCGCCCGTGAAGTCAGCCGACTGCAATGAGAGCGCGGAGTGGAGCTCCGCCCACTGCACATCGGCTGAGGATGAGCTGATCATCCACCTGGGGCTGCTGGATCTACAAGAGGAGCTGGACGATGTGGACTTGGACTTAGACTGGGCACCTCCCCTGTATCCTGAGTTCCTGTTCCCGTTCAGCCGTCCCGTTAGCCCGCTGGTTCCGCCCAGCCGTCCCGTTAGCCCGCTGGTTCCGCCCAGCTGTCCCGTAAGCCCGCTGGTTCTGCCCAGCCGTCCTGTATGCCTGCCTCAAGGGCACACCCAAGAGACTGTTCCCCGTGCACTCCGTCCCGTTCCTGTGCCCGCGCCATGTGCGCTTCCAGTTTTCCCACCCTCCAACCCTGGTCACACTACGTCGATGGATCCCAGCAGCCCCTGCGCTCATCCTCAGCTCACCAACTGGAGCTTGCCATGGGTCTGCCGGTCCCCATCGCCGACGAGGGTGAAGGATCCCTCGCCTCGCCGTCCTGCCTCCGACTCCCAGACTCCATCTCGGCTCGTAGACCCGTCGGCTCCCCATGGGCTTCTAGCTCCTCCTCTCCACCGTGGTCCGTCAGTCCACCAGGCTCCATCGTCCCTCCGGCTCCGCCTTGGTCTGTCGTCGACCATCCGTCGCCTCGGGATTCCTCTCCTCCGCCTTCACCTCGTCCCTCCATCCCACCGGCTCTGTCAGGCTCCTCCTTCCCTCCGGCTTCACCTCAGTCCTCAGTCGCTCTGGCTCCGCCTGTCCTTCCCGTCCCCCGTCTCCGTGTCAGTCACCCGACGTCACCCTGGCTCTTCGGCTCTCCGTCTCGCTTCAGTCTTCTACCACCTGCTCCGCCGCCGTCGGTCAGCCCCATGGAGTCGATGGCTGTTCCTCCTCCATGGCTCCTCCCTCCGCTCGGCTCCACCGTGGACCACCATAGCTGGGCTCTGGATCTCCTCCTGCTCCAGACTCCTCCTGTCTCCTCCTGGCTCCTCCTCCATCTGTTCCTCCCTGGACTCCTGTCTGTCTGCCCCCTCCTGGGGGCCGTCCTCCACCGGAACCTCCTCCCAAGATCCTGTATCCCCAGTTCCTAGTCATTTTGTTTTTGTTGATGTTACTCTTTAGGTGCGAGGACGCACCTTCCGGGAAGGGGGGGGGGTAATGTCACATCTCTGGACACTTTTGTTATTGTTTTCGTCTCGTGCCATGTGCTCCCTGTGCCCTGCCTTCCCTCTGTGTTAATTATATCATTGTCTTCAGCTGTGTCTTGTTAATTTACCCTGTGTATTTAAGTCCTGTGTTTTGAATTCCGTTTGTCCGATCGTCAATGTCCCTACCTGGTTGTTGTCCTGCCTGCCTGCCTGCCTGCCTGCCTGCCTGTCTGTTCTGCCTGCCTGCCCTTTGTATCTTTATTTTTGCCTGCTTTGGAATTAAATCCGTTTTAGTTTAATTTACGTCTCGTGTACTCAGTCTCGCGAAAGCGCAAACGTTGACAGCTGTCTAGTTAGTGTAAATTGATGATATAATTGTGTACTCAATAAACGAAGAGAACATCTCCGACATATCAACCAGGTGTTACAATGTCTACACGATGCAGGGCTCACACTTAATCTGGCTAAATGTAATTTCATGCAGCATACCATTACCTTTCTTGCTCACATCATATCCAAAGAGGGAGTCAGGATGGAACCAGCCAAGGTGGCAGCTATTAATGCATTCCCAACTCCCAACATTTCTCAGAATTGGCAGGCTGGTATCATCGATTTATTCCTAATTTGTCAGAAAAGGCCGCTCCCTTACACGCTTTGAAGCAGAAGAAAGCAACATGGACATGGTCAGATGATAGTCTCAAGATTCCTTTGAGACTATCAAGCAAAGTTTACTGCAAGCCCCTTTCTTAATGCCACCTGATTTTACCAAGTCATTCAGAGTACAGTCAGAGTACATCCTACGTAGCAGCTCAACATCGGCAATGGGATCGCTGGCTGACTGAACTGAGATTTGCCTTCAATACTGCTTGGCAAGAAAGTACTGGATTTACTCTGGCAGAGATAGCTCTAGGAAGAAAGCTTAAAGGTCCCTTGGAAAGAGCAGACACTAAATGACTAAATGTAAATGTAATGTAAATTCATTTCGTAGTACCCCAGATCCTAGTCACATAATTTATCCCACTTTGTAACATCACCATAACCTCATCCGTCTTGTCAAAGAAAGTGTAGAACAAGCCCAGGCTAAACAGCAACGCTATTATAACCATAAGCGTAAGCAAACCCATTATCAGGTGGGAGATATGGTCTGGGTGTAGGCACATCCTTTGTCTAGAGCAGACGATGGGTTCATGGCCAAATTGTCTAGTAAGTGGAAGGGTCCAGCTAGAGTTGTTTAGGACCCTGTCAATTATTCTTTGTGTTTTGATGACAATCTCTCTAGCCAAGTCTTCCAGTAAAGAAGGGGCTATGTAACAGTCATAGAGACTGTTATCATGTTTGCCCTGTAGTTTCTCTTTCTGACCAGTAAAGGGGCACTGGTGAGTGGCAGGTATCTAGGCATTTAACCCTGTATACACAGAGAGGAAGGGGATCTGCTGAGGTAGGATTGTCCTGCTTGATCTTGCTTTGCTTTTGGTTTCATTGGATGCTAATGCTTTGTATTGTTTGTTGCAAAGGGGCCTCAGGGCATAGGCCTACTCTTTAGTGGCTTAGCATGAGGCGCTAATACCACATGTGCAAGCCTTCTCAGAGGAGAAACATGGTCCTTCAGTGTGTTTACCCATATTGGATGAAGCCCTTGCCATATATTAAAGCATCTACCTGTGTGAATTCCCATTTGTGGAAGGTGTTTCACAAGGAACATGTATGTACATGGATGGTTTTGTCAAGCCTGTGCATCTGGGATTTTTGGATTCATCTTAAGATCACCACTGTATGGATTATGGACAATTCTCATCTGCATCAACATGATCATCCCCTTTAGTCCTTAGCAACTTTATGTAGCGGTTGAAGAACGACACACTCACACATGGATTTCTTTCATCCTGGTGTAGCGTCTTGCTAAGATCAAGATGCTCATTTGGTCATTGTCTTAAAGGACCCTTTTTCGCCTTTTAACATTTGCTTATAAATTACAGACCTGGGCCTCATATCTACATCTTTATAGTCCCTACATCAAAGCTCCAAAAAAAAAAACATTCCAACAAAGAGTAACAAACCCCCGTGCCATTTACCTATGGATTCACCAGAGACGTGGTCTGGCCACACAATTGCAATACGCATCATGCACACACATAAAGCCATTCTCTTTATTTTAAGCAATTATTAAACAGTTATGAATATACCTCATATTTGTTTGTGTTGTTCATATGTCCCTTTTTCTCACTATCTTATTTATCCTAATATTATAATATCCTAACATATCCTAATTACTCGCTGAGGACTTTCCTTCCTTCAAAAGGAACCAGAGGAAAACCCCCAGCTTACAACTTCTTGTCTACCGCATCAGGATTCTTTTGCAGCAACAAAAACTAATGCAAGTAACTTTTATAACTAGTTGGATGCGTGTTTGAGTTTGAGCCTCTTTTAAGGTGAAATTTGATTCTTTGATGATTCTCACTAGGTTGTAGTTAATTGATGTGAAATACTACCATCCTTTTCCTTCTCTCTCTCTTTCTTCCTTACTTTCATGTATCTTATGTATATGTCTTTTGTTAGTATTAGTGTTGTATGTCATATATAGGTCCGTTTATTAAATCCCTTATATTAACATTTAATTGTCTCTGGGTGCTGCTCACAATTTGAAGACACTGAATGTTGACCCTTGCTAAATGCTAAATCACTGCTAGTACTGCAGAGAAGAAAGCTATTCTTCCTTGGCCAGGAAAATAACCTTTCCTAGAATTGATAAATAATTACTGTATATTGTCTGCTCGGTGGACAAACAGATCAAATAATTGTAACGTTAATTCTGCCACAGTTAATTCTGCCACAGTTAATTCTAAAATATAATCTAAAGATTTATTATTAAGTATACCTAGCTATAATTAATTCTAAATATTCCCCCTTTTGAGCTAATTCGTTACACTGGTTTATCTTTTTTTTTCTTTTTTAAATCAGGTTGGCTGATGACAAATAATGGCCACTGCAGCAATGACACTCAAATCTACTGATTGGGTACAACGAGAAAACTTAATAAAAACAATAAAACTTCACAATTCCTAAACAGCACATGTTAACATCCACAACATTCTGAACATGAAAGCAACATACCTTTTTTTCCCTTTTTTTTATAAAGAAACAGGTAAATCAGGTTGGCTGATGACAAATAATGGCTACTGCAGACATTCATGAAACAAACAAAAATATCGAAATTACACACGCAACTACTAATAATACAAATTGTCAGATTTGTGTACAAATTGTCAGAAGTCCGACACAAGGACCATGTGAAATGAGCTTGCACATGTTTGTATGAAGCACGAGAAACTTTGGCTTTTATAACAATCTTAACAACTGTGTTAAAGTCTTATTGGCTTAAAGTCTTAAAGTCTTAAATTATATTTCGACAAATACATCACTTCAATCAAATGTGTCAAAAAACACTGACATAAAACATGGGGGGACACAAGGACACTGAATGAGGTTAGGACAACAAACAATGGTTGCATGTGTGGAGAAACTCTTCTTACTAGAGGTCAATTCTAGTAGTGCAATGAGGGAGGTGTTGTGTTTGAGAAACCTAGCTATGTGTTTCCCTAGCGTGTTAGGAAATGCATCTGTGAGGTGTGATAGTCGGTCTGTGTCAGTGGGTTTGGTCTTCCCCTCTTTATTTGGTTTCGGTGCACCCATCGCAGGACTGGCTCGATGAGGGGTGTTCGGCCGTGGTAGGGCGAAACTGTAATGCCACACTTTGTCTCCAACACTGAGTTCCTGATATGTTGTTTTCAGGTGCTGATGCAACTATTCTAGGTACTGGTGAGTGGTGTAGGCAGTGACAAGGTTCGTGGCACCGGTCTGGTACAGAAGGTGTAAGGGTAGTGTCATTTGTTGCCCCGTCATCATTTCGAATGGGGGTACTCCAGTAGATCTGTGAAGGGTGGCCCTGATAGCCATTATTACCAGGGGAAGTTTGACATCCCAATCCTTCTGATTGGCGGACACGTACTTCTTTAACATGCTGACCACTGTCTTCAATCAATCAATTATTTTTATTTATATAGCGCTTTTAACAACACAGATTGTATCAAAGCACTGAACAGTATAAAGTAGAAGAATACAATGATAGGGATGTATAATAATGCGATTGAACAATTTGTTATTAAATGCAGAGACGGTCTCTGTAATCAATTTGCCTAGAAGTTAAGTGTCCCCAACAAAGCAAGCCAGAGCAACAACAGAAAGGAATCAAAAGTCCATCCATACAGAATGGAGGAAAAAAAAACCTTGGGAGAAACCAGACTCAGTTGGGGCCAGTTTTTCTCTGGCCAGACACCCAGAAATCCACGAATAGCCTTAATGTAGGGGAACTAAACCCTAATTAACTAATCTTAAGATTGCACATCACCGATGTGAGAGAAAGCGAGTAAATGCAGAGGTATCCAGGTTAGGCTAGTGGCTAACCCAAACAAGCCAGCTATCCCCACCATCATATAAGCTCCTTGAACAATAAACTGGACTGTATCAGACTTCTACGCTCAATACAGACTACTGTAAGATACTGTTGTGTTTTTGTGTTTATGGAAACATGGCTCAACAACAGCATACCAGACTGCGCCGTTCAGCTCGAATCACTAACATACTATTGAGCGGACAGAGTTCTCGTTGAGGGAGGTAAGACCCGCGGCGGTGGGCTTTGTGTTTCCATTAATGACATGTGGTGCCACGATGGTGTTTTGGTCTGCAAACACTGTTCATCTCTGTTGGAATTCATGACAATTAAGTGCCAGCCATTCTAACTTCAGAGGGAATATACAGCCATACTGCTCGTTGCTGTATATATCCCTCCTAGCTCCAACAACAACAATAACAACAGGAGTGAGGCACTAAATGATCTGTACCACAAGCAGCAGACAACCCACCCAGATGCTTTTCTCATCTTGGCTGGGGATTTCAATCATGCAGGCTTTCCAAAAATACAACAACATCAGAAACCCTTCAAGACTGTTTTAGCACCACTGGCTGGAGTATGTTCAAGCAGGCTGCCACATTCAGTAACACCTCAGTGCATCAATGATGTAACGGTCACAAAGTCCATCACTGTCAAAGATAAGACTGTAAGGAGCTGAATCAAAAACCTGTAAATGCAATAAGACTAATCTGAGAAGGGATATCCAAAGGAACAAAAGGACTTCAAAAGAGAGTAAACAAAAGAGAGTATCCTATTGGGTCTCTGAAAGTGTTCCAGCCAGGTGTGACCCTGAAGCACGGGAACCTAAACACCAAAAGGTTTTTACAACTACATTTGTGATCTCTTTGTCTGGTCTGAGTATATAAGGAAAGTGACAAAACACAACAAGGTGCGATTCTTTAACCAGATTGGCCCGTAGTGTGGTGTGTGTCCCCATACAACATACTATGTACTTTTCTGAAGACCAGATATAATGACCTTTTATGTTTGTTTTATTTTGTTTTGTGTTATTTTTGTACTGCTGATCAGTTGTGCAAATGTCCATGAATTATACCAATTTGGAAACCATTCTTGCCTGGCAAAATAAACATTAATCTTGGTTAACTTCTAATATTGTTTGAAATAACCTAGTAGGTTACTGACTTCTGAGGTTTTCCGCATTGTTGGCATGCTAGAGTGAGTCAGATCAACTATCAATGGATGGAGCCGGGGGCATGTTTTTGAGATCTTGACTTGTGGCCACCAAACTGGCTTAGCATGCTATTACTTAGGGAACGCATAAAAATTACTCTTTTTTAGTCTATTGAGGAAATGGCTGCATTAAGGTAAGCGATCTACGGGGTAGCCTCTGACTAAGACCTGGACTATCCCAGATGTGTCGTGAGTCTGTTCTGGCCAAAAAAGGTCTCTAAGTGACCTGACTCCTAACGAACGATAAGTCGAAACTAGGAAGTATTATAGTTAATAATGATCCAAATTTAATCACAACTAGAGGGATCAACAGTTACATTTAAATAAATATAACTAAAATCACAAAAGATTGGAGTCAGATGAAATTATGTATAAGGTCAGTACTACAATTGGAAACGCAAAAGATTAATAAATATCAGTGATTTTTAAAGAGACGCAAAGAAAAGACTGAACACGCATTGACCTTCGACCAGGGCCTCTGGATTCCGTTCTTCAGGAAAAGGGGGACCCTTACAAGACGATCTTTCCAGTGCCAAAGAAGTTATCTCCATCCTGTTTCAATGACTACTGGCCAGTTGCACTTACCCCTATTCTCATGAAGTGCTATGAACGGCCCTTGCCATTGCAGGTGATCCTACCCACCCGACACACAGCTTCTTCAGTCTGCTGCCATCATCTGTTTCTGTTTTCAGTGCAGCTTTCCTCAAGCTGTCAGGGGTTGGCAGTGGCCTGTTGTGTTTGTCTTGTGTTTTGTTGTCCTGGAGCACATGGCCTTTGTTTTGACAGCTCGCCATGTGCTTTGCTGTTAACTCCTCCCCTCTTGTTAACCCTAATTGTTTCACACTCCTGCACCCCATTTCTGTCAATTATCCTCCCTACTTAATCTCCTTGTGTTTTCTGTCCTTTGTCAGTCCGTCGTTTGATGTTCGTTCATTCTGACTCTGAACCCCAGTTTGTTAGTTTGCTCAGTTTTTTGTTTCTCCAGTCTTAGTCCTGTTTTCAGTCTAGTTAGTGCTGTCTTTTGCCTTTTTGACTTTTTATTTTGTTAGTTTCTCGTTTTGTCCTATCTCGGTCCTCTAGCGGGCGGATGCTGGTAATGGCTACAGTGGGAGGCTTCTCAGCGACCGTTTTGACCGGCCACCTTTTCCCGGCCCACCGGTTGGCTCTGGTTCACCCTTCGTCCCATCGAATTGAGTCCTGACAGTACGGACTGACCAAAATGGACCCAGCGGAGGAAGACTATGTCCGTTCTGCTCTGGCCCACCAGGGTGCTATGATTGGGTGTCATGCCAGTCAGCTCTCAACTACCTCTCAGGAGGTTGATTCCCTCACCTCTCAACTGGCTAATTTAAGCGGCCGTGTTCAAGATCTTCAGCAGGAGATACGAGTCTCATCCCACATTCGTTCCAACCCTGAGCCACATGCCAACAATCCACCTCCTTATGACGGGGACCCAAACTCTTGCCAAGCCTTTTTGTCCAATGTTCTCTGGTATTTGCTCTTCAGCCAGGTCGTTATGCCTCTGAACAAACTAAGGTGGCTTACGTCATCACTCTTCTCACCGGCAAGGCTCGAGCATGGGGGACAGCCATGTGGGATGCTCAGTCACCTATATGCTCCAGTTTTGTTGATTTCAGCACGGAGATGAAAAAGTTGTTTGACCGTTCTGTCAGGGGAGATGAGGCGGCTGCTAAGTTTGTTCGACTCACAGAAGAATCAAACCGTCACTGACTACCTCATTCTGTTCAAAACACTGTCCGCTGAGTGCAAGTGGGATGCGGGTGCGCTGCGTGCTTTGTTTCGGGAGGGGTTGGATCCTCAGATCCAGGATGAGATGGCAGCTCAGGAGACCCCGGCAGATCTGGAGGACCTTATCAGCTTGGCCTTACGCATCGAGTCCCGGATCCAACTTTGTCGAAAGCGTCTTTTGCCATGGTCAGCGGGGGACTTCACCAAGGTCTCCCAGAGCATCGAGTGCCCACCATCCTTGTCTCCCCCTCTCTCCAGGTACACACCCACCACGTTCACCTTGTTCTCCAACATTTGCTAGAGAATCAGCTCTTTGTCAAAGCGGAGAAGTGTGAGTTCCACGCCAAGTCGGTCTCATTCCTTGGGTTCATTGTTTCGGAAGGGGAGGTTAAACCGAACCCTGTCAAGGTTAAGGCAGTCGCTGAATGGCCAGTACCCGACTCTAGAAAGGCTTTGCAGCGATTCCTGGGATTCGCCAATTTTTATCGGTGGTTTGTCAGGAATTTTGGCCAGGTGGCTGCACCCTTAACTGGGCTCACCTCTACTAAGTCACCTTTCGTATGGAATTCTCGGGCTCATGAGGCCTTTGATAATCTTAAGTCCTGGTTTATCTCTGCTCCTGTTCACTCTGTTCCAGATCCTAAGAGACAATTCATTGTTGAGGTTGACACATCAGATGTTGGGGTCAGCGCTGTCTTGTTCCAACGCTCCTCCCAGGATGGGAAAGTACATCCCTGTGCTTTCTTTTTGCACCCTCTGAACCCTGCTGAACGGAATTACGACATCGGCAACAGGGAGCTGCTGGCAGTCAGGCTGGCCTTGGGGGAGTGGCGTCACTGGTTGGAGGAGGCCACTCAGCCTTTTTTGATCTGGACGGATCACAAAAATTTAGAATATATCCGTTCAGCCAAGAGGCTGAGTTCTCGGCAGGCTCGCTGGGCACTTTTCTTCAATCCAAGAATGTCAAACCTGATGCCTTGTCTCGCCTTTTTGAGTCCCCGGGAGAAGCGGCTTCTGCCAACCCAATCCTCCCTCATGGGGTGGTTGTGGGGGCTCTTACTTTGCTGATTGAGAGACTTGTCAGCGAGGCCGGTCGAGGAGTGGTTGTTCCTGTGGGGTGTCCAGCGGGTCGGTTGTTCATTCCTGAGCCCCTTCGCTCTGAAGTTCTCTAGTAGGGCCACGACTCCAAGCTAACCTGTCACCCGGGAGTCAGGAGACCGTTGGCAGCCATCCGTCAACGATTTTGGTGGCCATCTATAGGCCAGGATGTCAGGCAGTTTGTGTTGGCTTGCTCAGTCTGCGCCCAGACGAAGACCTCTAACCAGCCTCCGTCAGGTCTGTTATGTCCTCTCCCTATTCCCACCCGCCCTTGGTCTCATATTGCCTTGGACTTTGTTACTGGTCTTCCCCCCTCTAAGGGCAACACCGCTATCCTTACGGTGGTGGATAGTTTCTCTAAATCGTTCCATTTCATTGCCCTCCCCAAACTCCCCTCAGCCAAGAAGACCGCGCTACTGGTTATCGACCACGTTTTCCGGCTCCATGGGTTGCCTGCGGTCATGGTTTCTGATCGGGGTCCCCAGTTTTTCTCCCGGTTTTGGCAAGAATTCTGTCGACAGATCGGGGCCTCTACGAGTCTGTCTTCAGGTTATCACCCTCAGTCAATGTGTCAAGGTCAATTTGAGCGAGCCAACCAGGATCTTGAAAGAGCACTCCGCTGCCTGGCGCTTCGTAATCCTGCCTCCTGGAGTCAGCAGCTTTCCTGGGTAGAGTACGCCAACAATACTCTACCAGTGGCATCCACAGGTATGTCACCCTTTGAATGTTCTGTTGGTTATCAACCCCCCTTGTTTCCCATCCAGGAACTCGACGCTGCGGTGCCGTCTGCTCTAGCCGTCTGCTCTAGCCGGAGGTGTCGTAAGACCTAGAATAAGGCCAGGAGGGACTTGGCCCAGACCTCTAGACGCACCAAGGCAGCAGCCGACCGTCATCGGACTCAAGCTCCTCACTACATTTGTGGTCAGAAGGTATGGCTCTCCACCAAGGACCTGCCTCTCAGGGCGACTTCTCGCAAGCTGGCACCCAGGTTCATAGGTCCATACCAGATCACCAAGATTCTCAGTCCGGTGGTTGTTAGGCTCAAGTTACCTTCCTTCCTTGGTCGGGTACACCCTGTTTTTCATGTATCCAGGGTTAAGCCTGTTATTCGCTCCCATCTTAACACTAATGCCTCTTCCACCATTTCTGTCAATTATCCTCCCTACTTAATCTCCTTGTGTTTTCTGTCCTTTGTCAGTCCGTCGTTTGATGTTAGTTCATTCTGACTCTGAACCCCAGTTTGCTAGTTAGCTCAGTTTTTTGTTTGTCCAGTCTTAGTCCTGTTTTCAGTCTAGTTAGTGCTGTCTTTTGCCTTTTTGACTTTTTATTTTGTTAGTTTCTCGTTTTCCCCATCTTCTGCTCCCATCTCTCCAGTTCACTTTTTACCCAGCTCAGTACTCTCCTCTCACCGACGACCTTCAGGTGCCAGTACCCGTCTCGGTCCTCTAGCGAGCGGATGCTGTACGTGGCTACAGTGGGAGGCTTCTCATCACCCGCTTTGACCGGCCACCTTTTCCCGCCCCACCGGTTGGGTCTGGTTCACACTTCGTCCCATCGAATTGAGTCAGTTTGATGAGCTATCCTTCACCTCCTCTGCAGCTGGGATTGTGGCTGGAGTCGACTGCCAGCTGTTTCACCCTTTTTGTTGGACTATTACACAAACCCTTAATTGTTCAAATAAACTATTTTCCTTCTGCAATTGGGTCTGCTCGTCTGTCCTGACACAAGCTGCTTTAGGTCATCTTTATGACACAGACTGCTGCTTCTCCAAAGAGTCATGTGAACTGCATGTATTTATTATTATCTATGTTTGTCTAGGCTACTATCTCATCCTGTTTGGGTTTTTTTTCTTTTTTTTGCCCAAGTGATAATTTCTTGTCCAAAATGTCATACCTTTATTATATAATAATGTTTAACTTTTCAGCATGAGTTTTAGTGTAACTTAGTCATTATTAGCAATTATATATCACTTATTAATGCGTATATAGAAAATTGATGGTAGTTACAGAGATTGATGTGGTTTGAATTGGTGAAATGACTACAATAGTGAATATGCACTGTGTCTTTGCGATACCCTGCTCCCTAAGATACTGGAATCGGTCACCAAAAAAATCCATAAGGAATGTTGCTTTATATAAAAAAACCCAGAAGTTTTTGTTTATCCTCATTTGGATAATAAACATAGTTTCCATGGGCCAATTTAAAGGTTTTAAGTATACAAACGTCCTCCATATATTTTTAGCTTTTCTCCCTCATAGCCACAACATGTAGATATTAAACAAAGGTGTGTTTGTCCACTGCACAGTCTGTTGTCTCAGATGTCTCCCTCAAAGTTCATGAGTGCGGTAGTTTTTTCTCAGTGAGGGATAAGCCATCAGGCATGAAGAGGTCTTTGAGACAGCACACTGAAAATACAGTAAACCAAAAAGATTGTCTTGCCAATAGGATTGGTTAGTCAAACTGAGTGCACAAAAGAGATAGAATTTCATTCACCGCTTTAGTGTGTGTGTTTCTTTGCTTGTGTTATAGTGTTAAGGTGCACAATTAAACAATTGTTTAAAAGGGTGTTTAAATGTTTTACCAGATTTGTGTTATTTGGTCTAAAGGTCCAGACAGAAGATATATTTTTAAATTCCTGAATTACATAATCTTTGGCACAATTTATGCATTGTTTTTTAAACTGACTGTTTAAAAGTAGCGTTGCACAGTCTCACGGTATGCACAAAGCAAGAATGTGCCAAAATAATAAAGTAAATGTAGCATGTTTTGAAAACCATATTTAAATCTTTCAAATTTTTCAAATTACTGGCAGTTTGAATTTTGTTTTGGGCTGATATTATATTAATAGTAAAAATAAGAATAAAAAACTTCACTCGAGTGGCGAAACGCCCATATAAGACACTGGTAACGACACTGGTAACATAACGTTTTATGTTGCATTAGCCGTATTAAATAACCCTAGTAACGAGCTACAGCTGAAACGGAGCTTGTGATCACCAGCTGAGACACACCCCTCATATAGCACATGAGACATGCAAAGATGAGACAGTGATTGTAACAACTAAGACAATAATAGCCTAAAGAACTTAAGCCTAAAGAATTGTTCTTTCTTGTCATTATAGAACACTTTTAGCATAAAATGTTCCTTGGAGTTGAGTGAAGAATCCCAATGAATCTTTTTTTTCCTGAGAGTGTATTTACATTTTTACTACATTTTAAGCCAAAGCCATTTTAAAAATCTGCAGACTGAAAATCAAGTCACACCAGTCAAAACACTCAGGTTCCCCAACATTAGATGATTTAAAAGTTTTATGCTCACCTTTTTTTTCTCTCTTTTTTGAACTTTGTTTTAACTTACTCATCTGTTACCTCTCTTTCTTTTTTGTAAATTATTGAGTTACATAATATGTCCACTTATATATTTTTCTTATTCTTGGTCTTTCTCACAGAGATCCAGACAGCAACAAGAAATTAAAAAAAAATGTAAGTAAAATCTTATATCTTAAAATCTTAAATCTTATAAAATCTTATGTAAAAATCAAGACTGATATGTGTATATCAGTAAACTTTATACGTTGTAGCATTAATATATATTTTAAACTAATTACTATAAGTTGTGGGCATGAATCCAATTCATATTTTCTTTTTCAGTCAAAATCAACAGCTAGCTTTTGTAAAGTTGATTTTACATTGCATTTTCAACATTCTCAGATCTCATTATGTTGTCATCATCAAAGGTTTTAAATTTTGAACTTGCACAATTACATGTGTTCTGTACACTAGGACTAGGTAAATCAAAAGTGTGCATTATTTAAGATGAAACAGTAAACAGAATGATAAAATGTCTCCTTTGATATTTTGTAATAACAAGAAGATTATTCTTAACACACACAATTGTAGACCCCTGAATGATAATGCATATGACTGAAGAACACTGCTTTTTTCAGATGATTTGTGATCATGAAGTGGTCAAGGAGTATTATCATAAATACTATGCAATACTTTCAATGTAGAATTCAGATTGGCTCTTTATTTTAGTTTAACTACAGATGCTCTGCATGTGAAGGACTCAAAGTGCTGTAAAACCCCAAAAATACACCATATACTGTATAGTACACTGTCATTTAAAAATTTGGCATTGATTTGGGGTTTTTGGGGTTGATCAAAGAATATTTAATGCACTCTAAGGCAGCATTTAAAAAAATGCAATTAAAAATAACTGTTCCCTGTCTGTCCATCAAGAGTTATGTCTTGCTTGGAGCCCTGATTAGCTCCGATTAAGAGAAAACGACAATAAAATTTAGCAAGTGGTTAACTAATCCTGCACGGTTGTTTAGCATCTCAAGACGAGGGCTGGAGGTGTCCTGTTGGTTGCACCGTACTAGCCCACTTGGACCTGGTTTTCAGAACTCAACTTCCTCAGCCCTTCCCTGGTGCATTCCTCTGGGGAAGGACCTCCTTTCTCAGGGGCATGGCACCGTGTGTCACCCATGTCCAGATCTGTGGAACTTCCATGTGTGGCTCCTGGAAAGGACACAGAAGACTTGAGCCTTAACCACAGGCTGTGGGGAACACTATTACCCAGGCTAGAGCTCCCTCTACGAGGCAAGCCTATGCTTTAAAGTAGAGTCTGTTCTTCTTGCAGAAAAGACCCCTTCCAGGCTTTGCTAGAGCCAGTTTTCTCTTGGTAAACTCACGTCTTCCCTTGACAAAGTGTTCCGTCTGTCTCTGCTTCTATTTGTTCCTCTTCCTTCATTTTTTGGGATAGGACCCGCCACAGCGATATTGTGTATGCTTTACTGCCTCAACCTTAGGTCAGTACATACCAGCATTCCACATGTCACCTCCTCTTGGTCAGGATGTGGTCTCCGTAGCATCCTTCTTGAGAAGGCCCGCTTCCCGATTTTCTGCCATCTGTACAACAAATAGAAGAGGTTAGCACCCACTTGGAAGGTTGGAAGTCCTTCTGGTAGACATTTTTCTATTTTAGGAATAGCGGGTTGGCTTCTCAGGTAGTCATGTACTCACCTCTGGTCCCTGTGGGCACCAAGGTCAGTGAATTGCTCTGGGGCAATGGGAGGGTTATATTATTTGCATAACATTTGTCTGACATGCC
This sequence comes from Puntigrus tetrazona, assembly GCF_018831695.1. NCBI lineage: Eukaryota > Metazoa > Chordata > Actinopteri > Cypriniformes > Cyprinidae > Puntigrus > Puntigrus tetrazona. Next base: position 2,853,233 of record NC_056712.1, on the reverse strand, counting down.
AACAATTGCATAGCTATTAGGTGGTAACAGGTTCAGGTTGTGGCCTTTTCCATTGGACCCCAGTCTGTTGTCACAACATAATTTGTAGTGACTGACAGACAGTGAATGTCTTGGTTATGTATGTAACTCTCATTCCCTGATGAAGGGAGCGGAGAAGTCTGATGAGTGGTTACACCTGTCGCCTATTTATACCCATGTGATGGGAAGGGGCTCAGGATTAGTTAAACACTTGCCCAATTTCATTGGCACATTCTCTTAATCAGAGCTAATCGGGGCTCCAAGCAAGACCCCAGTCTGTTGTCACAACATAATGTCTCTGTTCCTCTGTCAGGGTATGAGGGTTACATGCGGTTAAGTTTTCTATTTAAATAATTTGAAAATATAATTTCTTCCTCTGATTATAAAGCAGAATGTTAGGCAGCCATTACTCTTTTCTTTACTTTTCAGTGTAAGTTTATATTATAATCTTGATCTTACAACTTACAATGTAATTTCATAAGAAGTTCAACTCAAAAATACTGATGCAAACTGTTGTGTTTATTGTTTTTAAAAGTGTATATCACAGTTTAGCACTTTAGTTTTTGTGTGTGTTTTCTACTTAAAAAGAAATAAATGCACTTAGTTAATGAATAAGTGAGCATATAGACAATAAGATACACTGTCTGAGGAATATTTTCACTGCGTTCTTTAGGTTTTAATCAACATCTATTGCTTGGGCCGAGCAGCCAAAAGCAGCACCACATACAACGGGCCCACCCTGGACCTGCACAAATTTGAGGGATTACTGTCACAGATGAGAAAGGTAAAAATAAATCCAAACCGCTTGCATTTTTATTGTCATTAACATTAAAAATGTGATTTTTATATAATTGGTGGCATGTACAGAACAGAACATCAGTCTGACAAATGTTAACTTGTTCTCCTTTTTTGAGAGTGAAATCTTTACTTTTTATTTCTTATTATAGTAGTATATAGTGTTGATTTTTGCAGCATTTTTGTGCTGTTTTGCAGTAGGAACCTACCAATAATGAGTAAAAAAAGGTTGTTTTTTAGGAACATAGGTGTGGTGTTCGATGGCAATCTTTCCTTTAAAAAAAAAATAATTTGATAGCATTCAAAACTATATGGCGGCAGGCCGCTGATGCACAATGCGGTCGTGATAATTTGTTTAATCCTGCTGTTTATATTGTCAAATAAAAAATTAGATTTTTTTGCTGCATGCTTGGGTGTTCCTCTGGCCTGGAACTAACATTAATTCAATATATAATCGGAAATTAAAGCTATTAGATTTACGAGAACCACGCCTGGATTGCAGCAATGAAGAATGGCAGAATAGCAACTAGCAAATCTTGGATCAGTGCAAATTTCGGGTAAGGAAATTTCATTTTAATAACTTTATTTATTTACGTTAGCGTGTTGATTGTTGTTTAGTGAAAATAGCAAGCTTTTATTACCATTTTATTGCCAAGTGTTGTGTGGGCTATAATTAAATATGAGTTCACATTAGTTGTCTAGCTAACTTTCAGCAGATAAATTCAGTGAGTAACCCATAATAGAAATGTATACTGTAAACTTGAATGCTGTATAGTGTAACAGTTAACTGCAGTAGTTCACAAAAGTTAATGATAAACATTTTTTTCATCACTTGTTAAGCTTGTCTAATGTTGTACTGATATATTAAACAATAATAGTGTTAATTTTAACTATTGTGCTTTAAGTTAAATAATTGCTTTCTCCTTTTGTCTTTAGGAAAGCCATCATCAGTAATGCAAGGCAAGACACATAAGCCAGTGCAGGAAGACAGAAAGTACAGCTGATCGTCCTGCCGAGCCAAACCACATGTGACCATATGAACACCCAGAAAGTTTGAGAACTTCAGGATGAAATACTTAAAGTTGCTTATGGCCAGGCCAGATACTGACTGCTGCTTTTGATATTGATCACATATTAAAAATTTGGTGGAAACTGTTGAAAGTGAGAGGATGTCTTTTTTATATGCAGTACTTGCCAAAAGTCACACGTTACATTACTATTACGTTACAGTACTATGAGTTATTACTATTAGACACATTACTATTTTAATGTTTTTGAAATATGTCTCTCATGTCTTGTATGTTTATTAAATATTCATTTACATTAAAAACAGTAACATTATGAAAAGTTTTTGTTTTAATATTCTTTATATTTATTCATGTGACAGGTTCCTTTGCTCCAGTCTTGAGGGTGTTTAACCCATGACTATTACGTCTCACGGTTACACACAACTGCCTTGGGTTCTAATGCCAGAATCAAACAATGTCATGTACATTGTTCGATTCTGGCATTAGAGCCCATGCAGCTGAATTAGTCTCGTCTAAAGCAGTATGTACAGCCCTCACACTCACACTGTCTTCAATTTAAATTTTTGATGCGTCTCTAATTCTAAAAACTTCTATGTTAGCCTTGCTATTTCCCTGCATTTATCACATGTGAATCCCTGGTTGCCAACAGAGATAACCGATACATGTGGCAAGAGATGCAGGTGACAATGCCAGGAGAAGTAATTTATTCACAGTGAGTGAAGGATGATTCACTTACCTCTGTTGTTTTTGACGAGCTTGTCTAAAATTGAGCAGAAAAAGAAAACAATAGGCGTGAAGTAGAAAAATGAGTGGAAATACAAGTGATAAGATGACTGGCTACAAATGCGAACGCATTACACATGTGTTGTTTTTAGATTAAAAGCAAAATAAGAAACAGTTGAATTAGTCAGATTAGTTTAATAGATAATATCAAAAATATTGAGGGAATTAAGTTATATTTGATCACTTTAAACAACAGAGAGTGATAAATAGAAAAGCGAAGCTACACAGAGCTACAAACGCAAAGTTTTCAGCAGATGGCAGCAACTGACTGAAAGGAGCCCTTTTCATAAATACAGTATCTTCATGGAACATATGTGTTTCTCAACTTACTGGGAACGCGATAAAAGTAAGTTGGCCAGACTCTCAAGTGTCAGGCCGCAAAAAAAAAAAAAAAAAAAAGATATGCCAGGAACACTGCCTCACATATACTCATTGATCCCACTCAAACAATACCACAGATGAATTACACAAACAGTGAACTTGTAACAATGACTTAAGAAGCTTTTGACCTAAGAATGATGAGCGAGGAGCTACCCAGGAGAGTTTTCTGGGACATGATTTATGTCTATTGGTTTTTACCAATCTGACAGCCCTCGTTCTTGCAGGGTGAACCATTTCAAAAAGGGGGTTGAACAGTCTCTTCAGGAGTACAGATGGTACTGATCCTGTCATGTCAGTTTCACTTTCCTCCACATCTATATCAGAAGTATATCAGAAACCAAACCATCATGAATATGCTCAAATCCTGCACTAGAACTCAGATTTTTGGTTCCCTTGTCCACTGATGAACTGGTTCATCAGTTTTATTACCAGCAGTTCAGAAGTTCCAAACAGTGATCCCTTTCTTCATTGGGTAAGAAGTTAGCTTGTAAAGGTAGGTTCCTGTGAACCACCTTCTCCTGATTAGTCCAAATGTTCCTGACATGGTAGGTATGACATCTTGTATCCACAGATACAAGGAAATGTATCTACCTTCCACTCCCATTTCCCCCTTTGTATGAGCTTTAAAAACAGCAGAAACTTGTTCTAATGGATGCCCAGCCAAAACGAATCCTGTACCATTTCTTCTTATATCAGTTCAGATTTTCCCAGTAGATGATCGTAAGGTTCAGCCACAAGTCTATGACTCACATGACTGGGGACAAACGGTTGGCAGCTCAGCACATCAGTAATCACGTTGTTAGTGCCGGGTATATACTGGATGTCAAATGTGTACCATGCCAACTTAGTCACCCACTTCTGTTCACATGCGTCTAGTTACAGCTTTGTTAAAATTCAGTGATGATGGTAATGATCAGCTGCAACATGGTCGACAAACCTGACACTTCCATTTCCATTTCACACCATTTCCAACTTTCTTCACCCTTTTCCTCATCAAGCCGATTGTCTCACTGCTCTAGTACGGAATATATTGTTCATCACAACATGCTTACTTTATAAAGGGGGAATTTAGCCAACAGTTATCAAAGCAGATTCTGAGACCTTCACTCCAGAGAGGAACGTTTGCTTCCTTGGAATTTTTTTTTCAGACTGATGGACTTATGGTCATATGGATTCAGCATTCTAACCTGCACCCACTTACCAGCAGTCATAGAAACCACCGCACGGCCTACTATGATACCCTTCTTATGTGTTGGTGACTTGATAAGCTCAATTAACACAGCACTGCCTTCAATAGTGCTGTAAGAGGCAGCAATGACTTGATCCACCGGAAATCATAAACATGAACATAAACTTAATGGCATAAATAAGGATATTGCATGTATTCTCTCATATGTTATTTGCTTATATTTTATAATACTTTATGATTATTTAATCAACATATCAAAATTCCACACACTGGGGAAAACTACAGTCCTAGCATCTTGTACAACAGGTAGTACATTCACCAAACATATCGCATTCCCTTTAAGGCACAGTCTAATACAGTTTATTTAGTCGACAAACAGGTAAAATGACAAATTTGACATAGAGGAGTAAGATTTTGGTTTAAATATACAAAGCAAACAAAGAAGATCTATATTGTAGCTAAAGGGACCATAGGGTTCACAATGTTTCATTTTGCCAAAGAAAGGCAAATGTTTCCTGTAAAAAGCACACTACAAATATAAGTCATTATGTACATTATTAATACTTTATTAATGATTTGGTACAAATATAATTTAGTTTAATGGAAAACTATATGAATAGAGTTTATTGGTGCAGCAATTTAAACACATACAGTTTTTTCTCGACAATCTTGTAAATTTAGATTATATTGTAAATATTATATTTATTTTATGTGCTTTGCTTTGACATAATCTATGTTTTTAAAAGCACTATATAAATCAAAGTGATTCATTTACAGTTAGGTCCATATATATTTGGACCCTGACACAATTTTCATAATTTTGGCTCTGTAATAGAATTAAAGTGAAACATTCAAGATTAATTTGAACTGCGGACTTTAAGCTTTCATTAAAGGCATTGCACAAAAATAAACAAAAGCTAATAATTTTTATACACAGTCCCCCCATTTTCAGGAGCTCAAACTTTAGTGGACAAATAAATACAGTCAAAAATAAAATGTAAATTTTTATATTTTGTTGAGAATTTGTACTTTTTCTTTGTGGGTCTTATTGCATTTAGTTATGCCTTCAGCAAGTGAAATACATGCCTAGTCGGGTTGAGATCAGAAGATTGACATGGCTATTTCAAAATAATTAACTTTTTTACCTTCAAAAATTAATGGGTTGCTTTTGCTGTATGCTTTGGGTCATTGTTAATTTGAAGCATTGTCCAGTCAACTTCAGTCCAATCAATCGCTTTTTATTTAGTGCTTTTAACAATACAGATTTTATCAAAGCACTGAACAGTATCAAATAGGAGAATAAAGTGGTAATGTATAATTAAACAAAATTAAACTTTTTTAAATAAATGCAGAGTCTCTGTAATCAAATTGACAATAATCGTGCAACAGTGGCAAGGAACCAAAACCCATCCAAAGAATGGAGAGAAAAACTTGGTAAAAAGCAGGCTTAGTTTGTGCCCGCTTCTTCGCTGGCCTTACACCCAGCACTTAATTTCCAGTTAAATTTTACAAACTGAGAAACAGAATGAGAAACAAAACAGATTACTTTTAGTGTACATTGTGTGTTACGGGAGTGTTCCTGGTTCAGGCTGATCTAATTAATGCAGCCTAACAGTCCTTTAATGAATTTAAATAATAGAAGAGTATTAGTGTGTTATGTGTAAGATAGGTTTTAGAGATAAATAGGAAATAGGAAAATAATCTGCCACTCACAGTGGATTTTCATATTCCAGGTATTATCAAACAGCCAGTTTTGAGAATGCAGCGGACGCTCAGGACTATAATGTGATAAGAGCTCGCTTATATTGAGGAACTAAACCGCTCAGGGCTATATAAGTAATTAATTCAATTCAATTCAATTCAAGTTTATTTGTATAGCGCTTTTTACAATGGCTATTGTTCCAAAGCAGCTTCACAAAAGCAAATCATTACACAACAGGATGAATTACAATACAAGAAACTTCAAGATAGAATTAATCCAGACGGAAGGTTAAGTTTTCCTCGATGTCATCGCAGGAAGGTCATCTCTCACGGGTCCACTGGAGGCTCGGTATTTAGATGCCTCGGGATGTGCATCCCAAGGTGGAGACAAAAGGATAATTAGCGTAGCGGCCATTCATACTATTGGGAATCACAATGTACTGTAGCATAGGTTTATGTGAATCTTTATGAGTATGCTTGGCTAAAAAGATATGTCTTTAGCCTAGACTTAAACTGAGAGAGTGTGTCTGATCCCCGAACATTAGCAGGAAGGTTATTCCAGAGTTTGGGTGCCAAATGTGAAAACGCTCGACCACCTTTAGTGGACTTTGCTATTCGAGGAACTACCAGGAGCCCTGAGTTTTGAAATCTTAAAGAGCGTGACGGGTTGTAGCGAGACAGAAGGCTGGTCAGATAAATGGGGGCTAAACCATTTAGAGCCTTGTAGGTCAGTAACAGTACTTTATAATCAATTCGGAAATTAACAGGCAGCCAGTGCAGGGAGGATAAAACTGGGGTTATATGATCATATTTTCTTGTCCTGGTAAGAACTCGAGCGGCTGCGTTCTGCACTAACTAAAGCTTGTTTATTGAAGATGCTGGACAACCAGCGAGCAGCGCATTACAGTAATCCAGTCTAGATGTCATGAACGCATGAACTAGCTTTTCTGCATCTGAGAGAGAGAGCATGTGTCTGAGTTTAGCAATATATTTCTAAGATGAAAGTAGGCAGATTTTGTAACATGAATGATATGGTGTTCGAAGGACAGGTTGCTGTCCAATATCACACCCAAGTCTTTAACTGTCGGAGTAACATTTATATCACATCCATCTAATTGTAGTTTGAGCTCAGAAATTTGCTGTAAACATGTTTTCGGGCCGATAAGAAGCACCTCTGAAAATTTCTAGTCATCCAGTCTTTTATGTCTTTAACACACTCTGTTAATTTAGACATTTTTGATAACTCATCAGGCTTAGATGAAATGTATAGCTGTGTGTCATCTGCATAACTGTGGAAATTAACCCCGTGCTTTCTAATAATGTTCCCCAGGGGAAGCATGTATATCGAGAACAGTAAGGGGCCTAAAACTGATCCTTGAGGCACACCACAATTTACAGGCATTATACTAGAGCGGTCTCCGTTTATATCTACAAATTGATAACGGTCTGATAGGTATGATTTAAACCACTTTAAAGCCTGTCCCTGTACACCAGCGGTGTTTAAACGCTCCAGGAGAATATTATGATCTATAGTGTCAAATGCAGCAGTGAGATCCAATAAAACTAGTAGCGAGACGCAGCCTCGGTCGGAGGCTAAGAGCAGGTCATTAGTGATTTTAACTAATGCGGTTTCTGTGCTATGGTGCGGTCTAAAACCTGACTGAAACTCCTCATAGACGTCATTCATCTTTAAGAAGGAGCATAACTGTGCTGACACAACTTTTTCTAATATTTTTGATATAAATGGGAGATTTGATATCGGTCTGTAGTTAGATAATTCATTAGGATCAAGTTGTGGTTTTTTGATCAGAGTCTTAATAATTGCTAATTTGAATGGATTAGGAATGTGACCTAATGATAGGGAGGAGTTAATAATATTTAGAAGAGGTTCACCAGCAGCTGGTAATATATCTTTCAGAAATTTAGTTGAATAGGATCTAATACACACGTGGCAGATTTAGACTTATTGATTAGTTTGTTTAACTCTTCCTGTCCTATGGTTGCAAAACACTGTAACTGAATTTGCTGGGTACTGAGTAAGGCTGGACTATAGGACAAAGTTAAGGGTTGATTTTCCGTTATTTTAAGTCTGATATTATCTATTTTATTAGTGAAGAATTGTATGAAGTCATTGCTACTTAACTGAGAGGGTGTGCAGCGTTCTATTGCTGACCGATCATTTGTTAATCTAGCCACTGTGCTAAATAAAAATCTAGGATTGTTTTGGTTGCTTTCAATGAGTTTACGGAGGTGCTCGGCTCTGGCTGCTTTTAGTGACTGTCTATAAATGCACATTATGTCCTTGTAGGCAATTCTAAAACCTCTAGTTTAGTCTTTCTCCACTTACGTTCTAGTGAACGAGTAGCTGTTTTTAGAGCGTGTGTATGACTGTTGTACCATTGTACACTTTTATTCTCTCTAACCTTTTTTAACTTGATGGGAGCGACAGTATCTAATGTGCGAGTGAAGATACTGCACATACTGCTGGTCATTTGCTCAAGATCATCTGCATTCTCAGGTTTGCGGAGCAGGTCAGAAAGGTCTGGTAGGTTATTTGTGAATTTATCTACAGTGGTTGGGATAATGGTTCTACCCAGTTGGTAACGAGGTGCGGCTCGGTTAATCTCACTTACAGAGAGTTTATAAGATATAAGGAAATGATCAGTGATATCATCACTTAGAGGTAAGATATCCAGGTCTAAAACATTGATGCCATGCGAAATAATTAAATCTAATGTATGCTTACAGCGAGTTGGGCCGATTACATTTTGCTTTAGCCCAAAAGATGATAATAAATTTATGAAAGTAGCTCCTACTGTATTATTTGGGTCGTCTACATGAATGTTGAAATCACAGATAATAAGTGCTCTATCTTTATTAATTATTAAGTCTGAAATAAAATCAGCAAATTCCTTAAGAAAATCTACATAAGGTCCTGGTGGTCTATAGACAGAGATAAGAGAAAGAGATAACAGAGATTTCTTTGTTGCATCCATAAGCGTAACATTAAGATAATTATTAACAACATTTTAAACAATTAAGATAAAGATTAACAAAATTTTAAAATCTCTCTGATGCTTGATAGGGAGCCAGTGCAGTGTTGACAGAACTGGACAATATGGTCATACTTAGTTTTAGTAAGGACTCTAGCTGCTGCGTTTTGGGCCAGCTGAAGTTTGTTTATCAAGCGTGTAGAAGAACCACCCAATAAAGCATTAAAATAGTCTAACCTCAAGGTCAGAAACGTATGAATTACATTTAATATTGACAGCATAGGTTGTAATATGGAATTTTTGAAAGATTGCTATCAAACAGCATACGTAGGTTCCTAACTGAGGAATAAAAAAATAACAGAGCGGCCATTCAGTGTTTGACAGTGCTCTAGGTTATTACATCCCAAATCAATCCTGCTGGATGATCTGTAGGCGAGTTAGTAGCTACTGCTCCATGGTATCTCTAGAATGCTGTGGTCACCAGATCCTCTGTTACACTCTCTCCCTGGCAACGCTCATCCAGATCAGGAGACCATGCTGTTAGATTTACTAAAACTGGAATGTGTATCCATTGGATGTTGTTCCACCCCTTGATAAGGTTTCGTCATAATTCCAGAAGGGGGTTTTCTTGCATTACTACTGTCATCGGCAGGACCACTGTCAGAATTAATTGCCAAATCTTTTATATTTCTTGGTTAGGGAAGAGTAGATGGCAAAAGCTATATGATATTGCCCATCTTGCCAGTATCTAGAACCATCAACATACACGTCCATAGCTCCTTCAATTTCTTTTACCTCAAAAACACTTTCAGGGGGACGGATCTGTTTTTCTTCACAAGTGTGTGGAGTACCTTCATACAGGAGTGTCCAGGGAAGCATTGAGTTGGGCTTGTATACAGTTTTCAAATTTTTAAACCCTAACTCTAATGTCCATCTGCCTAGCCTGGCATTGGATACTCCCTTCACTTTTTCATTTAAGAGAAGTTGTAGAGATGTGTGTGGACTATGCAATGTTACTATGCAATGTAAAAACATAAAATGTATTCAAAATTTGACATTGCCCAATGGACAGTAGGTGTCTTGTGTAGAGTCAAAAGCTTTTTCAACTGGAGAAAGTACCTGAGAAGCATAAGCAATGGGACGCAAACCTTCCTGTATATCTTGAAAGAGGACGACTGAAAGGGAATCCTCTGTTGCAGCTGCCTGCAAAATAAATGATTGTGTTCTGTCTGGGTTGCATAAGGCTGGAGCTTCACCAAAAGCTGTCTGATCATTCGCACTTTTAATCTAAAGAATAACTTTTCTTCTTTCTGAAAGAATACTGTTCAGAGGTTTTTCTATATCTGTGAAGCCTTCAATGAATTCCCACTATACCTAAAATGACCTCAAAGCTGTTACTGATACTGGGACTGGGAGTCTGAATAATTTCCACCTTTTGTTAATTAGGTTTACACCCCCCTTCACTTATCTTGATGCCTAGATAAGTGACTTCTGATTTCAGCTTGAGTGATCTTACAAATCCTTGCGGTAAAACTTGCCATGTGTGTTGAGTGTTTTTGAACTTAAAAGCTAATTTATACTGACATTCTGGATGCAATGGAATTGACCAGAAACCATTAGACACCTATAGGGCTGAGTAATACCTAGCTTCTGGTAAAAGAGATGCTAATACATTGGGAGTGGAAGTCACTACAGGTGCTCAAGTCTGTGTACATTTGTTAAGTTCCCTGTAGTCTATGCATAATCTCCAAGAACCATCTGGCTTGCAAACAGGACAAATTGGGGCTAATGATGGGGAAAAGCATTGCTTGATGACACCCTGCTCTAATAAATAATCCACAATACGTTGTATACATGGATTTGCTTCACCTGGGTTCATACTGTCTGAGGGTGGTTGGGTCACATCCCTGAATCTTCACTTCCATTAGACTAGTATCAACTCTGCCACAATCATGTTTAGATCTTGCAAAACCCTCTGTTTTTACTTAAAAGTTCTGATAGTTCTGAATCTTTCACTGCTGGCAAAGTATCTAAATCATAATCCTCTGACTTCTTTATTGCATGAACAGCATGTACATCAGAAATCTTCACAACTTTGTCTTCAATTGAGGATTACTCCAAATACAACGGTCATACAATTGTTGCTCTAGTCAATAACAAACCACTCTTGGTCATAATATCTGAACATAGGATACTGCGACCATCACCGATTCTGCTGAGCCAGGCTTTGTCTGTATCATCTTTGCCAATCTGAAATGACATGTTATCTGTTTGTGATACTGAAGAAATCGTGTCTCTAATGTTATTGTGTTTTTACTTTTGTGTGAGGGATTGTCTGAATGAAGAATTGTTAAGGAAGCACCAGAATCCACTAATCAATCATTGCATCAGCCTCCAACAGCAATATTTACGATTTGTCTATCATTATTGTCTCGTGACATTGGTGCTACATTAGTTAAGGAGGTCTTACATCCTTATGCTGAAAAAGACATTGTTTGAGAGCTCTGCTTCTCCATATGAGAGCGCCGTTCCTTGTTTTCTTTACTCAGCTTGTCAATTTTGACTTGTTTTCTTAAGGGAAATTTTACATCCCCTAGAAATATGTCCCTCTTTGCCACATGTGTAGCACACTGGAAGATTATAAGTTTTACAAGGAGGTGGTCTCTCCTGTGTGTCTCCACTTTCAAGATTTTCTCATTTCCGTGACCACTGCTCTGATATGGCTTCTTAGCACTTTTTACAGATACAGGATGTGTTTTCTTTGTGAAAAAGAAAAACAGTTGTAAAACTGTGTCATCTTAGCAATAATGTCACTATAATCATATTGAGGTGTCACAAGAATTGTCACAGCAGAGTGGGTGAGTGGGTCACATTTGCTAATCAAGGCAGACTTGAAACATACATCATTATGAGTAATATCAGGATTACCACTGAACGTTTTAAAAGTTTCTAGTAGTCGTTCTGAAAATTTAGCTGGATACTCCCCTTTCCTCATTTGGATTTTATGCATTTTATCCCAGTTAACTGACATAATCTCTAAGACTTCAAGCAATGCCCTGTAACGCCACACCAGCAGAGGGAGCCTTCCCCAGAGTACTGACTGTCAGCTCTTCCTCTGCTTTCTCCACGCCCACTTCCCTTTTGGCGGCCATTTTAACCAGGCCCAAACAACAGCCTGGTGCGGGCGTATTGCCAGCTCATCTCAGCATACCAAGTGTTTCTTTATCTGTCTGTTTCTATCGTGTTTTGACCTATTGCCTGTTTTTTCTTGACTATTGTTTTTTGGATTACCCCTTGCCTTGACGACTCGGATTGGACTGATTATTGTGTTTGAACCTTTGCCTGATTATTTGACGCTGAGTTTGGATTACGTTTGGATTTGTTTGCTGTCTCCATTAAAACTCCGCATATGGAATCATATGGATTCGTTACATGCCCCTTTTCCTTTGGTCTTATTTGCAGTTCTGTGTCAGGCAGACATATTCTTAACAGAACACATGCATCGCCATCTGTAAATCTGTAAACCTCAGCATATTCTTCCAATTTTTTTAGGAAATCTAATGGATCTCACTTGGCAGGATAAAATAATATTAATCACAGTTTCTAGTTCATTTGGATTAAAACCTCTGACCAAGGTAGAGGTCATAGGTTCTTCTCCAGCTTCACTAGCACGCATAGTCGTAGTACCTTGAACTGGTGCCATAGGGAACCTAGCTGTGCAATCAGAATATTGAAAGCTGCATGTCTAGCATTCAGAAATCTAGCATTTCTGAAATTGAATTACACACCATGACTCCTAATGGTGTCTTACTGATGTGTTTCTTAGTTGTGCAATTTTTCATCATTCAAATTTTGCTTCCTCCAAATCATTAGACAATGCTTCTACAGAGAATCTAAGCATATTACCCCGAAACGGAGTCATTCAATTTCAGCCTCTAGCTCATCTACTCTCCTACTAGTTACTTTGTAAGATGCAAGAACTGCTTGAAGTGCATTGGCAATTTTTCCTTTTTTGTTCCTAGGCATTTTTGGATGGTTTTCACATGTAGAGATGGCCCATTCATATGGTTTTTCAACAGTCACCACTATTCCATCAAACATTCCTGAGTGCCATGTTTAGCAATGTATTTAACGATAATTTCTTCCATGTTTAAAATTTTTATTGAACTACGTGACGGTAATTTAAAAAATTTATTATTAAACCGCAATTTAATAGGCTTTATCTTTACTAATTAAACATCTAATTACTTTAACTCTGTATAATTATTCACAGCTTCTGTGCTTTTATGAATGAATAACAGCCACACTATGTTGGCTTCTAAACCAAATTTTCATTTCTTATGACACGGCCACACTTCATCAGGCTTTACACTTCACCATATTAAACTGTTAAAATATATAAAAATGTCACAGTATGTTGACAAAACCACAGTACGTCGGGCCTTTTTGTGTTTTTCAAACAGCCTTTTTCTAGCTACAGTTCCTCGGGCTCAAACAAGTATTTATCAGAAAAACAGTGCCACAGTACATCGGGCAAAAACCACACTGCTTCGGGTTACTGCTTTAACTGAACAGAGTCGCAGCTTGTCAGACTCACTTTTAATGAAAATAATTCTGTGATCACACTACGTCAGATCAATTCAGTTACATTTAATCAGAATTATAACATCTTCACAGTCAGTTTCAATTATGATAGAACTGTATACACAACTGTATACACAAACGATCTAATACAACTCTGCCACCACACTGCGTCGTGTTGATTCAATTACTTTAGAATCAGAATTATAAAAGGCCAACAAAAGTTTGTTACTTTAGAAACTTTTAACTTAAGCACTGTGCTTCAACTGCTTTAAAACAATGATTCCACCATATTATCTGCCACCATATTATGTTTTAATGTGTTCAATTTTAAACAGAATTGCACAGAATAGGCTTAAGAACTTCTCCTGCTAATGTTGAATAAAGTAGATTCTGTTCTATCCTTTACAATTTCTTTTCCAGATTTCATCATCCTGTCCATCATGTCAATTTCCAATTCTCTGCAAGGTTAATCTGATCTTCTCCATGAGAATTTGATGTGAACCTCAAGTCAACTAATAACTTAAGACTTGTACAAACTGCAAACTTCTAGTAGAATAAAAGAGACAAAAGTACTAGTGATTTCCAGTGTCTTAATCAGACACACCACCAAGTTTCTATCATTTAAAAGAACTTTGGATATTTAACATCTTATATTCAACAATGCCCTTTTGGTCAGCAGATGGTTCTTGATAGCCCGTTGCCGATCCCGTGCTATAGATGATGAAGTAACACTCTGGTGATCATTTTGATATATTATTGCTATCTTTATGATATACAGACGTGGACAAAATTGTTGGTACCCTTTGGTCAATGAAAGAAAAAGTCACAATGGTCACAGAAATAACTGTTATCTGACAAAAGTAATAATAAATAAAAATTCTATAAATGTTAACCAATGAAAGTCAGACATTGTTTTTCAACCATGCTTCAACAGAATTATTTAAAAAAATAAACTCACGAAACAGGCATGGACAAAAATGATGGTACCCCTAGAAAACACTGAAAATAATGTGACCAAAGGGACATGTTAATTCAAGGTGTGTCCACTAATTAGCATCACAGGTGTCTACAACCTTGTAATCAGCCATTGGGCCTATATATATGGCTCCAGGTAATCACTGTGTTGTTTGGTGATATGGTGTGTACCACACTCGACATGGACCAGAGGAAGCAAAGGAAAGAGTTGTCTCAAGAGATCAGAAAGAAAATTATAGACAAGCATGTTAAAGGTAAAGGCTATAAGACCATCTCCAAGCAACTAGATGTTCCTGTGACTACAGTTGCACATATTATTCAGAAGTTTAAGATCCATGGGATCAGAAGCCAACCTCCCTGGACGTGGCCGCAGGAGGAAAATTGATGACAAATCTAAGAGACGGATAATCCGAATGGTAACAAAAAGAGCCTAGAAAGACTTCTAAAGAGATTCAAGGTGAACTTCATGCTCAAGGAACATCAGTGTCAGATCGCACCATCCGTCGTTGTTTGAGCCAAAGTGGACTACATGGGAGACGACCAAGGAGGACACCATTGTTGAAAACGAATCATAAAAAGCAAGACTGGAATATGCCAAATTACATGTTGACAAGCCACAAAGCTTCTGGGAGAATGTCCTGTGGACAGATGAGACAAAAATCGGGTTTTTGCCAAGGCACATCAGCTGTATGTTCACAGACGAAAAATGAAGCATATCAAGAAAAGAACACTGTCCCTACTGTGAAACATGGAGGAGGCTCTGTTATGTTCTGGGGCTGCTTTGCTGCGTCTGGCACAGGGTGTCTTGAATCTGTGCAGGGTACAATGAAATCTCAAGACTATCAAGGAATTCTAGAGAGAAATGTACTAGCCAGTGTCAGAAAGCTTGGTCTCAGTCGCAGGTCATGGGTCTTGCAACAGGACAATGACCCAAAACACACCGCTAAAAACACCCAAGAATGGCTAAGAGGAAAAATTGGACTATTGTAAAGTGGCCTTCTATGAGCCCTGACCTCAATCCTATTGAGCATCTTTGGAAGGAGCTGAAACATGCAGTCTGGAAAAGGCACCCTTCAAACCGGACACAACTGGAGCAGTTTGCTCATGAGGAGGGCCAAAATACCTGCTGAGAGGTGCAGAAGTCTCATTGACAGTTACAGGAAGCGCTTTGATTGCAGTGATTGCCTCAAAAGGTTGCGCAACAAAATATTAAGTTAGGGGTACCATCATTTTTGTCCAGGTCTGTTTCATGAGTTTATTTTTTTTTAATAATTCTGTTGAAGCATGGTTGAAAAACAATGTCTGACTTTCATTGGTTAACATTTATAGAATTTTATTTATTATTACTTTTGTCAGATTAAAGTTATTTCTGTGACCATTGTGACTTTTTCTTTCATTGACCAAAGGGTACCAACAATTTTGTCCACGTCTGTATATACTGTATATATATTTTATCTGATAAAAGTCATAACTGAAGTAGAAATGTGTGTGCGCGTGATGTTTGAAATGTACACACATTTGAGCTTACACTTAACATATTTAATGTGCATAAGATAAAATAAAGATTTAATGTACTATTTAAGTTGTAATAAACTGTAAGGAGTACAAATACCGATTTTTCTTCAGAAATGTTATCAAGTAAAAGTAATTACATATACCAGAGATAGTTTAATGCAGCTCGGACTTCATCCATGTTATACTGTTCTTACGGATGGTTTTCCTGAGGAAATACTTCGGGCGGATTTATCCAATCAATTCAACTTTACCGGTAACAGTATTAAGAGGAATAGAAGAGGAAAGAAGAAGGGCGGCGTTAAAGCCAGACTGAAACGGGAGACAAGGAAACAACGTGCGCTCCCGTCTATTATCATGGCGAATGTGCGCTCTCTTCGAAATAAGATTGACGAGCTTCAAGCCAATGTCTATCACATGCATGAGTATAGAACTGCTTCAATTTCGCATTTACGGAAACGTGGCTTAAGAGTAATGATGATGAAGATGTGCTGCATATAAATGGATTTGCTCCACCGTTGCGTCTGGACCGAGACAGTAAACTTACGGGAAAACATCATGGTGGCGGCGTATGTTTATATGTAAATGATAGCTGGTGTTCTACGGTCATAACGAGGGAGAAAATATGTACTTCAGACATTGAGCTTCTGGCTGTCTCTCTTCGCCCTTTTTATCTCCCCAGGGAATTTCCACAACTTTTTTTTTTTTTGATTTATATCCATCCCAGAGCTAACGTTACAAAAGCTACTGAGCATATTATGAGCACGTTAAATAAAATGGAACAGCTATCACCAGACTCTCCAAAGTTCATTCTGGGAGACTTTAATCATTGCTGTCCTGATAAGTTTTTAAAAGGCTATCAGCAGTATGTCAATTGCAACACTCGTTTGGGAAAAATATTAGATAAATGCTATGGTTCAGTTCCAGATGCATTTAGGAGTTTTCCCTTCCTCCATTAGGCTCTGCTGACCATCATACAGTTCTACTTGCTCCAAAATATATACCAGTTGTTAGGAGAGTAAAGAAGGTTACCAAAACCATCAAACAGTGGACTGCGGAAAGTATTCAATCTCTTCAAGCATGCTTTGAATCTACAGATTGGGATGTCCTTCTTTCCATCTCCCAAAACCTTAATGAGCAGGTAGATACAGTTTCATCATATATTTATTTTTGTGTTGAAAGTATTATTCCTTCAAAAACAGTTACTATATTTTCTAACAATAAACCTTGGATTACCAAAGAGCTAAAGGAGATCTTGAATAGGAAAAAGAGGATTTTTTCACTGGCTCTGAAATGGAGAAAAAGGAGGTTAATAAAGAGGTCAAGAGGGCTATTAAAATTGCCAAGATGAAGTATAAGAATAAAGTGGAGCAGAAGTTCACTGATGGAAACCTTCGTTCAGCTTGGCAGGGTCTTAAAACTATGGCTTCCATTAATAATGTGGTTACAAGCAACTCTAAAATCATACAAGTGGAGGGCAGTAGTTTTGATTCCCTACCTGATGATCTTAACTCCTTCTTCACCAGATTTGAGTCAGATAATTCTACACAGCTCGAGGTAATAAGATCTCAACTTAAATCAGATAATTCTGCTTATATTTTCAGTACACAGGATGTTGTGAGAGCTTTTAGAGGAACTAAAGAGAGGAGTTCATCTGGCCCAGATAATATCAGTGGACGTGTCCTGAGGTATTGCGCTCAGCAGCTCGGGATGTTTTTCGTACTCTGTTTCAGAACTCAATGGATAGCTGCATTGTACCTCAATTATGGAAACATTCCAGTTATTCCCATCCCTAAGAAAAATAAGATCACAGTATTGAATGACTTAAGACCTGTGGCTCTGACATCTCTGGTGATGAAAGCTATGGAGAGGATTTTAAAAAATCATATTATTAGAGCAACTGACTCTTTGATAGATCCACTTCAGTTTGCATATCGTGCAGGCAGAGGAGTTGATGATGCAAAAACATTCATTATAGATGCTATTCATAAACATCTGGAGCATTCTGGAACTTCAGTCAGACTTCTGTTTGCAGATTTTTCTTCAGCATTTAATACTTTGCAGCCTCATGTTTTGGCCAATAAACTTTCCTCTCGTTTTCATCTAGATGACCAGTTAATCATGTGGATAATCGATTTTTTGACCAATAGGTCTCAGAAAGTTTTGGTCAATAATGTTTTCTCTGATCTTCGCTATACCTCCACGGGCTCACGGGATGTGTGCTTTCACCCCTGCTTTATATCCTGTACACTGATGACTGCAGATCAACTCTACCTAACAGCTATTTGATCAAGTATGCTGATGATACAGTCAATTCCTCACAAAATCATGGACCCGTTCTACAGGAGTTTGTAGAGTGGTGTGACAGCTCACACCTAGAACTAAATGTAAGCAAAACTAAAGAGATGGTGGTGAATTTTTCTAACAAGCAGAGGGAAATTGCTGCAGCAGTCACCACCTTCATTCATGGTATGCCTGTGGAGTTAGTCGAGGAATACAAGTACTTGGGCACTATTTTTGATAATCAACTGAAATTTTCAACCAATACAGAGGACATTCTTAGGAGGTGCCATCAACGTCAGTATCTCCTTAGGAAACTTGGCTCATTTGGAGTCTGTAAAGACATTATGCTGACTTTTTACTATTCTTTTATAGAGAGAGCATTGTCACTTTTTCTTTGTCTTGTTGGTTTTCTTCTATTAGTGTACAGAACAGAAATCAGCTGCAGAGTGTTGTTACGGTGTGCTCTAGAATAATTGGCCTGCCTGTTAGATCCTCTCTCATGTATATATGATCAGCAGATATTTAGGCTAGCAAATAAGATCATTAAGGATCCTCACATATTCTCCATCCAGTATTTGAATGGCTTCCATCTGGGCGCGATTACATGCTTGTCCTGTTTGTAGAACTCAGAGAAGGAGGGCTACTTTTGTTCCCAAATCTATTTTGCTTTTAAACTCTAAAATGTAATTTTGTTTGTAATTAATTCATTAACTGTATTGTGTATTTATTTGTATTTAAAATGTATTCTATAGTGCTGCTCAATATGTCTTAAAATTGCCCCTTGGGGACAAATAAAGTTTTTTGAAATTGAAATTGAAATTGAAATTGAAAGTAGTCCGTTTAAACTGTCCTTGAATAAAGTAAAATTCACCCAAAAGAATACTTAAATACAGTAATTAATTAAAATTACTTAAGTATTTTAACAACTCTGCGTATATAACATGATGGCTGCTGAAGTTCCAGTGCTCCATATGGCTGGTAGGTCCCAGATCATTTTGTGAAGGAATTCAATTCAGCACATGATGATCAATTTAATCACCTCAGAATAAGTTAGCAGCTTCTTAGCAACACCTACAACACTGGGTTATTCAAGAACTAAATATCTGAATATAAGAAGTTGAGTCTGATTTAGGTTGGATTCTGAATAAGTACTGTATCTTGGCTTAAAGAAAAACTCCACCTCTGTCCATCATCCTTAAGGTCCATCATCCATTATTGGAAAAGAGTGTTTAGGATCTCTTCAGATGAGCTTACATCACTGCACTAAACCAGGGCTGATATGTTTTGTATATATATCCAGGGAATGATCTCTGTATATCATTGGACCATATTACAGTGTCTTGGTTGTTTTGTGCAAATTTGTTTTTTTTAACTTAACTTGAAATTGTCTATAGTCTATAATTGTGTAGAGAAAGATTTTATCACACATTTCATGTGGCACAGCCCATGATGTCAGTGGACAGCTATTTATTGTTCCATCATGTCACGCTCATGGTTTAGTGAGACTGAGCACTCGAGAAGCGCAAAGTAAACTTAAACAGATTTAATCCAAAACTGGCCAAAATAAATATACAAATAAAAAGGCAGAACAAAAATCATGAATAGACCTCAGAAACAAAAATCACTTATTGACATCGGGTATAGACATTGAATGGACATTGACGATACGACAAACGGAATACAAAGACACAGGACTTAAATACACAAGGAAATTAAGACAATAATACAATTAACATGGAGGGAAGGCAGGGCACAGAGAGCACATGGCACAAGACAAAACCATAAACAAAGTCCAGAGATGTGACACATCATGCCTTGTGTCCCTTGCATAAAAAAGTGTTTCCCCATCTGGTTAAATAATCACTAACAGGCAAATCCTGGTGTCATGGTGTGGTTAAGGGAAGGAGCTCTCAACGAGAATATAACTATAGTTTTAATCATTACCAAATGAGTAAATAATAATACTACAGGCAGATAGGCAGGCAGACAAACTAAAACCACACATTTTGAAGACAAAACCAGCAGTTTAAACTGAAACAAAAAGGAACTTATATGACAAAATAAATTATTTAACTCAAAACACCTGAAAACAATGAGACAATTAACTGAAAGTGGGGCACACAGAGCACATGGGACAAGAAAACAAAACAAAAGAGTCCAAATATGTTACATATCGCCTCCTCTCCCAGAAGGTGCGTCCTCACACTGAAAACATAAAACATAGAAAAGGAAAAACGGGAACTTGAGAGGAGGCAAACCGAGTCCAGGGAGAAACAGATGGAGGGAGGAGCCAGGGAAGAGACAGGGGGAGTCCGTTTGACCCAGAGCGCAGCCATGACGTCCCACTGTGGAGCTGTGATGGTCGACAACAAAACAAGGTGGAACCAGAGGGACGATGAAGCCTGTCGGAGCTGGTGGACTGATGGGCCACAGTGGACAGGAGGGAGCTAGGAGCCAAGGGGGAGCCGACAGGTCTATGGGCCGATGTGTCCCGGACTCGGAGGCTGGATGATGAGGTGAGGGATCTTCCACCCACAACGGCGATGGTGACTGGCAGACCCATGGAGAATCCCAGCACCAGATGGTGTGCTGAGGGTGAGCATAGGGCCACTGAAGGGGTGATGGAAGCACAGACTAGATAGAACCAGCGGGGACTCAGAATGTTCGCTGACTCTGATCCTCCATCATCGGTGGGCTCTGGCTGTTGCTCCATGTCACAGTGAGATGGTAGGCTGGGCTCTGGATCAAGAGTGGGGCTGAACAGTCACCAACAAATTACATGACACCAGCACCCACTCAATGTATGTGGCTATGCTCTCTCAAGGACCATTCCGGTAGTCATTAGAGAGGATGACAAATTCCTCCTTATAGTCCTAGAGAGAGCGATGAGAACATTGGTGTCATTCATGAGGAAAAAAATAAAAAACAGGTAAAACACGCTTTTATTTAAACAGTTTTTATGGTCTGGTCTTCTGTTACGGTGTTCTGTTAAGAGCACTCAACGATAATATAACTATTAACCGCTTTAATCATTCAAAACTAGTAAATAATAATACTACAGGCAGGTAAGCAGGCAGACAGGCAGGCAGACAAACTAAAACCACACGTATTATAGATTTGAGACCGGACGACATAAACTGAAACAAACAGGAACTTTTATGACAAAGTAAATGACTTGGTTCAGTCACAGTGCTAAAGGACTTTAATGAAAGGCTGCATAGTCTTTTGGTTACACAGCACAGCCAACTAAAAAAAGTTATGATCTGTTGTTTCTTTAATCAGAGAACTGCACTTTAAATGCCAGTGCATATCAGTCACAGCAATTTAGTTATATAAACCTCAATCGCTTCTATGAGTTCTATCTGTCTCACCTAATCCATTCCTGCTCTTGCTTGTTGGTTATATTCAGGAAGAGTCAGTGGTAATTTTGAAAATATTTTTAATTCCATTCACCAAAACAATTAATACATAAAATAATTTACTTTGACATAAGTCACAATCATAATGTCAGCAGGTATCTTTTGACACTAAATCATTCATGTTCGTATTCAGCATATTCATTCAAAAACACAGAATTGTTCAAATAAAATGTAAACGGACATCAAATGGTGACACATAATCCAACATATTATTTTGTTATTATTGTACTTTTTAATTACAAAACTATGGCCTGCAATAATATTTAGTATATTATAGGGCTGTAATAATATATAGTATAGTATTTTCAAGATTACATGAAAAAAAGAAAAGAAAGTGAAGTGAAATGTGGCCAAGTATGGTGAGCCATACTTGGAATTTGTGCTCTGTATTTAACCCATCTAAGTGAACACACACACCATGAACACACACCCGGAACAGTGGCCAGCCAATGCTGCGGTCCCCAGGAGCAGGAATTCAGTGCCTTGTCTCACCTCAGTTGTGGAATTGAAAGTGGAGAGAGACCACCTTATTATAACCTTATTCTGATGACTTGCACTGAATTGAATCAGTTTTGTAAAATCTGTGCTCTCCAAATTGTCATCAGTAATGGCAGTGTATTTATTTAATAATCTTCATGTGAGAAAAGTCTGTTAAGGCACACAATGCTGTCAATGAGGTATAAGTTATATATGGATTTTATATAGCCTAGAAAGCGCGAAGAGCCCTCCTTTTGTAATCACTAAAAAGCTTTCTCTCACTCCAATTCACTACAATATCACAAAGTTTTATCATTGAATGTCTCTATTTACCTAAAGTAAATTCAAATGATGTGCAATCTACCTACTGGTATTACTGGTATCGTCTCGGGTTACTTGACTGTAACCCTGTTCCCTGAAAAAGCGGGAACGAGATGCTGCGCTGAATGCGCTAATGAGAACGCTTTTTGTTCGACCGGTTGTTGAAGCGCGGTGTCAAACACGCCAAAGTTTGGCTTATATAACCTCGGTCAGGTGACGTCCTACCTGATCATGAACACCTGGAGGTTATAAATAGATGTGACGCGGAAACATCCTCAGGTCAAATTTTTGTCTGAAAGGACGCCCAGTCACACCCACAGTGCGGCATTGAGGCGCAGCATCTCGCTCCGCTTTTTCAGGAACAGGGTTACAGCCAAGTAACCCGAGACGCCCCTTTCAAAAAGCTACTCGATGCTGCGCTGAATGCGCTAATGGGAACGAGAATACCAACGCCGCCAAGACTAGGAGTGTCTGGACCCCAGCGTTGTGTAGTGTGTGCGCGCAACACTGAAGAGGTCTCAGACATTACTCTGGGATGTCGACTCAAGGACATGCGAGCCCGGAGTAGCATGGACATCCAAACTATAAAATCTAACAAATGTGTGCGGAGAGGACCAACCTGCCGCATCACAGACTTGCTGCAAGGCGCGCCTCTTGCTAAAGCCATCGACGATGCAACCCCTCTGGTTGAATGAGCTCTAACTCCTAGAGGCGAAGTTTGACCATGCGCCTCAGGCTAGGGCAATAGCATCTCTCACCCAGTGTGACATAGTCTGTCTAGTGGCAGCCGCCCGGTTGCGCCACCATAGCATACTAAAAGCTGCTCTGACTTACGCCACTGGCTAGTGCGGTGGACGAGATCTGGAGAGCACGTGACTGACACAGTAAGTGAAGTTTCTCCTGCCCGTGTCATGAATGGCGGAGAGCAGAAGGCTTCAAGGATGACCGGATTTATAGTCGAGAATGGAACTTTCGGAAGATAACTAGGGTGAGGATGCAAAATAGCTTTTACCAGCCCAGGGGCAAAATCTAGGCAGGATGGCGAGACTGACAGAGCCTGCAAATCCTCAATTCTCTTCAGAGAAGTAATAGCTGTTAGAAAAACCATCTTTAGGGTCAGAAACCTGACAGGCGCTGACTCTAGTGGTTCGGAAAGGGTGTCCACCAAGCCTTCAAGCACTATAGCTAGATCCCATGAAGGAACTGTCGCTCTACTGGGCGGCCTCAACCTCTTAGCTCCGAATGAAGCGAACAACTAGAGGGTGTTTCTCACGGAAGCCCTTCAATCAGAGCATGGCAAGTCGAAATGGCGTGCCACGTAAGTTCTGAGAGAGTATTAGGATGTGTGCCTGAGGACATTTTCTCTGCAGAAACTCTAGCACTGAAACAATCTGGCAGTAAACTGGGTCTGCATGGTGTGTTTTACACCAACTTTCAAGATGCGCCATTTCATGGCATATGTTCTTCTAGTGGAGGGAGCCCTAGCGCTAAGAATAGTCTCTATTACATTGGCTGAAAGGCCAGCATCACTTAGTTGGTCCTCTCAGGGGCCAGACGTGAAGATTCCAGAGCTCGGGACGGGATGAAATATTGTCCCCTGTGCCTGAGAGAGAAGGTCCCTCCTCACCGGAATCGCCTTCACGGCGAGCCGCCGAGAGAGATATTAGATCTGAGAACCATATTCTGCTGGCCAACGGGCGCTATGAGTAAGAGGCGAGACCCTGTTGACGGACCTTGGCTAGAACTCCGGGAGCAGAGCAATCGGAGGAAATGCGTAAAGACGCACTCTGGGCCACACATGGGCCATCGCGCCCAGACCCAGGGAGCTGGATGAGTCAGAGAGAAGTAGAGGGGACATTGTGCTGTCTCCTGTGAAGCAAAGAGGTCCACCTCTGCTTCAGAAACCTTTCCCAGATTTGACTGACTACTTCGGGTGGAGTTTCCATTCCCATGTGTCACAGCTTGTCTGGACAGCAAGTCTGCTCCTGTTCATGTGACCGGGAATATAAATCGCCTGAGGGACAGGAACTTGTCCTGCGCCCAAAGCAGAACCTCGCTGCGCTTAGCTCGCTCAAGCGGCGCGACCGCAGTCCGCCCTGGCGATTTATGTAAGAGACTACTGCCGTGTTGTCCACCCGCACTAGGACATGGTAGCCTCTCAACTGCTGGAGGAAGTATTTCAGGCCAGAAATACAGCCTTCATTTCGAGGCAATTGATGTGCCATTCGAGAAGATGACCTCTCCAGATCCCTTGGGCTGGACGGCCATCTAAGACCGCTCCCAACCCGTGAGGGATGCGCCTGTCGTTAGCATCTTGCGACGCACAACACGGACTCCAGAGTGGGACCCAAGGTCAGAAACCGGGTCTGAACTACATAGATAGGGTACGGCCCTCGACGCAGAACCCTTATTTGCCTCTGGGGATTGGCCCTTGATGAAATCCCTGGCTCTGAGCCACAACTGAAACGGTCTCATGTGCAGGAGGCCCAAAGGTATCACTGTGGAAGCAGCTGCCATGAGACCTAGAACTCTCTGAAAGTGATGAAGAGTGATTTTCTGGCCTAGCTTGATGCTCTTTAGGTGTTTAGAATGGAATCGAGGCGTGCAGGAGACAGCTGTGCCTGCATCGTGGTCGAATCCCATACGACCCCCAAATATGTTGTCCTCTGAACAGGGAGAGAACACTTTTCTTGGCGCTGAGTCTCAACCCCAGCGATCCGAGATGAGCTAGGGACGACATCCCGATGTCGGCGCAAGCTCTGAGACTGAGCCAGAATCAGCCAGTCGTCTATGTAATTCAGAATGCGGATGCCCTGGAGTCGTAAAGGAGCCAGAGCTGCATCCATGCATTTTGTGTATGTGCGGGGTGACAATGCTAGGCCAAAAGGAAGAACCTGATACTGGTAAGCTTCGCCCTCAAAGCGAACCTCAGGAACTTCCTGTGTTGTGGCAATATTTCTATGTGAAAATATGCGTCCTTTAGATCGATTGTCACAAACCAATCGCCCGGTTGGATTTGAGAAACAATCATTTTTATTGTTAACATCTTGAACTTGTATGTTCTGAGGTGATGGTTCAATCCTCGAAGATCTAAAATCGGACGCAGCCCCCCATCTTTCTTGGGAACGAGAAAATACCGCTGTAATAGCCTGACTGTCTGTCTGGTAGAGGAACACGCTCTATAGCCCTTTGTCCAGCAGAGTTTGCAACTCCTGTATCAACAAATGCGCTGCCCGGTTTCACGGAAGTGAAAATCACGCCGCTGAAACGCCGGAGGACGATATGCGAACTGAATCCTGTAGCCTCTTTCTATGGTCTTTGGACCCATGGGGAGATATTTGGCAGAAGCTTCCACGCTGCCAGCTTCTCTGAAAGGGGCACTAATTTTGACACTTCGCTTTGTTGGGGTTGTTAGATGTTCGGCGTCCTGAAACGTGGCAGGAGGCGACCGAACATCCAACGCTTCGTTGGAACCGTTGCTCCTCAAACACCAGTGGCGGCGGAGATTGAACAATGGCTTCCTGAGGGTGCCGGGAAGGAGCATTTATTCTCTGTTGGAATTTTTCGCGCCCCCCGGGAGGCACTTCACGGTGCTGAGTGCACCAGCATCAGGACTTCTTCTTTGCGGAGATTATGCTCCGCAGGTCCGGTCCCTTGAGGCGGATCAGTGAGCGCGCGCGCCGCACCCCAGTCTCTACGAGGGGGTGCTCGGCTCGCCACACTGTCCCTCTGTGCCTCACGCCTCAAAGGAACCGGACCTGGTCGGGACCGGTGGCCGACGGTCCCGACTTTGAGCACGGCGGGGAAGAAACCTCACGAACGCTTCCTCATAGCGCCGCGCCTCCCGAAACCTAGTGGCGACGGCATTAACTGAGTCGCCAACAGGCCGGAAGGCGCAGACAGGGGCATCAAGGAGGATGGCGCGGTCTTTGTCCTTGATGCCCGTGAGGTTGAGCCACAGATGTCTCTCCGTGGACACCATAGCAGCCATAGAACGGCCGATGGCACGGGCCGTCTGCTTGGTCGCACGGAGAGACAGATCTGTGGCTCGGCGCAGCTCTAAAAACGCCTCTTCATCTATGGACCCGCCTGTGCTCAAGTCCTTCAGCAGATCAGCCTGGTACGCCTGCAGGACCGCCATGGTGTGCAGGGAAGCACCAGCCTGACCCGCTGCCTGAAAAGCTTTCCCCACCAGCGAAGATGTCATACGGCACGGCTTGGTGGGGAGGGTCGGTCTTTTTAGGGACGATGAAGTTCCAGGGGAGAGATAGCCCGCAAGCGTCTCTTCCACCTGGGGCATCATCGAGTAGCCCCGTGCCTTCGCATCCACGATAGTCGAATACATCGACGTCGATGGCACGAAGACACGGGACGAATAAGGCTTACTCCACGAGCGCACCAACTCCTCGTGGAGATCGCCAAAGAAGGGGAGAGACCGCCGCTGAGGCCCTCCTCGCCACCCGACAGAAATCTGTCGCCTAGTTTCGAGCGCTTGGGGTTCTCTCGCTCCTGGGGCCAGTCTAGATGTAATCTTTCGACTGCATGAGTTACCACTCTCGAGTAGCTCCTCGTGACGCTTTATTGTCGCGGGAGGAGCGCCTGTGGTGGCACTTTCTGCTTCCCAGAAGCAAGAGATGAAGTCTCCTCGGTCCGTTCAGAAGAAGCGCTGGGGCGCGAGTAGAGAAACGGACGCGAGGGCTTCGCGATCCGGCGAGCGCGAGAGAAAGGGGCTGGTCCGTCTCACGCGGCTCAGCCGGATCGGGCACGCGATCCACTCGGTCCTCCTTAAAAAAGCGAGGCGAGCGCGAAGCACCTTGATTGAAAACAAATCACAGTGCTCGCGACTCGCCGAGCCCGAGGATCGCGTGCTTTTCCCCAAGCACTCAAACAAAAATTATGGAGATCGTCATCGGAGAGCTGCCTCTGCACGGAGGCAAGCATCTCCTTTCTTGATGCGTCATATTATCTTTTTTTTTTTTTTTCTCTCTTCTCTTTTTATATATATTTTATATATTTTTTTTCACACACACATTCACACACAATGCGGTCCTTGAAGACAAAAGACCTGAGGATGTTTCCGCGTCACATCTATTTATAACCTCCAGGTGTTCATGATCAGGTAGGACGTCACCTGACCGAGGTTATATAAGCCAAACTTTGGCGTGTTTGACACACGTGCTTCAACAACCGGTCGAACAAAAGACGTTCTCATTAGCGCATTCAGCGCAGCATCGAGAGTAGCTTTTGAAAGGGAACTACATTATAGACTACCTGTCACAGCAATTTAGTTATATAGACTAGATCTTGGTCAACCTATTGGTTACAATAGTGTCTCTTTGTGACATTATGCCGCTTGTGTCCATTGTGGACAGTGTTTAATTGTACAAAAGTGTATAAAGACAGCTAAGTTTTGTGAGTTAGTAGTAGCTATACTCTGCATCTTCATCTTCATCTTCATCCTCTCCTTATTCTTAATATGTACATTACCACCACTAACAGTGTTGGAGCATCAACTAGTTACTTGTTTTGTATTATTTACAATATCATTGCATGTGTATTAGTAACACAGTATCAATAATCTATTTAGTATATTGCGTCAATTCAATCACTGAATTTTTATTAATGTTACCGTAAACTATATACATCTGCACAACAATATACATTTATAAAACTACATTTATATGTACAAGTTATGTACTTTTAACATTTAAAAAGTATTATATATAAAATATTATATTCATTTAGCACCAGTGTTTTTTTGACTCTTTTACACCTCAGACTTATCAGAAACGACCTGTTACACAAGATGCACTCAGCTGTATTTCTATTTCAAGAAATAATTTAAGCACCACAAGCTTTTTTTCTCCACAACTGAAAAAACAGATTTGTTAAAGCATTATTTTAATGTTGGTTGAAGGCACTAAAAAGCAAACATTTGTATATAAAATCCAAAAGCAGTCAAGAGAGAATGAATCATTCCCTTTTATGTTATTAAATATTGAATCTTAAGCTGCAAAAATTATTTTTATATGTGTGTTTATCAGGAAACAGAGGAGTGGGACAGCCCAAAGCGAAGCATCAGGGACAGTGGTTACATAGACTGCTGGGAGTCTGAGCGCAGTGACTCTCTCTCCCCGATGAGGCACACGCGAGACGACTCATTCGACAGTCTGGACTCCATCGGCTCGTGTTCCCATCCAACCCCCTCGCCTGATGGCCTGCTTGCCCACGGCTACAATGGTAAGTCTAACACACACATTTAAAAAAATATATATATTTATGGGTGGGTAATGTATCAGTTCAAATCAAGGTTAAAATTTGACAACCAGTATACATTATGAAGTAATGCGGTTCTGCGAAACAACAGAAGAGAAAATGTGTTATTTATCTTTTGAAACTGACCCAATGCTAAGCCCTTTCCTTGTACTGACAGCAGCTAATTCTGAACTAAATAATGCTTGTTCAGCAATAAAAGGTATGGAGAAACTAAGCTGTTTGCTTCCCAATTAAAATTAAGTTCAGTTAACTGACTTTTTCAATTGAAACAATCATTATTATCATTCTTATTTTTATTTGTTTACTTTGATTGGTCAGATAAGGTGTGATGTTGTCACGGATGCGCTTTCATGGGGCGAAGTGCACGACACGTAAAATAAACGTAAATGGATTTAATTTGAAAATGGCAAAATAAAGATACAAAGGCAGGCAGGTAGAACAGGCAGGCAGGATAAACACAGGGGTAGACATCGGGTATAGACCTTGACGCTCGGACAAACAGAACTCAAAACACAGGACTTAAATAAACAGGGTAATTGACGAGACACAGCTGATGACAATAACATAATTAACACAGAGGGAAGGCAGGGCACAGGGAGCACATGGCATGAAACGAAAACATAAACACAGAGTCCAGAGATGTGACATTACCCCCCCTCCCGGAAGGTGCGTCCTCGCACCTAAAGGGTAACATCAAATGAAAACAAACAAAACCAAAATGACTAGGATTTGGGGATACCGGGTCTTGGGAGGAGGTTCTGGTGGAGGACGGATCCCCAGGAGGGGGCAGGCAGAAGACAGAAGGGTCCAAGGAGGAACAGACGGAGGGAGGAGCCAGGGAGAAGACAGGAGGAGTCCGGAGCAGGAGGAGATCCAGAGCCCAGCTATGGTGGTCCACGGTGGAGCCGACGGAGGGAGGAGCCAGGAAGGAGACAGGAGGAGTCCGGAGCAGGAGGAGATCCAGAGCCCAGCTATGGTGGTCCAAGGTGGAGCCGACGGAGGGAGGAGCCATGGTGGAGGAGCAGCCATCGACTCCATGGGGCCGACCGACGGCGGCGGAGCAGGTGGTGGAGGAGACTGAGGCGGAGACGGAGAGCCGAAGAGCCAGGGTGACGTTGAGGCGCTGGAGGTCCAAGGCGACGCCGCAGGCTTCGGCGACTGACACGGAGACGGGGATGGGAAGGACGCGCGCGAGCCAGAGCGACTGAGGACTGAGGTGAAGCTGGAGGAAGGAGGAGCCTGACAGAGCCGGTGGGAAGGAGGGACGAGGCGGCCCGAGGAGAGGAATCCGAGGCGACGGATGGTCGGCGACAGACCAATGCGGAGCCGGAGGGACGATGAAGCCTGGTGGAGCTGGTGGACTGACGGACCACGGTGTAGAGGAGGAGCTAGGAGCTCAGGGGAGCCGACGGGTCTACGAGCCGAGGAGGAGTCTGGGTCTCGGAGGCAGGACGGTGAGGCGAGGGATCCTCCAACCTCGATGGCGATGGAGACCGGCAGACCCGTGGCGAGCTCCAGATGGTTTGCTGAGGATGAGCGCAGGGGCTGCTGGGATCCATCGACGTGGTGTGGCATGGGTGGGAGGGTGGAAAACTTAAGGCGGCACTGGAGAGTGCACGGGCGCGGGCACTGGAGGGAGCACGGGCGCGGGCACTGGAACGGGACGGAGCGCACGTGGCGCGCGGGCACTGAACGGGCGGAGCGCACGTGGCGCCGGCACTGAACGGGACGGAGCGCACGGGCGCGGGCACAGGAACGGGGCGGAGCTCACGTGGCGCGGGCACTGGAACGGGACGGCTGGGCGGAACCAGCGGGCTAACGGGGCGGCTGGGCGGAACCAGCGGGCTAACGGGGGCGGCTGGGCGGAACCAGCGGGCTAACGGGGCGGCTGGGCGGAACCAGCGGGCTAACGGGTAGCTGAACGGGAACAGGAACTCAGGATACAGGGAGGTGCCCAGTCTAAGTCCAAGTCCAAGTCTACATCATCCAGCTCCCTTTGCAGATCCAGCAGCCCCAGGTGGATGATCAGCTCATCCTCAGCCGATGTGCAGTAGGCGGAGCTTCACTCCGCGCTCTCATCGCAGTCGGCTGTCTCCACCGCGGGAGCTCCGTTGCTGGCTCGCGCACCTGGTCTGGCGATATACGGCTCGGGTCCTGTTACGCTCCACGGCTCTGTCGCCTCTCTGGCGATGGGTCCGTGGGCGCGCTCGACTCCGCCCCCGTGTCAGCGGTGGGCTCAGGCTGGGGCTCGACCATGCGGTGAAGGGCTGAGCTAGGCTCTGGATCTGGAGTGGGGCTGGTGTCGTTGTCCTCAGGCGCAACCATCATTGTAGATTTGCAGGACACCAGCACCCACTCGACGTACGCGGCGAGGCTCTCTTGAGGACCGCTCCCAGGCAGCTGGGCTTGGCTGGAGGTATTAAGTCCGCGGAAATAGGTTCCGCACAGAAAGCTGTCCGGGTAGCGTGAGTCGTTGGCCAGTTCGAGGAACAGTTCGGTATAGTCCTCGAGAGAGCAATCCCCCTGCTCCAGCAGGCGGATGAGGAAGTTTGGGTCTTTAAACTGGGCAAACATGGCAAAAAACTAAAAATAAGGGGGAAAATACGCCGCTATTTACTTCTTGTAGGTCCGAGCGTTCTGTCACGGTTGCGCTTTCGCGGGACGAAGCTCACGAGACGTAAATAAACTTGGTTTTAATCTCAAAATGGTAACAAAGATACAAAAAAGGCAGGCAGGTAGAACAGGCAGGCAGAATAAACACAGGTATCGACATCGGGTAGGGACCTTGACGCTCGGACAAACAGAACTCAAAACACAGGACTTAAATACACAGGGTAATTGACGAGACACAGCTGATGACAATAACATAATTAACACAGAGGGAAGGCAGGGCACAGGGAGCACATGGCATGAAACGAAAACATAAACACAGAGTCCAGAGATGTGACAGATGTAATTATTTTGGACAATTTTTTTTTTTATTGTACATTTTGCTTATCACTCTATCATAATCTCATTCTTTTTGCACATTAAAGAGGCTCATGACCAAAGTGTCCGGTTTGGTTAGCACGGTCCTGTTAGTCTTGGTTGAAGCTACAATGTCACTTTGAGGGAAATTTTGCCTCCCACTGCCAGCAGCTTACATCCCAGAGAAGGGAAAACACAGCTGCCAGTCAAACAGACAAGAAAATTCTTGTGGAATCACATGAATCCCCTCAGCATTCAACCGGTGAGTCCCATAAATGTATTGAATCTTAACAGTTTATACCAAGTGTAGAGGAACATGCAGAAACTGATTGACAGACCAATTGATGGCACAAAAAGGGAGCGAGTCCCAAAGGAACTCTAGATCGTCAAGAATATAACATATTGCTTCAGTAGCATCCTCTACCCCAGATATGGCTATGACAAGGTTTGCAAATACTGGTATTCTACCACGCCTTATACAGCTTGAAAACAGAAGCTTTAATGAATGTGGGTGAGGAACCTCCAAATCAGCCTGATTAGATCAGCCAGCAGCTAACGTCACTTTATAGCGGTACAGCAGTATTCAGATTGGAGTGTATTATTAAACAACTGTTGGGCATGTGGGCCCATTACTCCATCCAGCATTATTTGGCTGCTTCTGGGAGGGCAACTGGTTGTAAGGGATGCTCCTCCTTAGAGGGATCTGATGCTGTGCTGTGTCAAGCAGGGAGTCAGAAGTTTGTCCTTCCTAGTACTGCTCAGTTGAGTTTTGTTCAAGGAGCTCTATTGCTAGGGTAAGCAGCTTCTGTAACTGTCAAGTAGGTTGTCCAGCTGTCTCTGTGCAGCCTCTGCTTGGCACCTTTGTAAGGGGTGTGGAGGAGAATGTTGTGGTGGACTGCTGTTGGGCATACAGTGGTTTTCGCAGGGTGTGAAAGGCCTTTTTTCACTGGCTTCTGCCAGTGGTTGGTTTGGAACCTGGGTTGGTCTGGAGCCATGGTAACGGCTCTGTCCTACGCTGGCTAGTGGCTTTCTGTGGAAGAGCCTTCTGGTATTGGCTTTGGGATTCTGGGTTGTGCAGTTCAGAATCAGTGGGGTTTTATAAATAGCTTTTGTTGAGGCCTTGTGCTCGCCAAGATGGCGCCATTGAGTTCGGCTGCCGTCACGACCGCTCCTGCAAAACTTTAAGTTTTTCTTTTAATTGTTAGTATTTTGGATAGTCTGCGTGGTTTTCTTTATATAAGATGGCTATTACTACATACGACCGAGCCACTCTTATATCTATTGGTGTACAATGCACCCAACTTTCGCAGTTTTTAAACCCGGACCCATGTTGGCTGAGCAAGATCCTGACGAAGACAAAAGGACGTCCAGTCCAGTCTCTGGAAAACAAGCTCGATGACCTCAGGGCAAGGATCAAGTTCCAGAGAGACATTCGGGACTGCAACCTCCTCTGCTTCACCGAGACATGGCTGAACCCAGCGGTACCGGACCACGCCATACAACCGGCCGAGTTTTTCCTCTGTTTACCGCATGGACAGAACAATGGAGTCGGGGAAGACACGGGGAGGTGGAGTGTGTCTGATGGTGAACAACCGCTGGTGCGACGCTCCTGCACACCAAACCTGGAACTTCTGACCATCAAATGTCGCCCTTTCTATCTTCCACGGGAATTCAGCTCGGTCATAGTCAGCGACGTTTACATTCCACCTCAAGCGGACACGGACACTGCAATATGGGACTTACACGACCACCTCACAACACACCAGTCACAACACCGACGCCGCCACACTCATTGTGCTGGGGGATTTTAACAGTGCAAACCTCAAGCGCGCACTGCCGAACTTCCACCAGCACATCACCTGCCCCACCAGGGGCGAAAGGACACTGGATCACTGCTACACACCCTTCAGAGACAGCTACAAGGCAAAATCATGCCCACCGTTTGGTAAATCGGACCATGCCGCCATTTTCCTCGTACCTGTTTACAAACAGAGGCTGAAACAGGAAGCCCCGTTACAGAGGGAGGTGTCACGCTGGTCTGACCATTCGGTGGCTGCTCTGCAGGACGCTTTGGATGACACAGACTGGGCCATGTTCAGGTGTAGCTCCGAGGATGTCAATGTGTTCACGGAAGCGGTGGTGGAATTCATCGGGAAACTAGCAGATGACACGGTAGAGAAAACCGTCATCAGGAGTAGGGGGTAGACAAAACTGTCCGCGACTCTCTGAGATCCCGCTCCGCAGCCTATAACACGGGGATAGTCACCGGGGATATGTCTGAATACAAGGCTGCGTCGTACGGCGTGCGCAGAGCGGTAAAGGAGGCAAAGAGGCGCTACGGGAGGAAACTAGAGTCACAGTTTCAACACAGTGACTCTAGGAGCCTTTGGCAGGTACTGAGAAACATCATGGACTATAAAACGCCAACCTCCAGAGTGGAAAGCACGGATGCTTGTCTGGCAGACGAGCTAAATAACTTCTATGCTCGTTTCGAGGCTGCAGCTAATCATGCTAATCACGCTTAGCGCCATAGCGCATGATGATGAACAGCACGCTTGCCGAGAGAGCCAGAGAGGAAATCGCGTTCACCATTTCGAGCACGACGCGTAAGGAGGGCATTCAGGAGAGTGAACACCAGGAAGGCAGCAGGACCTGACAGCATCACAGGTCGGGTTTCTGAGAGCCTGTGCTGACCAGCTAGCACCGGTGTTCACTGAGATATTTAATCTCTCCCTGAAACAGTCTACAGTCCCCTCGTGTTTCAAACAGTCCATCATTGTTCCTGTGCCGAAGAAACCTCAACCATCTTGCCTTAATGATTACCGCCCTGTAGCTCTGACGTCTGTAGTGATGAAGTGCTTCGAGAGACTCGTCAGAGACTTCATCACCGCATCACTACCGGACACACTGGACCCACTACAGTTTGCCTACCGCCAAAACCGGTCTACAGAGGATGCCATCACACACCTCCACACAACCACAAGCCACCTGGATTTTAGGAAAGGGAACTGTGTGAAAATGCTGTTCGTGGACTATAGTTCAGCGTTCAACGCCATAGTTCCCTCCACACTCACCTCCTGGGACTCAGCCCATCCCTGCGTCACTGGATCACCAACTTCCTGACCGACAGACCACAAGCCGTACAGATGGGAAAACACACCTCATCCTCCCTCACTCTCAGCACTGGAGCCCCTTAGGGTTGTGTTCTGAGCCCCCTGCTGTACTCGCTGTACACACATGACTGTGTGGCCACTACAAACTCCACCACCATCGTTAAATTTGCTGACGACACTGTCGTGGTGGGCCTGATCTCCAACAACGATGAGATGGCCTACATTCAGGAGATCAACAACCTGGAGAGATGGTGTCAGGAGAACAATCTGCTCCTGAACGTCAGCAAAACAAAGGAGTTAATAGTGGACTTCAGCACGAAGCAGGTGCGCTCTTACCATCCCATCATGATCAATGGGACCCCAGTGGAGAGAGTGGACAGTTTTCGGTACCTGGGTGTTCACATCACGCAGGACCTGTCTTGGTCCTGTCACATCAACACCCTGGTGAAGAAGGCCCGGCAGCGTCTATACCATCTGAGGCGCTTAAGGGACTTCAGACTCCCATCTCAGGTGCTCAGGAACTTTTACACCTGCTCCATCGAGAGTGTCCTGACGGGAAACATCACCTCCTGGTTCGGGAACAGCACCATGCAGGACAGGCGAGCCCTTCAGAGGGTGGTGCGGTCAGCTGAGCGCACCATCCGCACTGAGCTCCCTGTGCTGCAGCACATCTACAACAAGCGGTGCTGTACCAGGGCCAGGAAGATCGTGGAAGACCTCAGCCATCCCAACAATGGACTCTTTTCTCTGCTGCGTTCAGGAAAGCGCTTTCGTTCCCTGAAGGCAAACACAGAGAGAACGAGGAGGAGCTTCTTCCCGCAGGCCATTCGGAGTCTGAACCAGAGAACACCCAGTACCTAATCACCGGGATTCCCATGTTTACCCCTCTTCCCCAGATACTCGCCACTTTCGCCACATTTGGAAAATTGCACTAGTCACTTTGCACTGGACATTTGCACAGCCACTTTACACTTTACACTTTATATCTTATACTTATATTTATATTCTATACCTTATTTTATTTTATTTTTTATATTCTACTTTGCACACTTCTTTTTTTATACATATTTTTATATTTTATATTTATATATACATTTAAATTTTGTTTTCTATTTTGATGCTGGACTGTTGTAAAGAACATTTCACTGCATGTCGTACCATGTATGTATGTGTAGAAGTTTTTCTTTTAATTGTTAGTATTTTGGATAGTCTGCGTGGTTTTCTTTATATAAGATGGCTATTACTACATACGACCGAGCCACTCTTATATCTATTGGTGTACAATGCACCCAACTTTCGCAGTTTTTAAACCCGGACCCATGTTGGCTGAGCAAGATCCTGACGAAGACAAAAGGACGTCCAGTCCAGTCTCTGGAAAACAAGCTCGATGACCTCAGGGCAAGGATCAAGTTCCAGAGAGACATTCGGGACTGCAACCTCCTCTGCTTCACCGAGACATGGCTGAACCCAGCGGTACCGGACCACGCCATACAACCGGCCGAGTTTTTCCTCTGTTTACCGCATGGACAGAACAATGGAGTCGGGGAAGACACGGGGAGGTGGAGTGTGTCTGATGGTGAACAACCGCTGGTGCGACAGCGCGAGCGTTGATCCTCTCTCACGCTCCTGCACACCAAACCTGGAACTTCTGACCATCAAATGTCGCCCTTTCTATCTTCCACGGGAATTCAGCTCGGTCATAGTCAGCGACGTTTACATTCCACCTCAA
Source organism: Puntigrus tetrazona (assembly GCF_018831695.1). Taxonomy (NCBI): domain Eukaryota; kingdom Metazoa; phylum Chordata; class Actinopteri; order Cypriniformes; family Cyprinidae; genus Puntigrus; species Puntigrus tetrazona. Next base: position 2,816,689 of record NC_056712.1, on the reverse strand, counting down.
GCGGACACGGACACTGCAATATGGGACTTACACGACCACCTCACAACACACCAGTCACAACACCGGGACGCCACACTCATTGTGCTGGGGGATTTTAACAGTGCAAACCTCAAGCGCGCACTGCCGAACTTCCACCAGCACATCACCTGCCCCACCAGGGGCGAAAGGACACTGGATCACTGCTACACACCCTTCAGAGACAGCTACAAGGCAAAATCATGCCCACCGTTTGGTAAATCGGACCATGCCGCCATTTTCCTCGTACCTGTTTACAAACAGAGGCTGAAACAGGAAGCCCCGTTACAGAGGGAGGTGTCACGCTGGTCTGACCATTCGGTGGCTGCTCTGCAGGACGCTTTGGATGACACAGACTGGGCCATGTTCAGGTGTAGCTCCGAGGATGTCAATGTGTTCACGGAAGCGGTGGTGGAATTCATCGGGAAACTAGCAGATGACACGGTAGAGAAAACCGTCATCAGGAGTAGGGGTAGACAAAACTGTCCGCGACTCTCTGAGATCCCGTCCGCAGCCTATAACACGGGATAGTCACCGGGATATGTCTGAATACAAGGCTGCGTCAGACACGGCGCGCGTGAGAGCGGTAAAGGAGGCAAAGAGGCGCTACGGGAGGAAACTAGAGTCACAGTTTCAACACAGTGACTCTAGGAGCCTTTGGCAGGTACTGAGAAACATCATGGACTATAAAACGCCAACCTCCAGAGTGGAGAGCACGGATGCTTCTCTGGCAGACGAGCTAAATAACTTCTATGCTCGCTTTTCGAGGCTGCAGCTAATCATGCTAATCACGCTAGCGCCGCTAGCGGCATGATGAACAGCACGCTTGCCGAGAGAGCCAGAGAGGAAATCGCGTTCACCATTTCGGAGCACGACGTAAGGAGGGCATTCAGGAGAGTGAACACCAGGAAGGCAGCAGGACCTGACAGCATCACAGGTCGGGTTCTGAGAGCCTGTGCTGACCAGCTAGCACCGGTGTTCACTGAGATATTTAATCTCTCCCTGAAACAGTCTACAGTCCCCTCGTGTTTCAAACAGTCCATCATTGTTCCTGTGCCGAAGAAACCTCAACCATCTTGCCTTAATGATTACCGCCCTGTAGCTCTGACGTCTGTAGTGATGAAGTGCTTCGAGAGACTCGTCAGAGACTTCATCACCGCATCACTACCGGACACACTGGACCCACTACAGTTTGCCTACCGCCAAAACCGGTCTACAGAGGATGCCATCACACACCTCCACACAACCACAAGCCACCTGGATTTTAGGAAAGGGAACTGTGTGAAAATGCTGTTCGTGGACTATAGTTCAGCGTTCAACGCCATAGTTCCCTCCACACTCACCTCCTGGGACTCAGCCCATCCCTGCGTCACTGGATCACCAACTTCCTGACCGACAGACCACAAGCCGTACAGATGGGAAAACACACCTCATCCTCCCTCACTCTCAGCACTGGAGCCCTTTAGGGTTGTGTTCTGAGCCCCTGCTGTACTCGCTGTACACACATGACTGTGTGGCCACTACAAACTCCACCACCATCGTTAAATTTGCTGACGACACTGTCGTGGTGGGCCTGATCTCCAACAACGATGAGATGGCCTACATTCAGGAGATCAACAACCTGGAGAGATGGTGTCAGGAGAACAATCTGCTCCTGAACGTCAGCAAAACAAAGGAGTTAATAGTGGACTTCAGCACACGAAGCAGGTGCGCTCTTACCATCCCATCATGATCAATGGGACCCCAGTGGAGAGAGTGGACAGTTTTCGGTACCTGGGTGTTCACATCACGCAGGACCTGTCTTGGTCCTGTCACATCAACACCCTGGTGAAGAAGGCCCGGCAGCGTCTATACCATCTGAGGCGCTTAAGGGACTTCAGACTCCCATCTCAGGTGCTCAGGAACTTTTACACCTGCTCCATCGAGAGTGTCCTGACGGAAACATCACCTCCTGGTTCGGGAACAGCACCATGCAGGACAGGCGAGCCCTTCAGAGGGTGGTGCGGTCAGCTGAGCGCACCATCCGCACTGAGCTCCCTGTGCTGCAGCACATCTACAACAAGCGGTGCTGTACCAGGGCCAGGAAGATCGTGGAAGACCTCAGCCATCCCAACAATGGACTCTTTTCTCTGCTGCGTTCAGGAAAGCGCTTTCGTTCCTGAAGGCAAACACAGAGAGAACGAGGAGGAGCTTCTTCCATGAGGCCATTCGAGTCTGAACCAGAGAACACCCAGTACCTAATCACCGGGATTCCCATGTTTACCCCTCTTCCCCAGATACTCGCCACTTTCGCCACATTTGGAAAATTGCACTAGTCACTTTGCACTGGACATTTGCACAGCCACTTTACACTTTACACTTTATATCTTATACTTATATTTATATTCTATACCTTATTTTATTTTATTTTTATATTCTACTTTGCACACTTCTTTTTTATACATATTTTTATATTTTATATTTATATATACATTTAAATTTTGTTTTCTATTTTGATGCTGGACTGTTGTAAAGAACATTTCACTGCATGTCGTTACCATGTATGTATGTGTATGTGAAAAATAAAATTTGAATTTGAATTTGATTTAAAGGCCTTCTTTGTGAGGTCCCGCAGTTGTTGAATAGGTATTGTGTGGCAGGCATAGTAGCGCCTATATTGTGACTTACAATGGGGTGCAGGTTTCAGAGGAAAAGACTCTTAAGCTGGTGTCTTTCCCCAGGTTTACTGTGAGCTCCAAAATAAGCTTGTCAAAGTCTGTGGTGGTAGGCACGGGGTGTTTTAATAGATCTGTTTGGTGGCTACGGCAGCAATAAGTCTGTGTTCAACCGCAAATAGTCAAGATGATTTTAAGGCATTAGAGAGAGGCTCTATTGGAAGGACAAACAGGGGAGGTGAAAGTCTTTTATCTTTCTTTAATATAATACAGAGTTAAAGCTTAAATTAAAGATAAAAGCCTTATTATAAAGTATGATTATAAAGCTCAAATAAAAATGGGGATTAGAATTTTTTTTGTAAAATTTGGGCTGGGAAAGCCTTCAAGGCCAGTAGTCTTATTATTTCTCATGATTGAGATAGAGACAGCTATCTTTTACAAACTTAGAGACTCTTCCAGGTCTCTGACTACATATGCCTTTTGAAGTCTGAGCTGAGATGTTAACAGACATCCAGCTCCATCCCCATTCTCATAAGTTCTTTTGTTCACTTTATCTGAAGCTCAGCTTTCTTCATTGTCAATAAGTCAAATTCTGTTTGTAATTTTAACCACTGCATCTCTAACTCTGGGACTGGTGACTTGGAATTTAACCTATCTACCTCTAATTGTTTCTGTTGTTTTAAGTTCCTGGTTTTAGACCAATATGCATTAAAGGAAATAACTTGTCCCTGTATAATTGCTTTAAATGTTTCCCATAGAAGTGATGGCTATATACTAATTTATTTGTTTCCAAAAAAAGTAAATGTTCTTAAAAATATAGTCACAAAATTCAATGTCAGCCTGGAGTCTTTATTTAACCTCCATCTTCCAAAATATCCTTGTGAACTTTGAGGAAGAAAAGCTTTTAATTTTGAAGGAAGAAAATGTTTAGTTTTTGCAGAATAATCTTTAGATTTAACTAAGGATAATACAACTTTATTCATTAAAAATGTTTTTTTGAATAAACATGATGGAAGTTAAAAAAAAAAAAAGAAAACTCTAGCAGTTAGATTGAAGAGAAATGACAATGGGTTTAAACATCCTAGCTGATTCATTATGAAAGAAAAATACCTCAATATTGATGTAGGAGCTGATGTTTTGGGTTGTGAGCAGTCCATCTTTGGGTCAATTGTAGAGTTAATATCTTCACCTAAAATAAGTTGGTAAGTGCCAAAATCTGATAGGCAAAAGAGCATAGTCATACAAGGAGGATTGTCATAGTTAGGGGCATAAACACTGACTAAAATGACAAGCATTTAGTAGAGAATTCCAGATACTAATACATAGCTAGGTATAATTAATATTAAATATTTAGATTAGTGTTACGACCCCACGTGAGTCTAGGGGTACAGGGTATAACATTTAAAAATATAGACATTAAAAACGTATGTATAGTGTGTGGGACAAAGAAAACAGTGCAAACTAATGTACAAGATAATAATTTTTATTTGTGTAGGTGATGATTAAATACAAGAGGTGCAATGGTGATAGAACAAAATGGAAAAAGATATATATACGTACACTATTTACATTATTTACAGAAACAAAAACCACAAGACGAAGGGTACCTATTTTTCTTTTACTCTCAGGTTAGGTAAAGTAAGTCAAATCTGTCCTATCCCCAAGTATTAAATCATACTCACTAGGCAGGTCTCAGAAGACTTCTCCGTGGCTCTGTTCTGCTCAGATTTTTGAAATCAGAGTCTGTTGTCAGACGAGCGTCATGGTTATAATAAGATATAGCTTTATTATATAAGTATTAAACAGGTTACAAATAAAATACTTGAATTAGAAATAAAAGTAAAAGTAAAAACAAAGTTCTACAAAGAAACTCTAACGTTCAAGGCACCAGCTGGCAAGGTTGTCGACCCCGGAGAGGCTCGGTCAGCATCTGGCTCGCCCTCCTTGTTCTGGATTATTTTATAGATAATAGGTGTAGTCCAAGGTCAGCTGGTGTCCTGCATTTATCTGATGTCATCAAGTGGGAAACTCCCTGCAGAACTTCTGCATATAAAGTTCTCCATCTTCTATCTCTCGCTCTCCGTGATTTTCTCCGAAGATGTCTCCTTCTCCTCGTCTGCAACACAGCAGCTGGTAATACTTTTTCCTAAAGCTCTTACTAATATATACTTCATTTCTGGCTATACTTCTACTAATACAATCAATAACTACTTGATACTTGATATACTCAGTATCTTTCCTACTTAATTTCTAGCTATAGCAACTCTATGTTTACTATTATTTTCTACAATCTATTTCAATAAAAAGTGAATAAAACATGCATAGTATATTTATTTTTAATCCCTCTTGTTAATAAACAAAATGCAACACCCCGTGTCTTCTTTTTCTTTCGCACCAGCATTCAAACTCTTCATCATGTGTTCACATTTCATAAGGGCATTACAACAAACAGGACAAACTTACAAATCAATAAAACTGTCAGGTTTTACAACAATATATATAATATCTTTGCCCCCAATGAAGCAAACCTGGGGCCAACAGTGTTTCAGCCGGTCATCCTCTTTCTGCTCTTTTGGCAGAGATGGACGTCAGGCCAAGGGCGAGCTAGAATCTCTGTTTTCATTTTAATTGAATTTTTTTGTTTAAATTGAAAACATATGATTATTTATTTTAGACAAAATAAACTTGAGTTAGACAAAATTAAAATGAGAAATTAAATGTTAACTTGGTAACAAGCTGAAAAAAGTTAGGTTTTAATATTTTAAAACATTTTATAAAATCAAATCAACTTTATAACCATCACATTCCATGAAAATAGAGTATATTTTAAAGCACATTGCTAATTAAATAATAAATAAATAAATAATAACTAAATAAAACAGAATACAACAATAAAGCTTTCTTAAAGGGGAAAATGGATGGACCCAACCCTCTGCTTTCCTGCTCCACTAATAAACTGCATAAACACTAATTAGATGACCAGTTGAGTAGTGTTTGACAGCTTCTTTAGCTCAGGGTTAAACGTGGAGGTTAACTTTGCCTGAGAATGTGACCACTGATAGAAGGTGAGGAGGAGAGATGCATAAATGTTTTTACCCTGATCATTTTCATTAAGACTAGTTAATAATCCATTCTAACCTCAGGTATTTGTGATTTTCTGGATAGTATTAAATGGAGACACAGGCTAATAGGTTTTTTAATACTCCAGAGTGTTTGAAATAATTAAGTTGTATACCTAATGTAAGAGGAGGATTGTATTTCTACTCTTTTCCTTCTGTAAAATGTTCACTGTAAAACTTCTGCATCTAATTTATTTACCACTTAAATCTTCAGTTATAATATATATATATTAGAAATATAACGAAATATAACTGTGCCTTCATTTTATAGCTAAAACTTTATTGCAGACTAGATTTCTGGTATTTTCATGTGAAAATGTGGGTTTCTTGTCTGTGATCAACATGACACTTTGGTTTGTGTGATTACCAGTGTATTTTTATGATATAATACCAGATTTTGATCCTTCATGATGCACTTTGGGCTCTTTATTTTGTGTAGGATGTCATGTTTTTAGCTTCAGTCAGTCAAAGTAAAATTCTTTGGCAATGACCTGCCTGGTAGCTCAGCTAAACAAATTTGACTTATTGTAGCCTATCCACATAGTATGCACAAAATACACACTGGCACAGTCGAATTGCTCTAAATAAATGTCACTGTTCCAGTCAATTATTTTGACTACCCAATTTACCCAAAGCTTAAACACGTGTTAAGATACTAATTAATTCACACTAATTGTTCCACTGCAGACCGTGGCAGCGACTCGGAGTGCGACACCCCCCAGAGGAAGATGCCAGATGTGTGCAAGGATGACATGCTGGTCCGGCGAACTTCCTACAGTGAACCCCGGACTGCCATACCTTTCAACCAGTATCTACCCAACAAGAGTAACCAGAGCTCATACATACCTGCACCAGTGCGACGCCCTCGCACAGACAGAGATGACAGCTGCAAAAGTTGGAGTAATGCAACATCACCTGTTGAAGAAGAGAGACCTTTCAGGTAAAACTGAGATGCTGTTATGTTGATATAGAAATATAGAGTTTTTACTATCTGGTAATGTTGTTTTAATTTGGAGTACAGTGGATACAGTGACTTGATATGGAAAGTACTCTTAAGATTTTTTTTTACTTTTTCAGCTGACATCTGTAAAGAGTAAAGGAGAAAAAATACTATGCTCAAAACATGATGTCTTTTGTTTAAAGAGGTCAAATATCTGGTTAGATTCAAATTCCATTTCTGAGAACTGTTCTCTCCACTATGTTTATTATTTCTATAAAAAATGTCTCATGCAGTTACAACTGTACCTGCAACAAAATCCTAACCTTCTGTGATCTAGAGTTAAATAAATCTAAAATCTTTAAATAAATAAATCTCTTCTCTTCTGAAGCACTATTACTGTTTTCCAAAAAACAAAAAACACATTTACAGTACAGATACCTTTTGTAAAATTCCCCCCAGATAAAAACTTGGCAATATACTATGGCAACTTCAGGGATTTGTTTTTTTTTAATTTGTTTTGATTTTGTAGTGCTGTGCTTTATCCGAACCAGATGTAAACGTTTATTGTCTAAGAGCTACAGGCTGCTCTGATCTAGAACCACCATCAGACTGACACTATGAACACAGACAGGGAATTTCTAATATGAAATTGCCTGAAAACATCAAAAGGTCATCTCGTATAATTGCATTCAGTGCAACTGTAAGTATTTTAAGTGCTATCTGTACAGATATATTTATTTATTGTTTGGAGCATTGTGTTCAGAATTGTCTATTAGCATGCTACAATTTCTTTAGTATGCAGTTCATATTTTGTGTTCGGGCTTAGGCTCCTTTTAGCGGAGAAATTGGGAGATAATTAGAAAAATATAAATATTTTTAAAAATTGCTACAACATTGCAATTTACAATAAAAAGAACGGCTATTCATTGTATAAACAAAAATGGCAGACTTTAGCACATACAATTAAATATCCAATGTCAAATGATGTTTCAAAAATCATTGTGATAGAAATAAATAAAAGAATAGAGAGAATTAGTTGTTTTTATACAGCACATACTAGATAGTAGTGAATTCAGATGGAAAATAACAAAATGTATTTATGTATTTTTGTGTGTGTGTTGTTTTTGTCCCTCTGTTGTATAAAACTTTCCTTACCATTTCCTTTTTCTGTATTGCATGTTTGTTTGACATTGCACATACCGTTTGTCTTGTATGTTGTTTTTGTGGGTGTGTCACTGTTCTTGTGTGGCTTAGTGGGAGTGAAAACATTTCATTAGAATTGTCCTCTGTGGTAGCAGGAAGTGAAGTGCAGGAAGTTCAATATGTAGAGTCGCTGCAAATAGATTCTAACTCTAAACAGCAATACTCTAGGGTGTCTCCTCAAAATGACATTTCTAATAGTACACTACTTAGTGACCCACATAATAAGTGTAATTGTGGTGGTGAGACCGAGAAAGTAATATTGTTACGTTTTAAAGACGTTGTGAAACTTCTGGTTTGGGATAAAGTGTGTATCAGAAACAATACAGTTTTTACATTTTACAGTTTACATTGACACTCATCAAGACTGTTGTTTTAACGTAATTTTGTGTGCATTTGCTGAAGGTGCAAACAAAAACTCAATAGTTATGTCACTCTGTAGGCCGATTGGCTGTTACCATGAACAATGTCCTCAATTTTAAAAAAAGGGTATTTCCAGAGGCTTATGGATTATCAAAAAAAATGCTTTGTGTTCAATCATAGTTCGTGAAACATATACATGTTTTGTCCATCGACATTATTTTCACAAAAAAAAAAAAAATACTAAAATATAGTGGCAAAACATAAAAGCTAAACTTCTCCAGCTGCGCTCCATTTTACAGGCTGCTCTCTTTTGAATGCGAGTGTGCTCATTAAACCACGTAGTCATGGATTTTTTTTTTGTTTCATCATTCTGAAACGTAGAGCAACTGTATCTAAAGTGCTAGAAAAAAGAGAGTGCATAATTTCTGTTACATCATCAAGTTTTTGTGCAGTGTTGGATGCACTAAGGAATTGAGATAAATCTGGAAGATTACTTACAAAGCATTTTTTGTGGTGGAAGTGATGGTTCTACCATACTTATAACAAGGTGCATGTAAGATGGCAACCCTCCAAAGACCGTGGGCTGAGCGGCCACTCATGACTGCTCCCCAACCAGTGAGAGATGTCCATCACTAGCATTATATGGCAACAAGGAGCTCCCAGCACCGGGCAGTGATGTAGGAACCAGGGTTTCTCCACATGTCTAAGGCACATACAGATTTGGCGTGACACTTTGGTCATGCAAAGCGTCTTTCCCTCAGGGAAATACCCTGTTCCTGAGCTACCACTGTGGGGGCCTCATGTACAGAGGGCCCAACCGATGCGATGTTGGACCCAGCTGCCATAAGGCCCAGCAGTCTCTAGAACTGCTTGAGAGTGAGTGATTGGCCTTCTTTTACTTTTATGACTGCAGCGAGGATTGACTCGATTTGAGCAGTGGTTATATGAGCCTGCATCCTGGTCGAATCCCACACCACACCTTTTCTTGGCGTTTAGTCTCAACCCCAAATGTGTCATGTGAGCGAGGACTATCTGCTCACCTCACTCATCAACTGCACTAAAATCAATCACTCATTTTTATTTATATAGCAACACAGGTTGCATCAAAGCACTGTACAGTCTAAGGTAGAAGAATACAATGACAGGGATGTATAATGACGAGAGAAACCAATTTGTTATTAAATGCAGAGACGGTCTCTTCTAATCTCTAATCAATTCAACGATAATCAGTAGAAGTTAAGTGTCCTCAACAAAGCAAGCCAGAGGCGACAGCGGCAAGGAAACAAAACCTCATCCATACAGAATGGAGAAAAAAAAACCTTGGGAGAAACCTGGCTCAGTTGGGGTCAGTTCTCCTCTGACCGGACGCCCAGCACTTAACTTCCAGTTCAATTTTAAACGCAGCTGTGTCAGATAGTGTAAATGACTTACTGTGTGTGTCCATCAAGATCTGGTGATTGGTCCACGGGGCGCATCTAGGTGTTCTGGTCTCTGATGAACATAATCTCTGGGTGCTGATCCACCATCTAGTCTGGATACAAACTGTGAAAACAGATTGAGAAAGAGACAGGACTAATATTAGCGTAGATGCCATTCTTTTTACGATGTCACAAGTACATCGTATTTTAGGAGTAGTGTTCCCGGTTACAGCAAATCTAAGTAATGCAGCCTAAAAATCCTTTAACGGATTTGAATAATAAAAAGTGTGTTGGTGTGCTATGTGTAGGCTAAGTTAAAAAGATGTGTCTTTAATCTACATTTAAACTGGCAGAGTGTGTCTGCTTCCCGAACAGAGTTAGGGAGATTGTTCCAGAGTTTAGGTGCTAGATAGGAAAAGGATCTGCCACCCGCAGTTGATTTTGATATTCTAGGTATTATCAAATGGCCAGAGTTTTGAGAACGCAGCGGATGGGCAGGACTATAATGTGATAAGAGCTTGCTCAAGTATTGAGGAGCTAAACCATTCAGGGCTTTATAGGTAATTAATAAAATTTTAAAATATGTCCGATGTTTGATAGGGAGCCAGTGCAGTGTTGACAGAACCAGGCTAATATGATCGTACTTTCTAGTTCTAGTAAGGACTGTAGCTGCTGAGTTTTGGGCAAGCTGAAGTTTGTTTATCAAGCATGCAGAACAACCACCCAATAAAGCATTACAATAATCTAACCTCGAGGTCATAAACAAATGAATTAATATTTCTGAATTAGAGGTTGAAAGCATAGGTTGTAATTTAGATATATTTTTTAGATGGAAAAACGCAGTTTTACAGATGCTAGAAACATGGTTTTCGAAGGATTGCTGTCAAACAGCACACCTAGGTTCCTAACTGATGATGAAGAATTAACAGAGCAGCCATCAAGTGTTAGACTGTGTTCTAGATTATTATATGTGGGGTTTTTAGGTCCAATTATTAGCACCTCTGTTTTTTTCAGAATTTAGCATTAAGAAGTTACTCATCATCCTGTTTTTTATATCGACTATGCATTCTGTTAGATTCTCAGTTTGGTGTGTATCACCAGGCTGCGCTGAAATATAGAGCTGAGTATCATCAGCATAGCAGTGAAAGCTAACACCATGTCTCCTGATAATATAGGTAATGTGTACAGGTTGAAAAGTAACGGTCCTAGCACTGAGCCTTGAGGAACTCCTTATGGATACCTTTTCTAGTATCTTTGACAGAAAAGGGAGATTAGAGATTGGTCTGTAATTTACTAAATCTTTGGGATCAAGATGTGGTTTCTTAATAAGAGGCTTAACTACAGCCAATTTGAATGTTTTGGGAACATATCCTAATGACAATGATGAATTAATAATGTTCAAAATAGGATCTATGACTTCTGGAAGCAGTTTAGAATAGTTTAGATGGAATAGGGTCTAACATACATGTTGCTGGTTTAGATGATTTAACAAGTTTGTACAAGTCTTCTTCTCCTATAATAGAGAAAGAGTGTAATTTTTCTCAGGAATCTAAAGCTCACTATCTGATGTTAAACTGTAGTTGACAGCTGCATAGTTACAATTTTATCTCTGATGGTATCAATCTTAGAAGTAAAGAAATTCTGTCATTACTGCTATACTCTTGGGGAAAAATCAGGCAGTCATCAATGTTATTGAGTATGCAGATGTCCTGGAGTCGCAGAGGAGCCAGAGCAGCATCCACACACTTTGTAAACATGCAGGGTGAGAGTGCAACGCCAAAAGAAAGAACCCCAAAAGCGAACCTCAGGAACTTCCTGTGAGAAGGATGGATCTGACACATGAAAAAGTCTTTTAGATCTATCTTGACAAAACAGTCCTCAGACTTGATTTGAGACATGACCTGTTTAACAGTGAGCATCCTGAACTTCAGCTTCATCCCTGCGCGGTTCAGAAGCCGGAGATCTAAAATGGGCCTTACCCCCCTATTTTTCTTTGGAACTATGAAGTAGCAGGAAACTGGATTCTGTTGACTCTTTCTACAGTGCAGTTTCCATACTGCGAAATGATCTACAAAGGAAGCAGGACTGTCCTGTATCTGTGTGCTATATTTAATAACCTTCCTAAAAGCAGTTCTCAGGGCTGCCGATAGGAAGAAAGCAGAAATATTTTTGATACATTTTGAAAAACTTGAGAATTATTAATACATTGTTGCTTAAAATCTATACATTTATCAAGATAAATGCATCAGTAATTCAAATGGAATCTGAATTTTATTATCTGAATATTAGCCCAGTAACTATACCTTTTATAAAGCTCATGAATGACCACATTGTGTTCACAATGGCCATTGTATGCTTAATATGCAAAGCACCATACATTCCCGGAAATTCTTGAACACACTGAAACACAGGTGCAGGAAATGCTCTAAATGCCATTCTAAGTATTTTTTAACTGTGTGTTAATAAAAAAAGTCTCGCTCACAGACAAACAAGGAACAGGCAATCCACCCAGAGGGTAACAGGGAATATGCAAATTTGCAAAGATGAACATTTTTTTTTGTTGTACAGTTATGGTGTATGGAGTGTAGATTTATGTGGATTTTTTAAAAGCAGCTTAACATGAGGCCGCAACATAACAAAATGTTAAAAAATGAAAGGGACATGAATACTTTCACAAGGCACTAATATACATCGGGTTCAGAAAGTATTCAGACCCCCTTAAATTTTTCATTTGTTATATTGCAACCATTTACTATCATGTAGTTATTTTTTTTACTCATTGGTGTACACACAGCAGCCCATATTGACAGAAAAAGAAATTTGAAATCTGACAATTTTGCAGATTTATCAAAAAAGACTTAAATATCACATGGTCCTCAGTATTCAGACCCTTTTCACAGTATTTAGTAGAAGCACCCTTTTGATCTAATAAAGTCTAATACAGATCTAATACACATGAGTCATTTTGGGAAACACCTGGATTAGGGGATCCTCTGCCATTTTCCTTGCAAATCCTCTCCAGTTCTATCAGGTTGGATGGTAAATATTGGTGGACCGCCATTTTCTGGTCTCTTTAGAGATGCTCAATTGGTCAGGGCTCTGGCTGGGCCATTCAAGAACAGTCACAGAGTTATTGTGAAGCCACTCCTTTGTTTTTTTAGCTGTGTGCTTAGGATCATTGTCTTGTTGGAAGGTGAACCTTCAGCCCAGTCTGAGGTCCTGAGCACTCTGGAGAAGGTTTTCATCCAGGACATCCCTGTACTTGGCCACATTCTCTTTCCTTCAATTGCAACCAGTCGTCCTGTCCCTACAGCTGAAAAACACCCCCACAGCATGATCCTGCCACTACCATGCTTTACTGTTGGGTCTGTATTGGACAGGTAATGGGCGGTGCCTGGTTTTATTCACACATACCGCTTAGAATTAAGGCCAAAAATTCTTATGACTCTGCGAGAGGTCAGATGAAACAACCACAAAGTAGATCATTGACCTCTGCCCTAGTGTGTCCATCAAAAGAACCCCACTCGGGTTCAGATCCAATAAAGCGGACTGCAAAAAACTCTGTGTTTTAGAGGAGTTCAGTGGGGCCATGGAGAAGGACTATCGGATAGCATCGAAGAGGTTCTGGCAAACTGTCCGGTGCCTCAGGAGGAGGAAGCAGTGCCCTGCCAATGCTATATACAGTGGGAGTGGGAATCTGCTGACTGAGGATATTGTTGGGCGGTGGAAGAAATACTTTGAGGATCTCCTCAGTCCAGCCAACGCGTCTTCCACTGAGGAAGCTGAGGTGTGGGGGCAAAGAGGTAGTTAAGAAGCTCCTTGGTGGATGAGATCTGCCCCTAGTACCTCAGGTCTCTGGATGTTGTGTCTTGACTGACACGCCTCTGCAACATCGATTGAAGGCTAAGGACTGTACCTCTGGGCTGGCAGACCGGGGTGGTGGGTCCTCTTTTCAAGAAGGGGGACCAGAGGGTGTGTTCCAAGTACAGGGAGATCATACTCCTCAGCCTCCCTGGAAAAAGTCGATGCCTCGGTTCAAGGAGGAACAATGTGGCTTTTGTTTTGGTTCCAGGTCATTGAACACTGGATCAGCTCTATACCCTTTTAGGGTATAGAGTTTGCTCAGCCAGTCCACATGTGTTTTGTGGATCTGGGCCCTTTGCTAAGGGCTGTCCAGTCCCTGTATGACCAGAGCAGAAGCTTGGTTCGCATTGCCGGCAGCAAGTCAAACTCATTCCCAAGGATTGTTTGTCATTGATCCTGTTCATTATTTTTATGGACAGGATTTCTAGACACAGCCCGGGGCCAGAGGGGATCCGGTTTTGTGACCACAGGATCTCGTCTCTGCTTTTTGTGGAAAATGTTGTCGTGTTGGCTGCATCAAGCCAGGACCTACAGCATAAAGCAGCTAGGGTGAAATCAGCAGTCTGAGGTTCTCTGACAGAAAAGGGTGGCTTGTTTCCTTCAGGTTTGTGGAGAGGTCCTGCTTCAGGTGGAGGAGTTTAAGTGAGGGAAGGATGGAACGAGAGGTCAACAAATGTGGTTGTACTGATCTGTCATGGTGAAGTAGGAGCTGAGCTGCAAGGTGAAGCTTCAATTAACTGGTCAATCTATGTTCCTACTCTCACCTATGGTCTTGAGCTTTGGGTCATGACCGAAAGAATGAGATCCCGGACACAAGAGGCCAAAAGAGTTTCCTTTGCAGTGTGGCTGGGCGGTCCCTTAGAGATAGGGTGAGGAGCTCGGTCACTCGGGAGAAGCTCAGAATAGACCTGCTGTTCCTCTGCATCGAGAAAGGCTAGCTGAGGTGGCTTGAGCATCTGTCCCAGATGCCACCCGGACGCCTCCCAGTGGAGGTGTTCCAGGCATGTCTAACTGGGAGATACTGATGTTTGAGATAAAATGTCTGTAGAAGTTTGCAAAGCCCAAGAATCTCTGTAGTTCTTTCACTGTGGAGGGTTGGGGCCATTCAGTCATGGCTTTAACTTTTAGCTTATCCATTTTGACTCTTTGATCACTAATTTAGTAATTAAGAAACAAGCTGTACTCAACATATAGTTATTTCTCTAAGAGACGTTATAATGCTGTCCTGTTGGCTGCATCAAGCCAGGACCTACAGCGGGCACTGGGGCAGTTTGCAGCCGAGTGTCTGATTTGGAGTAAATCAGGATATTATCATAACAAATTGGTTGATGATGTCTCTGAATATCTAATTTATGAAGAATTGAAACACGGCTGGTGAGTTGGCGAGCCCATACGGCATGACCTGGTCCTCGTAGTGCCCTCTGAGCTGTACTCATCGCCCTCTTTAATGTGGATCAGGTTATAAGCACTTCTCAAGTCTAGTTTTGTATATATGGTTGCCTCTCTGAACTGTTCTAAGACAGAACGGACTAGAGGAAGTGGGTAACGTAAATTTATTGTGATGTTGTTGAGCCCTCTATAATTGATGCAGGGTCATAATCCTCTGTTCTTCTTTTCAAAAAAAAGAAAAACCCTGTGGTGGTTGGAGATGTAGAAGGAGCGGATTAAACCAGATTTGAGGGCTTCCAAAATGTATTCTTCCATTGCCTGACTCTCATTCTTGGAAAGTGGGTAGACCTTGCTCTTCGGTGGCATGACGTTGGAAAGTAGATCGATGACAGTCTCCAGGCCGGTGGGACGGTAATTTTGTGGCTTGGATTTTACTAAATACCTCTAGACAATCATGGTAACAAGAGGGAACAGTCACTGCTTGATTGGTTTCTGGACTCTCAATACTGTAAAACAAGGTATGGGCTTATTGGGGAAGCATTGACTAGAAGCTTTGGGGAGACCACTACATATAGGGATATGGATTATTGATGAAGAAGGCCAACTTGGAGAGTGAGGGTTTGGCTCAGTGGCTGGTCGATTCCCATGGGTGATCTGCAGGATTTTTTTTAATATATCCTTTCCCTCGGCCAGATATTCAGACACTTTGTGGATTTGTTGAAGAAAGTATGCAAGGGCAACAGACATAAATGTTAAGGCAGACAGAAAGTCAGTAACACAAACTCAGTCCGATCCGTTGACAGGTACAGGGGAAATCCAAGAGACAATGTTAATCAAGCAGGCAATGGGTTTAAACCAGGTCATCGGTCCAATCAGGCAAACAATACAGGAAAGCAGGTCTGTGAATCGATAAACAGGCAGAGATCATACACATGAATGGTAATCAAAATAAACAGAAATAATGCTTGGTAAGGCAGTAAAACTGGCAATACTTCGCAGAATGCTTAAAGAGGGCCCTTAGTTATAAAGTCCTCAAACAGGAGATGATTGTACAGCAAGCAGAGGGGCAGAGCACAGCTAGTGCTCCCTGGCTGGGCATTACACTTTAACATCTTAGATACACCGATAATATTTTAAGGTTCCATGCTACCATTAGTTAACTTAAATTAACATTAGTTCTGTCAGAATCCGAACTTGAACTTGGGTCTCTAGTGCCATAGTTAAATACTCTCCCAACCGTAGTGTTGGACCCAAATGCGAGACACAAAAAAAGTAAAAAAAGAATAGTTTTTATTAACAGGGCAAAAATAACAGTCCAAACAGAAAACTACTCCAAAACGCAAAATAAATTCTCTTAAGAGTAGACAAAAATATCAGAAGTCCTGGGACAAAAATTCAAAGAAAAGAGAATTTACACATAAACCAAAAAGGGCACCAGCAAGCAAAAATAACCAAGCACAAATGACAAAAAGAGAGCCACTTAAATAGGGAAGCTAATTATACAGGGCTGGGACTAATAAACCTAATTAGCTGAGAGAAAAACACAGGAAAATTGGTGCCATCAAGTGGCGCGAAAATAAGGCATGGCAGATAACATCATGACAAGTTCACTTAAACTAAAAATAATTTATTACTCTTAATTAATGTTGGTTCTATCATTCACTAAAACATTATTCAAAAGTTGTATCTATGAATTTTATCAAACGGACCTTAGCTAAAATGAATGCAGTAGTGAACAGCTGCATTTTTATTAACTAATGTTAACAAAGATGAATTAAAACTATAACAAATAAAGTCCTTCAGATCCCAAGTGATGCATTTGTGCTAAACAAAATCAATGAATAGTAGCTTTTACAATTGTCATACACACTTTCATGAGACATATCAGCAGACGTAGTGGTTCTTGGTCGTCATGCTCCAAACTGGATCTTCTTACAAGGGAGATGAGAGAATAAAAGAAAGTTCATCATGTTCATCAAGAAAAGTCATGTTAGATGAATAACCACACTCGGGCAACAGGTAGTGGACTTACAGGATTGCAATAGGCTCAGCAACTGCAGTCAAGCCAACCTCGCTTTGAAAAACACTCTTTTTTTTGTGTGTGCGTGTGTGCGTGTGTAATCGTGCACTTACTGTACAGGTGCTGCAAGCAGTTAAAATGCATCTATAGAAGCTGTTATAGAGATATTTGCTTTATTAGTTTGCTTATTTTAAGTTTAAAGTATAAAGAGTATAACGACAGTGCTGAAGAGGTCTCATATGCATAAGCCCCAACAGCATGACCAAGGCTGAGGAATCCATATGCCCCAGGAGCATTTGAAAGTAATTTTAGAGGGACTGCTTTTCTCTGCTTGAGAGCCCTCAAGCATTTCAGCAGTGACTGAGCAACTTGAATATTGAAAAATGTACAGTCATCGTAACTGAATCCAGTTCCACATTCAGAAAAGAGATGCTCTGTGCTGGAGAGAACTTGCTTTTTTCCCAGTTGACCCAGAATTCGGTTCAGGTGGTCTAGGACCACGTCCCTGTGAGTGCAAACAGACTCTCTCGAGTGAGCTATGGTAAGTCAGTCATCAAGATAATTGAGAATGAGTATGCCCACTTCCCTGAAAGGGGCAAGGGCAGCCTCTGCTGTTTCCCTAAAGATGCGAGGGGACAGGGAATGACTGATATGTCTGACTCTCAGCGGTGAACCATACTAACGCAGAACTCTCTGCATTTAATAACAAATTGTTCATCTTGTCATTTTACCTCCCTATCATTATATTTTTATTTACTTTAAACTGTTCAGTGCTTTGATACAACCTGTGTTGTAAAAAGCGCTATATAAATAATGGAGTCTACTGTGACTGCGAGTCTACTGTAGCGCCACCAGACCCAAGCCGATTGCGTCAGACCAGGTGCGTGAACCGGCTACACAGCACGTAGTACAGAGAGTGCGTGGAGTGGAGCTCCACCCACTGCACCAAACCTGAGGGTGAGCTATTTATCCATCTGCGGCTGCATATGCGAAGTGAGTCCCTGCTGGTCCCATCCAGCCGTCCTGAGTGCCAGCACCCCTTCAGTGACTGTGCAGCCAGCGTTCCCTCCAGTGATCGCACCCTCAGCTCACCATCTGGTACTGGACACCATCGCTGTCGTGGTTGGAGGATCCCTCAC
Organism: Puntigrus tetrazona; assembly: GCF_018831695.1. Lineage (NCBI taxonomy): Eukaryota > Metazoa > Chordata > Actinopteri > Cypriniformes > Cyprinidae > Puntigrus > Puntigrus tetrazona. The sequence continues at coordinate 2,798,568 of NC_056712.1, read as the reverse complement.
CTCGTCATCCAGCCTCCGAGTCCTGGAATGCACCTCAGCCCGTAGACCTATCGGCTCCCCTTAGCTCCTAGCTCTCTCTCTCTACCGTGGCCCATCAGTCCACCAGCTCTGCAAGGTTCCATCGCCCCTCCGGCTTACGCCTTGGTCTGTCGTCGACCATTCATTGCCTCGGGATTCCTCTCCTCTGGCTTTATCTCTTCCCTTCATCCCTCCGGCTCTGTCAGGCTCCTCCATTCCCCACTTCCTGTCTACCAATTTGATTCTTGTTGAAAACCTATTTTTTCAAACTGCTCCTAGAATGTTAATCTGACTTTCACCAAATTTGACTCGGATCATCTTCAGACTAAGCAGGCATGTCGATACACAAAACGGTTTTCATTTAATGTATCAACAAATTTGCTGGAATGTTGCCAAACAGTTTCTAAAGCTGTATATGAGATACTCGCTGGGATATATTCACCAAACTTCATCTCACACAGACAGCGCCACTTATTGGTGGAGAGTAATTAACCATTTATTATCCATTAAATATGAAACTTCCAAAATTGCTAATAACGTTTGAATTCATTAGCCTATTGTGTGTGTGTATGTAGTATCATATGCTATATGTAACCTATGCTATTTAATACAAAACTTATTCACTTCATTATTTGTATTTTGGAACTGAATGTAGTTTACAATACTTTACATTAGAACTTTACATATGTGAAATGGGAAATGATGCAATGACAGATTTTTTAATTTTTAATATATTTATTTTTTGTCTGTTGGTCATCAATGTCCATCATGTGCTTTTTTGTCTTTCCATGTTGTAGATTTAGCCGCTCAACTAGTGTGTTTGATGATCCAGAGTAAGTCTCTTTAAGACACTGATCTTGTCAGAGTGTCATAAAGGCTTATTTTCTCGACAGCCTAATGTCTGCATGTGCCAAGCTATGTTCATCACAAATTTTTGTGCTGTAATTTTTTTTTTTTTTTTTGTGGTATTTCTTGTTTAGTGGTATCCTAATACAGTGTAACCAATTATCCACAAATGGTATTCAATAAGGTAAAGATACACTTAAACTTATGACATTTTGATATTTATGTTTTCTAAAGCACTGGATGAAGTTGTGCTTGAATATGCTACATACAAAAAATTAAAACTTATTTAATGACAACATGTTTATTTTACCCTTTGTAAGATATCAGTTTGGTGGTTATATCAAAATCTCTTCCACAACATGTACGCTTTTGGCCTTCTTTTTTTGGATGCATGGCTTATGGACAGCACAACCTACCTATTTATAAATGCTGCAACAGTAAATGCACTATAGATGCACTGTAATTGCTTTTGAACTGGTTGCTTGATTATAATTGCAATTGCCATTTAAAGTTGACTAAATTGTACGAATTACCAGTAATTCAATAACTTTAAATCTCTCTATAACAGGAGTGTGAGCATGATAGACATGAGAAGTGATGAAGACTGTGTGTTGCCATCCCATAGTCAAGTTCGACATGAGCTCCTGCACAACCAGTACAACAAGCTGAAAGAAGAAGAAAACCACTGGCAGGATGTAAGTACTATTTTCTGTAAGCACCAACATATGTATCAGATTTTGTGTGCAATTTTATGTTTGTGTGTCAGGACTTGGCCAAATGGAAGAGCCGCAGAAGGAGTGTGTCTCAAGATTTAATCAAGAAAGAAGAAGAGAGAAAAATGATGGAGAAACTGTTGGGTGGAGATGGAGGATCACAGAGAAGGAAAAGTATCAAGACATACAGAGAAATAGTGGAAGAGAAGTATGTCTGCCCTTTCCACCTACCCTTTCAACTGTTGTTACACTTTGTGTTGTAGCCCAACAGTACAGGTGTCACTGGGTCAAAAAAAATCACATTAACAATAATTCTTATTACTAAATATCCTTACAATAGTGATTCAGCCATAATCACAAAAATCGCATGCCTGTCACTGGTAGTACTGTCAGTGGTGTTACTGTAAGTGATGTTACTGTCAGTTGCATTAAATTAAGTACAGTTTTGTTAACTGGAGTTACTTTAAATGGTTTTACTGTGAACACAGTTGATGTCAGTGGTGTTTTTGTTTTTAGAGGTATTACTGCCCATGGTCTTACTGCTAGTGATGTTATTATTTTTAATGTAGATGAATAGGGTAGACAGAAACCTTCAACAACCTGTGGAGTTATTGCTGCTCATTGTTTTTTAGAGCTCTTAACGCATACTCAATAGAGAAATTATGCAGAAATAAGGGTAATGTCACTTTAATGTTTATGTAGCCTACTTAGTTTGTAGACACATAGTTTGTTGTTGAAAATAATAATGTACTGGATGCCTTAATCAGATCTGATATACTGAAAATTTAACCCTGGAGCTTTATTTACTGAAAGGCATTGCTAATCAATACATATTATATGGTAAGAATGTTTGAGCTCATATTGAGGCATTTGACTCAGTGTGTACTTTATAACGTTATTAAGATAACTTCTGAAATTTAGGAGACAAATGTGAGAGTTCTCAAACCATGTTGTTGACATCTCTTCTAAACTTTACAGACATATTTGAGAGATCCAGATGAATCAGTGTATTAAAAATGAGACCACCAGAGTATTTAGACTAGTAGAAAAATCTAAGCTCAAGGTTGTTGAGATCTTTTCTAAAGGTTTTGTCACGATTGAGGGTCTGAGGCGCGTGCGGATCCATTTGCAGGCTTTTATTAAAGGAAGGCATGGTCAAACAGGCAGGCGTCAAACAGGGCAAACAGGAGTATCAGAGATGAGGCAAACACAAAATCCAGAGACAGGCGGTGGTCAGGTCAGGCAGCAAACAATCACAGAATCTAAAGACAGGCAGGGTCAAAACCAAAGAATCTACAACTAGGAAAACACAAGGAAACTCGGAAACAACAATAGAACAGGCAAACAATGCAACCTGCAGGTGAGGGGCCTGCTACTGAATTTATAGTCCTCAGACAGGAAGTTGTCGCAGAGGGAGTGAATGCAGATCACCCAGAGGTCAGGGCTCCCTCTGCTGGCTTGGTGACAGGTTTAAATGAGACCAGATTTTTTTTAATCTCAAGAGACAAGTCTGAGGAGTAGGAGAGTGTTTTTATTCAATCTTAAAGTAACCACATTTCTCTCTAGGATAAATATTTGAACATTTTGAACATGCATTGTCTACATAAAACAACTTCAAATATAACATTGTTTTATTGTACAATGATTTAACAGAGGACACTATAACCTAGATTTACATAAATCCTAGCCAAAGGTCCTTTCAGTTTTTATGTGTATGTAGCAACTTTTTATAATGGAGTCTTGCAAGAGATTACAGCAAGACAACAAAGAGGTCTCCCACATTTCTTACACGTTACCCTCTCATTGTCATTTTGGATTAATTTCTTTCAGAACTTTCTCATGTCTCAGTTGTGTCTGCTTTTATTTCTACCATGGATGTTTAGGACATTGTTGAGACACTTAGAGCTGTTGTTGAGACTAAAGAAACTGAGACTAAAATGACACACAAGAATCAAAACAAAGTCTTCTGAGGTTAGAAAAAGCAACAACTGAGCAATACATTTTCTCTATGGGCAGCCTCCCGCTCATATGAGGCATTAACAAAAATGTCAGTAAAGCCACTGAATGTCACCATGTCACTGCCACTACATGGTTCCTTCATAGTTGACTTTTCCACCTTTGTAAAAAAAAGGAAAGCCATGCTGCTACATATATGTATGTCTGCACTTTGTTTATGATGTTTACAAGAGTGCAGAATTTAGTCAGGAAATGTGCACAATGAACAAATAACCAGTGTTTCAGCAATGTCTAATCTGATTGGCTCTGATTGGGTATTGCATTTATAATCTCAACAGAATCATATGTTTTCATTTTCACTTTTTCATGACAGCCATAATAAATTTAATTTTGATTTAAAATAGGCCATTTTTGGCCAGTTTGGTATCATTATTTCCTCAAGCCAATATGGAGTAATATATTATATCCTGTTTAGCCTCTCAGTTTTGTACTTTTAGTGCAGATATGTTAGTATAACTTTAGCCTTCTCATCCATCATGTAAAGCAGACCATTCACTTGTTCTTCATCTGTGTGTATCTCCAAATCTGATGGAGTATGAAACTTTTTAAAATATGTTGTGTATTTCAGTCAGTCATCTGATTTGAATGTGAATTTTTCCAAGTTAATTAAGGAGTTACATGATTGAGCTGTTAGCTTTTCCCACAAACTGATGGAACAACACAAATCTCAATACTAAACTAAGTTAACAGTTAATTCTGTAGAAGCTTATTCTGGATGTTTTATACTTCTGAAAAAAAAAAATTCTAATGCTATATATATAGGGAAAAGTTTCACTGATAAATTAATGTGCAATAATCTCCATCACCTGTTTTTAAAAGGAGTGGCAGTAAATACAGAGTACCATAGGACACTGACAAGCTACACAATATCATGATAAGTATAGCAAATGAATCACCTGCGAAACTGAAAGAAATATAGAGGAGCTTGTCAGTAATCTCTGTGTATTAACTGCCACTCCAGGTGATGTAGATTTACTCCTAATCAAAGAACCAGCTTTACTGACAAGATGAATATATCACCCAGCCCTATATATACAACAGCAAGCTTTGCTGTATCATTATCCTTAATTGTCACACGAGGGCTATGTTTTTACCTGTGTATGCAATGGAACTGAATACTACCGTAGAGAAGCAATATAAAAGTACAGATGTCAGTCCTGTTAGTGTCTGAGATGTTAATGTTCATGGTATTACTATTTTTTTCAATGACTATAAGTGATGTTACTGTATATGGTATTGCTATTAATAGTGTTGCTGTCAGTGGTATTATTGTCAGTTGTATTGTTGTTAGCTACATTCAGTGATGATGTAAGTGATTTATCTTTTTTTGTCAGTAGTGGAAATAGTTTCTGTCGATGCCCTTACAGTTAGTAATGTAACTGATATTTCTGTTAGTGGTGTTACTGTAAATGGTATTACAGTCAGCAGTAGTGTTACTTTCAAATGTGCCATTACAGTCAGTAGTTTGGTGTATTGTAATATATTATTACTGACAAATGTGTCATCAAATGGTAGATTATAGTTTCTGTAAGATAGTGGATCTCAGTTTGTGAATATATTTTTGTAATTTCTATATTGTTTCTCTTTGTCCACTAGGGAACGTCGTGAACAGGAGCTGCATGAAGCATACTGGAAAGCCCGCACACCAGAGGAAGCAGTTTCTGTGCTGCAGCGTTATGCCCAGCGTTTCACCATCAGTGAGGCTGTTATTGAGCGCCTCAAACTCCCCAAGCTGCTGGAGAGGAGTGCATCGGCTGACCCTACTCGTCACTCCTCCTCTCAGTCTCCCCAGACATCCCCTTGTCTTTGTGTGCTTCCTCAAACCCACTGCAGTACCTGAGGCAACAGTCACTTCCTTTGGCCAAATTTACATCCACAGTTGAAGCACAGGTGACGGGATACAGCGCAGCGAATGATTTTGTGGGAGATGTGACAGCGCCCTCACTGGGTCCGAAAACTTACAGCAGTGCTGCTGCTGAAATGAGAACAGCTAAGGTTCAACCAATTCACAATTTTTTTTCTTCCTCCTATTCTCCATATTCAATGTAATTTGAAATCATAAAATACTTTTATGTCAGTAAGTAACTTCTAAGCTTAGAAAATAATTGTAAGGAGTTCCATTTTGCTTTAGAGGTTTTTAAAGAGCAGCTTCTGACCATTTAACATTGATTGCTAAAGCAACAATCTCCTAAGAACAATCTCCTAAGAAAAGCATCAACAGTAGCAGATATTGCCCTCTGGTGACTGGAATGAGTTACAGTGGGCATGTGTTGAATGAGTGCTAGTCTTCAGTATGTATGAGTGTGTGTTTGTGAATGGGTTCTTTCTATGTGAAGTGCTCATACAAGGACAAAACAGTCACAGAGATAAAAACCAACCTATCTGATACACACACAGGCACACATTGGTTTTTCTGTCATAGTTACTTATTTTATATATTGTGCTAATATTTATATAAACATATTCCCTTACCCTTATATCCCTACCTGTTTGCTGAACCTTTTTCTTTTTAAATGATAATTTAATTGATATACTACACTGTAAAAAAACCCTGAAAGAAATTTAGTAGATTTTTTCAGTAAACATCCATAAAATTGACGTTATTTTTTTGATGAATTGCATAACATGAAGACTTTTAAAGAATATATATTTTTGGAATATATATATATATATATATATATATATATATATATATATATATATATATATATATATATATATATATACCAAATTGTTGGCAACCCTTAAATCAAGTATTTCTCACAGAAAAATATTGCATTAACACATTTTTCTGTACACATGTTTATTATTCCTTCTGTGTGTGTTGGAACAAAACAAAAAAAACTAATTTGACATAATGTCACACAAAACTCCAAAGATGGGCTGGACAAATTTATTGGCACCCCTAACTTAATATTTGGTTTCACACCCTTTAGAAAAAGTAACTGAAATCAATTGCTTCATATAACCATCAATAAGCTTCTTACACCTCTAAGCTTCTTGCCTTTTCCCAACAGCAATCTAAGATCTCTCCACAGGTGTTCAATGTGATGTCATTGCTGGCCACTTCAGAACTCTCCAGCGCTTTGTTGCCATCCATTTCTGTCTACTCTTTAAAGTATGTTTGGGGTTATTGTCCTGAAAGACCCAAGATCTCGGATGCAAACCCATCTTTCTCATGCTGTAACTACATTGTAACTGCACTGACACTGATGCACCCTGAGCCTGCAGGATAGCTTAAGTTTCTTTGGAACTTGTTTGGGTCTGCTTATACATCATCCGGACTATATGCAACCTTTTGTAAATTTTTCCACACCCAGGGAGATTAGCTGTCATGGGTTGCAAACTCTTGATAATATTGCACACTATGGACAAAGGCAAATCTAGATCTCTGAAGATGGACTTGTAACCTTGAGGTTGTTGATATTTTTCCACAATTTTGGTTCTCAGTCCTCAATCAATCAATCAATCATTTTTATTTATATAGCGCTTTTAACAACACAGGTTGCATCAAAGCACTGTACAGTATAATGACAGGGATATATAGTGACGAGAGTGACCAATTTCTTATTAAATGCAGAGACGGTCTCTGTAGTCAATTCAACGATAGTCACTAGAAGTTAAGTGTCCCCAACCAAGCAAGCCAGAGGCGACAGCGGCAAGGAAACAAAACCCCATGCATATAGAATGGAGAAAAAAACTTGGGAGAAACCAGACTCAGTTGGGGTCAGTTCTCCTCTGACCGGACGCCCAGCACTTAACCTCCAGTTCAATTTTAAACGCAGCTGTGTCAGATAGTGTAAATGACTTAGTGTGTGCGTGTGTGTGTGTGCATCAGGATCTGGTGATCTGTCGACGGGCGCATCTAGGTTTTCTGGTCTCTGATGAACATAATCTCTGGGTGCTGATCCACCATCTAGTCTGGATACAAACTGTGAAAACAGATTGAGAAAGAAACAGGACTAATATTAGCGTAGATGCCATTCTTTTTACGATGTCACAAGTACATCGTATTTTAGGAGTAGTGTTCCCGGTTCCAGCAAATCTAAGTAATGCAGCCTAAAAATCCTTTAACGGATTTGAATAATAAAAGGTGTGTTGGTGTGTTATGTGTAGGCTAAGTTAAAAAGATGTGTCTTTAATCTAGATTTAAACTGGCAGAGTGTGTCTGCTTCCCGAACAGAGTTAGGGAGATTGTTCCAGAGTTTAGGTGCTAGATAGGAAAATGATCTGCCGCCCGCAGTTGATTTTGATATTCTAGATATCCTCAGACAGTTCTCTTCTCTTCTTTCTGTTGTCCATGCTTAGTGTGGCAGACACACAATGCAAGGACTAATACAGCTTCTCTCCTTTTTCTCTGCTTTTAGGTGTGATTTTTATATTGCCCTCACCCGCTACTTGCCCCAGGTCGGTTTAAAGGAGCACCACATGCTTGAAACAATCTTATTTATTCACAGTTTTGAAAAGGTGCCAATAATTGTGGGATTTTGAGTTTTGTGTGACATTTTTGCTTTTTTTGTTTTTTTCCAATACACACAAAGGGAATAAACGTGTGTGTATAGCAAAACATGTGTTAATGCAGTACTTTTCTGTTAGAAATACTTAATTTTCCAGAATAATTTCAGGAGTCCCAACAATTTTTTTAATATATATATATAAAACAGTACAGAATACAGTCAAACCAATTTTGCATTATTAAGTAGTGTGTAATAGTGCAAAAAACGTAAACACTACATTTTCAGCTAAAGTCAGTTTATCGTTGATTCATTGATGTCATCATCCAGCTCAGTGGTGCTCAAAGAGCCAAAACTCCATTGGTGACGAAAATGGAGAAAGAAAGAAAAAAAAAATTGGAAAAAATAGATTTTTACCCAGGCCTCCTCTGATGTATGCTATTGTAGAAATGCATTATATTCAGTCAGCCTTAATTTATTTATTTAATGTAAGGGCCTGAAAATATAGACAACATTAATATTAAGTGAGTTTAATTGGCTTGGTCATACTCTTAACATAGTAGTTATCAGTTAATCCATAAAATAAATATATGACTGGAGTTACCAATTCATGTTGGTGAATATGATTTAAAAAGAAAGTACTACTTATATTGTTCTATGTAAAATGCATGCTTTATTATCATATACAGCTTTGCTTCTCAAATAAATGTGCTTTGTTTTAAAGATGTTTACAAGAATATGAGACAAAAAAACTGATTTAGAAAATAGGGAGAATACATGTCTTCTTTGAATTTTGAATCTCTCTCACACTCCACAGGTGGATGAAATAATGTGGGTGAATCAAAAAAGGAAAGATTCCAGCCATAGCAATGAGAAGGAAGGACGACAGAAAAACAAAGAGGCAGAAGATGATTCTCTGCAGTTCTTTCCATCTTACCAGCACATAGACTCAGACATCACAGATACTGTTGTGTCAGAGGTCGAGCCCATGGTCCACACACTCTCATCCACATGTACACAACAGTGCTATGAGAAAGACAGAGGTACCACAGAGGTAAATATGTGCTGTGACTCATACAAGCAAAAATAATATGTAAAAAAGAATTCTGCACTACTTACTTAAGAAGGGTGAAGGGAAGTGTATAGTTTAGTATCAACACATTGTATTCCTTTCATTACAAGTAGTGCTAGATTCATTTATATATATATATATTTATGTCAATCAATCAATAAATCATTTTTATTTATATAGCGCTTTTAACAACACAGGTTGCATCAAAGCACTGTACAGTATAATGACAGGGATGTATAATGACAGGGATGTATAATGACGAGAGTGACCAATTTCTTATTAAATGCAGAGACGGTCTCTGTAGTCAATTCAACGATAGTCACTAGAAGTTAAGTGTCCCCAACCAAGCAAGCCAGAGGCGACAGCGGCAAGGAAACAAAACCCCATGCATACAGAATGGAGAAAAAAAAACCTTGGGAGAAACCAGACTCAGTTGGGGTCAGTTCTCCTCTGACTAGACGCCCAGCACTTAACTTCCAGTTCAATTTTAAACGCAGCTGTGTCAGGTAGTGTAAATGACTTAGTGTGTGCGTGTGCGTGTGCGTGTGTGCATCAGGATCTGGTGATTGGTCCACGGGCGCATCTAGGTGTTCTGGTCTCTGATGAACATAATCTCTGGGTGCTGAGCCACCATCTAGTCTGGATACAAACTGTGAAAACAGATTGAGAAAGAGACAGGACTAATATTAGCGTAGATGCCATTCTTTTTACGATGTCACAAGTACATCGTATTGTAGGAGTAGTGTTCCCGGTTCCAGCAAATCTAAGTAATGCAGCCTAAAAATCCTTAAACGGATTTGAATAATAAAAGGCGTGTTGGTGTGTTATGTGTAGGCTAAGTTAAAAAGATGTGTCTTTAATCTAGATTTAAACTGGCAGAGTGTGTCTGCTTCCCGAACAGAGTTAGGAGATTGTTCCAGAGTTTAGGTGCTAGATAGGAAAAGGATCTGCCGCCCGCAGTTGATTTTGATATTCTTAGTATTATCAAATGGCCAGAGTTTTGAGAACGCAGCGGACGTGCAGGACTATAATGTGATAAGAGCTCGCTCAAGTATTGAGGAGCTAAACCATTCAGGGCTTTATAGGTAATTAATAAGATTTTAAAATCTATTCGATGTTTGATAGGAGCCAGTGCAGTGTTGACAGAACCGGGCTAATATGATCATACTTCCTAGTTCTAGTAAGGACTCTGGCTGCTGCATTTTGGACTAACTGAAGTTTGTTTATTAAGCATGCAGAACAACCACCCAATAAAGCATTGCAATAATCTAACCTTGAGGTCATAAACGCATGAATTAATATTTCTGCATTAGAGGTTGAAAGCATAGGTCGTAATTTAGATATATTTTTAAGATGGAAAAACGCAGTTTTACAGATGCTAGAAACATGATTTTCAAAGGAAAGATTGCTGTCAAACAGCACACCTAGGTTCCTAACTGATGATGAAGAATTAACAGAGCAGCCATCAAGTGATAGGCTGTGTTCTAGATTATTATATGTGGGGTTTTTAGGTCCAATTATTAGCACCTCTGTTTTTTCAGAATTTAACATTAAGAAGTTACTCATCATCCAGCTTTTATATCGACTATGCATTCTGTTAGATTCTCAATTTGGTGTGTAACACCAGGCTGCGCTGAAATATAGAGCTGAGTATCATCAGCATAGCAGTGAAAACTAACACCATGACTCCTGATAATATCTCCCAGAGGTAACATGTACAGGTTGAAAAGTAACGGTCCTAGCACTGAGCCTTGAGGAACTCCATATTTCACTTTTGATCGATATGATACCTCCTCATTTAATGCCACAAACTGATAGCGGTCAGATAGATATGATTTAAACCATGCTAAGGCGCTTCCTCTAATGCCAACATAGTTTTCTAGTCTATCCAAGAGAATGTTGTGATCGATAGTATCGAATGCTGCGCTAAGATCTAATAGCACTAATAACGAGATAAAACCACGATCCGATGATAAAAGCAGGTCATTAGTAACTCTAATGAGAGCAGTCTCAGTACTATGGTACGGTCTAAAACCTGATTGGAAATCCTCACAGACACCATTATTTTCTAAAAAGGAATACAGTTGTGAGGATACTACCTTTTCTAGTATCTTTGACAGAAAAGGGAGATTAGAGATTGGTCTGTAATTTACTAAGTCTTTGGGATCAAGATGTGGTTTCTTAATAAGAGGCTTAACTACAGCCAGTTTGAAGGTTTTGGGAACATATCCTAATGACAATGATGAATTAATAATGTTCAAAATAGGATCTATGACTTCTGAAAGCAGATCTTTTAATAGTTTAGATGGAACAGGGTCTAACATACATGTTGCTGGTTTAGATGATTTAACAAGTTTGTACAAGTCTTCTTCTCCTATAATAGAGAAAGAGTGTAATTTTTCCTTAGGGGATCTAAAGCTCATTATCTGATGTGAAACTGTAGTTGACGGCTGCATAGTTACAATTTTATCTCTGATGGTATCAATCTTAGAAGTAAAGAAATTCATGAACTCATTGCAAGCTATACTCTTGGGGAATATTAGCACCTGTTGATGCTTTATTTTTTTTTTATTTTTTTTTATGTGTGTCTGTGTGTGTGTGTGTGTGTGTGTGTGTGTGTAATGTTTTCCAGCACCTTGAGTCGTAAAAGTCGTAAATTTGCTCCAGATCACATCTTAGCCCACACAAGAAAAAGAATGCGCATTTTACATTAAATATAGCAGCTGAGTGTATTGTTGTCATTCAAGAAGTCTGTCTGTTACACAGGTTGAAGTTGGGACAGTCCCACAGGTTGGTGATGTCACTATATCCCCAGAAGTGTTGGAGCTAAAAGCTGAAAAGACAGGTTAGTTAGCTTTTTTTTTATTAATGTCCCAGCTCATTTTACAAAAGACACATTTTTCTTCATGCTGTTGTTTAAATTCCTAAAAATTGTTTTGGAAATGACACATGTTCCTATGTAGATCAAGAGCAGACAGATGAGATGTATATGAGTGAATCTCAACAAAACATGATTCAGTTTGACAGCTTTGCTGTGCAGGTTAGTCTATAGGATCTTTATTGTTTTTGTAATTTCATAAGAACAAAGGCATAAATATAGAAAAAAGAATTAAATGTATTTGCTATATTTTTTGACTATGACTTTTTATTATTATTTGGTGGTAGGTTGATAAACTAGCAACTGAGATGCCACAGAAATCAACAAATCAGTCAGAGCCATCCAACCTAGAATCATACAGAACCAAACTGGGTGAGTGGTATTCCAAATTTAAGTCAATAATAACCATAACAGAAACATCTTGGTGTTCACTTTACCCATTAGATTTATACAATTTAAAACCACTGAACTGGTCCACAGGTTTATCAGTCTAAATCAGGGGTCGGCAACCTTTTTTATCAAAAGAGCCACTTTGTGTGAGCCACTCCCGGAGCCGCAAAAATTACAGAGTTTATAAACTTCTAAAAGACGGCTGCTGACGTTGATGTGAAATGTATGATGTGTATTTTAAGTGACAAACTATAAAAAAAAAACTTTATTAGATGGTATCAACTAAAACCCCAGAGGAATTGTGCAACAAAATGAGCACATAATGGCGACGATAAAAAAAAAAAAAAAAAAAAACCTTCTATGTTTTTTTGTCACGCCATCGAGAGTCGCATGCGCGCTCCAGAGCCGCAGGTTGCCTACCCCTGGTCTAGATCTTTTTTTCATAATATATTTTCTTACATTTTGCACTTTATATTCCTGCTTACACACTTACACACATACTATATACACCATATTAATAAAATTAATAATTCAAAAATCAATGACAGTGCATGTTTTTTTAAAATGGGGTGTTTCATTTTCCAGATATGCCAGAAAAAAATGGAAATGTAAGTAAAGAAATAAAATCTATTCATTGCTCTCCTTTTCTTGATCCTTAAGGCTTTTTGTATTTTTTTTATTTATTTTTTGCTGTTTCTCATCTGGTATTTATATTTTTCTGAAATTCCTTTGAATTACTACTATTAAATTGATTGTACAAATCTTCCTGAATCATATGATGTGTTTTGTTATGCTAAAGGTGTAAAACCGTAAGGGTCAGTAAAGGTTTAGAAAGGTCTCATTCAGATTTTCTTATGTGACACTATGTTCTTCTGTAGAATCCACATGCGTGATTTCTAACAATTATTTGTAAAAGAAATTGCTTCCTTGACAAACCACCATTAAAATACTGCACTAACTATAATCCTGTATTCAGAGTCACTGTTATCATGGAAATTTGAACTGGAATGGTGACTTTTGGATGCAAATATTAGTTAATATGTTATATATGTTATGTTGAAACATTTTCATAACTTTTAGTGACTCCTAAGATTTGTTTATTCATTTCATCATAATATCTACGCAGTTTAAACTATTTTAAATAAGCAACCACACACAAGCACCACTTACATTTTTGGAAAATTTAAGTGCAATATTTCTTGTCATAATTAAACTAAATTGATCTAATGGAATAAATAAAAACAATAAAAACAATATTCTATACCAGATGCTAAAACAGCAGAAATTCCCCATTTGTTTCTTGTTATTTTACATTCATCTTCTCCAGTAGAACAAGTACTTCAGGGTGGTAGATCAACTATCTATTCCCTCCTCACTGTTTTTGGTATTGTCTGGTACATACTGAATAGCACATGTGCGTGTTGGTACATAATATTGCGGATGGTACGGTTAGGTCCCTCCCCCAGTGCTGAATCTGGTGAAGCGGGGTGAACACTTTTCTTGGGACCCTGAGGAAGAGCGCAAGCGTCAGGAGAGGTGGCAACAAGAGCAGGAACGCATGCTACAGGTACAAATGGCTTGAATAACCAGAGCCCACTTCAGCCAACACTGGGAATCGGGAAAGCTTCAAGTGCACAACCTGAGCATGCTTAGGCTTCATAGATAATCCACACTGTAGACTAACCAATCCTGCCTGCTTTTTGGAGGATGCATGTTTTTAGATTTTAAAACCCACACTTGGCTGTTGCCTGTTTTTTAACATTTTGACCCATTTTTTGGTTTTATTTAGATTATCTAAATTATTTAGTTTTTCTGTGAGTTCAAACATCATTGGACCACATTACATTTGATGAATTAAATAAACCCAGTCCAGATTAACTGTACAAAACACAAAACTACCTGAAAACCTACATGCAATGTTCCTAGGACAAAAACAGTTTTAAATGCAAAAGCACAAAACCTGGTGACACCAAATCTTGATTTGATTTAGCTAATAGAAATTAAATGACAAAATTTATTTTTGACGTTATTTTGAAAGCATCCTCACAACAGCATGTTTACTCAAGTGCAATATTTTTTATATTGTAGTTTTGTAGAAAGGTTTCAAGTGTCCTCAAGATTTTGGTACAGTTCTTCTGGATTTAGTGTATCTCAGTTTTTTTCTGCATATTCTGCATAAGTACCATATTTTCTACTGACACACTGCAAAGGGAAAAAATACTATTTGCACTGTAAAAGCAATCAGTTGACTTTACTTAAAAAAAAAATTGAGCAAACCCATTGTCTTGAAATGATTAATTAAAGGAACTTTATACATAATAAAAAGAAAACAACATGACAATTCTGGGTTACATTTGCAAATACACAAATACATTAAATTGTGTTTACTTAAAAGTGTGAATCTACTTAACTTAAAACTAACAAGTTAACCTGAGTTAACTTAATTAAATTGAGGAAACCCATTGCCTTGAGAAAATTAAGTAACCTTTTGTACTTGTGTAGTTATAATCCACTTGACAATTTACAGACTGATTCGATGTAATCTTATTTTACTGATTTCTTTCACAATGAAGGCTACTAATACAATTGTCAAAAATACAAAACTGTTCAAAACAGCGCAGAAAATTTCCAGAAAAATTGTGTATGTACAGTATATATCACTTTATACAATACAGATTTACGGCGGTTTTAAATTGATAAACAGGAAAAGAAAGTGTCTATAATGCAAACAAAATTCAGTTATGCAGTGAAGCATGATATACCTGTGTATGTGTGTGTGGGGAGGGGTATGTATGTGTATGTATTATGTATGTGTGTGTGTGTATATATATATATATATATATATATATATATATATATATATATATATATATATATATATATATATGTATATATATATATATATATATGTCATTATCAGGAGCCAACGACAGACACAGTGGGCGTGGCGTCAGGCCTCGGAGAGGCTTTTTATTCACAAAATAAAGTGTCCAGGGGAAAGTGTCAAAATAAAAAGGGGGAACTGGTGCCCTCATTGTGCTGCAGGAAAGTGCCAGGTCAGGTAGTGTTCCAAGGGGGCAGGGTCCAGATAAGGGCGGAGTCCGGCGTCGCACGCGCCTCCCCTCCCTGTTCGGGCGCGAGGGGTGGCGGCTTCTTCCGTGGCATCTCCGTCGATTCTTGCCTCCGGTCGTCAGAGATTTAGGGGATTAACGGCTCGGCATCCTGGCCCGTCAGCCGTACACGGGTGCGGTCGTCGCCTGGACTACACGGGGACATCGCCTGACTACGTGGTCCCACGACGCTTCTCTAGCGGCGGGCGAGCTTTTTCACGCACCCTTCCTGGACCCACGAGGACACCAGCGCATGCACAGGGGAAGAGACTGGTCTCACGAGGAGAGACGCGTACGGCATTTAACGGCGACGGTGACGAGGCTAAATCCACTTCAGGTGTGCCTCGTCACACGCCGCCAGACCTGAACAATACCACGCCCGTCCTCTCGAACACACCCACTTCCATCGGGAGCCTGGTGAAGGGCGGCGAATAAAGGACGGGGTGATGATGACAATAAAGGGAGGGCAGCCGACTCGTCACATTCCCTCCCCAAGCGTCAACCCGTCAAGCAGTTGCCGCCACGCAGGAGTGCTACCTTCCTCAACCAGGCTCCAGCGGTCGGAGTGGGCAGGGCAGGGATTCCTCTCCGGGCAGCTCCCCTCTCGCACCGGGACAGAGAAACCGGGAATTAGTCGATATGCTCAACCAGCCACCGGGTAAATGACAGTACAAGCAAGCGTCACTTACCCTTCCTGGTGGCTGGGAGCGAGACTCATTGTTCCTCCGTCCCGGCGTGGGTAGGAGCGAGAGGGGATGACGCCATCAGATGTCGCCCAACTGTGCGTCTAAGCTCCGCCTTGCCCACATTCTCCACCAGTGTCATGGGAGGAGCCAACGACAGACACAGTGGGCGTGGCGTCAGGCCTCGGAGAGGCTTTTTATTAACAAAATAATAAATACAAAATAAAGTGTCCAGGGGGAAAGTGTCCAAATAAAAAGGGGAACTGGTTCCCTCGTTGTGCTGCAGGGAAAGTGAAAGGTCAGGTAGTGTTCCAGGGGCAGGGTCCAGGTAAGGGGGCGGAGTCCGGCGGCGCATGCGCGCCCCTCTCTCGGTCCAGGGGCGCGCGCGGCGGCGGCTTCTTCCGCGCATCTCCGTCGCTTCTTTCCTCCGGTCGTCAGAGATTTAGGGGATTAACGGCTCGGCATCCTGGCCCGTCAGCCGTACACAGGTGGTGCGGCCGTCGCCTGACTACACGGGGACATCGCCTGGACTACGTGGTCCCACGACGCGCTTCTCTAGCGGTGGGCAAGGTCCTTCACGCACCCTTCCTGGACCCACGAGGACACCAGCGTCCATGCACGGGGAAGAGACCGGTCTCGAGGAGAGGCGCATTCGGCATTTAACGGCGACGGTGACAAGGCTAAATCCCCTTCAGGTGTGCCTCGTCACACGCCGCCAAACCTGAACAATACCACGCCCCTCCTCTCGAACACACCCACTCCCGTCGGGAGCCTGGTGAAGGGCGGCGAATAAAGGACGGGGTGATGATGACAATAAAGGGGAGGGCAGCCGACTCGTCACAATATATATATATATATATATATATATATATATATATATATATATATATATATATATAGAGAGAGAGAGATATATATATATATATATATAGAGAGAGAGAGAGAGAGAGAGAGAGAGAGCTAAAGAGACAGAGATAAAGAGAGGAAAATCTATGTAGAGAGTGTTAGAAAGAGTGAAAGGGATTGGAAGAATTTTCTTTGTTTGTTGGTTGAACTATTCTTTTTAATACAAGTCCCATTTAAAAGGAACTTAAATGTTGGATGTTTGTGCCTTTAAAATGCAGCTGCCAAGCTTACTTTTCTATATACAGTATATATATTTTTATTATTATTTTAAGCACCTCAATATAACAATGTTAAAGAGAAATTTGTATATGCCATGTGCTAGAGTGCCATGTGCCATGTGCTTCTCTTAAAGGGTCACCCCACAATGAAAATTCTGTGATAAATTATTCAATCTTATGTCATTCCAAACCCATAAAACCTTCATTCATGTTTGGAACACAAATTAAGATATTTTTCATTAAATCGGAGAGCCATCTGACCCTCCATAGATAGCATCACAACTGAAATGTTCCCAGCTCCAGAAACTTAAAATACCTGTGTAAAACAGTCAATGACATAAATGGCTCAACTTTAGTTTTGCAAGGTACAAGAATACTTGAAAAGTGCAAAGTAAGCAAAAATACAGTTTACTAAACCATTCTTCTCCCCCAAGTTACATCTTCAGCCATTTTAGAGAGTATCACAACACATATGCATGCTTTCCCCTAGATGTTACTTTCATGCACACTTCCTCACTAAACATGTCTGATTACGTCTAAAACATGCATATGTGTTGCACTGTGATAATCTCCAAAATGGTGGAAGATGTAAGTCAGGGGCAAAGAATAGTCTAGTAATTTGTTATTTTTGTTATCTTTGCACAAAAAAATTTATTCTCTTAGAGTCACAGAACTGAATTTGAGCCACTGATGTCACGTGGACTGTTTTACTAAAAATATCTTAATTTGTATTCAAAGATTAATGAAGGTCTTATAGGTTTAGAATGACATGAGGGTGAGTAATTAATGACAGAATTTTCATTATGAGAATTAACCCTTTAAAGGTATTTGTTTATGACAATCATAGTTCTGATGGTATACTCCTTTATTATTATTTCAACATTTAAAAGAATGAAATGCATGTGTGTGATTACAGGAGAAATATCAGCATGAACAGGAGAAGTTAAAGCAGGAATGGGAGCAAGCACAGAAGGAAGTGGAAGAGGAAGAAAGACGGTACCATGAGGAGGTGAACATTTTTTAATGACCTTGTAGTTTCAGTTTCCTAAAGACTTGCATTATTAGGGTTAGGGAATATTTACTACCATTCAAAATGTAACTGATACCAGTGACATCATTTGTAAAATTTACAAACCAACTGTTTTGTTGTTTTTGTTGCTTATTAAACATACTTGCATAATTATTTATAATTGGACTTATATTGTTTTATTTGACTCATAAATACAGACGTGGACAAAATTGTTGGTACCCTTTGGTCAATGATAGAAAAACTCACAATGGTCACAGAAATAACTTTAATCTGACAAAAGTAATAATAAATAAAATTCTATAAATGTTAACCAATGAAAGTCAGACATTGTTTTTCAACCATGCTTCAACAGAATTATTAAAAAAATAAACTCATGAAACAGACCTGACAAAAATGATGGTACCCCTAACTTAATATTTTGTTGCGCAACCTTTTGAGGCAATCACTGCAATCAAACGCTTCCTGTAACTGTCAATGAGACTTCTGCACCTCTCAGCAGGTATTTTGGCCCACTCCTCATGAGCAAACTGCTCCAGTTGTGTCCGTTTTGAAGGGTGCCTTTTCCAGACTGCATGTTTCAGCTCCTTCCAAAGATGCTCAATAGGATTGAGGTCAGGGCTCATAGAAGGCCACTTTACAATAGTCCAATTTTTTCCTCTTAGCCATTCTTGGGTGTTTTTAGCGGTGTGTTTTGGGTCATTGTCCTGTTGCAAGACCCATGACCTGCGACTGAGACCAAGCTTTCTGACACTGGCTAGTACATTTCTCTCTAGAATTCCTTTGATAGTCTTGAGATTTCATTGTACCCTGCACAGATTCAAGACACCCTGTGCCAGACGCAGCAAAGCAGCCCCAGAACATAATAGAGCCTCCTCCATGTTTCACAGTAGGGACAGTGTTCTTTTCTTGATATGCTTCATTTTTTCGTCTGTGAACATACAGCTGATGTGCCTTGGCAAAAACTTCGATTTTTGTCTCATCTGTCCACAGGACATTCTCCCAGAAGCTTTGTGGCTTGTCAACATGTAGTTTGGCATATTCCAGTCTTGCTTTTTATGATTCGTTTTCAACAATGGTGTCCTCCTTGGTCGTCTCCCATGTAGTCCACTTTGGCTCAAACAACGACGGATGGTGCGATCTGACACTGATGTTCCTTGAGCATGAAGTTCACCTTGAATCTCTTTAGAAGTCTTTCTAGGCTCTTTTTGTTACCATTCGGATTATCCGTCTCTTAGATTTGTCATCAATTTTCCTCCTGCGGCCACGTCCAGGAGGTTGGCTACAGTCCCATGGATCTTAAACTTCTGAATAATATGTGCAACTGTAGTCACAGGAACATCTAGTTGCTTGGAGATGGTCTTATAGCCTTTACCTTTAACATGCTTGTCTATAATTTTCTTTCTGATCTCTTGAGACAACTCTTTCCTTTGCTTCCTCTGGTCCATGTCGAGTGTGGTACACACCATATCACCAAACAACACAGTGATTACCTGGAGCCATATATATAGGCCCAATGGCTGATTACAAGGTTGTAGACACCTGTGATGCTAATTAGTGGACACACCTTGAATTAACATGTCCCTTTGGTCACATTATTTTCAGTGTTTTCTAGGGGTACCATCATTTTTGTCCATGCCTGTTTCGTGAATTTATTTTTTTAAATAATTCTGTTGAAGCATGGTTGAAAAACAATGTCTGACTTTCATTGGTTAACATTTATAGAATTTTTATTTATTATTACTTTTGTCAGATAACAGTTATTTCTGTGACCATTGTGACTTTTTCTATCATTGACCAAAGGGTACCAACAATTTTGTCCACGTCTGTAAATGTATATTTAATGATTAAAACCTTGGACTGATTTGGTTCATATTACTAATTATGATGACTGTTGCAGATGACAAAGAACTGAATCTCAATATCTTGTTTGCTTTAAATACACACATGAACAAGTACAATATCCATTTTAAGCAAATTAGCTTGAACAAGAATTATTTAAGACTTTATAGGGAATTTGAAGAAAATCAGTGTTTCACAGCGGATCACTGAACAAGCCATTCAACATCAACTCTGAAACACTATTAATTAGCACAGTAACAAGATTGAAAGTTTAAGACATTAACTTGTAAGCACAAAACACAAGATACTTCTCTTTTCAATATAAATATGGCTTTATTGGATAAACCTAAAACACAAAAACTAACTAGCACATAAACACACACACACACATTTACCCATTCATATAAGTTTCTGGAAGAGAAGAAGGAATGTTCAAGAGAATGAAATCCCAAGTTTAAGCAATACTTGCAATTGCATAGGTCTGAACAACCATCAGTAACTTGATTAACCCTTGTCATAAATCATAAACGACAGAAGTGCTATAAAAATTAAGAAACTTGTTGGGGTATTTTTAACAGCTGTATAACATGTATAGAATAATTATGCATTCTTCTGTGGTTTTGAGAATCATTCGATCTTTTTATTAGATAGAAAAGAGAAATACATAGTCAAGAATAACTGTAACTATGGTTTCTGAAACAAGAGGATTCTTATGCAGTGCTTTTATTAATAGACGTGGTCAAAAAGTACAAACAGAGTTGAAATAACGGCAAACAGGTGTGGCAGAGGCAAAACACAAGAATAGTCCAGGGTACTAGCGAGGGTCAGTTAATCATCAAACAATATGCAAAGGGGGCAAAACAGGGCAAAAATCTAAATACAAGACAGAGGTCGGTACACAGAGAACAACACATGGGAAAACAAGACAGGGCTAGATACAGAGAAACTCTTAGTAAAAAGGCTAGTCAATTCTCGGCAGGGATGAATAACAGATAGGGCTTTAAGTAGATGGAGACACACACCACACTATGGGCCAATCTGGCTACAGAATCGTGCCTTGTTGTGTTTTGTCACTTTCCTTATATACTAAGACCAGACAAAGAGATCCCAAATTCAGTGGTTAAGACCTTTTGGTGTTTAGGTTCCCGTGCTCCAGGATCACACCTGGCTGGAACACTTTCAGAGACCCTAAACGAGGACACACCCCATTCTTCAAAGAACACAGTTCTACAAAGTTCTTATTCTTTTCCATAATATAAGTGATTTCTGTGATATTGAGACCAATTTACCAATCGCACTGAGACCTTTCAAATGAAACCAAACATGAAATTGAGGTTCACAACACACATATAACACCTTATTCCTAATGAACAAAGCCACCACTTTTGGACAGAAGGACGGTAGTCAGGAAGAGCAGAGGTGAAGAGGGTGTCGTAAAACAACAGGGAGAGAGAGGTTGTTGTTTGCTCTCTTTTAAAGTGATTTTGTTCCTTTGGATATCCCTTCTCAGAGTCTTATTGCATTACAGGTTTTTGATTTCACTCCTTACAGATTTTTGCTTAACTCTCACCTTTCTAAAAATAAAACTTAAAAAATATAAATATAATATATAAATATAAACATTATACATTTTATTTATTTTTATTGATCAGTTTATTGACTGTTGATATATATATATATTATATATATATATATATATATATATATATATATATATATATATATATATATAAAATCTCCAATAATATTGCAATTTAATATATGTTTTATTTTTATTTTTATTATAACAGAGTAATGAAACACATACCTGTAGTTGTGTGCCCTTCGCTAAACACAAAAATGGCTTTTAGTATGATAATGTGCACATTTTCATTAGACAGACTCATAATTTGTATTAATCTTCTATTATGTGCAATTTGATGAAAATTAAAAGCTTCAACCACTGTCTGCCCACTGTCTGTGCATTGATGCTGATGTAAATGATTTTACCCTGATTCTTCTGGGATTAATGACTTTGTAGAAATGTGATTCTCTGCAGATCCATAAACTTACCCCCACCTTCCAGTTATGATAAACTTCTGTGTTTAAAATAAATAAATAAATACATAATAATAAAAATTAAAATAATAAAAAAACTGGATAAAAATAAAATAAAAATATTGGTTATAAGTTATTGTTTTGTGTTTTTTTTCTCAGCAGAAAGTCTGCTTACTGGGGTAAATTGTTATAAAATACATAATTTAAAATGTGTCATCACATCATTTGAAACATTAGTCTCAGCTATCTGAGACTAATGTTTGAACTGAGCCGTGTCTGTACTGAGCTATGTCTTTACTCAAAGCAGCTTTGCCAGTGACTTATTTGTTGGTCAATATAGGAGAGGAAGATTCTGGAAGAGACCCTGACTCCACTGATGCCTCACTCAACGACTGTACCATCAGCCCTTTCCAAAACCCACAGCACTTTACAGTCCCAGACTGAGGTGGAAAACAAAGAGGGGCCAGAGGAGAAGCAAAAGGTAAGAATTTAAAGGATATTAAATTTGCTTTATGCTGATGTAAATGACTCTAACCATATATCTCAATCCATCAGAGCTCTGGGAATTATAGACATAAGGAAAATGAAAATAATGAAGCAACCCAAAGAAAGAGTTTACAGATGACAGTAAGGTCTGGGACAACAACTCCATGAATAAACATAAAGGAATAGTTCACCCAAAAATTACAATTGTAATTCCAGAACTTTTTTTACTGTGGAAAAAAAAAATTTGAATAAAGTTTGCTTTTCCCTAAAACAATAGTAACAGTAACTATGGTCTTTTTGGTGTCTTTGACTGACATGATATCTATAAACTGTTATGGAGAACAAGATTTTGTGTTGCATAAAGAACTCAACATGTAGGTTTGAGCAATGTGAAGGTGTTGGAATTTTCATTTTTGGGTTAACTATTTGCTTTGCTATAATTGAACATGTTTGCTGCATTTTTTCATGTATCTTTCCTATATTAGTTCTCCCATGCAAGGTTGTGCTTCAGTGGGTCAGAAAAGACATGGAGACCAGAGCCAAGAAAAGCAGCCTACAATACAGCCTAGTCAGGGTGAGTCTTTTGGGTTTTGACGCATGGTTTTTAACAGCTCTAATAAGCAAAATAATACACACATACCACACAAAAGTACAAGGTCCATTTTATCAGATTGTTTAATGTTCATTTTAATTAAACATGAACAAAAAAAAACATTACTAACAATTTGTTTGTCATGGATTATTTTGTTTGCTGGGCTTGTCCCAGTGCATTCTGGGATTACATTCTCAGTCAATTTAGACAAAATAAGGTATGTTAACTTCTTAGGTATATCAAAGATATCTTAAAAAAAGAAAAGCATACTTACGGTTATTTAAATTTGCTATATCTTAAGTAACTAAGTTTTTGAAAAGGGTTCTGCAATCTGTATCTGAATATATCTTTCATCCATCCATCCATTTTCTTTTGCTTATCCGAGTTGCTAGGAAAGCAGTCTAAGCATTCACCCCCAGACTTCCCTCTCTCCAGTTGAACACCGAGATGTTCCCAGGCCAACTGAGAGACATAGTCCCTTCAGCGTGTCTACCCTGGGGCTCCTCCCGGTTGGACATGCCCATAACACCTCCCTAGGGAGGCTTCTGGGAGGCATCCCAAACAGATGCCCGAGCCACCTCAGCTGGCCTCTCTTGATGTGGAGGAGCAGCGGATCTACTCCAAGCTTCTCCAGAGTGACTGAGCTCCTTACCTTATTCCAGTCACCCTACTGAGGAAACTCAATTTGGCTGCCTATATCCTTATCCTTTCAGTCATGACCCAAAGCTCATGATCATAAGTTACAGTAGGATAGATGCAGCTCAGCTCCTTCTTCACCTTGACAGACCAGTACATCAACTACATTACTGCAGAAGCTGCACCAATCCATCAGTTGATCTCTCGTTCCTTCCTTCCCTCACTTGTGAACAAGACCCCTATATACTTGAACTCCTCCAACTGAGGCAGGGACTCAACCTGAAAGGGACACCCTTTTCTGATTGAGAACCATGGCCTTAGACTTTGCTTCACACTTGGCTGCAAACTTCCCCAGTGTCTGCTATAGGTCCTGATGTGCTCCAGGATCACATTTTCAGAGACCTTCAAGGAGTACACACCCCCTTCGCAACAGAACAAAGTTCTATGTTTTTTAATCTTTTCTGTAATACACGTGATTTCTGTGAAATTGAGACCAATTTACCAATCGCACTGAGACCTTTAAAATGAGACCAAAAATGAAAAAATAAAAAACAGGTTTACATGAAACATGGTATATAATGCCTTATTCTTAATGAACTTTGAAACAAGTCTTTTGGGCAGAAGGAGAGAGGCAGAAGGGCAGAAGTGAAAAGGGGTGTCGTAAACAACAGAGAGGATGTTGTTTGCTTTCCTTGAAATCCTTTCCCAGCACTCTGTACTGCCAATAGGCCCGTAGGTACAAACAACAGTGAGAGACCTATTCCCAACTTTAAGGCTCTGGGAAACCACCCTCTCTTTCACTGAGTTGAGCACAGTGAAAATGAATGGGAAATACAAAAATACATAGCAATTTAGGGGGATATAATCTACTTGATAATGTCAAAATGTATATCCAAATGCTTCATTTTAATTTAAAATTAACTTAAATTTAAAAAGTATTTAATTCTGCCTATAATATATAGAATTCTTAGAGTATTAGTAATAGTATAACATAGCATAATAGTATCCCTATATTTAATTATAAATATTGTCATACTCAGTTCCTGGAGGGTCACAGCCCTACAAAACACATGCAGCTAAATACATTCTTTGGGTTTAGTTGATATGTACATGGTGTGTGTGATGAAAATAAACTGCAAAGGGCTGCAGCCATCCAGGAGCTGAGTTTGACACCCCTGATATAGAATATTTTATGTATATTTATGTATTAGGCTAGTTTCCCCACCAGATGGCACCAAATCTGTTCCTGGGTGTTAATTTATTCATTCTTTTTAACTGAAACATGATATTAATTCAAAGGAATATATATGTGCTATATATATGTGTGTGTGTGTATATATATACATATGCATATTTCACATGCTCACACACACACACACACACACACACACACACACAGTCTATTTGTCTTCTGTCTGTTTTGTCGACTGAGGATAACAAGTGTGACCCTTTGGTAAGGAATACTAGAGAGTTACTGGCAAAACCCAACATTTTGCACTAAATATTTATTTATTTATTTATTTATTTATTTATTTTATAGATATGCCACTGGATAACATACAGATAACCAAGAAGAATGAGTCTTGGAAAAAGAATACATTTCAACCAAAATCTGGTGGACGCAGGAGGTATATGTCTGTGCATGTGTATGTGCATATGCGTCTGTTCTTTTCTTCTTGATTTTTTTTATATTCACTTAAGCTGCATGCTGTTGTTCAAGGTTTATATAATTTTGATTGCTTAATTCATCCTTACGGCTTTGTGATTCTGAGCATGTGTGTGTGCATGAACACTGCATGTGGCTCTCCATTCTCAGGTCTGACTCTATAGAGAACATTGGGCCAAATTCATCAGCATCACCTTCATTCACAGATACACAGCCACCTCCATCACCAAACAGGTACAGCACAGTTTCTCTGATGTGAGATTACAGCTAAAGATCCAAGTGATCCAGTGTTAAATGATCACTCACTCCCTGTTTCCACTCATCACAAAACAAAATTGATTGTAAGTGAATTTTGAGTCAGGATTTTGCGTTTGATTCATTGTTTGCCGTAACTAAATTTTATTATTTGACCATATGAACAAATATCAGCACTGACTCAGTCCTCCATTGGTTTTGACGCAGTGCATTTTTTGTTAATGTCTGCTTCTTATTGACAATTATTATCTTTTGTTACACTTCATTTTAAGTTGTTTTTGTTACAGTGTAATTATAGATTTAAGTATTGGGTAATATAAATTAACAAAATTGACTTAACGTAGGGTTAAAGTGAGGATTAGTGTTCGTTGCACGTAATAATGTAAAATGTACTGTTTTTACTGTAGTCATTACATGCAACATTTAACAAAGACACTATAAAATAAATGATATAAAATAAATAATAACTTATTTTTATTTAATTGCGTTTTAACATGCAGTCACTTTTGTTTATTTTTGTGTAGGTCTGTCAGTGGGAAGAAACTGTGCTCAAGTTGTGGTCATCCACTTGGCAAAGGTGCCGCATGATTATAGAGACTCTCAGCCTTTACTTCCACATCCAGTGCTTTAAGGTATGTGTACATATTTCAGCTAGTAAATTGCTATTTTATTGCTGTTTTAAAGTAATGTAACCACTATACTGTCAGTGTCACTACAGAGTTCACATGATGATAACTTTAATGATGACTATAAAATTGTAATAATCATTCAAAACCTCAAACATTTTTTCCAGTTGATGAACACTGACAGCATTGACTTTAAAGAGCTATTTCAACCATGGCAGATGACAAAAACATTTTTAATATTTCCGACATAAAGAAAGAGATCACATTTAAAGGGCTGAAAATAATACATTGGATGGAACATGTAATGCA
The DNA here is from genome assembly GCF_018831695.1 of Puntigrus tetrazona. Taxonomy (NCBI): domain Eukaryota; kingdom Metazoa; phylum Chordata; class Actinopteri; order Cypriniformes; family Cyprinidae; genus Puntigrus; species Puntigrus tetrazona. Next base: position 2,771,788 of record NC_056712.1, on the reverse strand, counting down.
AATAAACTATTTTTTTGGTCATACTATGAAGTCTTTTTAAAACTTTTTCACCCCTCTCTAAGTGTGGAATTTGTAAGGGCCAGCTGGGTGACACCAGCACAGGAACAGATGTGAGGATCAGAAACGGTCTACTCAACTGCCATCAATGCTACATCCGCTCCCGCTGTGAGTTACACACATTTGCATCTAGTAGATTTTCAAATGTAGCAAAATGAGGAAAAACAATATATTCCTACTGAAGTAAAATAATTAATGTATATTGAATTCATAGTTCAGAACGTTGTTAATATATCATTGTCATTTCATTTCTCTTGTCTTTTAGCTGCTGGTCAGCCCACAACCTTGTGAGCAAAAGAAAACTTCCCGTAACATTGTCACCCCCAGTCCTCACAATGCACATGTGAATAGAAGCATATTTAACATGCAGCCACTGCAACATCTTCAAGTCGAGTTTTCTTTTGCAACACAAATAAGCATGTGACTGAAGTAAAAAATTGCTTTCTGATTCAACTGACTGTATAACTGATAAATAAATATGTGTGTACACTAAAAATATTTTTCAGAAATTACATACTCTTCCATGACAAACAACCAGTTTAAGTCATCTATAGTTTAAAAAAAATGAATAAAGAATCTGAGCTGAATTTCTGGGTGTATATGAAACAAAATTTTCTCAGTGTTTGAATTTTTTTGTTGTTTTGTTTTTGTTTTGTAATGGAAAGCATTCAGCTTTCTCTGTATCTTAGTATATATAGATATATATGTATAAATCTCAATTTTAAAAAAAATACTCTTATGCCTGGTTTTGTAGTCTAAGGTCACACATAAGTATGTATGATTGTTTTTTTGTTTTGTTTTTTTAATAATTACCTTTAATTATCTTTAATTATTGGAATGCAGTTCCTCTAATATCCCATGATCATTGTATTTCCTATCTAAAGGAAAGTGTGTATTTACACATAAAAAGTACATTTGATCTGAAATAAAGACAGCCAAATTCATAGAGCAGCTTTTTTTCATGCAAATCACTGTCCTTCAGTTGTTTAAGGGTTTGGGAAGTAATGTGCCTTAGGAGAGATATAACATCTATAAGAGAAACTTAAGAGTTTGGGTCTAAATACTGTTTCTATGCTCAATTAAACATTTTTCCTAGCACATTGTAAATGATTTTTTCCTGGCAATTTAAACTCATGTATAGCTCTACAATACCTTGCAATACATTCCTGAAAATATATATTTTTTTCTAATGTCATTTTTTGTTTTAGCTTTAAAAATACATAAAACGTTGGAGAAACATACATTAAAACAATATATTTCTTTTATATACATTTTTGTTTCCTTCGGAACATGATTGAATTTAACATGATAAAGCAATACAATCAAAATGTTCATGAACTATACATCAGAATATATTCGCTAATTAATTTAACACCTTTTCTGCTAATTTTAGCATTTTTGAATTATGCACAGAACAGAATAGCATATGAATGTTTTTGTTTTGTTTTGATTTGCTTGTCCATTGTGAAAAGCAAGTTGGCTATTTAATCTTCTGTCACAATTGATTCATTTAGGCAGCCTTTCTGTGCTTATAGGGACTGGTTATAAGGGGTTTTATGTTTAATTCATCATACCTGCATAATTCATCATGTTGTTTAGAAGGGAAATAGTTACCTTGAAATAGATACATATTGAATAAAACTATATATATATATATATATATATATATATATATAAAGGTATATTTATTGTTTTATTCAGTCTATAGGTCTATACAAAATAAATAAAAATAGATTCATTTGATGTAAATGGAATGACTTGACAGTATACTGTATGTTTATAAATAAATTGCTGAAAAATCTAATCCAACCTATGTCTTTGTTTTTTAACCCTAAAATAGTTTGAATCAAAATTATACTAATATTCTGGTCATTGAGCTTAGTTTATTAATAATGGTTATTAATGCACATGTGAATACAAGCACATTTGGATATGTCAGGGTTCCTATCTTTAGCCTTCAAAGTCTGCTATAGTTCAGAGTTTAGCAGAAGAGACCCATGAGTGCCAGAGCTGAAAACCCCTTGTTTATGTGAAAGATGAAAGTAAAAACAATAATTTAAATAAAATTGATTATGAAGTATAAAGTAAACTGATTTAATTAACTGTATTTTGATTGATGTGGATTATTCTCTTTCTCTTACGTTACTTATTTACCTTCCAGATATGGTAACAGTCAGTACCAGGAGAGGGCGCTCAAACTCAACTCAAATGCTGTATTGGCCTCACCCTTTTTAGAAGTGATAGAAATTGTTCTTTTTGGCTGCTTTGTGTGTCTGCTACATAGAGAAAATTGAGTTATACTTATTTCTCATCTTCTCTGACTCTCTTTTACTGTCTATCGATTTGCTAGAATGGAATCTGAAATTAATCGCCACCACAAGAAGAGGACAATCCAGAATAACCTAGACTGTCAAGTCATCATCATCAGTGCTACATACACTCACACAGTGCTACACACTAATGCACAATGATTACTTCTATCTTACACGATTCTTATTCTATAGCTCATGATATCTGAACCTCAATTCAGCAGCAACGATATAAGATATGAGCTTAAAAAGGGGGGTCTCCCTCCCCATTGTATTTATTTATTTGTACCTGAAATTGCAGATGGTTACAAATACATGAAAATGTTTTTAAAATAAAAATGCAAAATGCTTATATTAGCATACATATTAATAGAACTACAGCACAGTGTGTGCAAAATAATATTGAAAAACATTTAATTTGCAACTGATAAGAAATATTTTCACGTAATTTTCACCTCACTTCTTTGTCAATGTGACTCACCATGAAATAAAAAAAAAATACTTATCTTAATAGTTTTAATAGAAGTTAAATAGCTTATTTGTCACAATGCATAATAATAAAACTTTCAGAAATTGCGAGATGGACTTCGGTTTTCATTCCAATGGTTTAATTCTGTTTTTTTTTTTTTTTTTTTTTTTAAATGATTCCGAACTAATATTTCCGATTCTTGTTGTATATTCTGTGGGATATATTGTGTGCTTGCTTAGTACTATTTTCTACAGTGTTGTAACAGTAAAGTCACTACTGTGAAAAACTGGACCAGCTTTTTAGCATATCGAATTATTTTAATATGAAATCAGTGAAGCTCTTTCAAAACTATAGAATCGACTTTGGATTCTGAATGTTTCGAAATGGAAAATCAGTTTTTGTTTTTTGTTTTTTACCAGAATGTATTTTTTTACAGAAACGCAGAAAATTGCTATGGAGCCCTTTCTCACATCTCTGCAGATCGAGTCTTTAGAGGGCTTAAAAGTCGAAAGAGAAATTCTGCAGATTTACTAGCGCATTTCTGGTATTTTATACTCCTTTGAAAATGTAAACAAAATGCCAAACATAAATGTATTACATTTAATTTTTGTGTTTCAGTTAGGTGTTTAAAATGCATAACCGTATCTGAAATGCTGCCTATCTATACCTAAAAGCGTAAAGTGTGTGTTTATTTTATGTAGATAAATGTTTTGAATTTGTCCTTGTGAAGCGCTGTCAAACAAAGCTTTTTCAGTTTCAAGTTTCAGTTTTTTTCATATTTAGAAAACAGAAAGAAACTTGCATACTGTTTACTATAATATCAGATCGTAAAAGCAATCGTAGGAATAAATCAGAATTATGAAATATTGTGAAGTGCGTTGCAGTAAACTGCTCCGTTTTACACCAACACATTTTGTACCTACAATGTAATTTTAATATAGGTTCTTTATAATTAATTTCATAATATGTATTGTTCAATTATCTGTATAACTGATGAGAGGAGATATTGAATGACTTGCCTTGTATGATAAACGGCTGTATACTAAGTCGTCAAGTCGTCTTCCTACTTACATTTTCTTGCTTTTCTGCAACCTCCTTCACTTTGTCTCTTCACCGCAGCATTGTCACTGTTAATATTTTGGAAGAGTAAAGGGTAAACCACCGCTTGATTAGTAAATGTCTTAAGGACAGCATTCACCTACCTTGTAACTACAAGCGCGAAATGGTTAAATTAAAACACACGGTTTGCACACAAAATGTGTAAATTATGTGAACACTTCGATGAAAATTCGAAGAAGAAAAGCGTTTCCCGTCTATTAAAAGTATTTTAACATTACGCAAAATTATAGGCCACAATAAGGTTTTCAGCTCTTCATGACCAGACTGCCTCTTTTAGGATTTAAACAGCCTACTCACTCGTTCTGAGAAACGTATGTAAAAAACGAATGTACCTATAAGAGACACTTACAGTTAGATACATCATGTATCTACTACATTACATGGGAGTATTAAAAAGTAATACAAGCAGCGTCTTCTGATAAGAATTTCTTTTTAATACTTCAACTTCCCATTTAATTTAAAACGCTTCTGTGCTCGCTTCTTTGTACTCAACTTCCTTTTCCTGTGGCACAAAGCTGATCTGCAGTGTGTAGCATGCATTAAAAAAAAAAAACAAAGCACAGTGTAATGGGCAGTAACAAATGCGTAGATTTAAGCGCGTAACCAGACGATTTAGAAATAGGCATTTCATAGCTGGTCTGCCACAGCGCTGATGTCCGTAATTGTAATGTAGTCACTTTGTTCAAGTGGGTGAAATACGGTTAAACATATATATATATTCCCTTTCTATCGCTTTCGTTAAGTTGGGCATCGCTGTTTCGGAAACCCTGCCTTAATGTAATAGTTTATTTTATTGTATTTAAATGCTGCTTAATAACAAACTATCTATATGCTGCTTGGAAACAGACGATTGCTTTATTGTATTGCTGTATTGATAAGAACGTGATGGCACTTTATCCGGAAAACGAGCGGTAGGTCTGTAACATTTCTGTCATTTCAAGACTACAGTTCTTCGCATCTTATCCGATGTTTTTTTGTTTTTGTTTTTACTGTAATGGTGCATCTATCGAAAAATAATAATAGATATTATTAGATAATACACCCTTTTAATGCTGAGTATTGCACATACATATGGGTCTGCATACAATCCACTTTTTTCGTTAATTTAACAAAGCCACTTAAGCAGTTTTATAATATACGACCGTAAATGCACATAGTAAGATATCGCTACTGACTGAATTTTGAAGATTAAAATAAGAATCAAACAGTTCCTGCTTTCGGTCCCGAAGAATCCATTTGGGTGGCATAATGTAATAGTCTTTTTAAAAAGCAAACTACGCTTTTTTGAGAAAACTGCAAATTAAGTGTAAAGATCCGGGTTTCTAAAAACAATAACAGTGGTGTCTATATATTTCAGTGACTTCAGTGCATCATTTCCCGAAATGTGTATATCAGCAGCCCCTGCGCCTTGTGCAGCTGTCCAAGGTGCTGAATCTCCTCTTGGCCGTCCGAAGCTAGTAATGCAACTAAACATATTTTGAAAGATTATTTTTTTATGTTTCAGCAATGTTTCAGTTAAATTAAGTGCATACTTAAAGTGCATACTTTAAAAAGGAAACGGGACAATTCTATTTTTTAGCATCATAATCGTTTTTTATCATCAACAGCCATGTCAATGGTACACCTGAAAAACTATGTGCACATGTAGAAATATTTCCTTCTTAAATATAAGCATCCATTACCTACATATAAATAATTCTCAAATCCTGGACAAAAACGTGTTACATTATGCTCACAAAATAGGTGAAATCATTATAAAATTTGACGGAGAAGACAACATGCAAATAATATAGAAAATAAATACAATGTTTTGCATCCATTCCCTTTTTCCTCCAAATAATGCGCCAGTTGTAACTTGTAAAACATTATAAAGACTCAGTGAACTACAAGGGGGATGTGGTCTATGTTTATCTAGGACGTCAATACGTTTTAACACTATACAATTTGAGCCACAAAAACACAGCTGTAGAAAGACACACAAAACGTTTACGTATTCCTGTCAACAATGAAGTATGTACTTGTGCCATTTTGAAGAACAATTTGCCTTAGATTAATAGTAAATATGTAGATGAATGTTTGCAGAGCCCCTGGCTCTAAGGCTTGGTAAATTTATAGGTAAAAATATATAACAGAGTGCCACATTTGGCAGTATTCTGTAATACAGACATGTAACTTGCGCTATTGGTACGTTTAAAGTCAATGTAAACAAATAATTATGGCGCCAAGATATAATGACATGTATAATGACACTGAATAATGACATTGTATCTTCGTGAGTCCTTGATGAGTTTTCTTTGCAGCAGGAGCGCGCATCGCAGTCTATAGATTAGTTTACTTGAATTAGTCAGAAATTATGTCGACGACCACAGCCAAAACAAAACAGTCCGGATACGGTCACAATGTTAACATAATGTGTATGGTAAATTATCCAGCTTCTGGTGTAAACCAATGGCGTCGAAAGTAGTCGAATGAGGACCAGAGATGGTCTCTTTTTTTTCTACACCAGTGGGTAGAGATACAGGGCTCTCTCCTTCTTTTGACATTATCCCTTTTCCAGTTATCAGTGACTACAGTAAACGCTTACTTGTTTGTTTGTTGAATCTCGCGGTCGTCGTTTCTTTTCTGCATCAAGCACTAACTCAGAACATGCTGGTCTTTACTAAAGTGGCTTTGGCTCCGTTCTGTCTTTGTAATGAGGACAGAACACTAGCAAACGGTCCGCCCAGAGAGTCCGGAATGGAGGTGATGGTGCCCGGGGCAGAGGCCCAACCTGACTCGGCGCGGTGCCTCCCATACCGGCCACTGACGTCTTCACCTGTTCCACCGGGCCGTTTCCTGTGGCGCTGACCTGTCCTCCTGTGGGACTTGGTCCACCACAGTTGGAGGTAGGGTTTGTGTTAGGCCCGGGCCCACCAGTGCTGTCAGGATCGGTAGCCTTTGCTTCTTTGCTGTCCTCCTCTCGCGAGTCAGATTTCTTTCCAGAGCCGTTTTTTGCTGCAGCAGCTGCTGCGGCGGCTGCACGTTCTTGTTTGCGAAACTTAGCGCGCCTGTTCTGAAACCACACCTGCAAAAATGCGAATCGCATATTTTAAAACATATTTTACCTTTTATTGTGCTTGCATCAGTACCGATTAATACAAACTATTTCATTATTTAGAATGTTATTTTTTAACTGTATTTAATCATTACAGTAATAAAGAAATGTTTACGTTATCGTTGTTAAACCACAAAATAAGAAATAAAATAAGTAGAAACAGGCATAAAAAATAAACCAGGAAAACGTAATTGCCCCACATAAAACTATATAACACTTCTTTATTTTTTTCCACGTTTTCTGTTATAAATTTAAGACAGTTAAGAAGTAAGAGGGGGATATCCCACCTGCACTCTAGCCTCGGTGAGATCGATCTTCAGCGCGAGCTCCTCTCTTGTGTAAATGTCTGGGTAGTGAGTCTCTGCGAACACGCGCTCCAGCTCCTTGAGCTGTGCGCTGGTGAAAGTTGTCCGAATGCGTCTCTGCTTCCGCTTCTCATTCAAACCTCCGTGGTCGGTAAACAGCTTGTAGGGGACTGTTCGAATACACAAGTCAGATTGTTAGCCATTTGCGAAAGCACAATTGTAAGAAAATGTACCAAAATGTCATCTTAAATATTTGAAAGTAAAACGTGCGACTTGTTGAGTCGCATAATGAAAATGAAATAATTCAAATAATGTTTCTAAACAAAATGTGTTCAGTGTTCATTTGCATCATAAAGATAAGATAAAATCTTGATTAAAAGATAAGGTTATGAAAATCTGGAATAATCCTGTTATCTGTGAAATGTTATTAATTAAATGTAATTGGAGGCTTGATTGGAAACTTGTCATAAATTCTTCCATCTCTTCTATTGTTGCTACTGCAACTTCAATTCAGTGTCAATAATGAGCTTAAGTCTCTGGTTATTTCATTATTTTCGAAGGTTTATGTCTCATCGCAAAGTAAATAAATTATGCCTATCATTTTGGCAGCTTAAGATAATTTTGTTGGCGGTTAGGTGTGACTGGGATAGTGTAACCCTGTAACTGAATTACCTCTTGCCTGCAATCGCTTCTAACGTGATAAATTCTTTCATTTGTGTAAGCAAATTTCGTTTGGTAAATACTAAACACATTTCCATTTTCGAAAGCAATCAAGGCGTCCTATATACCGGGGCCATGATTCTTGTGCCTCTCAGCTGGCGAACTAAAGGTGACTCTGGGCTTACCTGCGGCGTACGGACTGCTCTGGTGGTCCCGCAGGGTGCCCAGACTACAGGAGCCCGGTGTAAGCGACGGGCACCCGGAGGTGGCCCCAAACGTCGTCCTGATGGGATTGTACTGAAAGCCACTGGCTTGGCTGCAGGAGCTGAAGTCCGCATAGGCTGACGCCAGACTCGAAGTGTCCATCCCGGCCATACAGGACTCGTAGGCAGAGGAATTGAGGTAAGAATACTCCATTTTATACATTGAAAAGGCTCAGTGGAGAAGGAAAGCTGCACTCCCAGGAAAAAATACACACAAACGTCAAATTCAAATTGGATTAAATTGGCGAGGAGCACATGAAAAAAGCAAGCCAAAACGCGGAAGAAGTTGGGGAGCTTGTGGCGGCTGAATTTTTACTGGTTTGAAGGAGGCTCGTGCCGTGGGTAGATGTGCACTGCTCGGCGCCTGCTCAAAAACTGCCCTCCTTTATAGGAGCTGAGCCTTGTTTTATGAAAAGCCTCCCAAGGAGCCGCCTAGCCCCAGGTCTCTAGAGCATATAGTCCTCATAATAAACTTGGCTCTTTCCGCTTGGACAATAGCACGGCGTTTGGGTCTTATTGCTAGCGCTTTTTTACATGACAATAACTCATCAGTCTATTGGGCTGGCACTGGGGGATCGGGCTGTCCAACCTCCCTATCATTGATCCCCTGCATCTCTAATTAGAATTTAATACCCCACCATTACGCGCCAGCCCCCTCCACCACGTATAGCCCTCTCGCTCAAACCGCCATCTTGCCCTTTAATTCAATCACACCACTTGGAAATAATGAAAGTTGGGTGACGATTCTCCCTGATCCAATTTTCCCCAAGCTTTTAAGCCTTTAAACCGGTGGTATACCTTGGGCTGAATTTTCGATAGTATTTCCCCGTCTCCTTGTTCTTCTCCCTGTTTCTCTTTTCTTTTGCACAACAGTGCTTTGGCACTGGTTTTTCAGGAGCTGAAGAGACCACTTTGGTTACCATAAATGTTACACCAGGATACATAGTCTATGCAAGCAATGTCATTCTGAACAACGTAGCTGGAAATTATTGTGGAGTGCAAATGACGAGTTGATAATAGCTTAATAATAATTATAATCATCATCATTATTATTTGAGCAACGTACAACTAAAAATTAAGATTTTAAACTTGGCTATCTGACGATAAACTTTAACAAACAGGTTTTATGTTTAACTTATGTTTTCCGCTTGCATAAATAATTAAATTAAAGTTGTTAATTTATTGTTAGCTTATTTGGACATAGTTATTATGATTAGGTTAATATTATTATTATCATCATTGCTATTATTATTGTGGTTGTTGTTGATCTCCATATAATTATAGTTTGGTCAATAAAGGAAGCAAATTCGTAAAAAAAAGTTTAATCATGCGTAATGTAGATTTCTTAAATGTTAAAATTGTCATTATTGTAATTATACTGTATAAAAACAGATGTTAAGATGTTAACTGTGGGTATCTAACGTTTTTGATTACTAGTTGTATGTCAGAATTTGTATATATTTATTTCAAATAGCCTACACGAAAGATTGACAGAAAAGCGCTTAGTCAAATATGTCAGACAAAGATGATTACCACGCCTTTCTTACCGTAAAAAATTCAAGGCCACATGCTTTGTTTTTGATCGTATGTAAAGCATAAACAAAAACAAATAGCAACCCTATAAACGTTTAAAACATCAGTACTTAAAGTAAAACTTAAACTTAATTTACTATGATATGTGTTGAATAAAAAACAAATAAATAAATGGAAATAAGTTATATTTATGTGCACCTGTGTTTAGCACAAATATAAGCAGGTGCAATATGCAACCGAGGTATAACAGCGATGATTAAAATTTATGAGGTCACTCGAATGAAAGCATAAAGCGTTTCGAGTTTGATTTTTTCACCATTTCGGCGCCGTTTAAATCTTCTTTTTTCTCCGTCAGTCAACTTCGTCTTTTTTTGTGAGAAAGATAAATGGCGATTAAAAAGTTCTGTCTTTCTTGATACAACACGGCCCCTATTATGTTAATTTTTTCTTTCTACACGCGAGTTGTGACTAAAAGATGTAGCAAATGGTTAATTTGATTACTGAAACCAAAGACCAACTGGTCCACCGTCCTCTCTCCACGCGCCTAGAAAGGAAAAAGAAGGCATCGCGAGGAATTAATCTAATAACATACAAAGGGCCGAGAAAAGTCCTTTCTGATATTTTGCCGAGGCAAATACAATTATAGCTTTTACCATCCGTTTCCCCTATTCAAACAGCTCTTTATTCTTGTGATCTGTGGTCCACCAGCTACCGTAACGCCCATCTTTTATATTTTCAACATCTCCTTTCATACTATCAACTGGTTCTGCGATCTGTTGGGCGGACTAAAATGTCAACGTTAACCCTTTGATATTACTGTTTGAATGAGCGACCTGTCCACCTCCAAGCTTAAAGAAAACAAGCAGAGGGGTTTGCGGGCGCGCGCACAAACAGACTCGCAAGTAATTCTAAAGGAGGTATTTACTTGGTAGGTACTTGGCTATATTCTGTGATAAATCAGTTTGCACCGACACAACATCGTTAACAGGTCAATAGCACCAAGCATTCTAAATTAAGCCCTATTCTAATAACAAACCGTAAAACTGTAAGTTATTAGTGATTAACAGTATGATAATGGTTAAGGAGCAGCAATTTATAAGGTTATTTGTGATTTAATGACTTATAAATTAGCAGCGTCCATATGGCTTCACTTAAATAAATCAAATAACTACGCGGTTCACAAGACCCTAAATCTTTGGCTGCAAAGTGGCTAACAATAGGGGTGTAAGTTCAGAAGGCTCGGCAGATACTTCTTCAATTTCTGCCCGCCTGCTCTGTGCTGGTGGAATGCGGGTCGGCAGGAGGGCAAAAGGAAAAACAAAATGCCTTTGTATGTGGAAGGATAAGACGAATCAGTCACAAAAAAAAAAAAAAAAAGAGGAGTGAATAAGAGGGGAGGCCAGAGGGGTGTGACTGCTGTCAGATCGAACACAACGTCTCACTTTAATGTTGAGGCAACCCTAAGATTATCAGAGGGAAAATTAATATGGTTCTGTTTGTGGAATCAAAGTTTTTTTCTTTCTTTCTTTCTTTCTTTCTTTCTTTCTTTGAAATTTAGATGAGCATTTAATTGGATTTTCACGTTTGTTCGTTAAAATAATTAATAAATAATTCAGAACATTAATTAAATCGGCGTGTATTCGACTAAACTGTTATAGTAGACTCGATATATTTATATTTAAATGAATTAAACATAGTTAAATATGTTGTTCTGGCTGATTTTGCAAAAAAACCTGTGGTGTGAAGAACCAGTGTAATTTTATCGACCGACAATAATACAAGACTTGCAATATATATATTTTTTAAAAAGACATTTACAGATAAACAACATCCTGACATATGCCTACGTGTAAAATCTGGTTATCATTATTATGCACACTAAATAGAAAAAATAATGCCTCTGTTATGCCAGCAAATGCATACGCGCGGTACGCGTTTGATAATTCAAAATTAAATCAAGCTTTTCCTAAATGACAGGTAAATGGTAAGTAGCTTCTTATTTTAACGCTCTAGAGTGCTATATAAATAAATATAAATATAATGCAATAAATTAATGTTTTTTTCCTAAACTTTTTTTTTGCTAATTCTAAAGATGGTGGAGCTGTATTTACAATTACAAATACGATCACTTGCCTTTATTTTTGAGAATAGGCCGAAAGCCCACGTTATAGCCGATGTGAACGATGGTCCATAGGCTGTGCATCCGAGATGCAAGATCCCTTATCCTTTTCTTATGGCCACTCAGCTCACGGCCTTCCCAAGTGACCACGATGATGTCTGGCCTTCAGAGGAGCGGATTAGCATAAAAATCTTATTCTGCGGGGACAGTATTAGCAAACATATTACCCTCTAACGCGGCTCTGGCCCCGCTGAGATCCTGTGCTCGGAATCAATTACGAAATTACTTCAACCTCTAAGTCGACATTAACGGGAGAAGAAATGCCATCGACCGGACCCAAATAAGATTTCGAAAAGATGTGATTATTTAATCTCTTGCCAGTGTTTAAGAATTTGATTCATAAAATTGTCTAAAATGAGATGGAATTAAATTCTTATCGGAGTCCCCTGTCATCGTTTCATCCCGTGCTGTGTAACGCTGGTTTAACAGTGACCCTCATTAGATTCCACCAAAGCTATAGCACTGTCCGGCAAAAAGGAAGGTCTACGTCAATTCTCAAAATGCTCTCCTATAAAGATGTGGTCTTGAGCATAGCGCAATACCAATTTATGTTACTGATGTCATTTTCATCATGCTTTTGGCATTTGACTTTACAGGTTACAGGTTATTTTACTAAATGAGTGCCACGTTTAACAGACGTTGTTACTGTTTTAATGAAGCATACATCTAAAATAAAACTGATTTATTTTAGTGCTTCTGTTCATCTTAAGTGACTCTTTTAAGTTGTCTATCAACGTTTACGAAGCATAGCTGTTTATTTTAACATGGCTTAAGCAGGGTCATTCGTACAAACGAGGCCAAACGACTGAGTGGGGGCATATTTTATTTAACACACTGGCATTGTTGTCCATGCTAAGCAATTGACAATTATTAGCCCCGATCTCATAAATCAGCCGGCAGGCCGTTATAATGGTTGAATAGAATGGCCGATGGAGCTCGGGTCACTGTCATTAACCAGAGCCCGTCTCCATGAGGCTACACAGGCAGGCTGGTCGGCCCCCCGGAGGCATTTGGAGTAGGACCTGCTGGCTTAATATTGCCCGTGCGCTGAGATAAATGCTTAATCACACATGCATTAGTAGAAGACAGCAGGCTATTGTATAGATGTAAGGTTTACTGGAATTAAGCGATTAATGACCAGCTACGTTAAATGGGACACAGCAGCACATCAAAAATGATTGAGTATTTTTTAATGTGTTTTTTTTATTATTATTATTTCTTGTGATCTGTCAGGATCTTCCCCCTGATCTTCAAGTTGAATTTTAATTACTGTAGGCCAAACCAATCACCTATTTTCAAATGTTAAAGATCCTCCACTTAGATCTCTATAAGCAAATATTAAATTAACATTACAACATAAGGCTATACATCAGGTTATGGTGTGTCTAAAACAACTTTTGATGAAAAAATTCTATTTTATATTATTTTCTTGGTATCTTAAAATGTTTATACAAATACAATAGAAATTCTAGATATATAAGTATCGTCCTCGACAGGCCAGCCACACTAGTTCCATGTCCTCTCAGTGCAGTCACTGATGAACATTGCATCTCTCGTTGGGAAAACAATGACCGGCATTCTTCTGTCTTTATATGTGACAATAAATCATGTGATCCGTGTCATATTTTTTGAGTTTTGCATTTGTCTTGCAATGAACAAAATGTTTTTGATGGATGAAAATGGATATTAGGGTCACAGAACATTTAAACCCACGGTCTGGTAGGCCTGGAGAGCTTTCTTCCTATTTTTCCCCGTCTCTCGTTCCTTCTTTATAAAAATCGTTATTGCATTACGCCACAATCTCCATACATTAACTGATGCAAAAATCCACGAGTGAATGTTTGAGAATAAGTGAACGATATCCTCTCTTAGTTGTTTTTGTTGTTGCCCTGCTTTTAAAACCCCCTGCTTTATTCCGTAGATTTGCTATTGCAACAACCCAGCCACCTTGTGTTCATCAGCATCACATTAAAATGTGATGAACCCGAGCTGATGGTGATGACAAATTGTGCGGTCAGCATCTTCGTTTTTAGACCAGCAAAGAGTATAAATTAGAATGAATAGTGCGTGTGAGGAAATTCTTAGGGAGTCGACGGTGTTAAATCAAGCCAAACTTATTTAATGTGCTTTAATGGAATGGCTCTGCCGGGAGAGTTCATAAATTACTTCTATTCCCACCACCTGCTTTTATTCATCTCATTAATAACTTCACTTTTTTGAGACGTATCATGTATACGTCGTAAAAAAGGGAAGATAAAACTATTACTGACAGCAAATGTTCTAAAGAATTATGCTGTGCAACTACTTGACTGTTTATACGATACAGTTGAGCATGAGATAGATTGTCAATTTTTAAATGTTGACATATATCCTTTAGAAAATTCAATTTCAGAGTGGCCTGGGTGTATTATTCACTAAATTGTATATTTTTATTTTGTTAGCCGCTTGCTACAGTTTGCTCAGTAATAGTAATTTTCACAATAGTAAAACTAGTTTTAATAATAGATGAAATGGGGCTATTTTTATTTACAACTCTATTTATTTTAAAGCTTTATTACAATGGTTTATTAATGTTTGTCACTGAATTATTTATCTTTGATTGTGAAAACATATGAATGTGATTCATGCGATTAATACTTCTAATCACAAAAATCTTAGCTGATTTGGAAAGATTTGGAAAGATTGGAACATACTGATGCTTAGGCCTAGCATGTTGTAACATGATTATTCCTCCTTCCATAATACCACTGACTCACTAGTTAACAAATTCACAGAGTGTATTTAAATGTAGTATGTTTTTCAAGACTAAAGAACAGTTTTCAGACGTTGAGTTCAGGCCAGACTCATATCACGGAAACAGAAGTTAGAGGCCTGAGGTAAGATATTGAGCTGCAGAGTCAGAACAACGCCTGAGAGTGGCAATAACGCTAATGTGATAAAAGAAAGTGGTTTTCTGAATATAGGTAGGTTGGAAGCAATAGCCAGAAATATCTATTTTCAGACCCTGGCTAAAATGAAAGAGTTATGGAAAGTGAAACCTGTGCCAGACTCTTTGGTGAGACAGAAACTTTATTCTGACTGTGGATTTCATGTTTTGAATGTATTTGTGCTATGTTTTGATCAAGGCCTGTTTGCCAGAAAAGCTGATAGTTCTGAAAGTGTTAATTATAATGTTACTCGATTATAATCTATAAATTATGAAAAGCAGGATTTACCAAAAAAAAAGGATATTGCAGTCCCTAAGTATATGTATTTTTGTATTTAACATTGTTTTATTAGTAGATCTATATTTTTTTCAAACTAGGAACAAAGCCATTTCTCGATTAATGACAAATAACTACAGCTCTCATTTTATTACCCATAATTATATATATATATATATATATTTTATTTTTTTGTATTGGGTGGAAAAGAAAAAAAGAGTTTTTCTTAGCCACGTGCAGGGTGGATTGATGTCATTGTCTCGGCACACTGACCTTTGCTGTAGTACCCACGGCAGACATCACAAACTCTCACATCAATTTAGTCCAATTGGATGTGGCATGTCTTGGCTAACTCGATTTGTGCAGAAATGCACCTGTCTCTGCCTTCTCTCCCTATAGATTTGCTCTGGGGAGGAGGGGTTGCTTCTCTCTCTCTTTCTCTCTGCAGATGCAGCCTCTTTGCAGCAGGCCTGGTGTGCCTTCCAAGGTCTGGGCAGAATGTCTCCAAGCACCAGAAGGAGAGGCCATTAGCCGCACACTAATCATATTACTGCACGTTAAAGGGGGAAGTGAAGGCAAGCAAGGGAGGAGGGAGAGGAAGGGAGAAAAGTTTAAGGTGTTATTAAGGTTGTTCATCTCTCATATAGCTTGTGCAATTTTGTGTTGTCTTTGTGTGTGCATGACTGTTTGTCTTGTATGTTTGTAATGTGGTTTAGTATATAGCTTATGGTAATTTATGATTGTGTGCGTCTCTACCTCACTTTTTTTTAAACTGTAACTGCACATTGAGTATATTGTATATGTATGTGGGTACAATTGTATAAAGTAGTTGTTTTGTTAACTGTGTGTGCATATTGCATTTGTTGATGTGTGTTTGCTAGAACACGTGCTAGTTTATGTGTGTGTGTGTGTTTGTGTGCGAGTGTGAAGGATTTGTTTAGGTTATGCAGAGCAGGCTGGCTGTCAGAGATGAATAATATGAGTGGCTTTATGAGCATTAGGTAATGAGAGGCATGCTGGGAACTGAGCGATCAGCACCAGCTCTCTGCATAGAGTCTTCCATCTGTGCTGACACAGTGATTACACCACACACACACATTCACTACACACATGCGCATACACAGATCCTCGCTACATATGTACTACAGAGGTCAAGCAGAAAATCTAAATTCACCAATACATACTCAAACAGACTGTTTAAATGTACATACATACACTTTCTATATTCACAAATTTAAAAGAATATTTTTGGTTCAGTATAAATTAAATACACTTGATAGTTTTTGTGAACCAAAAAATATTTATTATATTTATAATATATATTTTGTCTCACCCCTTGTTTTTATAAATTACAAATTTACCAAAGACCAAAATGATAGTTATAGTGCAATCTCAGAAATAAAGGGACCAGTGCCATCACTGGGGCGGTACCTTTTCAAAAGATATACTTTTTTACCTATTAGATTCAAATATATACACTTTAGGTACTAATATGTGCTTTCAAAATGAATTCTTTAGGTACAAATATATACCTTTTGAAAAGGTACCACCCCAGTGACAGCTTTTGTACCTTTATCCTTTATTTCTGAGACAAAATTTTAATCTCACTTACTATGTACTTACATTTAAACTAATCATTTGGTACAATGCATTTATTGTGTGCACATGTTTTTACATTGTACTTACATTTTAAAGAATACCTTAAATTAAATTTGGTTCTTACATTTATATATACATTTATGTAAGTGCATAATAGTTAAGGCCACCTAATCTAAAGTGTGACCAGATTTTTTTGCAGCTGATTTAAGGTTTATGGCATTTCAGTGTCATATCAACAAAGTTGTAAAAATATGTCAAATTATAATCTTACACATAAAAGGTTAAAATCATGTTAAAATGCACACTGTTTGCATCTTGTGGATTTTTTGTTGAAATAAAGAATAATTTTACGTTTGGGGGAATTTTAAAGGGAATTGACCCTTTAAATTTCAATAGATATTGAGTCATTGAAACATGACACATGATGGTAAAATTCAAATAGACATAGAAAGAGAGACAAACAGATTCAATATATAGATTAGCTGGTCTGACTGTGGGTCAATGTCTTGCCCCACTGTGCCCCAGCACACAAACCCTTTGGTGCAGAATACTATCTAGTCCACTGGGTGGGTTTGTGTGTTCCTACTGCACCCCTTCCTTTGTCTTTTGTGGGGTCACAGTTAGTGACCTGGTGTGCCCAGCAATTCTAAACAATACCTCACACAGATAGAATGACCAACAGCACACACCACCACCACCACAAGAGTACTAGTGCTGAGGCATCACAACACACACACACAAAATGACCAGCATCCCCCTTCCCCTCTGATACTGACCCCACATTGCCTCCCCATTATAGAGGATTCAGAAAGCTTTTAGGGGTCCGGTAACGCTCAGAGATTGATGGTGTAAAACGCATGGTGGTGGGGGGAAGAGCAGGTGGTTAAGAAGAAAATGTCCTCTTTTTTAATGGGAGCCACAGAGCGTAATTTAATAATTATGAAAAGTGAGAGAGTGGGGAGAGGGTAGCATGGCGGGATGGATAACTCTGTGTTTGTCTGGAGCAGCAACAGACCAGAAGGAGACAGACGCTCCGTTCTGAACAGGTGAGGGGACTGAAGAGTGCTCCCTTATGTACACAAAAGAAAAAGTCTGAGATGACTAATAAAAATGCTTCAGTTTTTTCAGTTTTATTACACAAATTACTATTACAAGATTTGTTATTGCCATACACTGCCATATTCCTAATTTACATGAAATAATGTTTTAGTAAAACATTAAATGTTGTGTAAATATTAAGCATTGAAATGTCACATAAATATTATCATTGAATAATGACGTTCTACTAAGTACAAAAACAACTTCCATTCAGAGACACATCTGCTGTGATCACAACATTAAACCTAAATGCTTAATATTTTCAAAGGCATGTAATTATGATCACAGCTGCCGCTGCTGTTGTTGGTTTTTTTCAAACATTTTGGCAAAAAATTGTTCTCTTTATTTCCATGTAATTTCTCTTTTTTCCCCATCTTTAAATATCAGCTGCTTCTGTTCAGCAAACATATGCACTGAAACCAGCTCCTCAGATACCAGCCATTCCCATGCTTCCCTTCAACCTCTGCCCCTTTCGATCATCTCTTCGTCCTCCTCTCCACAAGCTTCGCTTCATCTGTGTGTCTCTTCGAGTTCCCTGGGAAAGATGTATTGATAATTTCCTGCAAAAATATGATTCCAGTTTATTCTACAGAGAAAAATCCAATAGCGCAGCTTCCAATTGGATTGGGTTTTTCAGTGGAGTAGAGAACAATAGAGAGAGAAAAGGGACCTGGCCCCAGACATTCTACATGAGATTATTGTTAAACAGAGACCTGATAGAATTACAGGGTACAATAGATGATAATTGCATCACAACATGATTTCTCTTTTCTGTACAACAGCGCATATTCATCTACCTTATCCATCCACTCAGGGCACCAGTGTGGCATGAGGGAAGCAAGGCTGATCCAGAAGGAAGGTGAAGACACTGAGGCCATGAGATGAAGTTATAGATAAACAAGCACATAGAAAAAATAGAACAACACAGCTCAATCATACTCGTACAGAGGCATTGTGAAATTTTAAGACACAGTGAGCATGATAGTGAGCAGCTAGTATTTTGTTAAATAAAAATATATGCTCCACTATAGAAAAAATATGCATATATAAAGATATAAAAAAATATAAAGATGCATATTAAATAATACATATACAAAACATAACATTTTAAAACAAAACATTTTTAATGTCAATAGATCACATATAACACACAGCTCATTCAATCAGGTCTAAATCAAAGTTTTTTTAGATTACATTGGCATGGGATTTTTAATGACATGTTCTTAAATTATTACTTTCAATAACCTTTAATTCTGAATATAATTTTGCATAGTTATTCAGTTATAGCATGACATTAGTATAACATATAACACACACACACACACACACACACACACACACACACACACATATATATATATATATATATATATATATATATATATATATATATATATATATATATATATATATATATATGTAATGTTAAATGTTACTGTAGTAACATCACTATACCTGTAAGAGATGATGCTCATATACACACACTCCTAACTTAAAAACAAACAACTCAGTGTAACTGGATTAATTCAGGGCCAGCAGTATTGACTCTAGCATGGGGTGGAGGGTTCCAGTAGTAGGACCTGGCGGTGAAAGATTGCCTCTTTTACTAGGAACGACAAAGAGAAAGAAAAATCACAAAAGAGCCCAACTCTGATGTTCTAAAAGTATAGGGAGCACTTCGCCTGGCTGGCTGGCTGGCTGACTGCTCGGCACGGTGCGTGTCGGCTGCTGTGGGTGTGTGTGTAGTGGGGTGGGCCAGAGGGGTTAAGTAGGATGGAAGGCACCCATACTTCAGATTGGCAGCAAGCTGCCGCAAGGCTAATCTAATCAAGGGCCTCACAATTCAATTAGAGCCATCTCAGGGGCCCCACCGCCAGCTTGCCAAACGTTCAGCTCTCCTCTCTGACGCCCTGCATCCCCCCACCCCACCCCCTTCCTCCATCAGCCCTGCCCTGTGCCACCCAGCTGTGCTAGATGAATGTAGATGAAAACTGAAATATGAAAATCTCCAATAATTTATGGGAGCTGTGAGGGATGGCAAGGGGGAAGCGTTGGCTGGTGGTAGGTAATTCTCCCCTCAGGAGAGGAAGAGTCATCTCACCGGCAGAGAGACTGAGTGCGGCTGCTTATGTTGCAGAAATATATACGGTTGAGGAGCCCGTACACACACATACCCCCACATGTTGACTGTATCATCATTCCCGCCAGCAGCACAACTCATACTTCACCAGACAACTCCATCTATTGCTCTCTGTTGCAACATCCACCTCAAATGGATGAGGCTCGGTTCAAAACACACACACAGAAAGAACTTGTACGTACTTTGAGGCGAGTCTAACTCATTGGCAGGGAGACAGAATAGGAGAGAGTGAATGATGGGCAGTCCGTGAAATGAACTCTGATTCTTAAGTAGAATACAGTGGCTGGGAGAAGGCAAGTAGGGGGAGGATGCTCTTAGACAAATTACACCTCATTATATCCTGGCTCTCACCGGCACATCATGTCAGGAGGAATCTTTTTTTATTTGCACCAATTTGCCTGGAATTCCTCGTCGTTTTCCCGCCGTCCATTATCAAACAGGGCAATTTGATTACATTGTGATTATTCTCTTGCTTGCGGACACTCCCACATGAGGCAGAGGCCTCTCTCTCTTTCCCGTCTGTCTCTTGCTTTTCATATCCCAGAAGTAGTATATTCATCAAAGACCCTCTTTGAATATGTAGTTTATGAATTCTTTCTTTCTTTCTTCTGAAAGGGAAATCTACATTTTTGTAGTTTTCTCATTGGTGGTTTGCATAAATGTTTATAATAAATGTTGATACAATTGACAAGTTATTATGATTGTTCTACATTAGTGATAGTAAAGGTGAGGTTCTTTTTTATATTCTTCATGCTAAAAAGAAAGAAAAAACTAAAGAAGTTCTTCCAACTGAATGGTTTCACTTAGGTTTGTTGGGAAAATGGTGACTGATTTCTTTTTTGTTTTTTTGATTTTAAGTGAAGGGGGGGAATTTATGTATTGTTAAAAAAAAACAATTATAGTGTTTAATCCCAAAATTGCATCAAGCTTGAGATTGGTACTATAACAACAGTACTTTTTTTGCAAGCAGCATCAACCTCTTCAGCTCTATATGAAACAAATGGACAGCTTAAGAATCTCTAACCATGATAGAATCAAATCTTAGAGAACAGGTGAAAGGGATTCCTATGGCTAAATTATGACTTCAATTGAGCAATTAAAACCCAAGTTGGAATTGAATTAACAAGATCCTGTGGCTCCAAATATGGCTTCCCACCCTTGCTCTAATCACAAATACATGGAGACATACAGAACCAGCCTTCAACCTGTTAACCACCCCCGACTTTTGTGATTATGACAGTATTGGAGGAAAAACAAAAGACTTCATGAGGTAAAACTTTGAGTAAAGTTCTTTATTGTGAAATACTTGTGAAATAAGGATATAATGTTGCAAAAAACTGTAACCAAAATTTGATGAAAATAAAATAAATACCAACAAAATCTAAATCTTCATACTCCTGGCTAGAATAAAACACTAGGCTAGAATAAAAGTGACTATAATACGATTTTCTTCAGACTGTGCTGTTGCAAACAAATCTGTATATATTTGTACATTTAAGCACAAATGTGATCAATAATCAAGACGGTATTCATCTTTTAAATATACCTTGAGAATTCTTGAAAAAGTACTGAAAAACTAAATTAAAAACCGAGAATGAAAGCTGTTGTGAAAAACCTGCTGAGAATCACAGCAGGCATCAGAGTGCAGCGTAAGTGCTTCATCCTCTAATTTTCCATCACTCTCTCTGTCTATTTGGCCTCCAGGAACAAGGCAGTTCTGCAGGATACCTTGTCTGTGGCCTTGGCTGGATGAAAGGCACTCCTGGCAGGGGTTTAGGGTATACTAATTGTGGTTTTGACTGATGCTGTGTTTGTAAATGATGAGGTGGAATAGAGCAGAGAACATGGTGTGCAGACCATGTATGGAGCTCTTATGATGGATTCTAATGGCGCCTGTTCATGTTCACATTAAGCTGCTGGGATATACTTGCAGTGGAAATGAAATAATAAAAAGTTCTCTGTTGTATTTCTCTATTCTCTATTGTATTGTATTGTAATTCTATGGTTTGTGCATTTATTAATAATAATAATAATAATAATAATAATAATAAATGTCTTCGTGATAATGATTACAGGATTATACACAAAAACAGGATCACTAATAATAATAGTTTTCATAAAACAAATTTTATCTGTAATTATATAACAAGTTTATCATATATTTTTGTTTGTGTACAGAAATAAATCTATTTTATTTCAACCTTGACTTTTGCCGTTTGTTCCAGGGTGCCTGGTGTAGGACTGCAACGTGCTCGCTTTATTTATTTATTTTATTATTCTTTCACTCTTGTGTGCTCGATCTTTCTCAGCAGGAGCTGCGAGCTGTGCCACAACCCCTCCCCCAACCCACCCCAACCTTTCTGTCCTCTGCTCTCCTCGGCCATCTTTCGCTACTGCTCTCTATCGTGCTGCAGACGGCTGGTGGCTGAATGGCTAACTGGATTATGGGACAACAGAGCACCTTCCTCTCTGCCGTTGGCCTCAATCTACTCGCGCCAACGTCTATTGAGCGCGCCGGTCCTCGCTCAGGCCCGGCTTTATTGAGCCGTGTATGGGTCTTTATGCTGTGCGTGCTCGGCCTTGCCCCATTCCTCATCAATCATCCGCCTGTGAGGGCGAGCTCAGAGCACAGACAGGCTTCAACCATCTCTATAGGAGAAAAGAGAGACAGAGAGAATGTTTACTATAAGACTGATCACTCAAATCAATCGCGCATTTGTTCTGAAATGTTTTAGTGAAGTCTTTAAATACAAACAATTAAGACTGTAATCGTAACATTTCTCAGTTTTAAGATGTGAATTTAAAAAACTTGCTTATTATGACCAGAACCCAGCAGGTTATTTTTAACAGTATTCGCTTGCTTTTTGCACTTGCTTATATTTGTATATTTGCATATATTTACTTATATTGTATTGCATTTTTACTTTTAAACCTTTTTATATTTGACAGAATTTTACAATTATTATAATAATAAACCTGGCAGTTGTGGTTGCTAGGACTAATTTACAAGAATTAACCTACCAGACGACATTTTGATTACTGTACATATTACAGTTCCTAATTGTAATCCCAATTATGTAATGGACATGTATCTAATATTCCATTCCAATAATATTCCAATGTATATAATAGGATCGCTACTACTGAAGGGCACACGATGACACCTGTTCATTAGAATTAAGCACATCAACTATGGTTAACAGTAGAAAAGGTAGAGCACAGTGTAACAAAATTCCAACATTAACAGGGTAACGCAGACGCTCAATGCGATAATCTAAATATAAACACTGACTAAATAAAAAAAGTAAATAAATAAAGTTAAAGATAACAAAATCTAAACTTATGCCAAAGTTATGGTTTCCATAAATGATAAGGCCACTTAGGTTTTGTTATTTAGACCTATAAAAACTGATTTTTAATAAAATATAATATACACATATATAATATATACACACTGACTCATTAAATGTATAAATATAATCGTAAGTAGGCTAATTGATACTAAATTATATTTTACAGCTTAATGCACATGAAGGCTATTACTACTAAAATATAGGCTATTTGAAGATTTTTCGTTATACGGTGTTTTACTGTAAAACAATTAATTGGGTCTCATAATATTCTCTTTATTTTTCCCTTAAAATCAAAAACATTTTTTAAACAGAAAGAGCAATGGGAGAATGATATCTAGTCCGCTCTGTCGATGATATCACCCCCACCCCACCCCTTTTTCATCAGGCCTCAACAGTATGTCGAACTTCTCTCTCTACGCCTAACTTTTTTAATAACGATTTTCCCCCTGGCCGTAGGCTCACACTCGTCTCCTGGAGGAATACCTCAATCCGATTATGGCTCTATTTTACAGCAGACGCCAGGGCGCAATAAGAGCAGAAACGCCACTTCACCCATCAATTAGATCTCTATTAGCATCCAATGCCCACCGTACTCCAACCAAGAACCAAAATTAAACAATTCTTCAAGTCGACAAGGTCAATTCAGACCTTAGATGCATTTCTTTCAGAACAAATGATTTCACTTAACGGTTTATTTCTCAACAAGTATTAATGATCAATAAAGTAATAAGAACTGGATTGCCTCATTCATTGTATGCAAATGTCACAATCCAACAATAAACACGCATTTTACAATAGGCTACACTGCTTTCTTTTTTCTCTTTTTTTGGTTTGTTTTTTTTTTGCTATGAATATAAAACTATTTTTTAACCTCTTTACTGATCATTTAGGAACCTTTCGATCGTCGCCAACCGAGCAACATGATAAAATGGTGTCACATGCAGGCCTATTACCTTCAAGAACCAAGAGCATATGTAGTACTCTGGCATAATAAACCTCTAAATAAAAAAAAAAAAAAGAAACGACTTTTTTATTTTGGCCTTCGAAAAAATACTGTGAAATGAATTTAAATATTGTTTCCAGTGCCTCTTTTGCCGCACGTTGCCGACATTTCTCAACTGCCTTTCGTGTATTTACTATACATGTAAAATTTGAAGGTGTGTTATTTTCTCGAAATACAGTAGGCCAAAGTAAATATTAGACTTAACGCTTTCACTAAAAACTACACTATGATTTTGCCTTTAAAAACAATGATACAACTCAAACGAGGTCCTATGTCACTGTCAACTCTTTTTATTCATAAGAAATAAAACCTGCCGGACAAGTGGCTCAAGCACGTATTTCTCTGTTTACTGAGTCAAAGGATGGCCATTTATCATCGATCGAGACAGCGTCGCATTTTCTACCTAGCTCTCTCAGACCTTGTCCTAAATTCAGCATTTTTATGGAAAACTGCAGTCATTTTGATTGATGAAATCTAAAGATGTCTAAAACAATCCCAGAGATCCCCAACTGTGGAGCTCCTACGGGGTGCTTCACTCCAGGCATTGTTATTGTGACATAAGGGGGGCGCTTCGTGAGAATACACGAAAAAATCGCGATTTCAGTGTAAAAGCGGACAGAAAAGGATTTCTTTACATTCATCCGGGCAGGCAGTGGGAAAGTTGGAAAAACTCTCTCCATTTTATAAGCAAACAATACCACCTCAGTGTCTGTTGACTAATTCAAAACATAGCCCTGCAGTATATGGCTCAAAACTCAAGAAAGGCCTTTTTATTAACACGACTGACTTCAGTGTTCCTTTTAAAGTCCGCGCTTAACATTCAAGTCACTATAGAATAGGTTTATGGCGCCTTGAGACATTAATATTTAAACGATGTGATTAGATTTTATTGGGCATTAGGGTCGCTTTATGTGGAGGATGAATCTGGTGATGTGGAACACGCTGCAATCAAAATTATAAGGCTTCATCAAAATAAATGTCATTGCGCCATTTGGGTCAGAGAATTTGAGCACTGTATTTTTCGTTATTGGTTTGCAATTTTCGTTCTTGTTTGTCAATCATCTAAAACAGCAGAAATGTCACCTGCTAAATTAGCTACCGCCCCCCATTATTAATAAGGGTAGCAAAGCAAGGACAAAATCGGAAATATCTTACTTCGCGACACCCAAGGGGAGTTTTAATAAATCTCCCTCTATTTAACAGCGTTTTTCCTCAAACTCCTCCAGGCGAATAGAGGCCGTGTCAAGATTGCGTTTGTGTGCCAGTGCTTAGGACCAGCTGCTCTCAAAAACAGACAAGCCCTTGTCAATTAACTGCTGACGAGCAGGTCTGAGGATCGCCTCAGGCACTCTGGCGACCAGTATTACAGTTCCCGCAATTAGTATCCATTTCTGTCCAGACCTCCTCTGTGCGCACAGACACAGAGCGGTCAAATGGCAAAACATTGCAAAGAAAACTGAAAGGATATTTTTGCCCAGCATTAAGGCGACGTCAAATTGCGGCTATTAGGAGAAACTGCCAAAAGAAGAAAAAAAAAACATGTGTACTCCCAATAATTTTCTTAAATATTACGAATCTAAAAAGAAGCAGATAGTTACAAAATAAGAACAAAAAATATAGATCGGATGACAACGACATGTCTCGACCGCTGGCCGCTTTGTCGTGATTGTCATCGTTAACAGCTGGTGGGCATTCCGAGTCCGTCTCGGCTCTGTGGCCTTTGGCCTGGTGGGGGATGGACCTTCGGACAGGGCCGTCCAGCAGCTTTAACAACCCGCCGTTAGTTTGGGTCAGAGAGGCCAAGTCTCTAACAGGACAAGCAAAGACCCTCGCCAGCGGAAGCTGAGCCGAACAAAACGTCTCCAGCCCAGCCGGCCCAGGGAATCATTAGGGGATGCGTTTGTTTAACTAATTAGCAAGCTGGGCAGCCATGGGGAGACTTGTAGGACAAGGCTTTTACTCAGGGGAAGATCTAGAGTTCAAAGTACAGAAGGGGGACATGGCCTGCAATCCACTGAAGTTCAAGAACAGAGCAAACAGCACATGGCAAAAATGGGCAAGGCGTTCAACGTGGCAGCTAAATGAGGCGAATGACCCAAAAGAAGAATAGGAGGGGTCCCGCGTTAAATATGGGAAAGTTTGGGGAACGGGTCGATGGGTCAAGAAAAGTCAACAAGAGAGCAGTGTTAATGACAGGCGGAATCTAATATCAAAATTACATAAATCTTCAGCTGAGGTCAGCAACACAATGCATACAAAGGGGCCGAGTGTTCAAGTCAACACACTAATTTGTTGTTAGAGAAAGAACGGGGTTATTCGAGCTGTTGTCATTTAACACAAAAAAAAATTATATATATTTTTTTGTGTTAAATCTATAAATAAAATATAATTTATTTTTTTACCCACGTTGTGGATTTAAGCATTATTTTTACCTGCGACACTTCTAGGTGTTGCTAACGTTCTAACCGTTTAACCGGTAATTAGTCTACATAAAATGGCGGAGCCAAAATTGCCACTAAACGATCCTGTTCTTACATACGCCTTATTGGCTTCAAAGCAGAATTTGCTTAACCAAACATACCTAAACATGGGGATCACCACTGACAGGTTAGTTTTACTACATCTTTGCTGACCACACAGAGTGGTTAAAGCATAATCATTGATGAAAACTCTGCATGACCTTGGGCATTGCCCCTCCTCTCTTAACCCTTGTTAGTCCTCACGTCCGTCCCCAGAAACGCCACATTCCATAACTCTTCATAAAAAACCATTATTAGGGAAATCCTTTCTTTTTGACAATTTAATAGTGCAAACCAATCATGTGGGTGACACCAACCATTCATCTACCATCAGAGACAAAGAGCAGGCCTCTTCGCCATGCCGACGGGTGTCTGCGCTATTTTCAGACCAATCCACAATGCAAGCATTGTAGCTCCATAATCGTTATGTTTAGGAAACCAATCATAAGTTTGAGAGGTTTCTTTTAATTTTTAATTTTTGCATTGCGACGCAGGCCAAGCAAACACGACTACCAGTTCTGTCCCGATTGTATTATTTTAAGACCCGGAACAGAAGCAAAAGCACTAGCCTAGTTTATAAGACTCGCGCGAAATGCACTTGTCAGCTCATTAAAAAGGGTGAGGTTTTTTGTTATTCACACATAGGTTATGAATTATTTTTTTGAATCAATTTAGCAGATTCAAGGCAATTTTGCAAGATTCTCCAGTGGGACTAACAAGACAGAAAAAATGCTTCCTCAGAGGATTCACCTTTAGGAGCGCCTCAATAAAAGAGACATGAGCTCCACGCACCAGCGTATAATTTTTAATATATATGCAATAAATGTTCAATTTGTTTTCTGCAATGACGGGAAATAATTTCGTCATATTTTAAAGCCATTATTACATCCGTACTCCCACTCGAGCTCCTTGTGTTTGATTAAGTCATTCTGAGATTGTAGTTGATAGTTAATAACGATACTGTTATGGTCCTCTTGACATTAAATTCTCCACGGGGCAGTTATAAAAGTGCTTCTTTGTGTGCAGACCCCGGCCTTGGCGTATTTCCCTCAACCTGTCAATAACTCATTTTTAATTTGATGTCTCTATTTAGCTTGCGAAAACGACTCATAAAATGCATATGGTCGACTTTTATTCAAAACGACCGGCATACTTTTCAGGAAACCAATATAAAACGATTAATTCAAATGTTAAACGGTTAATAAAGCACATATAGAATAATGATAAATTACTGACTAATTTAACACATTGCTTAGATTTCCTGTGAAAATTTCATCTTTGCCATGCTTTAATTTCTGGTCAAGGTAGGTGTTGTTTATTGTTCTGTTGCCTATTGTTCCTTCCGTTGAATAGCTTGGTCCTTTGCGCATTCATTGTTGACAATATATTTACGAAAGTTATTTTCTATGTGCACCATCGCATTAGTCTGCGGCATGTGCTTGTTTTTTGCCAATATTGGGCTTATTTCAGAACTGGTATTTAGTATGATACTTAGGTAATGATTAACCACTGAAGTGTTATTTATTTATGCATTTTTGCAGTGTTATTTAGATGTACCTCAATTTTATTTTAGTGATATATTTTCTTCATTTGGTATTTGCCACTGTGTATTAGTGGTTTATCATCCAAATTCACCAAACCTGTTTCTAACGTTATCAGTGAGATGACATGATAAAAGGTAAAAATACCACTTTCACTTTATAAAGCTAATTATTTTTTGTCACAATGGGTTACTGACTAAATAAATAATATAAATAAAATAGTTCAATTCTTCATACTAACACTTAAGTATATTAATGTGTTTTTTATTAGGCTATGCATTTCATAATTCCACATCAGTTTGAGTGCAACCTAAAGATCCCTGCGGTGTCAATAGCTCAATGCCATCCCGAAATTTTTGAAACGCCTCGGCAATTTGAGGTGACAGTCATTATCCCATCCATTTAGCCAGGTCCACTACGTAAAGAAATAATACAGAATACTCCTCCCGTGGCTCTGATTTAATGTTTAAAAACCTGCATAAAGAGGCGCTCAAAGTTGGTGAATATGGATAGAAAAACGCGAAACATTTATTCTAAATTCCAAAAACAGACGTTAATAAATTACAGTTTAATTCGTGATTTGTTGGCTTTACCACAAATAAAAATAGTAGGCTAGTTAACTATTTTCTAATGTTGCATTACCATAAAACCGTACTGCATTTTCAACCCGTGCGCCCATAGTTTCTTTTCAATAAAATTTTAAATAATTGTAAAAACTACATTTTCTGCATCCTTTTTTTCTTTTGTTCTTTTTCCTCGCTTGTCCAGAATTACGTTTGTTTCGCTCTATTTCTGATTCTGTTTGTTTTATTCCTTTATTCTAGGTTCGATACACAGCTGCGGAGAGAATACAGTCTTCTTTTTCGATAACAAGCACATTCTTTTTGACTGCAGTCTTTGATTTCTCTGGCTTTACACAGTCTTTGACTCCGAGATGTCAATCCGTCTCTTTTGTTGAGCTTTAGCCTCTATGCAGATTGCACGGAAAGCCCATCGTCAGATGTGATGGATCCGTTTCGAAATAGGGAAAGGTTAAGGGTGCAAAAGTGAAAGGGTTTCCCTGGTTATTGCTTCGGTTTTACGAAAATGCTTTACTTCGTCGCTGGTTTCATTTCCCAGAAACTACGCCAAGAACGTTAACGCATACATTTCATCCGCTTTGAATCGAGATAAACTGAGATAATAGGCTATGTTGTACAAGTTCACATGTTTTCGAAATCGGTCACTTGAAAATAAATACATACACGGTTTCTATTTATTAAACAGTACATCCAAAAAATGCGTTCACGTGACGTAGTGTAGAAAATAAAATATAATACATTCTAAGTTAAAAAAATAAAGCATTACAATATGACCCTTATTTGTTTTTTGCACTCACTTCAAGATATCTATACAAGTCTGCTCTTTATCAGTATGAGCTGCCGTTAAACACTGTGATTCCTCTGAGAATAACAACTATTTGCAGCTGCTCTGCCACGTAGGCTGATGGTTCGAGCAGTGCAGTGATCTCAGAGGAAAAAAACACTGCACAACACTTGGCGGTCGCTAAAACTGAGTAACATTCAGCATTAGACAAAATATCCAGCAGAGTTCAGTTCATATAAAAGAGAGTTTAAGATTGCGAGAGATCAAAAATGTACACATTTAAAACGTTAAAATATACTAGCTACTTACAGTGCCGTGATGCGCCTTTCCGTTTGGTATCCTGTCATATCCTAACAGTGGGCTAATGTAGAGTTTGTCTTGTCTTTTCTGGGAGATTCACTTTAACAAGTGGAAAGTTTGTGTCCTTCTGCGCCATTTTATACATGATGAGCCGTCAGTAATGGGATTATTAAACAAAAACGGTTTCAGGCGCTGGCGTTAACCTTTTTTAATGCCTAATTAGGTTTTGCAAAGAAATAATTAGATTTTGCATCGCTTACATTGCCTATATTTTCAACTGACGTAGAAACAATTTCATCTTTATTCGACCCTCTTGTCGATCAGCTTAACAATATACATTTAGCGTGACTGTATACAAGATGATTTAAAAATATGCTGTGATCAAATATTGTACATAAATTAATTATGTTGCACATTTGCCCGCATCACTGCCGTAATGCAATGATGAGAGCGCCCTCTGTGTGCCAAGACCACTTATCGCACATTTTTCTTATGCTCAACCCTGAAAAAAAGTACACAAAATAAAACACACAGCTGTCGACACGACTGCTTGTGGCAGGTTACCTGCTTTGTATTTGAAAATCACGATTTTCGTGAGACTATTATATAGCGAGTGCAGGAATTAAAACATTTGCCACTTTTAGAATTGAAATGCGGCTCCTGTTTACTGATATAGACAGACATTTTCGTTAGGTGACTTTTAGTTCCGTTACGTAGCTAACCTAAATTACTACGTCACACGGTCCGCGATTTCAAAAATTGCTAATCGACTGAACCTCCCCAGTTTCATCCCGTAGAATGTACATTATAGAGCAAAGGAGATGTCAGGTCCAACGGTGATTATCCTCTTCCAAAACACGGACAGCGACTCCAAAGCTATTATATATGCTTGTGATTTCGTGCAAGGTACCATTATCATTTAAAAAATAAATAGCCTAAATAAAACACATAAATAAGATGTAGCCTATGTTTGGCATTTTTGGGGGCGGGAGAAGTGGTTGTAGATTTGCTAATAGTGGTTTTAATTGCTATTGCGCCCTGTGATTGTGTACTACAGTGAACTGTTGTTGTTGTTTTTAATTTCCGCTTTAAATTGTTATTAATCTAAGACACACACGGCTTCGCTCCACCGTGTTATGATTCAAAATCATCTTCGACCAGTACTGGCTTACACCATCTTCACGGCATTCACTTGAATAAGGCAGGAAAAAATAAAGGGCGAGGGAAGAGCATGCTCACAGAACTCCACCTAAACATCCTTTATTCGCCATTTTACTCGATGTTTTTGTTTGATGTACATATTTATAGGATGCCTGCTATTTTACATACATAAAAGGGCTTTAAAAACCGATTGGCTGCAATTATGTTATGGTGGGCTTACGCTGAAGGCTGTGGAAATGTGGGAATATATTATTCCCACATAATGGATGAGTTTTGCTGAATTAAAATGTAGGCCTGTCTCCATTTTGAATCGCGCAGCACAATACTGGTTATGTCGAAATGGACTGAGGTGGCTAGCTGGTTTATTGCATGTTTCTCAACTTACGTAGCACTTCACGTTAAACGTTTTACAATAGGCTATAGCCTATTAATTCCCAGACCATTAGGTTATATGCGATGTCACGGCTAAAATGATCTCTTTTGCACCTCAGGTTGCGGGAAAGGTCTTAATACATAACATTAGTGCATTTCACTATTACTGACTGCACAATAAATGTAGGCTACTTTTAAAGTAGCTAATAGGCAATTTTTTCCTCATATGTGAATTTAAAAAATGCTTGCACATGCATGCACAGCACTGCGCAGAATGACAAAAGAAAATGTTAGACAATGCAATGAAACTATAAAACAATAAGGGTGACCGCCACCTGCATAGTTATTCGGGTGTTCTTTGTGTTTAACATGGCATATTCTAGCAATACGGGCTACCGTGAGCCAATTGCAAACAATTTGTGCGTTTTTAGTTTAGGAAAATTATTCTTATTATTACTGCAAACCATTAACTTTCAATGCGTGTTCAATACGGATCTCATTATAAAAAGATCAGGACATCATTGTGGGCATAGATGATAGTGCATTGCCTCATGACGCTAAAGAAATTTATTTACTTTGTGATTACGTCCTTTTTCGAAAGTAGTGTTCGAAAAAATGTATAGCATTAACGCGTGTCTCTTTTTTTGTTATTTTGGGACCCTTCGGTTAAGCAACATTTTCTAATCGCTTATGTTAATGTAGTAGCTAGTAAGATTTGTCATTCAGCATCCAAGGATGTGCCGTGTATCTTGAATTGGATTAGATTTTGGGTTGTTCACCAGAAAATAATCAGAATTTCTGCTACTCCCAGAAGAAGTGCCAAAAATTAACACATGTATTAATTTTGTATAAATAAATGAAATACTGCATAAGAAGAATGACCCATAGAGTTCACAGTGTTAATGGAATTATGGTCGTCAGTGTAATCCTGTTTCGTGTGCTCGGCATCTGTGTGCAAGTATTCAAACAAAGGAACACTATAGGCTAACTGATCATTGCAAAGCCTTATAGTGCTTATAATGGTCAACATTTTTGGGTAATCATGCAGGGGCGGACTGGCCGTCGGGAGACCCGGGAGAATTCCCGGTGCACTAGCAGCCAGCTTGGCTCACTGCCATGCACTTTTTTTAAATATCGTTTTTGTTGCTTGCCGAACGTACTAAGTGATTATTTCCGAATTCGCCATTGAATAATAACATTCTAATAAATCGTGAATCGGGTTGTCTTGACTGTCCACGCGATTCGTCTCGCGCACGCTCCGCGGATAAGAGTTGAGTGCTCGGGTGGAGCAGAGAGACAAGGGCAGATGTAACCTGCACTTGAAGGCCAAACTGCTAGCTAATGTCGGCAGTATATCGTTCATTTAATTACTGCAGAATTAACAAAAAGACACAATTACTATTGTAAAGAGTAGGAGTTTAGCAGACAAATATTCGCATCGTTTTACAGATTAAAAGGAAGGCAAAGGCCTAATAATACCATAGTTAATTTTCTTTAGGACAAAGGACCAATAATAATACAGAAAAACATGTTCAGTGTTAGGATTTTTTAATAAAGATATATTCAAGATGTATTATTTTACTAATTGTGACATTTAGGCAAGATAAAACAATAACACTCACTCAATGCAATGCATATTTCTAAAACAAATGCAGGGCCTATATTATGTGCAAACAATATAATGAGGTGGTTGTTTTGCAACAAGGTGGATTTGTGTCGATGAAAAAGTAACAGGTAAAAGAAAATTATTGAAAAACGTAAACATAGAGACAGGGATATATCAGACAAAATGGAGGTTCAAATAACCTTTAATTATTTTGTTTGGCACCAGATGTATGTTTGGGCTAATATTTTAGGCACCACAAATTATTCACTTTTTACCGTTTAATAATGTTTTTATTTAAGTACCTCAACAAAATGAATTGAAATGCCAATGTTTGACACCATTTTCACCTTATTTTCTGACAAGCCAAACAAACTCTCTTGGGTACAATTTTGTCTTTAGTTCAACATCTTGAACTCCTATGATTATGCACTACTTACAAATTCTGCTGCGGTTCACAAAAATATGTATTTATTATAAAGTAATGCAAAATATAATGTATAATATAATGTATGATAAAATATTAACACCCAATCGTTGATTAATAATGATATAATCCGTGTTTGAGGGTTTTACGAGTAAGTGAAAATGTAGGCAAATAATCTTGCTATGAACACAATAGAAGACTAAGTCATCATTTAAACATACGTCAAAAATCGGCCTTTATCGCAAAATGAAGCATCTCCTGGTCATATTATCCGTTTAATTTACGTTAAATAAGTTTTTTTTTAAAGCAGGTAGGCTTTGCATTTTATGCAAAGCAGGTATGCTACCTGCATTTTTTTGTGAATGTATATAAAATTTTACAAACCAAAATCACCATACCCAAAATCTCTCTAAAGGCCTAAAAGAATGTACGTGTGATTATGGTGCGCCATGTGCCAGTCATGCATATCGAGATATACCGAACTCTTTTAACAGACTGTGAATATACAAGTAATGATCATTTAGCCTATAACACTGATTTACTCTGCTAGTAAATTCCACAAATATGTTTTTTCTATAACGTTTGAATGAGTGACTCAATCAGCCGTGCAACTATCTTGAGATTAAATGAATGTTGACGAATTATAGACCTCTATTTTAGTTTTAAAAGCTGCATTAACATATTATATAACCTGCAAGACTTTCATGTCAAAAGTTCAACTTAAAAAAGTAGCTCGTAAAAGAATGTATAATTTAGTACATTCCATTTTAATTCAATTTATCACATTCTGTGACCGCTATAAAAACTCTATTAGCTAATAAGAAAAAACACAATTCAGATTATGTTGTAATAAACTAAAAATAAGTAATGGAAACTTAAAAACAACAGTCATGGGGTAAATTCAAGTTAATTGCTAATTGCTAATTCACGTTTAACGGTAGGAAAAAAAGTGACACCTAGAGGACTGTTGTTACAATAATTTAGGCTAAGGAACATAGAATAAGATACATACAGATATAACAAAACACACTTTTTGGCTTACAAATACATAATTCAATACATCATTTGAGGATCACAGACATACTGTTTGTGAGATTTTACATTTATTTGAACTTAAACTTAAAATAAATTTATTTATATATAAATAAATTTACTTGACATAAGTGTACTTTAATTTTGGAGAATCATAAAATTGTAATTATGATCTTGCTAATTTTAAATTTGTATTGAAATTCCATTCCATTCCAGCTTCAACTGGCAGCATAGGTTAAAAATATGAAAATATAATCACATCTCACATAATGTAAACAGCATAGTGTCAGTAGTTAGCTGGATCTTTAGCATCAAACTATTTGGACTTGGCTAGAATTTTAATCATGCCTGCCAAATATATGTTTAGCACAACATATTATTATCATGCACACAGAGCATACATTAAATAGGCCAGTGCTTTTTAGAAATAGTTTTTACACTCTCGTTTGAGATAATAAGTAAGAACAGCCATGTAAAATAACAAGAAACAAGAAAATATGCAAATATCAAAGGAGAATATTTAGTAGCTGAGGTGATTTAGAAACAAAAGTTGCTATTCATTAAAAGTGTTGTCTTCCATAGAGCTTCTTGATCCTTTGCATATATTTCTCCAAAGTAAGGGAGAACAAAATCCTGATTTACTCTTTCATAGCTTTAACCTGATTAATCTTTATTCATGTCCTCAGTCTAGACACTTTGATTCATGGGGTCCAGAATAACATTTTTATTGGTGGGCCTCCAGCATACAGTCCCCCCTCATCACAGGGTTCTCTGCTTTAAAGGATACCAGATAATCCATGCGCTGACTCTGTGGGTGTTGGCTGCTGGTCGGGTGGGGGCCAGCGTTTCTCAAATTTGCTGAAGAATAGTGGGTCAGTGAAGGGCCCTCCATACACAATGGTTTGCAGCAGGTAGACCAGTGCCACTACTAAACAGGAGACCAGAAAGAAGGGAATGAAGGGACGAAGATGTGTCCACACAACTCCTACACCATAAGTGAGGCCACCATGATCACGGTAATGGGTGGTCTTACGAGAAGTCGATGATGGTGGAATGGGCGAAGCGAGGCTGTCTGAATCCATGTAATTGGAAGACTCTGGATCAGTGGAATCCATGGTTGATGGTTATGGTTGATATATTGATGGTTGATCCACCCAGGAGATCAAAACAAAAAATGATTAAATGCAATGGAACATCCAGCAAAGGTAGATGTTCCAGATGTCAGCATGTCCTGAGTATTGCATGATCCTGTGCGTACTAAGGCGATCTGTGGTCTTCTCAGTTAGATCCTGACAAATGAAAAACAATTTGCGGCGAATACTCCAGTTCTTGTTCTTACTTACTAAACACAATCATTGAATTCCTTGTGTGTTCTTATTTCTCTGACTTAACTCTCTCTGTGGGTGTTCGCATGCACTGATAGAGCTGGTGTCTGTCGGGACCTCATAAGATCACCACACCAGTTTCATACCAGCCACACTCAGGGTAATAGAATACTCTGAGAGAGATACTCTGAGAGAGTGCAAAAGATGTAAGGATACGATTCCTATGTGTATATATAGCACCAAGTGACTGGAACATTTGAACGAAGAGGGTGTCAGAAACAGTGACACTGAGCTACTAATTTCACTGTGTCAACAGCCTTAAATTCATCTGTGTTGAAATAGCATGTGTACCTTGTATAATCATTTTCTTATTTTATTCTTTACCTCCCTTTTGCTAGCTTTACCCAACACAAACGTCAATGTGTCAAGTGAGGTGATTTATAGCTTCAGCATGGAGCAGATGCCCCTCATGGGTTTCATGTTCTAAAGCCATCAAAACAAAAACTGCTGACAGAATTCAGTCAGCGTGACTTCTCTTTTGGAAGTCACTCTGTGACCTAAAAAAAAATTTAACAGGAGGGAGAGAAATGTTTTCTGTTCTTTAGGGTTATTGTGGATGATTGGATTTAATTCAGTCTTACTAAATTAGTTCGCTTTTAGTTTTTGTAACTGTTTGACTTTGATATACCAAATGTCTTTTTACTTGTTAGAAGTAAGAAAAAAAAGTTCCACTGCTCTGAACATTTTTTACATCATCCTTATTTAATGCACCTTATTTAGCACATTAGGAGAGAGATCTGTGAAACTCCATCTGTAGGTTAGATGAAAGAGACAAACAAAATGTACCAGAAAAATAAAAGTACCCAGAACCAGAGTAGACATTTACTGATGTAAACAACACCAGGGCTGTGTTTAGATCGATACTGCCATACTTATCATTATTGGAGTATGAAGCATGTGAAATGCATAGACATCGTGATATGTGATTGTAATGAAAATATACAAATGAATGCATTCAGAATATTAGATAACATCCATTTTGATAGAAAAAACATACTGTAATACAATAGTTAAAGTAACTATAATAATACATATTATGGTATATATAACTAGCTAGATTATATTAACTACATTAATTTTATTATTACATACATTTTATTATTTTGTATAGAGACAAAGCTTAAAATTAACGAGCTTAAGATGCACACATTGTTGCAGATCTATAATGAACCACCCTTTCAAGCTGAATGAGATTAAATCTTTAAACTTAAAAACACTTCCAAAGTTCCCCTAATTGAAAAATCACCCTCAAACATAAAATTAGATTAAATTAGATTAGATTGCAAAATAACAATTTATTTAGGTGACAGTAACACACAATGTAACAATGTTGAGAATAATGAATGATGCAAATACTGTGGAGACATCTGGCATCAGAGCTTTGCTAACACTCCTTTTCTAATGTTTAGAACGAATAAGCTCAGATCTAATGTTTTGGGGGCCCTTTCGCCATGAAGCTTTGTACAACTTGTAAAGAGCCAGATGACAATGTGAGATGTTATTTGGAGTAACTGGTCAAACCCAAACTTAAGTAAAAAAATTATTGGCTCGAAATAAACATAATAATATAATAAAAGTCACATGTTCAAAGCATTTAAGGAAATTAAATACCTATACAATCCCACACAATTCAACAAACATTTATTTTAACACATTTATCATCCACACTAGACAAAAATCACTATCCATACTTTCAAAAAAGCAGATTATATCAGCAAAATTATTGACACTGTCTTAATTTGTATAGTTTTTCTATTTTTAATCCGCAGCATCTGCATTTATTACATTTTCATTCTGATCTCTCTCTTGTTCTGTCTCCCTGTCAGAATCTGATCCATTTTTCTCTCTCTTCTCATTTTGATTAATTTCATCCCTCTCTCCATCTTCATTACCTTCAGAAACCCCTTGATCTTCTTTGTTTTTCTCCGTGCTCTCTTTTTCCCTCCTCTCTTTCTCTATCTTTGAGAGGTGATGACAGAGAGCCTGTACATACGTGAAAACACACAGAGGATCTGGGTTGTTGCCCATTATTAACATGTCTGACACTTCCAAAAGGGGGCAGCAGTCAGCAAGAGATCTGAAATTAAAAAGAGAATAAAACTGCTTACTCAGATGTTTGACAACTATGTATGTAACTATGTAAGTAATTTGCAAATTGCTAAATAAATACATAAATAAATAAAAATAAAAAACTTGTCTTCACACATCACAATATTTTTGCCATTATACTGCTCACATATTTACACACGTATTCAAATGGCAACATACTCTGCTGTACTAAAGGCCAGAGTGAAGTTCTTCTCCCGTTCACTTGCTTTGAGGAGGAGAAGTCAAAAGCAGAAGGAAAGAAGCGGTGAACGAGTGCACAGAATGCCAGGCCATCATTCCAGGAAGAAGAGAAGTTTTCTATGTTGACACCCTTTAAGATACAAAATATAATAACTAGATCTCAAAGGAAAACTTCCATTATTGGTTATACTAACCTAATATTTTTTTGTTTATACTAGTCAATGTACATTAGTTTTGTTGGTTAGCACATACTCTTAAAACAATATCCATGTAAATCTCAATATGGCATCACACTCTGTTTTTATGAACATCATTCTTATTATAACCTGTTTTAGGAGTGAGTATTTAAAAAAAGTGTTGCTTAGGAAGTTTTAACTTTAGTTTACCTCATACTTCTGTGTTTTGTTCCTGCACCACTGCAGAATTTTCTGTTTAATTGATGCTCCACCAGCCATACCTATAGATGTGCGTTGAACTTTAAAGTTTCTGACACCTGGAGTCCTATAACAAATCAACATATGCTATTTACACTAGAAGACATTTCATTAATTGCTGACAAATGCCAGGTTCGTTTCTTTTATATACATAAAAATAGAGAGTATAACAAAAGTGAGGATGATCAAAAATCAAAGCACATTGTATTGTGATCCATATTATTATGAGGTTGATGATAATGATATCATGTTAGTGGGATTACTTACTGGTCCTTCTGAAACTTGGCCATGGCATCTCTTCTGGCCGAGGGACGAGCATATGACTTGGTAGGGGTTCTAAGAGCAGAGGATGGAGCTGTTCTGCTTTTTCTTCCCAGATTTTCTGGTTTGTTCTTGATATCATCTTTAGTCTCTCTTTTGTCTTTTGTTTCACTTTCATCTTCTTTATTTTCTTTTGTTGTTCTGTCCTCTTCTTTGTGCTTTACCTCAAGTTGTCCCTGTTTGTTGCAAGAATCATTCTCTTTCCTTTGAGGGTCGTTGTTCCTTTTATTTTCTACATCTTCTTCTACTTCACATTGTTTGTTTATATCAACTCCTGTCTCTTTTTCTTGTTCTTCAGGTTTATGTTCTTTGATATCCTTTTCTTTGTTCTTCTTTCTCTTTCATCACAATGTTGCCATTCTCGGTGGCTCCTCCCTTTTGCTCATATGCCTCACTGTCACTGGCTTCAGCTTTTATGTTCTCCTGGTTTTCTTTGTTGTTCTCATTAGCTCCACCTCCGTAGTATCAGTCCCACCTCCTGGCTCTGACTCTGCAGAACATTTTGTGTCTGTGGACATCACATGTTTGGCATCCTGTAAAGGGCCCATTCCAAACAAAAAAATGATACCAAAGTACAAACTTAGCAATCACAATGTATCTCTGCAGTGTATACACCAGCTAGTTTCACATTGTAGTTTATAATGTATAATTGTGTGATTCTTTATTAATTAGTTAGCTTCTAGTTTAGCATTCAGCGAGTCAATTAA
The DNA here is from genome assembly GCF_018831695.1 of Puntigrus tetrazona. NCBI lineage: Eukaryota > Metazoa > Chordata > Actinopteri > Cypriniformes > Cyprinidae > Puntigrus > Puntigrus tetrazona. The sequence goes on along the minus strand of NC_056712.1, from coordinate 2,731,948 downwards.
CCAGCATATTGCTAACGGATTATAATAGCAGGCTTTTATGTGTATTATTATATAGCATTATGTATTATACCACTGCTACAAAAGCAACAAAAATCTAATTTTGAAGCCTGCAATTATTTTATTTATTTTTCCATCCTCTTAATGGAAAAATATCCATATCCAATATCCATATATGTTATATACTGTCTTATCTATCAATCAGTCAAATCAGTTTTTCATCAAGATATTTTTTTTATCCCTTGTGACACATTACATCTTCTCATCCCTGCCAAAGGGTCTCTCTCTCTCTCTCTCTCTCTCTCTCTCTCTCTCTCTCTCTCTCTCTCTCTCTCTGCATGTGTGAGTCTAGAGGAGTTGTCCCAGGTGTCACATGAGGTCATGACTCATCAGTGTAAAAAGAGCTGTAGCATTCCATTAAATGAGCAGGTGGGAGGGTGAGCATTAGTAAATGTGTTCTGATATCGAATTACCACATGTAAATCAGCTATCAAGCTATCAATCAATCTGATAAATCTGTTATTATTATAAGTTTTGCCTTATATGTTTGGACTGCTCATGAGCAGTTTGTTTATTTATTGTTTGTTTGTTTCATATTTTTACAGTATGTGTAGGGTTTTAGTGATCCTAGTGCTGAAAAATCTACATTGTAAAAAAACATTTTTTTGTAAATAAAACAAAGATTTAAAATAATATTTTACTTTTTTTCTACATCAATGTGTCATGTTTAATTTGGTGTGTTAATTAATGTTTTGTAGTAATTTAGTAGGCCTAATGAATCACTTTTCCCTACTTTAAAGTAAGTGCCTTGAAATATTTTACGTTGCATTTAACATTAACAAATATTATTGATTCATATACATATATATGAAAATTGACTACATGGTTAATTGTTAATACTAGTTACTAATTACTTGATTATGTTTGTGATTAGTTTCACCCCAGGGTAACACATTTTAAACAAATACTAAAAGAAATGAAAGCAACCTAAGTGTATCTCTAAAGTTACATCTTTGCGCATTAAAAAATTAATTGCATTTACTCACATTTTGTATGGCCACAAAAAAAGTAACATAACATTTATCAGATTCTTTGTGTGATGTTAATTTGTTCATTGTCAATAAATGGTTAGCCATTTTAAAAATAAGTTTGCCAACATCATGTCACATGCATCATTATGTTTTTGATGTGTTAAAAAGGCCTTGGGGTCTTTCAGACAGAACAAGAAGGTTAATGTGAGAGAAATATAGCAACTGAAATAGAGAGATTCACTTGATAATTCACTGCAACAATTACCTGGTCACTTATTACCTTTGTCTCATTGGTCAAAGCAGTATTCTCTGAATCCTCCATTTGTCCAGAGTCGTCTGTTCAAAGTAACAAATCTTCAGTCTAACTATAGTAATCAATGAACTGACAGACAATACTGACTTCTTCCTTCTCCACTTCAGTCTTTCTTCTGATTTTCTTGGTCTCTCTCGCTCTCTTCTTCCTCTTTTCTTCCCTATACCCTCCACCCCTTCTGTCTGTGTCTGACCTTTTAAACAACACACGCTCCAGAAATAGTGTAACACTGGTAACACTGGCTCAGACAGACCCACTGAGCAGCTGTTAGTGCTGGTAACCAATACACAACATTACACACACATGGTAGGAATAAACATCATTGACACACATCCAACATACTGTACAGACAAAGGACGTTTCTGACAGAAATAACCTTTAATCTATTAGTTAGCTTTATCTTTTTGGACCTTTTTGCAAACACTCATGCCCTCAAGATAAAATTGTTCAAAAGCTGCCACTTTGAGAATTTGTTACAATTTACATATAAAATACACACAAGGTACTAATATGCTACAATATATATCATAAAAGATCATAGACCTCTCATACTAATGTTTCAGTTATACAGTTTTGTGCATTTTAGGGTTATGCTCAAAACGCCAAATCTTCTCAGACATTCACAATGAGGGTTTTATGCGAATGTGGTCACAATAGCAGTCGATAATTTTGGACCTTATCTAAGGCTTTCACTTTGTACACCTCTTTATCAAAGCAGACCATGGTTTATTATCTCAGTGGACATGTATAGTTCTTCTTATCCATGAACATCCCTCAACACACAGCAGATGGTTTTAAAAATATACTGCTATCTTTGCTCTCATTCCTATATTGCCCATGATTATCTGTTATCTTCATTCACCTCCCTCTCCATCCACTCTGTGCTCTCTGTATGAACACATGTAACACTTGGGGATGTGCATTTTATTGCTCTCTATTTAATTTAATAATGAATTAAGTCAACCCTTTGTTGATTTGGTGTTAATATTGTTGAGGCTAAGATGCTTTGAATAATTGGCAGTATGGTCAATATAGTCAGTCTAAGTTCGGTAATTTTCGGTAATTGGTTCTACAGTTGGATGGTTGTAAAAAACTAACAAAAAAACACTGTCACAGAGTGGCTGTAAGTTTCGATCAGAAGAGGGCGCCAAATAACCTCTATATATTTACTCTGCAATCACTTCATAGCCATTCGAAGTCGCTTTGTCAGACGCGTGTCAGGATTGTTTTTTTTTTAGACTATGGGGACTTTTCATAGACTTATATAGGTACCGCCATTTTATATCCCTTACCAGAGCCGGCCCAAGGCATACGCGAGCTAAGGCGGCTGCTTAGGTCCCCCCCAAGAGTAGCCTACATTAAATTAACTTTTTATTGATTCGTTACATTATGTCGACGGCCAATGGTCATTTTACAGAAAGTGTAATATTAAATTAATAATTAATTTGCACGTATTCTTTTCTGAGCGTGTCTTTCTCTGAACCAGCGCCAGAGGCCACTGGGAGGTTTGTGGCAGGTCCATCGTTAGCTAACTATGGTCGTCCTCGTTATTTCCATTGAAGATTATTCCATTGGTAGCGACAGAACTTGAAACACATCCCTGATCAGACCAGACAATTTTCATAGCCTAGGTAGGGTATCTGTTTGTTTTAACAAAGTTCATGGTTGGACCTCAAAACATTAGCAAACAGACATTTTAATATAGTATAACATTTTACCCGATTGAAGTTTTCTGCGTAGAAGTAACTTTCCTGGGTGTGTAATTTTGCAATAAAAAATAAACTTCTCTTTCATAAACGGATAACAGCTTAACATTATTTAAATTAGCCTACATTTTGGGTGCTATTATATTCCAGTATCATTATGCCTCAATTAGCTATATAGATCAAGTGTTTTACCTACTCTCTGCTGTTTAATATTTATTATAAAAACATATAACTTGTAATAAAATGACAACTTTAATATTCATGTTCTGTAAATACATTGTCTGCTGGTTTATTTGGCTACGTTTCAGTATTAAGTATATGCCATTTCGTTGTTAAGACTTTGAACGTTAAGTGCAATTTAACACCTGACCACACTTTTTGCAACTGTTACAAATAAAAAATAACAGAAGAGTAAAAACATACCAGGCAAAAAAAAAATAGTATGATGTAAGTAACACTACAACCAACAAAACGATCTGACGCTCGCGAAATCGTACAATTGTTATGGCGCTGTTTTTTTCGATTTCGATTTCACTTTCACTTTCGAACGCGTTCATCAAGGAGGGCGGTGGATGGTGAAGCGGGGTGGAACAGTGTATAACAATGCAGCCATCATATATTATTCTGTTTTCACTGTCTTAAAAGATGATCATTCAAGATGTGCTCTACAGCAGTACAAAAGCGTTATACGGACAAGAAAGACGAAATAACGAAATGAACGAAAGGCTGTGAATAGGCAAAGCTATGTTCATAGAATGGGGATGGATTTAGATGTCCCATAAGATTGCTTCTATCTGTCTTTATGTTACACTTTACTCTTTCCTTTACAAGAAAAATGAAGCTAGTACTACTATAGTAACTGAGCACAGGTTTGGAAAAGTGTCTAGTCATAAAACAAACAGGTTTGAACATAGAAGAGTCAATAAAACATTCTCAGCATTGCAGTCAGAACAGTCCTTTGGACTCTAAAGAGAAGTTTCAGGCCTCGAGGTTACATTTATAAAGTCTGTTTCATTCTAGTGGTTCTCCTTTTTGAGAGTGTCATCATATATCTTATGATGTTCTAAAGTGATGACATATGAAAATGCTGATGCGCAAATTGAACACATCTTTGATCACATGTGATTTGATCCACTATAGCATACAATAGTGTATCACATCTAAATGTTTGTTTCATAGGACATGTATTTACGCAAACATCTATGCTTTAGATCTGTACGTTTACTGGAAGTTGTAAGAGAGAGTGATTAAGCAAGGTAGGAAGGAAGTCCATCCTAGATATAAAGGTGCTTAAAAGATTCTTCACATGCCATAGAAGAACCATGGTTTCACAAAGAACCATTCAGTCAAAGGTTCTTTAAAGAAAGATCTCTTTCTTACCATTTTTACAGACTAAAAAACTTTCTTTCACCACAAAGAAACATTTCTAAAACAGAAAGGTTCTTAGTAAATAATAAAATATTTATTTTCTTGGCACATTTTGTCCAGATCTATTTATTCAAAGTGCAGTTAATATATACAATTACTTTAAAGCATCTATGAGTAAATGTTTAGGCTGTTTTGGCTGGGGTTGGGGGGTTGGGAGGGGTACACCTGAAAAGCACACTTAATAAAAATAGATATTTTTTCATGTCTAAATTCATTTTGTGTTACATTTTAAAATACCAAGACTTGAAACAAATGCAGAAACTAAAAAACTAAAATAGAACTCGTCACACATCTTTTAAAATAGACCTTCCTTTGCCCATTGAAATATAATTTTTGTAGAGTTTGACGTAGTTGGTCACACATAAGAGGAAATCTTTTGGTGGTCTTGTGATAGGAACTGTGAAAGTGCAATTAGAATCTTATTCTAAACGCTGTTGCATCACTAAACTGAAAGGGAAGCACAGAAATAGTGTGTCTTGTGCCAATCATGCTGTTCTTTTTATTTTAGGTTTTAAAAAAACAGAAACACCAACAATCATAAGGTCAACAGTCATAATCCACATGAATGACAAGGGACAAGCTTGTATTTGGGTGTGAACCAGTGCATTTCTACACTGCAATGACTACAAAACCCTAAAATGTTGCCCATTCAGACAATCTTGCGTTGTGGCATTTTTGCTTAAAACCGCCTATCTCACACTTTAATGTGGAATGTATGTATGAGAAGTGAGGCACAAACCAGTATTTCAGAGCTTATCAGTTCTCTCAGTAGTTCATTCACTTGCTCCTCTCAAAATCAGTTAAACTGTAAAAAGGTTAAAGGGGGTTGTACAACAGCAGACAGATTCCCAGAAAAAGCTTCAATTTATACACACAGAAATGTCTAAAATATGTGCATAAATCTGGTTCTGCAAATTGGTTATATTTGTTAAATATAATAAAGCAGAATTTAACAACAACAACAATAAACAGCTCTGAAACTGAAATATTGCTGGAATGAATGCTTACAAACATCTTCTGAGAGTGTCCTAAAAGGAAATAAGAGGAGGGATTTGTAAAAATGGGAGGGAAAAAAACACAGAGGTCCATATAAAGAGAGAGGGATAAGTGCATGTCTGTAGACTTTGTTGAAGGAGTTGAAGATATAGAAGTAAGTGTGTATCTGCATTCTGTGTCTTCTTGTTGCTCATTTAAAGCTGAATTAATTAAATTTTAATTCTTTTCAAGGACACTGGGCAAACTCCAAGACTGAGGAGTGAAGCAGAGAGAAAGTCAAGATGTTTGGCTGCCAGGGAGGCGAGTTGAGGGTACGGTCCTGGTTTACTCTGATATCTGGCTTAGTTGAGTGTTTGGGGTTCGCAGGGGCTGTTTTTGGCTGGGCATCGTTGGTTTTTGTGCTCAAGACTGAAGGCTACTTCAAAAGTCTTTGTGTGAATTCCACAATAAATGGAACTGCTGTTGAAGGTTGGTTCAAAATTCAAACATATGCATTGTGTATGCACATCTAGCTCTGGAAACTGTGTAGCACATTTAACACTTGCTGTGTGTTAGATTGCAGTAGACAGGATGAGCAGCTCTCACTCATCTTCACCATCGCATCTTTTATGAACAACTTCCTTACACTGCCAAATGGCTTCCTGTTTGACCACTTTGGTACCACATTTGCCAGGCTACTGGGAATGTAAGTCAGATTTGAATGTGTATTTGTCTGGGCACATATACAGTACCTGTCCTGCATACCAATATCATAACTACAAAAAAAGTAATACTATGATATTCTGTGAAGCATATCTTGTACATACCATGGTAAACAAATATGGTAATCATTCAATACTACGGTATTACCATTTTGTTGTACTTTTGCAAGGGATGTGTTTTTCAATCTAGTTATTTTAAAGAATTTATACCCTCGGTTTCAGAGACAAGGCTTAAGCAATAGTCCTAAAATGTGAAAAATGTAAAAAGTCTATGCCTCAAGAGCAATTGGGAGGGAAGTGTATTCAAATAGACTTTTATTTCTGGTGTGTGAAAAAGTTTAGAGATTGTGTGAGAACAGAGGAGTGATACCGCAGCTGAGGCAAGGAGGGAAATTTGGCAGGGCTGAGTGATTTGTGGTACTCTAAGAATTTCGATGTTTGCAGCCTCTGTAGAGGTTGCACAATAAGGCAGAAATATTTGAACACAAGTTCAAACAGTACTAATGTAAAATATTATTGTAACTTAAAATAACTGTTTTATATTTGAATTATGTGTGATCACATATGTTGAATTATAAATTATTATCACTGCAACCCATAGCCCCTCTGAAAGAAAATGTCAACACAGCAAATAAATCTAATTTATTTTAAAATTTAATTCAATTTAATTCTGTATAATTTAAGTTTTAATGCCCTAGTAAAAAAAAATACTGACTCCAAACTTTTGAAAGGAATGTGTGGCTTAAGTGTTCACATATTTCTGGGGACACTTTATCTTTGAGCTCATAAATCTAAATCTGCCATAACTCGATCCATAATATTTCGAATGTTTTGAGACAGAAGAAAACATCAAGTAGGCCCTGTGTCTAAAATATTTATTTAACTACTCTCATATTCTTATGTTATGATTTACTTTACAGATCGGTTTACACTGCAGGAATGTTGTTAATAGCCTTTTCCAGTCCTGGTGAATATTTGTATCTTTATTTGACCTTTGGTATATTGATACATTTCAGTTTGTTTATAGTCATAACTGATTTTCACTCCTTCAGTGAACTCCGTCCTCCTGTTCCCTGCTCTGTCCTTCATTGCTGTGGGAGGAATTCTGTTCTTGGTGACCAACATACAGGTAGGCTACTGAATATTTCATCATGACGTTCAGTAGACGTTATTTCTGTCAATACGATATCTACATAAGATCTTGTTGAGAATGAACAAAGGTTTATTAAATTACGTTTTGTTTCATTACCATTGCAGAGATTACTGCTTTAGTTGGGCTCCTAATCCTGAAGACACAGTTAAAGAAATCAAACAAAAGCTAATTCTGCTTTTGTTTGATTTCTTTAACTGTGTCTTAAATATACACGTTTTGGTAAGGTGGTAATTACTACACTGTTTATAAATAGAGACATCACAAGTCAATATATGAATATCAACAATGGTGGCAAAAGGTTAATGTTGCAATGTATGCTGAGTAAAAGCATAGTACAGAACTTAACCATGACCCCCTAGTATGCACTTCAGCATAAATACATTACGCTACTGAATTGTCCACTTATTTTAAGGATTTCTTGTTTTGTGCTTTTATTTTTGCTTTTGTTTCTGTGTTGACTTTTAGTAGTATGTTTTGTTGATGTAGTATTTATAAGTGAGTTTTAGCTGTTTTAGCTGTCTCTCATAACTGCTTTCTCAGTAGTTCTTGTATCAATATACAGTAAGACAAAGCATTTAACTGGTTAACATGATTTAAGATTTTACAGTGTTTTTGAGCATTTAATAAATAAATGCTGTAGAAGTACTGTTCATTCTTAGTTGATGTTAACCAGTGAACTAGTAAATTAGCATTAACTAATATTAATTAGCTAATGCATTTACATTATTAAAATCAGAAGTTGTGTTTGTTAACATTGGTTAATGGATTGTGAGCTAACAAACTAACAATGAACTGTATTTTTATTTAGTAATGTTAACAAAGATTAATACATGTATTAAATGTATTAAATGTATTGTTAAATGTATTGTTCATTGTTTGTTCGTATTAGCTGATACATATACGATATACTAATATTAACAAATGATACCTTATTGTCTTTTATTTCAGTTATTGTCTTTTAATTCAGTTGTAGCTCTTTGTTTCTCGAAGCATCCCAGTGTGCATGCTATATCTCCTAAATTCTATATTCTAGAAATCAGTATGTGAACCCTTTAACAACATAACTCATAGCTTATAGGATGTTTTTAGTGTATGCTCAAGTGTATAACTTCACAGCTTATAGGATGTTTAATGATAATCAAGCAGAAATCTCATCTGCTCTCTTTAGGTGGGCAATCTCTTTGGCACTCACCGCTCCACTATAATCACTCTTTATAATGGAGCCTTTGACTCTTCCTCTGCAGTTTTCCTCATCATCAAGGTAAGAGGCAAATAAAACACCTCACTTTGGAAAAAAGATAAGATTGTCTTAAATCATGATGGCCACATCTATGTCTTTTAGTTGCTGTATGAGGATGAAGTCTCTCTGCGAGGGTCTTTCATCTTCTTGGCCTGCTGCAGTGTCATTCATCTGTTCCGGACATTTGTGCTGATGCCTCAAAAACATATCCCATACCCACTTCCGGAAAACTACACCTATGGGTAACCAACACATTCAACACCTCTTCTTTCAGAGTGAAAGACTGCAGGAAAACATCAGCTACAAATGAAGCAGCTGAGTTTTTATTTAAATATTTGTAATAACTGCAAACAATTAGAGAATGTTGCCTTCAGGAAAACAACAAAGACCAAGATGATTTTTGTTTCATATTATTTTTATTTTATTTATTAAATTTTCAACTTTAAAACTGTTCTTCAGTTTGACTGTGCTTCACTGTCTATACCAGATATGTTTCCCTAACAATGCTTTGCCCGTGTCTGTCTCTAATTTACTGTGATAGGATGAACTGTGGAGGGACTCGGATTATACCGTTTCAAAGGTCGAAGAGAAAAATATCCAAACTTCCCAGGCTGAAGAGGAAGTGCCATTTAAAGAGAGCTCTGCCCGAGGCCAAAACACAGACAAAATGGGTAAGGAAATTAAAAACTTTATAGTGGTGCCACTGCCATTAAGTATGCTGAATATACTATATGCCTTTGTAGTATAAAGATGACTGTCAAAATAGCCAGTACATTTTAAAGCCAAAAAATAAACATTGTAACATTACCTGTAAAAAAGGCCTGTAATGTTTATAAAAAAACAGGAAAAAGTGTCAAAACTTTTTTTCCGTTCATTTTGTTACGTTATCATACATGGTGATTATATGATCACATGCATTTATACTGTAAAATACTGTCAAATGTATGGTTATTGCAAATGAATCTATGAATTATCATCACATTTATGATGGAAAATAATGAACAGGTTTTCATCGTCTCTGTGTGACACATTGCATATGATTATATTTGATAAATTTGACATTTTATACATTAATTTAGTTTCTGGCCACTAATGATGAACTTTGATTTATCATTACCATCTGTACTAACCAGTACAGTTGGTAATGAAAAATCAAAGTTCATAATTAGTAGCCAGAAACTAAATTAATCTTTGCATATTTTTTATACTGCATTTACTACTGATTTTATAGTCACTTCCTATCTACATGCTTGATCAGACTAAGCTGCAATGTGCTTGAAATGACAGTCAAAACTGCCACATTATTATCCTGAAATATTCATGCTATTGTGATTAAGCACTTGCACTACATGTTCCTTCCCCTTTTTACTTTTACTAATACTTTATTGTGAAATATACTATGTGAAGTGTATCAACACTATAAATGTATGCGGTTTTTTTCAGAGCGTAGTTTCAAGAGCTGTTTGCTTTCCTGGTTCTTCTTGTGGCATCTGCTGTGGCTTTCAGTGATGCAGTTGAGACACTACTTGTTCATCGGGACTTTAAACCCGATGCTGAATCATCTGGCTGCTGGAGACCCAGGCCTTGGTATATGCACATAGCTATTTATGGGCAGGCGAAGCCATGCCTTTGAGCAGTATGAATAGATATATACATGCCAACTGGCTCAGAATGTGTCATGTGTGTAAACTCATGAGTTTTTGTCATTTTCTTGGCTGTGAACAATCATGTTGTTTTTGCTCACAGTCAGTAGATACACAAATGCGTTTGCATTTACTCAGCTGTGTGGGATACTGTGTGCCCCCTTGAACGGCCTCATCATGGACCGCCACAAAGGAAAGCAGCGAGATCCAGGTCAACACATAAATGCACACATTTTCTTAGGGTCATATTTTTATTTTGTTTTGGAGACCTTTGTGAGATTGTCTGGGTCATCGTCATCAAGCATGGTATTAGCATAATTATCATTTTCCTCCTCATCATCATCATCTTTTTTATTGGTAGGGCTACGTTTATCTGCAGTTAGTGCACTTTGTAAAACAAAAAATGCTGCATATCCATATCCAAATTAGCTAAATATTATTATTAGCTAAAATGCAGATATGTTACACAACAACTTTTACGCAAATTAGATTGGGGAGGCATTAGTCATTTTGATTTAATGTAATAAATATTGAGACAGTAAGAAAGTAATATACATTTTTAGAAGAACTAAAGCATTATATTCATATTTACTACTGAGTTTAACAATATTATTTAATTAATAGTAAAATGAATTACTGTTATTTAATCAAAACCAAAGTCCTTTGCACCCGTGAAGAAATTAAGAGAAAAAGAATGATTTTACAGAATCTAAATCAGTATTTAATTAATATTGTTTATCACATGTACCATATAAATAAACTATTGCAACAAATTGCTTTAGTTCAATGATTAATGCATAAAAAATGTCTACAAAAGTAATTTAATTTATAAAATACCTTGCTATACAGGACAAAGTGAACAAGAGGCAGACTTGAAGGCGGCCATATTGTCTTTGTCGCTGACTGCGCTTCAGTGTGTGCTGTTTTCAGTGTGTGCCGCCACCCCCATCCTTCCTCTCCAGTACCTCACCTTCATCCTGCAAGTCCTCAACAGATCCTTCCTCTATGGAGGAAATGCTGCTTTCATCAGTGTGGCGTGAGTCATCACAGGCCCATGAGAACATTAAAGTGATAGTCCACCCAAATATAAAAACAGCCTGTACAAAAATTGGGCCTATTTCATAAAACAAGTTTACTAAATAATCCAGTCTTATTTCAGTTAGTCTGGCTTATTTTGAACCAAATCAACTGAAATCAACCAAATCAATAAATCAGACTAACTAAAATGACACACTTAAATTAGATAATATTTACTTTGTGTGTATTTTTATAATTACTTCCATTGCCATTAATAGAAACTATACATTAAAGTAATTTCTCTTCATAACTGTCCTATTATTATTTTTGTAATTGAACATTAGTTGATATTAGTTGAATTTAATAACAAATTGCTCACTCTCATCATTATACATCCCTGTCATTGTATTCTACTGCTTTATACTGTTCAGTGCTTTGATGCAACCTGTGTTGTTAAAAGCGCTATATAAATAAAAATGATTGATTGATTGATAACTATAATATCAAACAACACACTGCAGGTTAAAATTATAATCAAGTAATTTGCTTGTTTACTAGTGTGTATCAACAAATGAAAGTGTACATTGAAACATGACAAAAGTTTATTAAATTGATTCAAAATATACTTTAAAGAAAAACATTTAACATTAAAATGTGTTTAAGATCCATTCATGACAGCACAGTCTCTAAGTATACTTATGTGACCTTGTATTTCATTAATATTAGATGCAAGTGCAGTTTAAAAAGTTTAAAGTATATTACAAGTGTACAGTACATTCAAACACAATAGCAAAATTAATTCAATGCAAGTGTACTACAACTTTTTTTTTACGAAGATATGCATCCATAAGTAAGTATTAGTAGTTTCAGTATAATTATGAAAATGTTTGTAATGGAAATTCTTTAAAAAAATTTTCAGGTTTCCATCCATACACTTCGGAAAGCTATTTGGAACGGTGATGGCTCTCTCAGCTGTGATCTCGCTGCTCCAGTATCCTTGCTTTACCCTCATTAAAGGACCATTGGGTGGAGACCCTCTTTATGTAAGCTTTTGAATGCTTTTAGTTTGTCTTTCCCACACGTATGTGTATTTTGTGATAAGGTCACATTAGCAAAATTTCACTGGCAAAAAAATATTCCATTATTTCTTGTCAACAGTAAAGCGATATGAGTTCACACAGAAGTCACATTCAACTCAGAAATCCAACTTTGAACTGCAAAATCTTTTGCTCTTGCACAAATTACTGATTACGTTGATTCCTATTTAAGTAAGGGTTTTTCCTGTGAAATTATTTCTCTAGGTGAACATTGGTCTGACCGTTCTGAGTCTCCTGGCCTTCATCAACCCTCTTTATGTTTACCTGCACTGTCGGCGTCAAGCAGCCCAGCGAGCCAATTCTAACAAAAGTGCCTCTTCATGAGCTCTGTAGGCAAAGGGAATATCAACCTGACCTTTGACTTTTAAAACTGGTTTCTATTTCTTATTAGTTTTTATTTACAAAACTGCACAAAAATGTATAGTGGAAAGAAATATTTTAGTAACCTTTCAGTGCCCTGTTTTGCAGAGGTTGACTCTTGACCCTGTGATGGTATGCGGTGTGTTATCTTTGCTGATCATAGCAGAAAATTGATCACTGGATCTTTCTATTTTCTGCACATTAGTTACTGGATCTTGCAATAAGTAGCCAGCATTGTGATCATGAACATTGCACTAAGAAAATATCAGATGAAAAATGGACAAGGCACTGGTTATCTTCCACCATCCAGTGTACAACTTAATAGATGACTGTTGAATAAGCAAACATTTAAAAAAAAAAAAAAAAAAAAAGACTAACAGATCGATCATAAAGCTAGAGACAGATCATAAAGGGACCACCATTTAAATATGTGATATGACATGCTTTTTTTTGATCAAACAGGGATAATTTCTACATATGAATCTGTCCTCTAAGAAATACAGAATATATCTTCAACTAACTAACTCCAACTGAGCAGTTAGTCCATACATGTGCACAAACATGTATGTACTTAGCTAATGTTTATATGCTCTTTGGTTGTAGGAGCCCTCTGCTGGACACTGTGTGAAACGCATACTTCTCGGTCTTTCTGAAAAAGTAGCTATTAATTAGTCTGCTGTCTGTAAGATCTCTTATACAAATATATTATTCATACTCCAAATAAAGGGAATTTTTATAAGAAGTTTAGTGAAAATGACTGCATTCTTTACTGTCGTAATGTTTTTTCATAACTTCTTGAAACCTTGACAGAACCTGCAAACATTCTGAAACATTGCTTGCTGTTCTTTAAAGGTGCCATTAACCAGTCAGAGCTGCTATGACGTCATTGTCCAGCAATTCAGTGTGATTAGTAACATGCCATGAACAGTAAATTAGTAAATAAATAAATAACTGCACTTAAACTATGCAAAGGGCCTGTTACAGATTGCCAAAAAGTAAAGAATTTTATTTTTAGTATTTTTAGTGTTGCTGTTAAGTTTATTCTATAAGTATATATAACTAAACTTTAAGACTTGCCATGGCCCTAGCTTGCTAAGCATCTGAGTCCCATCTGCCTGGTTGAGAACCAATGGCTACTTTAAAATAATTTAAATAAAACAGTCAGCTACAGTAAAATGCAGCACACAACATAGATTTTACCTAAATTGAACCAAAACCCCGCTTTTTTTGTTCTTTACAGAATCTCAAAAAACAAAATGTATTACATTATCCACAAAAATATTAAGCATCACAACTGATTTTTAAAACGATTATAATAGTAAAATGTTTTGAGAGCACCAAATCAGCACATTATACTGATTTTTTAAGGATCACATGGCACTGAAGACTGAAGAAATGAATGCTTATAATTTAGATTTTCTATTACAGAAATTTATAAGATTAAAAAATTGTTTACAATTCTAATAGTTCTTTATATTTTTACAAATAACATCAAGTTGACCTTGGTGAGCATAAGATATTTATTTAACATGAAAACAGAATTTGACTGTTTGTGTGTGTATACACACACACACACACACACACACATCCAGTGCTGCAGATTCTTAAATTTCCCAGCATCATTTGCATATTTGAACCATTTCCAGCACTGCCTGTATGGTTTTGAGATCCATCTTAAGCAATTTGAGGACTCAGACTCAATTATTAAGAAAGGTTCAAACATACACGATTTAAAAGCATTCAGAGATGGAGGGTGATCTGACTTTTATTCTTATTTTGTTGAAATGTCATGTTTTTCCATTTAGTGCTGCCATTTGGAAGCAATAGAAGATATTTTCATGTTTCCCAGAAGACAAATTAAGTACAATTTACCTTGATTTTAAAATTCAAAAAGTTTTTAGCTGCTTTTGTTTTGGTTTGATGTAAAATATCTTAGTACAGTGCTAAATAAAATTAAAAAAACATGCATTTTGAATGATACAGAATACCACTATATGTATATTTATTGAAGTGATTAGGTCATTTACTCTATTTTCAAATTATTTCTATCCTTATTTTCTCTTCGTTCTTTCTTTCTTTTCTTCTTTCTCTCTCTGTTATAAAGTGTTATAAATGGTTTGGGATATGACATGGTCTGACTAAAAATACTTATGAACAAAAAAGAGTCACCGAAATAGATAGACGAGGGCGGCAGTGTAAAATGACTGTGAGATGAATGTGACAGAGAGATGGAAAAGCTCTAATGATTATAATAAATGAAAATACTGGGATTTAAGGAAGCACAACATTTTTTTTTAATTATTGTAAGGTATTGTTACAAATAGACCTGCTTTACTTTGTGGTCCAAGGAACTTGAACTTGTTATAAGCCATATATATTGTGTAACCATAATTAATGAATGTGTTGTCCTTTAGCCATGCTATTTCAGCCCTTGGTAGTACCTGTTTCAAGGTTAATACTTTGTGGATAATGTTTTTTGTGTTTTACACATTTCTACTAACACAATGCCTGACATACATTTGCACGTTGTGGTCAAGCAGGTTATTGCTTTAAATTTTTTCCAGTGTCCAACCTCCTGTTGCAAATTTATACACCGATCTGTTGTTAGAAGTTTGCCTGTAACACCAGGCAATAATTTTATGCTTTATTTTTTACCAGTATCATATCAGGGTCTGATATTGTTCAAATCTTCTGTCCTTGGACATCTGTTACTTTTAAGATAACTGTCCCTATTGAGCAATCAGTGGATTTGTCTCAGATCTGCAGGTGTTCTCTTAAGGTGTCGCAGCTGTAAACACACATCTTTGAACAGGAGAGAATTACTCATTTAGAGTCTTCAGTTCTTGGTAAATCTCTGTTGTTGCTGTGCTGTAAGCCTTCGTTGAACGGTATCTAGGCCTTTAATTGCAGGCATTGTGTTACTTCGTAGCCAGTCACTTTAGCTCATCTTTACTCCATTCAGTAGCTCAGCCACGGAAATTACACATTTTAGCTTCTATTTTTCAATGATTCCTTGGAGGAATTTAATGTCTTTTGCTTTCAGTATCCAGCATCTGAAGGATCACAATTTACAAATATTTGAAAGATAAACCAGGGCAAATTTTTTTTTTTATATAAAAGCAATTATTTTCTCTCTGCCAACATCTTGTACCATTAACTGTGCGCTCTCTCTAATACACATTCTCTTCATCTCTCTGCATCATTATTTCTGCGTCATAATGGCTTGAGATATGACAGGGACAGCCTTTGTATAAAAATAGAGATGTGTGAATGAATAGACAGCAGATAGACAGATGAGGGAGGCAGTAAAAAGAATGGAGGTAAATATTAGTCACTGAGACATAAATGACGTGATGATGGCTCTGCTCTCTATTACAGGAAGTGTATAAATCGTAGGAGTAAAGCAAAGTCATTATTTAGACAAAAACAGGTCAGATAAGCTAAGTATAGAGGTAAACAGGGCTGGCAGTACTAAACAGGTGAGGTGGGGGTAGACACCTTTCTGTTAAATACCTTTTTTTGTGTACAATTCTAATAAGTTAATAATTTTCCATATTCAGTCTCAGTCCAAAAACACACATTTATATTATTTGTTTATTAGATTTTTCAGATTAAGGTTGTCAAGTGATGTATTTATTTTTTTAATTAGCTGCACATAATTTTAGATTTAGTGACCGAGTTGTTCATTCAGCCAATTAGTTTGAATGGCTGATTCATTCAATCAATCAATCATTTTTATTTATATAGCGCTTTTAACAACACAGGTTGCATCAAAGCACTGTACAGTATAATGACAGGGATATATAGTGACGAGAGTGACCAATTTCTTATTAAATGCAGAGACGGTCTCTGTAGTCAATTCAACGATAGTCACTAGAAGTTAAGTGTCCCCAACCAAGCAAGCCAGAGGCGACAGCGGCAAGGAAACAAAACCCCATGCATATAGAATGGAGAAAAAAAAACCTTGGGAGAAACCAGACTCAGTTGGGGTCAGTTCTCCTCTGACCGGACGCCCAGCACTTAACCTCCAGTTCAATTTTAAACGCAGCTGTGTCAGATAGTGTAAATGACTTAGTGTGTGCGTGTGTGTGTGTGCATCAGGATCTGGTGATCTGTCGACGGGCGCATCTAGGTTTTCTGGTCTCTGATGAACATAATCTCTGGGTGCTGATCCACCATCTAGTCTGGATACAAACTGTGAAAACAGATTGAGAAAGAAACAGGACTAATATTAGCGTAGATGCTATTCTTTTTACGATGTCACAAGTACATCGTATTTTAGAGTAGTGTTCCCGGTTCCAGCAAATCTAAGTAATGCAGCCTAAAAATCCTTTAACGGATTTGAATAATAAAAGGTGTGTTGGTGTGTTATGTGTAGGCTAAGTTAAAAAGATGTGTCTTTAATCTAGATTTAAACTGGCAGAGTGTGTCTGCTTCCCGAACAGAGTTAGGGAGATTGTTCCAGAGTTTAGGTGCTAGATAGGAAAATGATCTGCCGCCGCAGTTGATTTTGATATTCTAGGTATTATCAAATGGCCAGAGTTTTGAGAACGCAGCGGACGTGCAGGACTATAATGTGATAAGAGCTCGCTCAAGTATTGAGGAGCTAAACCATTCAGGGCTTTATAGGTAATTAATAGGATTTTAAAATCTATTCGATGTTTGATAGTGTTGACAGAACTGGGCTAATGTGATCATACTTCCTAGTTCTAGTAAGGACTCTGGCTGCTGCGTTTTGGACTAGCTGAAGTTTGTTTATTAAGCGTGCAGAACAACCACCCAATAAAGCATTGCAATAATCTAACCTTGAGGTCATAAACGCATGAATTAATATTTCTGCATTAGAGGTTGAAAGCATAGGTCGTAATTTAGATATATTTTTAAGATGGAAAAACGCAGTTTTACAGATGCTAGAAACATGATTTTCAAAGGAAAGATTGCGGTCAAACAGCACACCTAGGTTCCTAACTGATGATGAAGAATTAACAGAGCAGCCATCAAGTGATAGGCTGTGTTCTAGATTATTATATGTGGGGTTTTTAGGTCCAATTATTAGCACCTCTGTTTTTTCAGAATTTAACATTAAGAAGTTACTCATCATCCAGCTTTTTATATCGACTATGCATTCTGTTAGATTCTCAATTTGGTGTGTATCACCAGGCTGCGCTGAAATATAGAGCTGAGTATCATCAGCATAGCAGTGAAAGCTAACACCATGACTCCTGATAATATCTCCCAGAGGTAACATGTAAAGGTTGAAAAGTAACGGTCCTAGCACTGAGCCTTGAGGAACTCCATATTTCACTTTTTGATCGATATGATACCTCCTCATTTAATGCCACAAACTGATAGCGGTCAGATAGATATGATGTAAACCATGCTAAGGCGCTTCCTCTAATGCCAACATAGTTTTCTAGTCTATCCAAGAGAATGTTGTGATCGATAGTATCGAATGCTGCGCTAAGATCTAATAGCACTAATAACGAGATAAAACCACGATCAGATGATAGAAGCAGGTCATTAGTAACTCTAATGAGAGCAGTCTCAGTA
Source organism: Puntigrus tetrazona (assembly GCF_018831695.1). Lineage (NCBI taxonomy): Eukaryota > Metazoa > Chordata > Actinopteri > Cypriniformes > Cyprinidae > Puntigrus > Puntigrus tetrazona. The sequence goes on along the minus strand of NC_056712.1, from coordinate 2,713,716 downwards.
CTATGGTACGGTCTAAAACCTGATTGGAAATCCTCACAGACACCATTTTTTCTAAAAGGAATACAGTTGTGAGGATACTACCTTTTCTAGTATCTTTGACAGAAAAGGAGATTAGAGATTGGTCTGTAATTTACTAAGTCTTTGGGATCAAGATGTGGTTTCTTAATGAGAGGTTTAACTACAGCCAGTTTAAAGGTTTTGGGAACATATCCTAATGACAATGATGAATTAATAATGTTCAAAATAGGATCTATGACTTCTGGAAGCAGATCTTTTAATAGTTTAGATGGAATAGGGTCTAACATACATGTTGCTGGTTTAGATGATTTAACAAGTTTGTACAAGTCTTCTTCTCCTATAATAGAGAAAGAGTGTAATTTTTCCTTAGGGGATCTAAAGCTCATTATCTGATGTGAAACTGTAGTTGACGGCTGCATAGTTACAAACACATAGTTACATTCAAAAACTAAAACAATTGTCTTAATAAATGGGTCACAGAATCACCGACTCAAAACTGCGTAATTTATCTAATTTCATTGGCCATCTTGAACAAAACAATGTTGAAAACAATCAATCAATCAATCATTTTTATTTATATAGCGCTTTTAACAACACAGGTTGCATCAAAGCACTGTACAGTATAAGGTAGAAAAACACTGTCTAAAAAACGGTCTTTACATTAATACTGTCTTAACTCAATATTAACTTCTTGTTTATTGTATACAATATCACATTTTGCAATTGTGTAGAAATTTGGGGAAAACAGCTCTCTTGTGATATAAATATAATACAAAACTGCTATAAAACTAGGGTTAGAATGCAACAAGTCAAAAAAATAGAAACTATCTAGAAAAGAGATAAAAAAAGCTTATGCAACATCAAGGGATAGCTTTAAGACCAAGAAACAGATAAACACTAAAAGAACCAAATCAAAGCAGTGGACACACAAGGAAAATGAACCCAATATATGGAACAGCATACACAAGAATCAGGTGGATTCTAAACAACCTGTCACCAGATGAAACAAGAAGGAAAGTGAAGCACATTGCAGAGACGAACAGACAGAAACAACCAAACAACGAAACACTGAACAAATATCAGACAGTTAGGGCAGAATCCTGACAGTACCCTCCTCCCTATGGGTGACTTGACTCTGAAGTGCCCTCCTGGGCTGCACTTATGGACTCTAGAGGCTCCTGGGCCAGGGCTCATGGCCTGGAGCTGCCACAGAGGAAGTACCATGACTGACAGATTCTGATTCTATGGTTATGACTACACTGGGTTTAGCCCCAAGGTGGTCTCTGTGGCCTTAGCATTACCGACAGGCATGACATGACAAACAGGATTTGTGTCTGTTGGCACAAAAGGATAGTCTCACTGTTCTGAGATAGCCTCCATGGCCATAACAGGCAAAGTGAGATGCTCTGGAATGACCTCTGTAGCCAGGTCAAGAACAGTTTGTTAAGGCAGCTGAGCTGATTTGAGTGCCCAGGAACAGGTCTCAAATAATTCAGACAGTACAGTCTCAGGTTCCTTCAACACAGCTGGTGAAGTAGGAGGCTTAATGGTTGGCAATAGATTGTATACCTCTAGAACCACTGAGTACAGGACCAACTAAGTTGAGTCCTTCTGGACCACAGGATTGGGGACCTCTTGTCTCACTCTCCTGGACATCTGGACTGGAGGCCACTTCATATAGGCCCTCCTTGAGCAATAGGTTAGAGCCCTGGCTCTGCTGGACCACTGGATTAGGGACCATCACATTCACATTGTGCCTTCCTGTGCCAATGGATCAGAGACCTCTGGGGGCAGGCCCTCTTGGACCAGTGTGCTTGGGAGCTCTGGGAAAAAAAAATGATTTGTTCTGTCAAGGATCTGCAAGAAACAGGACCCAGATGCAAATGAGCAGAAATTTGTATTTTGTTGACAAGATGTAGATTAGAACAGCAAGGAGAATGAGTCGTGAGAGATGACTGAGAGAGACTTCAGAGGAAGTCTATGCAAGACCACAGGGACCCTGTAACTTAAAATAAATCTAAGAAGTTTCACCAGTGTAGCCTGTTACTACACTGGTGAAATTTCTTAGATTCTTAGATGTTACCATGTAGGTCTAGGGGTACTGGGGTATAACATTTAAAAAGACAGACATTAAAGAACGTGTGTACAGTGTGTCGGACAAAGAAAACACTGCAAACTAAAGTGCAAGATAGTGCTTTTATTTTTGTTGGTGATTGTTAAACACGAAAATTGTAGATGTGACAGAACAAAAAGAGAAAATTATATACACGTACACTATTCACACTATTTACATGAACAATACACGAGACGGAGGGAATGGGAAGAAGAGACGAGGGCGGTGCTAAAGCAAAGAAAATAAATCAAAAATAGTCTCCAGCTATCTACCAACAAAACTATATGAAAAGAAAATATCTTCAGCGTTCGAGACGCCCTAACTAACCTACACTCGCTTAGTCAAAACAAGAGTACATGGGGTGTACTATACAAGGCAGATTCCTACGTGTTGTAATGTATGCCACGTGACGTTCTTACCTGTCCACTTCTCCCCGGCTAAGGCATGAATTCACAGAACTAGAGACTGGAAACATGAGAGTGGACCGCTGCTTCCAGGTAGTTGGGGTGAGTCCAGGGAATATGGGTAAGGGCAGGACATGACAAAACACGAAAACAAGACGAGACTCAAGACAACAGAAAAACACAAGTCAGACAAATGTAAAGAATGAGACAAAAAGCAAAAATAACTAACAAAAACTAGCCGAAGTAAAGTCAAAGTGTAAAAACAAAAGTGCCAAGATTCAAAAAGGTACTGGAAATGAAAAAACAAGGATAAATAAAAACCCAAGTCATAAGAGATAACAAAAGGATTAGAATGCACCAAATCAACAAACAAGAACTAGGCAGAGCTAGAAAAAACAGAAAAGAAATGAGGATCTAAAATAACTAGATAAGAGATCAAATACACTTGCGCAATATCAAGGGATCAAGCACAAAAAACAGATAAGCACCAAAACGAACCAGTGGAGACACAAGGAAAATTAACCCAATATAGCAACATCTTCTCCAACCAATACGTCTGTGTAGGTCATTTACACAAATCTCTGAAATACGACCCATCAATGCCTGGGATTGAACGCTTGATATCCACTTTGATGACAGACACAACTATGGCTGTCACACATATAATCCAAATAATAAGAAGGTTATAAGTAGCAATTTTAGAAATTACCATGTGAACCTTTATTTAACCTTTAGTAAGTTTCTAAGCCAGTCCTAAAATATTCATCTTCCTACACACTGACAACTGTAAATAAGCACATAGGTTAATTCTCCTAAAATATTTAAACACTGCTTTGTGGCATTTCAAAAGATTGTTTGCATTGTTTGTTTTATTGACACATGCTCTAGATGTTTTCATTGTGTAGAGAAAACTCATTTTATAATCAATCTCTTGCAAACTATTCTAACTAAAATTTTCAAACTTGTACATTTTTAATCTCTTTGAAATAGTTTTGAAAGAACTGTAGAACATCTTAGTGGTGATGAGGTTCATCTGTTTAGTCAACTCATTTGATTATTTTTCTAGACTGAACTGAGTGATACTAGAGTGATACAATTTTTTTCCCTACAAAGACTTTTGTCTTTGCAGTACTATTGCAGACAACCTGTAAAGAAAGATTTATATAAGGATTTTCTGGTTGTCAACCTCTGTAAGAAGGCACACATGTACAGTACAAAGATGAAAAACATGTTCATGGTATTAGGATGAAATACTCAGTTGAGCTGTTCAGTACAGGTTGGCAACTGTCAAAGGACACACATATGAACTAACATGCACACACAAGCATGTACACACTCTCCCCAAACCCGTCTGTTGCTCTTTACAGCGTGTGTCACTGCCCCAAGTGTTGAGGGGGAGTGTGGTCATCTGTCTGATTTTGCCTCATGTATGTATGTCTTGTGTGTGTGTCTTCATCCACGGCCCCCTGTAGCGCTGAGAATGTGCAGTGATGAGTTAGCTGGTGGGCTAAGATTATTCTGCACAGTACGTAGCCTCAGGCTTGGCTGTGTTGTTTCTGCAAAAGCACACTAAGAACAAAGGGCACTTATGACGAGGAGTGACCTACTACTATGTGTATGGTTCTGCAGGCTGTGTGTCCCGCCCCCCATGGTCCCCTGCCCTAACCTTTGATTCTCAGTGATGAGTGAGCTTGTGGGTACAGATGAAATTGTGTGTTCTTGTGTGTGTATATGATATTCAGTGTTTGTCATGTGATATTTGAAAAAGTCCACTGAGAGAAAGTGTAGGAGTACAAAAAGTGTGCATATCTGCACATGCACAGGCAGAGCAGACTGTGTGTGTGTGTATGTATGGTTCAACATGGGGTTATGATTAGATGATAGATAATTATCTATTAGATCATTAGCTCAGTATTAAAGAAGAAGTCAGTAGGAAAGTCCCCACAAAGATACAAACACAAACGTTTGTTTTTGCATGTGTCATGACATGGGTGCACAGGTGTGTGTGTACAGATGGGCTGCATCATGCTACATCAAGTTGGAGCGCACTGACCTCAGCCACGGTCATGGAACAGAACACTGACTCAGCGCAGCCCACACACGTGACACTTGCACACAAATGCATACATGAATTTCTAACACTTCTTTTACACAATCATTTACACATGCAGAAGGTTTTTGTCTAAAAGGACTCTGGAAACTAAAAACTACATTTCCATTGAGTAAAAATATTTTAAAGAAATTTCATGTTACAGGTGCAAATGTGATTTAGAACCCACTAGTATTGGAAAATGTTTAATTGCTTGATGTTTAAAAGACATCACAGTGGAGGTTTAACAATTCTGAAACATTTATTACAATTATTTTAAGCCTATAAGCTCACACACATGCAGGGTTTCTGGGCCCCCTGGACAGTGTATCCACTTGGGCCTTCGTCATGATTCCATTGCAAGTGATATTTAATTTTTTTAATGAATTTTTTTATAAATGTCTTGTAGGCAATATTGTCATTCCCAACAACAATGACATAGTTGTTTCCAAAACCTACTAATTATTATTTCCTATGGCAACACTAATAATGTCACTTTATTGTTGATGACCATTGCCCACAAAATTCTTACCAAACGTATTTACTGTGCATGTGACTAATCTTGAAGGTACTGCTCCAAGTGGGATTCATACCAGCATCAACCAGCAGGCAGTCACTAGATGGCAGAGTACATATTACATAGTGTAAGCCTATACAGCACCGGTAAACCTCACTCCCCTAGCCTGTAGAGGCATATTAGTGTATGAATTTTGGATAGATAGGAGGGATATTATATCTCTTAATAGAAAATAACATTTTATCATTAATAACATTGTTTTTTACAACAGGGAAGCAGAATTATGTTTCAACCTGATGTGACGCTGCTACATTTAGGCTCTCACTTTTCGCTAGGAAAAGCTATGACTATTGAATGTGTATTAAAATGTGAGAAAACATCTTAAATCTGGATATAAATTTGACGTCAAATATTGGCCAAGACAAAGATGCTCCTATAACATAATTAAAATTCACTTTGGATGGCAGATTCTTGGGTGAAATCAAACGCTTTTTTTTAATATGTATTTTATATGTATTTATATGTACAGCAGTACATATTTCTATCACGTCACATCAAACCAATGTCATGTCAAGGTTTTGCATTACTTTTGTGTGATTTACTTCTTTTTTGACATGCATTTTGATGTCAATTTTCACATCAGTTTCCTATTGGGTAAATTGATTTGCTGGTGTCTCAGCTTGGTCTGATGTTGGTTTCAAATGGGACAATTTTCAGAAGCTAAATAACACCTTTGCCAGCTGAGAAGCAGCTTAACAACAAATCATCTAAGGCTGTATTTACAACTTTATATATAATTTATTTGCAATATTTGCAAAATATGTTTTTTTATAGTCTATAAAAGAAAAAAAAAACTAAGAAACAAAAAATGTAAATACCTAAATTCCTTTAATAGCCAAAGATGCTTCCGGTTTAGGTGGTTTTACAGTTTCATATGACAGCTGTCAAGTGGGAGAGGAGCTTTCACAAAAGTTGGTGCTTCCAGCTTATCATTATGGTTTCAAAAAACAGAAGAAAAAACATGTACATGTTCTGTTGTACTAAAACAATGGGCTATATTAAATGGAAAATTAGAATGTGTAATTATAAGATTATAAGGGTATCACAAAAATATGAATAGTTTTTATTCAGAAACCCATAATTACATAATTACTATATTATCATGTCAATAAGTATAATTAAAAAATTTGTTTAAAGGCTATGTTAACAACAAATTGTTGCTTTTGTATTTAGTGTAGTCTATTTTAGTATTTCTAATATAAATAATACTTACTATCTGTCATAACCAAAATTATTTATATTATAATATTGCTTGTCACTTGTAACCTGTTTGTACAAATCATAATCTTATTTGTTAAAAGTGTAGGCTATTTAGTTTTTCGGCCATTAACATGATCTGTAGCCTACACACTGATTTCATAGGTTGCTGTATTCTAGCTTGTTTACTAATACGACTCTAGAGAAAAGAACAGTCATCTATGTAAAACAACCGTTAAAGTTATTTAGTCATCCCCCTCAATACACTCACTCAGAATCACAGTCCGGTTTCCTCCCCCCACCTACGTATAGCTCGCCCGCGTGCGCGTTACGTATGAGAGATTCCGTTGTTTCCGGCGTCCGTGGGCAGCCGGCGCTACACTATAAACGCTGGCGGGGTGCGCGTCGTTCCTCAGTCGCAGTCGACTCGAGGACCAGAGCTGACCGTTAGAGCAGATAGCAGCTCGCGCTCAGGCTAACTCGCTCTCGGTTTGGATTTTGGGATGGAAACTCGTTCGGCTGCGCGGAGCGCTCGCGTCTCCAACACTCTTAAATTCAAGAGTAAGTACCAACTTTTTATTGTAATTAATAGTCAGTATTTACTTTTTTTGTTATATTATGCTAAAACTGTTATTTTTATTTGTATGTTATATACTGATGCACATTTAAAGACATTTAATTTAATAATGTTATATCTTCTATTTTTTTACAAGATGCAAATAAATATAAATATGGAACAAATACGTAGCCTATCAAACAAAGGCTAGTGATTATCTGTATTTTTGGTTTTATTGACATTTCATTTAGATTTATATTTTTAGATATATTTTATAAAATACACAACATACAAACACAAGTAACAAAGATAAATGAAAATAAATAACAGGCATGTTTACACTTTAGTGTTACATTTTTGTTTTTAATTTTCCATTTGAAATCCCAGTTTTGCTCTTACTTCACTTCTGAATAAGCAATTAGTGTATTGCTACTAGTCAAAAAAAATGTATGAGCCGCTTTTGATGTAAGCAGGATAAATATAGAATAATTAATACATTCTCAATGTTGAGAAATTTACATAGCTTTTGTTAACAAAAACATGTATGCAGTTATGCAATAAGGTAACACAGTACAATTTTCCACATTAGCCATGTGCAGCTGATTAGTACATCTTGTCCTAAAAGGGATGTGGAGTGACCAGGTCATGGGTCAGGTAATAGGAAAATCTTGTGCAGGCAACATGAATGCACGCGGCATGATTAATTCACACCATGTGTGTCTTTAAGCACCATGTTATTGTGTAGAGTCACCGATCCCGTGAGGTCCCCTCTTAAATATTCATGAGGTGCAGTAATTGGATCGGGTTCGGTTTCACAAACCTGAAGTTAATCCGACCTTTTTGTTTCACGCACTCTTAGGCACTGTTCTGTTCTGTCCTGGATGGACCTGGACAGAGAAGTCTCTGACTGGAGAGAGTTCTACCTGCTTTAAACAATATAACTTATTCCAGCAATGATATCTCAAATAGCAGTGTTATATTATTATATTATATATCCAGCATAAATGACAAATTGTTTCCTTATGACTGCACCACTCCAGAACTTTAGGAGGATGTGAAACAGTAAACACAAATATGATATTAAGTCCACCCCTTTCACTTTCTTTCTCAACAGGTGGTTTGTCTCTTTGGTTGGTGATATGGTTGTTGGCATGTCGCTGTGCACCGGGTCAGGCATGTCCCAGGTTGTGTGTATGCTACCATATGCCCATGACTGTGAGCTGTCAGTCTCAGAACTTTACTGCTGTTCCAGTCGGTGTGCCCTATGACTCCCAGCGGGTTTTCTTGCAGAATAACCGTATCACTGAGCTCAGAGCTGACTCCTTTGGCTTTGAAACACAGGTGAGAGCATATCTGAAAGTTAACTGCATATCTTAACATTAAGCGCTTAATCTTTTCGTGTGAAGATTTAAACAGAGATTCACCTTGGTCTTTTACTTTCCAAATCAACAGGTTCTATGGCTGTATTCCAACAACATCACATGGATTGAAGCCGGTGCGTTCAGTAATCTGCGTGTACTAGAGGAACTAGATCTAAGTGACAACCCATCACTGCGCAGGCTGGATGGGGGTGCGTTCAGGGGGCTGGAGCGCTTGCAGAGTCTACACATGCACCGCTGCCACTTGACCGAGCTGCCTGCTGACCTCTTCCACAAGCTCTACAGCTTGCAGTTCCTCTACCTGCAGGAGAACCAGCTGAGCCATCTTCCAGATGGCCTCTTTTCGGACCTGGTCAACCTTACCCACCTGTTCCTGCATGGAAATCGTATCCGTGTCCTGTCTGAAAATGCCTTTCGTGGTCTGGTGAATCTCGACCGCCTGTTGCTGCATGACAACCGCATCCGACAAGTCCATCGCCGAGCCTTCCGTGATCTGGGCAGATTGACCATCCTCTATCTCTTCAACAACTCTTTGCAGGAGCTTCCAGGCCAGGCAATGAAGGATACATCATCAGTGCAGTTTCTCAGGCTCAATGGTAACCCCTGGACCTGTGGTTGTGAAGCCAGGTCACTATGGGAGTGGTTCCGCAAAGCTCGGATCTCCAGCTCAGACCTAACCTGCTCTTCACCAGCCCCTCGTAAAGGCCAGGACCTTAGGTTCCTGCGGGAGCTGGACTTTGCCCTCTGCCCGTTGCCTGACCCAGGATCCCTGGCTGGTACTACAACCACCACTTTCAGCACCAAGACCCGTTGGTGGTTCTCCAAGAACAAACCGGCCTCATCATCCAAGAGCCACTTTCACAAGAGCAGTGAGACCCTGAAGGCCTTTCCTTTCACTTCGGTCAAAAATCCCTCATCTTCATCGTCCTCTTCCTCATCCAAGTACGATCTGACTGCAGAGGAGGCTGCTTTACCCAAGCTAGAGCCTGAAGAGTACTGGGCAAACTATGGCAATGAGGATGCAGCCTCAGTCCGTTGTTTCGAGCTTGAATGTCCACCAGGTTATGATTCTCCCATTCTCCCATCTTCCTCTTCGCCTTCACTTCTGTCCTTCCTTTCGCTCACAGCACTCACTCTCTCTTTTCACCTTCTCTTCGGCTGAGTTTTCCTTCTCCTCCTCTTTTCTTCTGTTACACTTCACTACCTTTCTCCTGCAAATGGGCTTATGCTAAATGCATAGAAGCAGCCATGCAGGAAAGGGCGAAGAGACTGGCACACAACAAATTAAACACAACACAGACTGTGCAATTCATACAGTACAACAGAGACTGGGGGTACTGCATGCACGCACTCCCAGTAGGCTTTGAAACACCACCTTAAGTGTCCTTCTCTAAAATCAGAGAACACAGGACAAGTAGAGGGGCAAAGACAAAAATAGGAGTGATGTGGAAAATGAAACTAGAGGTCATTGTCAAAGATGGTAGGGAATGTCTCTGTCAGCATGGAAATTTTTGTCTCCATGCAAAGACAATGTCATTTATCAATGATCATTACGTTATCATGTAAATAGGAACATACACAAACTAGACACACGTTTCCAACAAGACACTGTTGGTAGATTAGTCTGTCTTTTTAGTGATTGTTGGGGAAGTAAACCAGGTACATTATCACATACAGTTGCTCCAAAAAGTATTTAGGCACTTATGCTACAAAGTCCCAATTTTAAGAAGAACATTTCACAAAAAAAGTTTATTAGATTTAAAACAATAAAATATTGTGTTAGGATACATTCTGATTGTCAAAGTGAAATGTGTATCGTTTAAGTGAATAACTAAAAACAGATTTTGATGTTTTACTTCCTAATGCAATGGCATTTTTAGTACTAGTTGTTTGGAAGTCCAAATATTTTTGGGGCCACTGTAAACGATACGATGAATGGATAGCTATTGGAAGAAGTGACTAACAAAGACCAGCACTAATGTTTTTCATTTGTTAAAACCGTGTTAAGTACTTGGTTTGTGTTAGTTAATCTGAGTTGTGCCAGGTACTTTGAGTATCAGGTGAAGTTAGGGCAGGAAGTCAATGTTTAATTCAACCTGAAGAACTCAACTGCTTAAAGTGAGAGATCTGTGTTTTCTCTGTGTGCAAGATATCACATAGTCTTTCTCTCTTAGCAACTTGACAGAAAGAAATGTTGTTTAACACAAATGTAGTCTTTGTCTAAAAAAACACTAAATAAATGAATAAAATATTCAATATTATCAAGTGTTTTATTGCGTGATCTCTTGTTTTGCAGTGTTTAATCTGTTGGTGTGTGGACATGTGTGTTTTAAGCATTAACTAAGCAGATGGTGATGGAGAGGCAATTAGATTTTTAAATCTCACCTCAATGTTAATATTGTTAAAATACAGTTTTTATGTCCTCAACAGACCATTCAGTTAGCTGCCAGTATGCATGTAGGAGTAAATAAACTTAGTGAATAAACACATTAATATACAAACTGATACGGTCGTTTCTCCATTATTTAGAATTTCTCCCTTGACAAATCAGAAATCCAAGTAAACTGAAACCCTTAAAAGAAAGATATTGCTTAGAAGTCTTCCATAGCACATTTAACATCATAGACATTATGTTTAGGAATAAATTTAGTCTAACATTTTTCCATAAATATCTTATGAGAAATAAAATAAATGAGAAAAAATACTAAAATAATAAATATATGAAAAGGTATGATAATGTAGATAGCGTCTGACCATACAAGGAGACACTTTGGAAAGAATCTCTCCATGTACAATCTATTTAATCTTTGCTGTATAACAACAGGACTTAAAAAGAGATTTCCTGTGTTCGTATGTGTGCGTATAAACTTTCAAAATAACTGGAAATTTCTCCTCTGAAGACGCACTTGCTCTATTCTCCCATAGAGTGCTGTTTGTTCTAGGCTTTCTTTTCAGCATTGTTCTGCTGTCTTGTGTGTCAATCACTTGCATTCAGGCATTCATGAGCTCGCCATTCATTCATCTCTCGTTTCCTAAATCTCATCATCTCCTCATACGCTCTCTGGACAGATGGTTCTGTTTGCAAGGACGTGTGTTGGCATGGCTGTGACGTGCATCATCTGCCATGTGTCATGCCTGAGAGAGTACAAGTGCATTTGCATGGGTGTCTTAAACAGAGCACAAGTGTAAATGTTCCATCTGCAAGATCATTAGCGTTGTTAATTTAGGGGTGAACATAATGTGGGGAGAGACTAAAAAAAGATAAAAGTCTGAACCACAAATAACACTCTGTTGCTGGGGACAAATAAGGCCATACACAGTACACAAACTGCAATGGCTAGTGAGTGTATAAGATGGGGTGTACAATAGTGAACAGTTTCAGATGGAGTATACACTATTGAGTACATTAGATGGAGTGCATCATATGTAGTGTACACATTCTTCATACATTTTTCAAATGGAGTACATACAAGTGATTGGATCTGATAGCGATAGGCATTCCTGAATATACAGGTGCATCTCAATGAATTAAAGTGTTGTGGAAAAGTTCATTTATTTTAGTCCTTCAACTTAAATTGTGATACTTGTAAATAAAATATATTCAATGCACTGAAGTGGTTTAATTCTTTGGTTCTTTTAATTGTGATGGTTTGGCTTACATTTAACAAAAAAACATTAATTCACTTAACAAATTAGAATATAGTGACATGCAATCTGCAAATGTTTTCTGAGCCTTCAAAATTGTCTCTTGGTTTGGTTCAAAAGGGGGGAAGACTGCTGTCCAGAAGACAATCATTGACACCCTTCACAAAGAGGGTAATCCATAAACATTCATTGTCAAAGAATCTGGCTGTTAACAGAGTGCTGTATCCAAGCATGTTAACTGAAAGTTTAGTGGAAGGAAAAAGTGTGGAAGAAAAAGATCCACAACCAACCGAAAGAGCCGCAACTTTATGAGAATTATCAAGCAAAATTGATTCAGCAAGAATTTGAACGAACTTCACAAGGAATGGACTTGAGGCATCAAGAGCCACCACACACAGCCTTTTGAAGATGCTGATTTTATTTTCCAGCAGGATTTGGCACCTGCCCACACTGCCAAAAGCACTAAAAGTTGGTTAAACTACCATGGTATGCATGTGCTTGACTGGCCAGCACACTCACTGGACCTGAACCCTTATAGAGAATTAATGGGGCATTGTCAAGAGGAAAATAAGAAATAATAGACCAAAAATGCAGATAAGCTGAAGGCCACTGTCAAAGAAACTTGGCCTTCTATGCCACCTCAGCAGTGCAACAAACTGATCATCTCCATGCCACGCTGAATTGAGGCAGTAATTAAAGAAAAGAAAGTATTGAGTTCATGCACGTAAATGAACATACTTTCCGGAAGGCCAACAATTCACTAAAAATGTTTTTTATTGTGCTTATGAAGTATTCTAGTTTGTTGAGTAAATTGGTGGGTCAAAATCATCATCAAAAAAAAAAGAACCAAAGACTGAATGTATTTAATACACAAGTTTCACAATTAAATGAACTTTTCCATGACATTTAAATTTATTGAGATGCACCTGTAGATAGTCAATAGCCATTCCTGAACATAAATCATACTGAGGGTACACAGTGAATATTTATTAAAAGGAGTACAGACTAGTGAGTGCAGATGGAGTGCATCGGACAGAATATACACTAGTATACAGTGTTGTATATCAGTCAGCATGGTGAACGAATGGAAGGATCATATAAAGTGTGTGATATGAGGACGGGGGCTGTTGTGAATTATTTGGGGTGATTAAGAGACTGCGTCAGCAGCGTGGGGGTCTGCATCTTTTCCTCTCATCCCCACCAAACTTCTGTTCTGAACTAAAAATACGTCCTGCCAGAAGGCACCCAGAGAGGAAGAGAGAATGTGTGTGTGAAGGACAGTTTGAATAAAGGTATCTGAAAATAACACATTGAACAACTCTGAAAATAACTGTGTCAATTTAACACATGGGAATTCACTAGCCGGAGCAGCTTGTATTTACTGGTTTGCGACAGGTGTCCATCATACATCATCATTCATTCATCACTCTCTCCAGATGAGTCCTAATCTGTACTATGTTTAATCATGTAGCTCACACTGATTAAATCAAATCTCTCTTTTTCTGTCCAACTCTATTTTTGACAGTCAAGTTTGTTCAGGCTTTAGATGAGATAATCTCTCTGGCTCAGGAAACTGCACGTGAACACGGGTGGTTTATTTCCTGTTTGTCAGCAAGTATGAGAACATTCTGAGTTGTTCAGCCTCACTCCTGCTGATTTATGTCACCTGGTAAGACTTGCACAGTAAAATGAATCCAGGTAAGGTGAGTGAAACAGTCTGCATCCCTTTTTTTCCTCATGCCAGATGACAAAAAGATGAGGAACGGATTATTACTTTACTGCCACCTATTGGCTGATCTAAACAATAGATCACGCCATGTCCTGTTTATGTCTGCTGTAAACTTTAGAAATGTCCATCATTTTAATAAAACTTTCAAGAGCATGTGTGAAAAAAATACAACTTTATTTATTGAAACTAAAAGCAGTCTGACAAGTGCTGAAGTGTCTTTAAATACTCATTATAACAAATAGTTATGGTGCATTCATTTATATTTGTTCACAGAATTTCAGTTGGACAAAACAAAATTAAGCAGCCTCTGGAACTTTTGAAATACGAATGTTTCTCTCTGGAAACGTTTCATAAAATATTTAAAAACATGTTTTGTACAACAAACTGAGGAATGATTGTGTTACAAAGGTTTTAGTGGCAAGATGAGTTTGTATCTTTGTCTTGATACTGCACCTCTGTTTGTTTAAGAAAGAAGACAGAAAAGAGACAGAAAGAGATACATAGAAAGAATATGATATGTGTGTGTGCGTATGTGTGTGTGTTGGGGCAGGGGATTGTTAAGGCCAGAGAATAAAAGCTAGGGAGAAGAACAAGAAAAGGAACAAAAACTATAAATTATAATAAACACAAATTTCAAACAAGAGAGAGGAGAGGAAACGAGGAATCAGTATTACAGACCAGTTTGAAAGAGCATTTAAGAGACAGCATCTATCAAGAACATGATCTAACACTGTAATAAACAAGAGAGAAGGACACATCCATACACACCTTCTCTTCAATCTCTTTGATTTGTCTTCTCTGCATGTCAATCTTATCTTCAAGTTCTCTGATCCTCTGTAAGACAAATAATAAAGCACATGAAACACAAAAAGAGATATGCAGAAGACTTTATTTCATACAATGAAAGTGATTAGACACCAGGGACAAATATCCACTTTCATTATGTGGAAGAGCAGCTTGGACAAGTACATTTTGGTATTTTAGCTAATTAACACAGATCCTAACCTGCTGTGCAGACTGGAGAAGCTCCATGCGCTGTTGTAGGATGAGCGTGTCAGCATGGCGACTCTGCCGCAAGATCTGTCTCCGCACTGCATCCATTGATTCGGCCAGCTTTGCTCGCTGCCTGTCACTTAAACTCTCCCCCACACAGCTCTCTGGATCTTGCTGCAGTGCAGCGTATAACGTGGCCTCCAGCTCCTGTACCCTCTAAAAACAAAAAAAAACCCAAACAAACAAAAAGGGTCACAAATGTAAACCCAGAACAGAAAACTAGTAATAAGGTAAGTAATATGTATCAAAGCTGAATAAATAAGCTGTCCACTGATGTATGATTTGTTAGGATATGACAATATTTGGCTGAGATGCAACTATTTAAATATCTGGGTCCATATTACCAAAACATCTTAAGGCTAAAAGTAGTTTGTAACTTGCTGATTTAGCACAAAATCTTAAAAATAGTGGACGCGTCAGTCCTAAATTTAGGACTTCTAAATTTTAGCTCTGATAGTATTTCGCAAAGTGTTACAGCGCTAAAACTAGCCCCTAAATCAGTGAAATGTTAGGAGTTATGTAGAGGACTTTTAAGTCACTAAGAACAACTCACAAATATCATAAAATGGCTGTTGCCAGCAATCTGCCTCGGAATGTAAACATTTTTAGATTCATTTGACGATATTTAGCTTTTAAAAAGGTATCACCTTGAGGGTTTAGAGGTTATTCCAAGTTTGCATGTCTTACTATCAGCCATGATTATTTGACTCTGTTAATTAAAATTAAATATGCTTTTATATATGCATTTATATATATATATATATATATATATATTCAATTAGTGACAGCCTGTATTTTAAAGTCTTTATTTGAATACTTCTTTATTTTGAACATTTATATGAAAATGGCAACCTATCATTGCCCTCTGCAATATTTTTATGAAAAAACTTTTATGAAGACTCCTCTCCTCTCCTTTCAGCCAGACAGAGTGTGCATAGTGCTCACATCATGCACAGCAACAAGGTTAACCCTGCCCATACTCTTAAGGAATAAATAGTCTTAAGTCTTAAGCTAAATGTTTGCTAAAAGCAGCTTTGTGGATAGGTTTTCTGAGGGTGCATGCTAAAAAAATCTAAATATTGATTTAGAATATCACTTTAGAGTTGTTCAAATGAGGGTGCATGCTAAATTTTACTTAAAAATTGAGTTTTATCACATATTTTTGGCATGAATACAAATGTATAATTTTCACAAATCACAATGTATTGTTTTAAAATATGTACAAAACTTTACAAAATATTATTTAAAATGATTATTAATTACATCCTAATCATTTAGCAATAATACAAATACTTTCTTTTTCAATACAGTATGTTCCCAATAACTGCTTTTGCCAGACATAAACATATAATTATTTTAATAAAAACTGCAAAATACATTACATATCAACCACACCAATGTGATACTATTGTTTAACAGTCTGATTTCAGTAAGATGTTTTAACATATAAAATTTTAAATAAAAATCTATCTATCTATATATATATATATATATATATATATATATATATATATATATATATATATATATATATATATATTTACCATTTTGGTCTATTTTCATTTCAGTAGAACCTTAGAATTAACATTTTCATTAATTGTTTATTTTTAAACAATAAATACAATGAAATTACACACAAAATATTTTATGTATATTCGCACAAATAGCACGTTTTTCTTTTTTTTTACTGACGTAAAATCTAGCAAAAACAGTTTTAACATTTGAAGCATTATAATATACACATTGATTATATGTAAGTATCCAGCAGTATCCGTTTACACTCAAAGCCCTACCAGTTGGGACTGATCAAGAGCTTGCTTCCTGTAGTCTAGTTCCTCTTCCAGGAAACCTTTCTGTTTACTGAACAGCTCCTGTTGACAACATCAGTTTACCACAGTCAAGACAGGAGCACACACAAATGATACATTTTTAATCACGTGTCATCAAGCCTCATCTATCACTAGACCAGCTGTTAGAACAAACAGTACAACACATACAGTACATCTAAGATGACACAAATGAATGTTCTCACCTTTTCATTCTCCAGATCAATCATTTTCTGTGTCAGAGCTGCCTCAGTGCTGTCGATCTGCTTCAGCCACTGGTCACAAAGACATAACAATATATTAGGACTACTTATAAAATATAAGGCATCTTATTTTTGAGGATTTAGAGAATGAAGGAGATGACACCTTTTCACATAAAGACAGCACAGTGCCTGCTTGAATGACTGTGACTTGCTCCTCGTTTCGCAAGTTCTGCCAAAAAGTGATCATTTCAACTCTGTTTTTAAGAAAGGAGTAATGTGTTCACACAAAATGGCAAAACATACCCCATTATCTCCAAGAATGTCAAGCTTTTTCATGAGGTCGGGAATGATGACATCCTAAACCAAACCACATGAAGATGAGGCCAACATACAGTAGGTAATCATACAATACATTTATGCAACTGCGTAAATTGTGCATTTTATTGTATTGTGTATGAACTGTATAATTATATAAATCAGTGGAGCTAAACCGGCATGTTCCTTACTATACACATAGTAACTATACACATTACTGTACACATTACACTGTGCACATTACTATAGTTAGTGCATTATATAGTTTAAAATAAGTGCCTTATGCCAGTAGTGTATGGTTTTTACCTTGACACCTTCTTGCTGGCAGTGAAGCTGTAGGCTACTGTTGTTTTCAGAGGCAGAGATTTGCAGGTTAAAGGCAGGAGAACGGCGTTCCCTCTCCTATTGTTTAAAAAAAAGGAACTGGTGGTGAAATATAGAGAAAGCATTTTTTGGCGGGTGTGGGTATAATAGTATCTAGTATCTATGATATTTCAGGATTGTTCAACTAAACATGATCACTGTTCAACAACAACCAAACTTCTCTTCAACATTCAAAAATGACAAAAATAAAGACATAAAGTCATACAACAGCATAGAGAAATATGATTTAAATTTTAGTCCTTTCATTAAACGATTGATTGGATGGGAATAAACAGTATGCACTACGCACATTTAAGGTACTATATTGTGTATTTTATCATTATTTAAGAGCGACAGAATCACTTTTCTGAAAGACATAAATGTAGAAATGTAATAAAGTATTTGTATTTAATAAAAACTGTAATTGCAGTTAATATATCGATTATTAAATAAAAGACTATTTAAGTAGGTACACTTTCATAACTGTTTCATAACACACTTTGTAATGTAATTAAAGTTTTACTTCATAGTAAAGGTGTCCAAAATCATTACATTTATTTCACACAATAGGTTATGTATATATAAATACACACACACACACACACTATATTGCCAAAAGTATTCGCTCACCAATCCAAATAATCAGTCACAGGTGTGTAAAATCAAACACCTAGGCATATTTTTTTGTGTAAAAAGAATGGGTTGCTCTCAGGGGCTCAGTGAATTCCGTGAAAATTTGATAGGACGCCACCTGTACAACAAATCCAGTTGTGAAATTTCCTCGCTTAGCTTAGCTCAAGAACAGTGCACAGAGACGTGTTCTCTGGATTGACGAATTGCGTTTCTCCATCTGGCAATCTGATGGATGAGTTTGGGTTTGGTGGTTGCCAGGAGAACGGTACTTGTCTTACTGCATTGTGTAAAGTTTGGTTGAGGAGGGATTATGGTGTGGGGTTGTTTTTCAGGAGCTGGGCTTGGCCCCTTAGTTGCAGTGAAAGAAACTCTAAATGCTTCAGCATACCAAGACATTTTGGACAATTCCATGCTCGCGACTTTGTGGAAACAGTTTGGTGCTGGCCCCTTCCTCTTCCAACATGACTGTGCACCAGTCAACAAAGCAAAGCAAGGTCCATAAATGAAGTCAAATTGGAGCGGAAACTGAGAGCAAGGCCTTCTCGTCCAACATCAGTGTGTGACCTCAAAAATGCGCTTCTGGAAGAAACAATAACCTAAACCTTGTGAACAGCCTTCCCAGAAGAGTTGAAGCTGTTATAGCCGCAAAGGGTGGACCAACGTCGTATTGAACCATATGGATTAGGAATGGGATGTCACTTAAGTTCATATGCGAGTCAAGGCAGGTGAGCGAATACTTTTGGCAATATAGTGTGTGTGCATATATATATATATATATATATATATATATATATATATATATATATATATATATATATATATATATATATATATATATGTTTTATGAAATGTGTCACTATATTTTACAAGTATGCTAAATTGTACTTTTTGTCACATGGGCAGTTTCTTTTTACTTGTATGAAAAGAATGGCCAGGATTGTCTTTAAATATTCATTATCTGTGTTTAACATAATAAAAAATGTAAAAAGGTTTGGAACAACATGAAAGGTAGTGGTGACATTTGACATTTTTGACACTGACATACTACACACAGGATGCTTATAAAAGACTAAAACATAAATGAGGAGTTCATATCACACTTCATACAACATTGTGGAACAGAATGTATCCAAATACTGTGAATGTTGTTGAATATTATATATTATATCTGCTTGTGTTTCTCTTTACTTTAAAAAAAAAAAAAAAAAAAAAAAAAAATATAAATATATATATATATATATATATATATATATATATATATATATATATATATATATATATATATATATATATATATATATATATATATACATATACCCCCCCGAAAAATTATTTGGGTGAACTGTCCCATTAAGTACACTCAAAAACCTGATGTTTCAACTGAATTACTTAAAAACCACACACTTTGAGTAATTTTTGTAATCAAACAGTATGCACTTAAATATATGCAGGATTTTGAACAGAGACAGAGCTCTATCTAATTTGCAGCTGCAGATACTGTATACTGCAAATTTAATTCTATAAGTTAAATTTAAATGTAAATTTCTCACAAATATTTCAGAATGATCAGACAGAAATATTCAGCACCTCACAGAGGATGCATAAGATTACACAAGCATACAAAAAATAATATATAGGCATACATATATGTTGAGATGAATAATGATCTGCTGACTGAAAAGTAGACATGACCATTAAATAATGGTGAATTTGTGTGTACACAAATAAAAATGCATGCAGGAAGTGTAAATAAAAAGAAAAAAGAATAGTGAGGAGTTTCCTTTAAATAAATTTTATTTTATTAAAACTTATAATTAACAAAACAATAGTGATGTAAGTATACAGTTCTTGAAACAGAAAAAAAAACATTTAAAATGTGTATGAAAATATCTACAGCAACATGAAAACAACTCAAAATAGTGCCAGTTTTGTGTAAGTAGAGGGTAAAATGGATTCATGTATGTAGCTTGTGTAGACATGAGCCGGTTTTGGCTGTCCCTGTTTGCTGCTGTGGGAGCAAAACAGATTCTCTTACTTCCAGTTCTAGAATGCGGAATTCAAGCAGCTCATTCTGATCCAGGGTGTCTTGAACTTCCGAGCGTAATCGCATTTCACACTGCTCCAGCGATACTATCTACCACACACACACACACACACACACAGCAGAAGAAAGTTAAGTGTTCATGTTTGAGCATACAGTGTGTAGATAGTAGGAAATCTGTTTCAAGCAGCAGACAAAGACTGTACCTTTTCTCTGAGTTCCTGGTTCACCCTGAGAAGATTTTGCTTTTCCTCCACCCATTTTGAGTCCTGCATATCATAAAGCCACAGAGAAACACACACACCACTACAAATTACACTACTATTACTTATTTATTGCTTCTATTACGACTAATCACAAACGCAATCCGCACTCTTGTGTACTTTGATTGACCAATTGATTGATCTCAAATCAATTATCAAATAATCAGTTTTATAAACATTACACATTAAGCTCAGCATAAACAAAGAAACACAAAGAGCAAAAAAAATAAATCAGAAGCTAAAAGATGATAAATGAGCTGAGATTTATTAGGCTGCATGCAGGTAAGTCAATTTCCATATTTCCATATACAGGAAAAAAAACACAAAGCAACCAATAAAAGACAAGCAGAGAGCAGAAAGGAAATACATGCAAGAGCAGGCTGAAGAATGACCAACTGATCATTAAACCAAAAATAGCTATGTTGAATAGTTCGCAGTTCTGTTTCACATACTACTAAAGGGTCATGAAACACTAAACTACATCTTCTGGGATTTTAACAAGAGTTGTTATATCATAGAAAGCAAGATTAGCATTTATTATTTTGTTTAATTATAGGAGAAATCTGGTGAAGCTTTTGCCACTATTTCCATTTAAATCATGTTTTTGCTTTGTAGAACTTTCTTTATCACATAAATTCTCTTCCATAAATCTGAATCATTTTCATAAAAATGTGCATTTAAATGTACAATTCCATGTTCAATATACTTGATCAATGAAACCATGTATAATATATTTATAAATAGAATATGTATTTGCAAGTTTTTTGGAGAAATGTGATGCATTTCACTTAATAAGAGTTCACTTAATCTAGAAGCTAGATTTCTCTGTTGTCTGTCTCCTCACTTTTTTCTCTACTCTACAGCACCACAACCATTTTTTATATAATTTTTAAACTGTAATGGATGTTGAAATAACATGCAACTGTTCCAAAAGAAAAAACTAATTTTCTCCATATAGGGACTTAAAGGCAGACCTGTTGTTAGCTCTGAGGTTACTAATTGATGATACATGCTATGGTATTTCAAAGCCACAGGCCACATTATTTCAACATATTTTTAAAATAACCAAATTTAACAGAAGAATTTGTAGTGACAAAATACATAACCCATGATGCTGTACAGAAAATTGTACTCTGGGGGATTATCACATGTCCTCTGAGGCAGGTTGATGGGTTTTTGTAACAAAAATATTTTTATTAGCTTTAAAATTATAACGTAAATAACTGACTCACTGAACGCTGAGATCCGGCATCAATCTGCTTTAGAGGACATGTGATAACCCCCTGAAGGTATACAGGTTACATTTGTGTCACAGTACTATATATGGTCGTAGTAATATATCCAATTTACAAAGCTTCAAAATAATGGCCACTATCCACCCGCATTACCGAGCTTGTAATTTTTTCTCTGACTGTTTATCTGAAAGAAGAAAGTTATATACAGTTCTAAGTTATTTTTGGGTGAACTATTCCTTTTATAGCTTGGTTGTCTTGGTTCATGTTCATAATGCTTAAAGACAAAAAAAATCCCTATGGGAAAATGAGTGGAACACATAGCTGTGGAACCAACAGCACTGAAAAAGTGGGTGTGCACTTATACACTTTATAGGGAGTTTCATGACCCTTTAAAAACAGCAAGTAGTAAGCCAGAAATCCATTGCGAGCAGATTACGCCAATGAAAGAGCAGCAATATATTTGTGTCCTAGTACAGATTTTTTGTCAGGGGATGAGATAGATTTCAATTTTTAAATCTAGTGTTAAGGCATGCTGTGAAAATAAGGTTATAATATAAAAGGAAGAAGGCAGCAAACAAACAGCATAAATATAAATCGATTACACCATAATTAACTGTGCTGATTGATGTGGTTAAAATATACATTGAAAAAGCAAAGTTAAAAAGCACTGGTCAAGCAAAGGAAATAATGAAAACTGTAAAGTTTGACAGACAAAATCTGTACAGTATGACTGCTCCTGTGGGGGAAGTCACATGATTTGGTGCCATATCCTCTCTTTGTAGCGCCAGCACACAAGCATGGCTGTCAGAAAGACAAGCAGCAAAGCCAATGTGACTGGAGTCAGGGGTGTCTTCTCCCCGCCCTCTTTCTTATTTACCTGCCCCTTCTCTGCCAAGCTCCGCTCCAGGTCGACAATCCGTGCATGACAGCCAATCAGCTCCGTCTGCAGCTGCTCCCGTGTCTGACGGACAGAGCACAGAGCCAATCAAAGAGCCAGCCTAGGGCATATGTACGCATAAACAATCTATATTGGCTTTTTTTGAATTTCAAAAAGAATTTCAAATGACAAATGTTGGAAAATTTGGTAAGCTTCTTTTTTTTTTTTTTTGAGGCAGGAATTTTCGGCCATGCTTGCTACAATGCTGGCTGTGATCAACAGATGAGTGGTATTTCAGTGTGGGTAAAGGAGATTCTGAAAAGGTCTTGGAATTCATTTCAACTGTATTTGAACAAATTATACAAAAAGAAAAACAAAACAAAAACATAGAGGTAAGAAAAGGATCCTTCAGAATGTCCAGTGTTGGTGGGATTAACCATGCTTCTGTGGAGTTGGCGTCATGGGTCCTCACCCTGCAGTGTCTCTCGGGGTCCAGAGGCCCCGTAGTCTCCTGCAGAAGTGCGTAAGCTCGCTGCAGTGCCTGGTACTCTCGTGTCAGCTGCCGAAATCGCAGCTCTGCCTCCTCTCGAGAAAAGCCCTGATGAATAACAAAAAATCTAATTCCATTTGTCACATTTGTTCATAAGAATTCTGGCTAAGTAATTCCCAGCTGTTGATGAAAAGTATGCACTTGTTTACCAAGAAATATGCTAACCTTCAAGTTGTTCTAAACCTGTAGGACTTTCTTTCTTTTAGTGAACACAAAAGATTATAGTATGAAGAACTGTGACAACCAAAGAGTTCTAGCAGAGGTGAGGTGAAAAGTCATATAGGTTTGGACCATCAAGGGGATGAGAAAATTATGTCAGAAATGGAAAAATCTGGGAATTTTTTCTTGGTGAACTACCCCTTTAAGACAAAGCACAGATAAAACCAGCAATTTAATTCGAGGATCCAACAAAGCCAGATTGTGCAGAGGACTGTATCATAATGTTCCAAAACAGCATTACAGAAAATCAAGATATTATTATTTAAAAAAATTAATCAAATTAAGCACATAAAATAGATGACATTTTCTATGTTTTATATTGCTTTACATGAGCGCACTGTATATGTACAGATGAAGCTGGATATCATAAATAAAAAAGTAAGAATCAAATTTGTGTCTAATTTTTATGACATTTAGTCATAAGGAAAATCTTATTTAATGAACAGCATATCTGAGGGAGCTGAAAACACCACAAGAACACATTGTTATGGGATCGTCTTCATTTTGCAGTTAATGACTTGCTTATAATCCCACTCCTCGTTAACAAGCTCTGGCTATCAGTAAACAACATGAAAGTAGGGAATGAACAAGAGAACTGCTGAGGTGCCTCATTATGGTCCCTTGAGCACAACACTTAACTGCATCTGACCAAATAACAAGCCTAATTCAAATGAATGTTTTGAATTAAACAAACTATGTAGTTTGACACCATGTTTACGCTCTTTCAGGCAGCCAAATTTATTAAATGAATATGCAGGCTACAGTTTTATACTGTCAGAAAATAATCTGAATGTTACGGCAAGTGTTAATGATTGCCATGGTACTGCTGTGTGGCTGCTAAAATGTTCAGAATTGTTTTCATTGTATAGTTACACATACCAGCAAGCAGTCATCTAAAAAACATAAAAATAAAAATATAAAAAATGATGGACATCACAGGAAAATACGATTTAAGAGAAGTAAACAGAATTAAGATTCTAACTGTTCTACTTGATTTTGGACGTACACTACAATTCAAAAGCATAGGGTCAGTATATATTTTTTTTATTGTCATTTTGTAATGTAATGTGTCATTGCTGAATAAAAGTATTAATTAACTTTAAGATTTAAGATACTTACAGCATAATGTTACAAAAGTTTTCATTTCAAATAACAATTGTTCTTTTAAACTTTTTATTTATCAAAGAATCCTGACAAAGTGCATCAAGGTTTCCACAATTTTTTTCTTTTTTAGAAAATATTTTCCCCACAAAATTAAGCAGCACACCTGTTCTCAACATCTTGAGCAACAAATCTGCATATAATAATAATTATAAAGGATCGTGCAACACAAATTGTTGCTAAAAATTCAGCTCTGCTATCCCAAGAATAAATGGTAAAATATAAAACATAAAAATAATATTTATTTTAAATTGTAAAAATATGTCACAATATTTTTACTGATTTTTTAGATGATCAAGTAAATGCAACTTTTATGAACATACAGTAAGGGAGGGAAAAATCTAATTGACCTCAACCTTTTGAATGGTAGTGTAGCTGAGCAAGAGCGTTTTGCAAGAGTGTTTTGTGCAAGTATTAAGGTTTGTAAAATAATTAATTATACGACATACATCTTCAAGATCCTCTTCAGGGGTGGCAGGGGTGTGATCTGTGCGGTCGGTGTTATATGATGTCAGAGATGATGTTTCAGAGTCAACAGATTCTTCGTCAAATCCAAAATATGTCTCCACAACATGCCTCTGAAAAAGAAAGTAACCAACACTTAAATATATATACACATTTACATTAAACTAGTGTAATAATATCACTTACTAATCTAAATCCAATATCAGACAATATCTGCAAGTATACCAAAAAGGAACATGCTGTAATTATCTGCAAAGTACAGTTTGATTCTCCTCTCTATTGTTCACCCAGATAAAAATCCACCCACAGGAATTATGTTCACCTACCCAGTAACAGCAGTGCAACTGAAAAAAAATGTATGTAAGTGATTTAACAAAAATATGACCTTAACCGCTTACAGTTTGGAATGTCCTACATGAAGCGCATTACTGTAAATCTAAATATTTATAAAACGAGGGAGTCAATATTGTCATTACTACCAACATATGCTATGAGCACAGTGTGACTTGTTTCTAAATCCAGAATTATCATTTAAAAATTTTTAATGGACTGTACAGTATGTAACTGACACGCAGATAGATATCCTTTGAATACACTATATAATCACTCTTACCATCGTGTTTGTAGGTCATCTCCTGACAGCCAGAGAAATACAGACAAACCAGAGCACACAGACACAGGAACATGGAGAGATACAGCACCAGCAAGAAGTACTCTGGCATACTGGATGTGGTTATGTGCTCCTCATTCCAGTGTCATGGTATGCGGTATATCCTTTTAACCTCTTTAATCAGCATCCTTCTGATCCAGCATCCATCAACAAATGTGTTTTAAAGCCTGTGTAATGTCTTGCGTGAATTTATAGTCAAGTCCACTGACTCCACCTCCATAGCAACGGTTCTTGAGAACGAACAACTAAACCCCACCCACAGTGCCACAAACACACACACAGGCTTACTTCAATAAAACAAAAAACATCCAGTACCAATTACACTATAAAGCTAATTACAAAAAGCTTATATGTTAATTGTTTCAAATATTACAGATCCACCCTCAAACATTTTAGGATGAATAAAACATTATTTCATTTAATTAAGTAGTTTGTTTTTTAATTCGAGACATCTTCAAATGTTCCCAAAGGAGGTTTTGAATAATCATATATCCAAAGTACATTGAAGTAAACCCAAACACATGCAAACACCGAAGGAAAGTAAAATCACAGCTGTGCTACCAGACTTTTGTATTATGACAATATGGTTTTTAGCTGTTTGGATGACTGGCTTAATCATTTAGGCTAAAAACTAAAATTGGAGACTGTTTAAGTCATGTTAAGCTGGTGAAAGCATGAAAAAGGAAAAAGAACTTAGCTTGACTCATAGGTCTCGAGAGGCCAATTAATGTGCCAATGTTACCAGCACACACATGAAAAAACACATACATACACACACACAAGACGCGCACACACACAAAAACACACTCCTCTGAGATGACAGTTGCTTAGTGACAGTGTTCATATGCTTTAAAGAAAAGAGCAAGTAACCAGAGCAAAACCAAATATGGTTTAAAATAATTCTATGAATTAGAGGATCAGCTCACCCTGGGCAACTTGATGTTTTTTCGCCTGTTCTTTTTGTTGATTATCAGCCTGTCCCGTTCCTGAAAGCACATCCAGACATCACAGTGAATACATTGCTAACAATACAATACAACTTTATTCAGGAGAATATTTAAAGAGTTTTTTTTTACATTTAGTATGAGTGTTACAGTACAAGTTTAAACTACTGTGCAAAAGATTTAATGCTCACCAAGACTGCATTTACTTTATGAAAAATACTGTAAATGAAAAATATCATAAGTAATCATAAGCAGATGTTTTAACATTTTAAAATGTAATTTATTTTTGTTATGGCAAAGCCGAATTTTAAGCAGCCATTATTCCTCAGTGTCACTTGATTCAGAAATCATTATAATATTCTGATTTGGTACTGATTTGATAGAGATGAAAAAAACATGATACATTTATTTTTGCTGAGACCTTTTGTCCAGTCTTGCTAATTAAATGTATTTAAAAAACTACTAAATTTAATTATGTAAACACTGTCACATGCAATACTGCTGTATTGCTGGAATAACTGTAATATCAGCCTGTATGCTAACAGAAGTCATTAGGGAGGAAAAGAGAAAATGAGAATGACGCAGTAATTCATTTCTAATTAGGCTTTGCCTTAATGAAGTAAACAAACTAATTAACAAACACAGCACTGATTACCAAACACAAATAATTACAGGGTGAGACCAATCAGAGAATAAGCACATACAGTACACACACACACAGAAACAAACACAGATACACACATACAAAGACTATGAACTAAAAACCAGGCAAGGACACAAAATATGTATCTCAAAATAGATTTACTTTTTAAATCTCCTGGTGTTATTATGTGCTTATCATTACAGTGTTCATTTTCATAACTGTAACTAAAATGTAGTATCTTCTGAAACTTTGTATGTGGGGTAAAAAAACACTTACTACACTTTCATGTAGTGCGTAATATAGAAGTTTGTGGATGTAAAAGGTCTGAAAAGTGCATGACACATAATATTTCTTTCTCAAATAAAAGAACTGACTCTGAACTGTCTGAAATGATTCCACCCTTACTGCTGGCACAAGCCTACAAATATGCATAAGGATCTTTCTGCCTTCTATTTCCTGTACTACACAAACCAATTTGCATATACTCCCAAAAGAGGATGTTAAGGAATCAACATTTATTATAAATTGACACAGCAGCATAACTCCAACCTCTCACTGTGTTCCCATCATTTTACAAATTTCATTGTGGGATTTGCAAAACACTTAATCATTAAAGATGGAGCTGCACACACTTCATTTTGACCATCTCGTGCCTCTGGAACACAGCCTGTAAGTATGATTTATTATTTATGCAAACGCTATATGCATATATCATATATTTTCTACTTAGCATTCAAAATGCATAGTTTTATGTGTGCATAGTGTATAGAAAGTGCACTGCTGTAACCCTAACTAGTTAAAAATAAAAAAAACTTTGTCTTGAAATTCTTCTGCTCTGAAATTGCAAATATTAACATGTGTTTGTTTATGGCTGACAGAAACAAACCTGCGTGAGCTCATCAATAACGCCACGCTGCTCGCTGATTTGCAAGCGCAGATACTCGACTTCCTGTTGCTCGTGGGCATGACTTAGGTCCGTTAGAGAGGTGTGTCTCTTCAGTCCCCCTGGCTGCAAGTTCTGCTGGGATTTCTCTTTCTGAGGAAACACAGCAAAAGAGACACACTCTATTAACATTGTATGTTTGGTGTAAATATAACAAATGTTAAATGCTCATTAAATGAAATCTGATTAAAAATATTTATCAAAATATAACAAATCTGAAACATCTTAATGTTCTTTTCTGAAACCAGTCAGACCCTGATTATTAAAACCATGTCCTGTCCTACATTATTTCCCATTTTTCCCTTAACAGCACACCTGTTCAGCATTCTCTCTGCTGAGTGTCTTCAGTTTGTCCTCCATGCGTTGTAGAGTCTGCTGCAGCTCTTCGTTTTTCTTATTCAGCCGTTTATTCCTCTCTATGAGAGGTTTTATCTCAGAATCTGTTTCTCGGACTCGTTTCAGCTGTATGACAGAGAGACAATAAAAGACATCTGTACTAAAGTCTAATTTGGATTTCCGTCATAATTTGGAAGCTATCATAAAGGATCCTACTGTGTGAGAAATATCTTACAGATAAAATAAATTAAATAACGTATGGAACTTGATATAAATCTGTGTCGTAAAGCAAAACCAGCTGAAAAACCACAAAACGTTGCTCCCAATAATTTTACTATTTCAGGTTTACTGCAAAATATGTTCCCTGTATGAAACACCACAGCTTATTATATTTTACGTTTTGTTTCTTTATATTTATATTAACAGTAAAGCAAATTCAGTGATTTGTGTTTTTTTAGTTAATGATTATTGCATGTTTTAATGTGTTCTCATGTGCATTAGCCATACTTTATCACTTAATGAAATATTCGGTTATAGTAATAAATTGCAAAACACACAGGCATCAGTATTTCATCCAATAACAATTGAAACATTATCATAGTATTTTTACACAGATTTTTGGCAACAAAAGCTGCCATTCTTTATTACAAATTTAACAATATATTTTATACTGTAGATCTTAAATGATTTTTGTCTTTAGTTTGTTGACAGTGTTTATGTATATGTACCAGTTCATTTCTCTCATCTGAAAGTAGGGTGTTTCTATCCTCTAGTTTCCTGATGACTGCCTGCAGCTCAGCGATCTTCAGCTGAAACCTCCTCACATCCTTCTCATCCATGTCCTATCAATGGATAAACATACTTTATTGTGTGATGGAGTGAATTTCAGCATGCAGGGAAAAGCTCTCATGTTAGCCTAGCTCTAAAGAGCGTTTATGTTCCCGATGATATAAAAGGTTTTTATAACCATTTCTGATTGCAGAACAGAACAAACCTGGTTATTGACAGAGTCTGAGTTTTCCCCGAGAGACGGTGCAACCTCTCTCTTCGGACTCCCGTAATGTCGCTCTGATTCCTCCTTCTGCAGCAGTAGACGTTGTGTTTGTCCCGCCTGAACTCCGAGCTCTTTTTCCAGTGACTGTACCACACGATCTCTGCTCTTCAACTCGTCCATCTGACACAAACATAAATCTGAGCACATGCTCTTTGTAGTTCATTTCACAAAATCTCCTTCCTGCTGCTGCACTAATCTTTGTTTAGATCTTTGTTTTTTGATTTTTGACATTAAAAGACTATCACGACGTTACTAAATATTTCTATTTAAAAAAATGCAATTATTTTGGTCCTTTTATTCATTTCAAGGATCCTGAAGAAAGGTATCACAGTGTCCACAAAAAAGATCAAGCAGCATAACAGCACCAAAACAGGAGCACCAAAACAGATCTTTTTTTTTTTGAGGTATCAAACACATTCAGTTTACTTTATCATATGAGCGCTAAGATCAGTTTGATGTAAGTAATGAAACTGAGACATTAATTATACATTAATAGGATTAATTAATATTAATATTCATTCATATCAGCTGATATCTGAAAAATGATTCATGTCAATTGTCAAACACAGACAATTATGTAAGCATGTATAAATATTTGTAGGTTAATTCCACCCAAAAGGTGTAAACCAGAGAAGCCATACTGAAACAACCAATGGCCTGAGACTGGAGGGGGATCATCAGCCATTATTCGAATAATTTCATGTGCTGATGTTTTTAGATAACTCCATCCTTCTTACCAGTCTCCGTATTTCTCTCTCGCTCTCACGTTTGATTCTCTGGATCTCATCCTGATGAGCTTGATGGGCCACTCTGAGATCGGCAGCTTTGGCTCTGTCTGCCTGCACAGCATTGGAGAGAGCCTCCTCTGCCTGCCGCCGCGACGTCTTTGCCTCCTGCAGCTCCTGCGTGAGCCTGAGTTTCTCTGCCTCGTAGCTCCTACGGACCTCCTCTCGTGCCTCCTCCTTCAGGGCATTACGTAGCTCGCTGCTGGCTCCGTCCCGTAAAATACACACCAGCGCCTGAAGGCGGGCCAGTTCTGTCTCGCGGAGTCGTGCCGCCCGGGCCAGTTCGGTTTCGTGTTGCCGAGATAGGCTCTCTCGTGTGGCTGCCACTTCTCTCTGCTTCTCCTCATGAAGCTTGACACGGAGTTCAGTGACAGCAACCGAGTGCTTGTGCTGCTCAGTTTCTCGTTGGGCCCGTAACTCTTGCAAGCGTTCCCGTAATTTACCCACCTACAGATTGAGAAACAAAGTTATTTCACAGGACATTAACCAAGGTGAATATTGGCATTCACATTACGCCTCTTATAATGTCACAAGTTCACCAAAGTGTTTCCATTGATTCTTTCAGGTCTGTGATTACTAAGGTTTCCAACTGAATTTCCAAATCTACGTCAGAAATCAATCTTTGGCATGAAGAAATTTAAACAATTATAGTTTTTAACATGTAAAGGTCTCCAAAAAGACAAAATTATTCTGTCCAGATTATTTACACAGATGTATACTTTCAATGAACAGGTTCAAATAGGTTATACCTTTTAAAGGGCAATTGTAATTGTAACAGGGTAACTACACAAATATGTACTGAATAATATTAACTAACTAGAACTATATGGTTTAGGATTAGTTACTTGATACAATCATAAACAGTCCGGTCCATAAATATTGGGGCATCGACACAATTCTAACATTTTTGGCTCTATACACCACCACAATGGATTTAAAACAAACAAGATGTGTTTTAACTGGAGACTCTCAGCTTTAATTTGAGGGTATTTACATCCAAATCAGGTAAACGGAGTAGGAATTACACAACAGTTTGCATCTGTGCCTCCCACTTGTTAAGGGAACAAAAGTAATGGGACAGAATAATAATCATAAATCAAACTGCAGTCAATTACAGCCTGAAATCTGGAACATATAGACATCACCAGACGATGGTTTTCATCCCTGGTGATGCTCTGCCAGGCCTCTACTGCAACCGTCTTCAGTTCCTGCTAGTTTTTGGGGCATTTTCCCTTCAGTTTTGTCTTCAGCAAGTGAAATGCATGCTCAATCCGATTCAGGTCAAGTGATTGACTTGGCCATTAAATAACATTCCACTTCTTTCCCTTCAAAACCTCTTTGGTTTCTTTTGCAGTATGCTTTGGGTTACTAAGTATGATTGTCCATCTGCACTGTGAAGCGCCCGTTCAATGAGTTCTGAAGCATTTGGCTGAATATGAGCAGATAATATTGCCCAAATCAGAATTCATCCTGCTGCTTTTGTCAGCAGTCACATAATCAATTAATACAAGAGAACCAGTTCCATTGACAGCCATACATGCCCATGCCATGACACTACCACCACCGTACATCACTGATGAGGTAGTATGCTTAGGATCATGAGCAGTTCCTTTCCTTCTCTATACTCTTCTCTTCCTATCACTCTGCTACAAGTTGATCTTGGTCTCATCTGTCCATAGGACAGAACTGTGAAGTGTTTTTAGATGTCGGTTGGCAAACTCTTATCTGGCCTTCCTGTTTTTGAGGCTCACAACGGTTTACACCTTGTGGTGAACCTTCTTTTTAAGAATGTTCCAAACTGTTGTTTTGTCCAGGCCTAATGTTTTTGCTGATAGTGACAGCTCTTTGGATCTCATCTTGAGAGATGACAGCAACAGATTCCAAATGCAAATAGCACACTTGAAATGAACTCTGGACCTTTTATCTTCTCATTGTAATTGGGATAATGAGGGAATAACACATACCTGGTCATGGAACAGCTGAGAAGCCAATTGTCCCATTACTTTTGCTCCCTTAACAAGTGGGAGGCACATATGCAAACTGTTGTAATTCCTACACCGTTCACCAGATTTGGATGTAAATACCATCAAATTAAAGCTGACAGTCTGCATTTAAAGCACATCTTGTCCGTTTCATTTCAAATCCATTTTGTTGGTGTATAGAGCCAAAAATGTTAGAATTGTGTCAATGTCCCAATATTTTTGGACCTGACTGTAATTTACTACTATTAATATGTTATGTACTTGTAATATGTATGTCACCAAGCCAGCAGAGGGAGCCCTTACCTCTGGATGATCTGTGATCACTCCTTCTGCTGCTACTTCCTGTTTTAAGACTATAAATTCTGAAGCAGGTCCCTCACCTGCAGGTTGCATTGATTGTATGTTTGTTTGCTTCTAGTCAGCCTAGCGTTTCCCTTGTCATAGATTCTTTGCTTTTGACCCTGCCTGTCTTTTGATTCTTTGATTGTTTGCTGCCTGACCCGACCTCTGCCTGTTTTTTGGACTCTGTTGTTACCTTGCCTCTTATACTCCTGTTTGCTGTGTTTTGACGTCTGCCAATAAAAGCCTGCGAATGGATCCGCACGCCTCAGACCTTTCATTCATTACAATGTATAACTATCTCACCTTGAAATAATGTGCCAACCTGAAATATTTTAGAGCTTCAGACCTTTAGTTCATACAGCAGCAGATTAAAAAAAAACCTCTCAGCTCATCAGGAATTAGTCTGATACCAAGGTGTCATTCCAAGCATAATGAAACAATTAGATATTAGGCTGTCTGCAGCTCGAATAAGTTTTCAGAAGTTAGATGTGCCCCAGATGGAACAAGATTCAAGTACAGAATAAAAACAATGTTTTTGCCTTGATGACAGACCTAAAAGGAAGGCTGAAAACATGTGAGAAGTGCTTTTTTAACAAATATCGTCTCCCTTTTTGACCAAAACATAAAATGTAAATAAAAAAATAATGCAGGCCTATAATTTTTGGTAAAGAAGTAGCATTATGGAAATTGCACTTATTTGCAAGGTATTACTTTATTTTAGTTTCATGCTTATTTTTTTTCTATCAGTCACATTATTTTAGATCTACATCAGACCTTTCAAATTTAGACAGATAGATTGTGTTGTTTGGATGTGTTGTCATTTGTGCTTTGATCTGATCCACCCAATTACGGTGGTGCATGTAAACGTAACTACTGATATCACCTCTTTCATGCATAGTTTTTATTTAGCTTTTTTTGATCAGTTAATTTATTATTTTCCTATTATTAAGTATTTAATTTCATGTTTTCCCATGACTAAAATAAAGTTAATAAATAATGTGTAGCACTTTAAATTATCATTGTGTGTGAAATGTGTTAAGGCAATTAACTTGTGTAGAGTAGGGCATAATTATAAAATGTATATTGAGTATAAAAATGTCCATTATTCTCCCAGACCTCCATCCTCTAAATTTACTGACCAGATTTGTGCCTAGATTTTTGGCACTTGCCACATATTCTCTGATCTTTGTTTCCACTATTAGCAAATGTCTTCATATTCCATCAATATTTTATAACCTACAGGGGTTTAGAGAGAGGGACAAAATTTCGTGACCAAGCAATGAGCTAGAAGGAATGAAATGTATACAACTGGTTTTTCAATAAGCTCTGTGTAAGAGCATTGGATTTAATTTCCCATATTTAAAACCATGTTGGCATAATTTGATTATATGAAATAATTCCCTTTGACTCTATAAACTGTCACATTTATGCTGGCTTTCCGGCGGTGTTAAGTTGTCTCATTGTTTTGACGCTTCCAGAGGGTGCGGCATGGCTAAGAACAATCACTGGCACAAATTATTACTCAGACTGGTGATGGATTTTGGGATATATGATTCATGAGAGGATACATCTTCTCAATCAGTTTAGCTGTTTGTAGCTTGAACAAGAAGAATGCTAATCTTATTTTAATGACTTGCCTGATTTACATTATGATTACAGTTTTACAACATGGATTTTAGTAAATGTGATTCAATCTGACAATTTTTTTTCCTCAGTTAGCAGATGCAGATACAGTGCCAAATGTAAATTCATCACTCAGTTTTCATATAGTGAGCTATTTAAAATACAGTAATACTGAGCGGTTATTGGCTCTAGCTTTCTAGATCACACTGAAATGTCATAAAATTTCATAAAACACACTTCCGAAAATTTCCAGTTTTCCAGTCCTCTATTTTCAAAAATTATGACTTGCCTTCTGGTGTTGTACTGAAACTTAAGACATTACTATGGCAACTGATGTGCTTGATATTATTAACTGTATCTGAAAAACAATAAATCAGTTTTCATCAATTGCAGCATAGTAATGCAGACAGATCTTCTTTAAAAAGAAGTAAACTTCACAATACTTCACTTATTACAGAAATAATAATCTATAAGACCATATTCTATATTCCTAATCCTACCCAAAACCGTAATTAAATTACTTCACTAACCTTACTAAGTGTTCCCTATTCTGAAGTGTTATGCCATGTATTTAAATATATTTGAATTTAAATATATATTACACATTCATAATGTTGAAGTTGCAATTTAGTACATTTAAAAATAAAATAAAATAATAAACTACAAACATATTTTTGAACATCACTTAAAAGTGAACTTTTAAAGTAAATCTTTTAATATGGAATGATTACAAAGTTCACCATTTAACAGTATGTTATGTCATGAAAGTCTTTATGTACGCTATATTATGTCCAATTACAATTTTTAAAGTAAATATGCTTGTAGAATGTGAATAAAGGCATAAAGCAGATGGGCATACCTTGCTTCTTTCCTGTTGCAGTTCATTTTGCAAGTCACTCAACCGGCTCTTCAGCTCGTCATTGGCTGTCTGTAGAGTTTCTATTTCCTGTTTTCCTCTGCTCTTTTTGGGAGGCGGGGCTGAGGTGGGTGTTGTTGCAGCCATCCTCCCCAAATAATGATTTACCCGTCAAATCCACACTTCCACAGCCAAATCTCACTCTAAACCTTTTGTAACACTGGAAATGGACCACACCGTCACCGGCATCTTCTTCTTCTCCTGCAAGAAACAGAAAGTATCAGTCTGGGAGTTCAACATACTGACTGCACACACTGTTGTTCCACTTGAATGAGGGTGTTGCCCTTACACACGCTCACAGACTACAGTCAACACAAATAATCTTACACACACACTCATCTGAACACTCACATGTGCCATTTGTTCACTGGAATTTGGCGCCAACATATTTTTTATATCCATGTATGTGCCTCCATCTAGTGAAGCTCTCATGGTATTACACGACAATTGCTGCAACAATTACCATGTGCCCAAAAATAGTGGTCAACCTAACATTGTGTATTGTAGTAGTTGTTGTTCTTCTATGCGTGTGTGTTATGAAAGATGTATGTTATGTTATTAATATTAAATTATGTCCAATTACATGTTTAATGTACTATTAATACACAAAATCAGATGTGCACTAGTAGTACTAATGTGAAGAAAGGCATACTGTGAATGGGCATACCTTGCCTATTTTCTGTTATAGTTCATATAATCAGAACAAGGAGAAAACGGAAGGCATTACATTTGGAAACAAAGATGAAGTTCTCAAGGTGAATGTATACCTTGACTCTAGGAGTTAACTAAAAACCAATCTTGGTGTGTTTCTGTGTTTCAGTAGTCATGTCAAAGCAGTAACTAAATCAGCATACTATTATTGCAAACATTGCAAGAATTATATGTTTAGTTTCCAGTCAAGACAAGAAATTTGTTCATGCCTTTTTCACCAACAAAGTACATTATTGTAATGGAGTCCATACACTGGCTTCCAGTAACATTTAGGTTTAATTTTAAAGCACTTTTACTTATTTAAAGATCACTCAAAGGACCTACATACATTGCAAATATGCTCACTGAATATGAACCTAACAGAGCACTCAGATCATTAGGATCAAGTCACTTAGAAGTACCAAGTGTTCACACAAAACAAGGGGAGTCCGCTTTTAGCTATTATGTCACCAGCAGTTGGAACCAGCTTCCAGAAGAGATTAGATTTGCTAAGACATTAGCCACATATTAACTCAGCTGTGCATTTACTGAATGAGTGCTGTGCTACATCCAAACTGATTGCACTGTATTTTATCTACAAACATGATCTAGTTTTTTCAGAATAACTGTAAAACTCCCAACTTACTTCCAAAGACCCAAAGAAATGATGAAGCAACATTTCAATGCAGAGTATAAGAAAAACAATAATTGAGTAGCCTGCATGTCAAGACAACTCGCCAAATGCAATTTTGACCAAGATTAACATACAAGGCTGGCTTGAAAATGCTAATGCTAAATGCTAAATGCTTTGGATAGACCTCTGGAGTTCTGGAAAAACGTTTTATGGAGTGATGTGACTCAATTGAATCTTTTTTAAACCCATGGATCATTGGTATGCCTACAATAAAATGCAAAGCTTATGAGCAGAAGAACACCATTTCTATAGTCGAACACAGAGTTGGGCCATTCTTATTATGGGGGGACAGTGGTTTTCCTGTTGACTAATGGGCCAAGACTGCAGTACAGAGGACAGACGTTTTTGAGCACTTACAGACAGCTTTTATTAAAGGTTATAAAAAATAAAAGATTACACACACACAATTTGGGGGATCAAAATATGCAGATGTTTAGAACCATTTTTTTCTTCTTCTTTTTCATTAACTTTACATTCCTAAATGTTCTGAAATCATATCATGGCATCAAGTCATAGTTTACTGATGTCTTTCTTGAACTGTTTTCATGTACGCTTGTTCTTTCAGACAAACGTCTTACAGGTCAAGGGAGTTGACAATTTTGATTGCAACTATACAGATGTGGTCAGAATCGTTGGCACCCTTGAATTTTATGACAACTATACATTTATAAACACAATGAGCTACTTTAGGTTGTGACATATTTTAAAAGCATTATTTGCTTCAATACTGTTTATTACAAACTTAAATAACAAATTTAGCTAATACTAGCACTGCATACAAAAACACCATTTATTCCAAAGAAAGAACATCAGCTTTTTAAACTTCTTTATAAGCCATTGTTATAAAATAATAGTCAGTTAACCTTAAATTAAAATGTTTACATTGACCTATTTCTCACATGAAAAAAAAAAGGTTTACTACACTCTAACACAGAGACTGAAACTCCTTATCTGCAGCAAAGCAAAGAAACAGCAACCACCAAAATACTGGTGACTTGTGATTAGGTCTACAACACACTGAAACACATCTGGATCCTGATTGTAATCCCCTGGAAAAAATGAGTGTCTAACAAACTAGTTTGAACTTTTAATGACATTTTACAATTACATCATCTGTTATAAAATGTTATTTTTCCTTAAGCAAAATGACAGCAAACCAGGCTTTACAAAATCATGAACTTTTGCATGAGTTGAACATTTGCTAAATATATCCTACACACACACACACACACACACACATTTGGCTCCCAGATGTACAAGCAGCCAAAAGAGTTTACTGCCAGTCTGCAGATATTGCAAGTTTATGGGAAACATCAAAGTTAAGTTCCCTATAAAAAAAATATATTGAAAGGAAAAAATAACAATAAACAATAAAACTACTTTATCGCATTCTGCGCTATTAATTAAAAAAAAACCAAAAACAGACAAAGAAGGTGCTTACAATTACCCTCAGTGTTATTATTATTAACTAAAACTATTAAAAACATTTTGTTCACTGAAATAAAGCTAAATATATATATATATATATATATATATATATATATATATATATATATATATATATATATATATATATATATATTAGACAAAACTAACTAAACCTACAGTTCAATTAAAAAAAAAACAAAAAACAAATACATAAATGTTGCCTTGGTAACTAAGTGAAATATGTTGACAGATACACTGACAGATACAACGTCCCCTGGTCACACGTGAAAATTTCATGGCATCACATGAAATATCAAGCCAAGTGGCATCTGCATAACCACAAACAGTAGACAGTCAGATTTATTTCCATACAGGCATATGCAAAACAAATTTACAAAGGTCCCACCCTAAGAAAACAAACCAAACTCACTGAAGTAAACCACTACCAGGCGACAACAATGAAAACCTACCTTGGTCTACCTTGTTCAATATTTCTGCTGACCTTTGAAACTTTCAATGCCCTTAAAAACTTAGATAAAGTTGTAATCTAAGTGGGCAGAGAATGAAACGGCAGTGTGTTATCTCAGAATATTCAAATTAATGAAGTTGCTCGTTGGTCATGGGTGAACGCATGTGACCATACAAGTCTGTCCTTTGGAGATATGCTTCTCTTTCTTTAAACTTTTCTCAGTTTAGAGTTAAGAGTAAGCAGATTAAAAATGTTTAGTGCATTTGGCAAAAGAGCCCTATAAATATGCAGGACAGGTTTCAATCGCTAAGGGAAGTTGTGTTAGGGCGTAACAGCTATATTGCCAATGTAAATGGTACAGTGTGTTTGGCAAGGAGGGTTGTGACAGTAATGTGCAACGTCCGGGACCTTATTGAAGCCACCCAGCAAAATGTAATCAAATAAGGAACCGCAAAGAAACCCAACAAGCACAACAGTAAGTCCAGAGCTGGCTACAGACTTGCATTTGACGATCAGACATATTCAACCAGGGCTACTTTCCCAAAAGCAATGTAAGTACATCGTAGACCCATTGCCACCAATAAAGCTATGATCAACTTAGGTTTAAAATGCTTTTATGATATGAAGTCAAACACATTTAAATTTTACATTAATCATACAAAAGTTAATTACCATAATATATTTATATCTTATTTAGTACACCATTGTATTTTATTTACCCCTAAAAAAAGCATATGAGTATGTATGAGAATATGAGAATATGTAGAACTTGGTATATACTAACACATAAAAAATACGTAATTGATTAAAAAAGCAGTTAATTTTTTTTTTTTTTTACCTATAGTTACAATACAAGTATTTATTTAATTTAAAACAAGACTATGCAAGGCAACATACATGAATATTAAACCAATGTCCGAAAACAAGAAGTAGGCCTTAAAGTAACACATATGACTTGCCCTGCTGTTACGTTTACAAAAATGACTTTTGTCCTAAGATAAGGAAACAAAGAGAGTTTTCTGTTAAAACCTTCCATTAAGCCCTTATTTGCATAAAGTTAGAGTAAGTAGATTAAACAACTTGTGGGGGGAAGATATCTATAAATATGCAGAACAGGTTTGAATGGCTAAAAATATTGTACTTGAAAATCTCCCTTAATTATATTTCCCAGGGCAAGATTATGAAAACCTTGGCTACCTATTTTTGGAGGTACACTTTACCTCTAACAGTACTTATAGTAGTGTGGGTTTATCAAATTCACATGATGCTCTACAATTATAGTTCTTGTTTTTGGAGAGAAAAATATTATATTCAAAAAAATAGTTTACTCAAAAAAGATTTAGCAGAGTTTTTGTTTATTGAAACAGATTAAAAGAAAATTCCAGTGAATGGGTGTCATCAGAATTAGAGTCCAAACAGCTAACAGCAACATCACAATATTCCACAATTAAATATAGTCCATCATTTTGACTCTAGACTCTAGTCCATCATTTTAATTATTGTGAAAAGCAGAATCTTTG
This sequence comes from Puntigrus tetrazona, assembly GCF_018831695.1. Classification (NCBI taxonomy): domain Eukaryota; kingdom Metazoa; phylum Chordata; class Actinopteri; order Cypriniformes; family Cyprinidae; genus Puntigrus; species Puntigrus tetrazona. The sequence continues at coordinate 2,673,766 of NC_056712.1, read as the reverse complement.
TAAGAAGCAAATCCGTCAAGGCATTTAACGTTAAATTGTCGCTTATGGACAAAATATGAATAATGCTTCCTACAGTGAAAAAGTCCCTTGTTATCCTCTCACAAAATCCACTGACATCTAGTTTTGGTGCTTGATCTGTAAATATTTCTTCCCTGATTTGGATTATTAATTTAAAGAAACACAACAAGCACAAGTGTAAGTCCGAAACTGGCTACAGGTCATCATTTAAACATAATCAAATCAAACCAATATTAACCCAAAAAAGCAGTTTGTTTGACTACATATATCACCAGTGTTCTGTAAATTCATGCACACTTAATACCTAATGATATATGAGGATTAAAAAAAAAAGATTATATGACAGAATTGACAAAAATATAAAAATTTAAAGAAAATGTAAAAGTTTTAAACTGGTATTTAAAACCTAAATATAAAACCACTGATAGAGAAAACACACATGGGCTAGACCTAGTGACAAGTCCTCTGTGTGACAACTAGCCCCATTCTTCCTTATTCTAAAGCTAAGCATGACTAGAAAAAAAAATCGATTCATAGCCTGCATAAATTGTGAGAACTTTTCAAGGCCAGGAATCATGATTCCACGTTATTTCCAGTTTTCCCATCACCGTGGGAACCCAGTAAGCAGTGCATCCAGAGACACAGAGGCAGACTTCATCAGCACCGGGCGGGCAGAACCACACCCACAGCACCAGCCATCACAGACCCACTGCAGCTCAACATCTCCGATCATCAAACCACAGCGCGAGACATCAAACAAACCGCCGGATGACTGACAGCGCTGCGTCATCACGATTGACAGCGGAAAGATGAAAGAGAATCGACACCAATCATATGTGTTTCAATCTGGAAGTACACCGTTTGCAAAGCATCACGAGGACAGATGTCACTGTTACATTACCGAACCCAATGCTATGAATTAAATATGGGTGTGTGATGTTGCAAGCGATGAACGCGGCCGCCAGGATCAATAAACTCTCTCCGGTGAAAGTGATGAGACTACCAAATTCATTCATTACGCTTACACACCCATTCGAATTAAACGAGTCATTTATTTCATGACAATGAAATACCGTGTGAGGTGTGTGTGTGCTGCGAATCAAACGGACATGTGCAATGATCCGGGTTATAAATGAACATTTGTTCGTACGATCCCCAGTAACTTGCCGTGAGCGTCTCAGGTGTCCGCGGTCCAGCAGGCCAAAAATGTGTCCTTAATTCCGCTCTGTCCGGAGAAACACGGTATCCGACGGCATCTGACAGCAGTTGCGGAAGTGAAGATGAGGGTGGTGTGTGTTGATGCTGTTATAGTGGTGACAGGCAGTGTTACATTAGTCTCCACTACACATGCAAGAGAAATCCGACGGCAAATTTTCGAATCCTACTACCGTGAAGGTCTCGCTTTTAATATTCATGAGCAACGCTCTCTCTATTGGAAAGGAGCGGTGTAGCGTCAACGTTGAGCGTTTAATATATATGAGCCAAGCAATTGCTATTGGGATGGATTAACACACGTCATCTGTTCATAATTGATATTTATAAACTAAGCCTTAGCCATAGTACGATCTGTAATTTCACACAACAGCTCCACGCCCACAGGGAAGGACGTCATTCACTCCTCAGCAAATCCTCATTATCAGAAAAAAATGATATGTTTTGCTGTATTTAATGCTGTATTTAATTATTTGACGATATGTAGGTTTGTTATAATATTATAATAATATTATTATTAATAATAAAAAACAATAATAACAACAAAAACGATGCAAATATATAAAATCAACACTATAAATTAAAGAAAATTAAAGTCTGATATTACAAAGGTATCATTTTATTTATTTATTGCTAAATAGGCTAATACAGTTATTTAATAAATGCTTTTAATCAAACAAACAAACATTTAAAAGTCCATTTACAGTAGTAGGCTACACAGTTCTGGTTACAGCGTAAATGAATGAACGTAGTCATATTGCAGCAGCAACAGCCGTTGATGTGTAAGGGGAGGGAGGAGCGTGGGGTTGACTGTGGGTCTTTGCTGAGTGAAGTGGAAAATCAACCTCAGCCCCAGAAACATCACTAAAGTGCCATCATTCTGACCTAGATTTTCTTGTCTCCTTGCCTCTCTCTGTCTCTCCTTGTATACGTATGTTGGAGTGCAGTTAAACACAGACATTACAGCATGCATGATTAACACCATATGCGGGCCACTTCCCCAGGCCAATCTCTCTCCCTCTCTCTCTCTCTCTCTCTCTCTCTCTCTCTCTCTCTCTCTCTCTCTCTCTCTCTCTCTCTCTCTCTCTCTCTCTCTCTCTCTCTCTCTCTCTCTCTCTGGAATTTGTCTTTTTACTTAATTCACAAGGATCAGAGCATAAAATTATGAATTCTTCAAAAACACATTTTCTGTTGTGTACAACTGTTACGTCATAAATTGGTACGGGGCAGATGCAACACAAAATATACAATTAAATTATGTTTTCTAGAGTTCTACATTTGAGTATTTGTGTTCTTGTTGTTGTATACACAAACATTTAGAATGTACTTAAGTTTTTTTGCTACTGGTTAGATGGTGGATCAGCACCTAGAGATTATGTTCATCAGAGACCAGAACTCCTAGATGCGCCCCGTGGACCAATCACCAGATCCTGATGCACACACATACACACTTAGTGTCATTTACACTATCTGACACAGCTGCGTTTAAAATTGAACTGGAAGTTAAGTGCTGGGCGTCCGGTCAGAGGAGAATTGGCCCCAACTGAGTCTGGTTTCTCCCAAGGTTTTTTTTTTTTTTTTTCCTCCATTCTGTATGCATGGGGTTTTGTTTCCTTGCCGCTGTCGCCTCTGGCTTGCTTTGTTGGGGACACTTAACTTCTAGTGATTTAACAGAGACCGTCTCTGCATTTAATAGCAAATTGTTCACTCTCGTCATTATACATCCCTGTCATTGTATTCTTCTACCTTATACTGTACAGTGCTTTGATGCAACCTGTGTTGTTAAAAGCGCTATATAAATAAAAATGAATGAATGTACTGCATGAATATTGAAATGTCATACTGGTTTCTGTGTGTAGATTTATAATGCTAAAATATCACTTTTAAAAGCACCGTTTGGTTTATAGGCAGAGAAAAAAACTCATCAATACCATTATATGGCCAACAAACAGTATTCATCCTCAGTAACCCCTCAGGGATTATGTATCCAGATTATTATTTTTTTGCTTATGTAGATGGATACCTCACAGACTCCTATAGTGTGTCATGCTACTCTATACCCAATTTAAAGAGTATTTTACTTATTTATTACAGTCTTTATGTATATTTTTGTTATTTGATCTGCAAATAACATGTACATATGTTAGAACTAATAATTTAAATAAATCCAAATTGACAAATTTATGAAAGAAATGTCCCTAGTCACATCACCTATGATGAAAAAACATGTAAAACTTAGTGGGTTTAGTATATGTGGACAGCACTCTCCTTCTCATTTTCATTGTGTGAAACTCATAACAAGCTTATTATCTTAAACCTGTGCTAAGCTGTGTTACTCAACAAAGATTGTAACGCGCGCGTGTGTGTGTGTGTGTGTGTGTGAACCTTCTGTTCAGTTAAACTCTAGTACAAAGTCCAACTCGAATGTGGTAAAGACATCTATTTTCTTTGTCCCTGCTGTTGAATCTGAACATAGTAATGCTTGGCCATGAATGTTAGACTGACAACTAAGGAAAATACTATCTGTTCATCATGCCATCTGAGATTATTTTCTCGTCTTTATTCTCTTCTTTAGTCTTTCATGTACCACGACTTCACACTTCACTGCAGATTTGACATTTGGAATAAAAGATTCTAAGAAATATATACGACCCTGGTTGTAAGAAAATGTGTCTTTTCTGTACATCATATACAATCCTATCCTGCTTTAGAAGAAGGGCTGCTTTGTCTTGTCTGTTCAGTAATGCAGCAAGCTCAGTCACCATGGTTACAGCACACATTCTTCATCAGCAGAAGATCATGCACTGCACACACTCACATACTAAACACAATTACAAACAACACTCTGTTTAACGTGTTTAACTTATATGGTCATTGTTTTTTGTGATAAAATCAGATCAAATTAAACAGTAAAGTATATACTATATAATGCATACATGGTGGAGTAATAATTCCACACATGTATTTGCAAATATAAACGTTAGTAACATTATTGTGCTCTTGTAAGTGCCTGAGATTGGCATGGTCAGAAAATTAGGTTTATTACAAACATGTAAAATACAATACAAGAAAGTGTAAACCTTTATTTGTGTTACATTTGTGTTTTGATTATTTTACTATTATACTTTTTAAAATGTAAAATAGTAATAGAAAATTATGTTTCCTGTGGTTGACATAAAAAGCACAATGCCATCTTCTTATGGTGAGTTTTAGGGTTGTATGTATTGGAACAGTATGTACATTTATGAAATAATGCTGCTGCTAGTTTTTTTTCTTTTTACTAAAGCTGTCAATCCACTGATTGCATCAGTGCTGTATGGGTTTATGCAAAGGTTTTTATAACACCTGGTGGTAAGCTGGTCTGTTCAGCTCAAATCAAGCAAATAAAAAAACAATATATGTATGAACAGAATGGAATGCAAGACACAATAATTTTTTTTCTTTCTTTCTGATATTTATGCATTCACTATTTTATTTTAAAAACGTATTATTTTTCCATTCAAAATATTACATTTCCTTTCATGTATTGAAAAAATTAAATTGAATAATAAATTGAATTGATAAATTGAAATAATATTTATGCTCTGTTCCTTTAAAAGCCTATTACACTGAATTGCATTGCACTTCAGGTCATGTTTAAAAAATTTTGGGGGTGTTTGGGTTGAACAACATTAAAAAAATGTACACATAAAAACAGAATTCACGTTTGATTCTCAAAAAAAAGAAAGAAAGAAAGAAAAAGAAAAAGAAAAAAAAGAAATAGAAATAAATTATTTTCCTGAGTAAGCTCATTTTTGTTACTGATCAAGCAAACTTGCAGGGAACATTATATTTCTCAGTATGTATGAGACTCTATTAAAGGTCTTGTGAATATTTTTGCTTGCGTCAAGCTTTAAATAGCTAAATTATAAATTGATAATTTTGCTGTATTTGGAAATAACTAGTTGTAGTATCCTGCTGTTTTCCTATGTTCACATATGTTTTCCTACCTGCTAGACAGACTACGTTTCCTTTCCCCATTTAATGACAATATGATGTTCCTTGATCAATACACACCATTTTCTTCATTTAGACCAGAGAGAACAATCACAATGTTTTCCATATCACTGGAAGTGAAAAAAAAAAAAAAAAAAAAACATTTATCCAAAGAGACTGTTACACATTTCATAGTATCATGATGAGTTGAAATTTTAATTTGAATTGAATTGAAATAATTATGAACAAATTAATAAAACAGGAATGTATGTAGCACTTTATTGTGTCTTGCTCTACACCCAAAGCACTTTACAATCATATGGGAGTGAGGGAATGATTTGGGAATGAACAACATGCTTTTATTGATTTCACGTCTTTAGACTTTCTTAGTAAAGAAAGAAAAACAAATCTGCATCTTATTTCCTATCTATCATATTTAAAATTCACGAATGCTTAATTTATCACATATAGTGGCGATTGTTAACAAAAATGATTTAAATCTGCTTATTACGAGATCAGTTTTCATTTACATGTTGTCTTAAAATTAGACAAATAGAAATGTTTTATTTTATTTTATTATTTTATTTTATTTTTTCGTCTTTTATTTTGAAAATCTAGGGAGGCAGCAACAGGAACTTGAATAGTACAATGTCAACATTCCTCTCCAGTCATTCAGTGGGGGAGGGTTTATTTAGTGAGCAGCATCTGGACGCTGGATGGGCCTCTGCTCTGTCCGCTTTGTGTTTATCACTGACTTTAGTTACACTGTGTCTAGTGTCCGAAAGGACTAAAGTAACAAGGGTTGTGCTGACAGCTCTGTCGTACGTATGATGGAGTGATAGAGAAAGCACAGGTAAGAAAAATAAGCGACAGAAATGCAGTCGATGATTGAAGACTCGCTTATGCATTGTATTTATGTCTGCGAAGAGCATTTAAAGACACAGCGGAAAAATTAACAGTTTACGCGTTTGGAAATGATCGGAGGTGTTTCTCTTTGTTCCTCCGTACTTGTTGATTATTGTTTGCTTGAGTGTAACTTTACTTTCTGTTCTGCCGGTCAGTAGCAGTGAAGGTGACACAGCTGAGCAATAACAAAATGACAGCTCAGCCTTTTTGAGTGGTGCACTGTAATATAAATACACTGTAATTAACTTTTGTTATGTAGTTTCTATGATATTAAGTAGTAGTTGTTTTAACTATTGTAAAGTAATTGTATATTCGAGGGGGGTCTCCCTAAAACTCTTTCAGAATGTGTGTGTGTGTGTGTGTGTGTGTGTGTGTGTGTGTGCTTATGTTAATATGCTTTTGTGAATATGCGATGTGCATATGCTATTTATGTAATACAACCTTCTTTTGGGTCTTAAAATATTCACTTACAATACCAATAAAGACGTAATGTAATGTTTTATGGTGTTTTTTTAAAGTATATTTTTCATTATTTATTACTTTATGTGTTGTGTCACATTTCCTCCTGTCTATTATGGCCGCTGAATTAGCTACAAAGGAAAAGTAGGGCTTTAGGATTATGATGTATAAAATACAGCAGTGAAAAGTTAACTTTTATTATTTTAGCATTATTTTTTATTATAAAAGCATTTATCACAAATCTTGTGTCTGTCTGTTTTAGGCTTAGAAATGGATGGCTCACTTCTTGAAACTTCAATGCCACCCCCAGCATCCCCTGCCCCCACAGCTTTCTCTGCATCTGGGCACAGTGTTCAACCAGTGTCTTCTTCAATGCCTAGCCCGTCTCCTTCAACAATGACTTCAACCCTCCAACATGCTTCACAGACAGGTCGATCCCAGCTGAATGCAACCAGCAATTCCCACAATGCCTTTCCAGGACAATCATCTTTTCCTCTACAGGGTACAGATTTATTTTATTCTCAGATGTCACATACTCCCATGCTGGTATTCCCCAAGTTCTTTAAGCATTCAGTAAGCATTGACTCATGAGTTCAGATCTAAAATTACACACTCACCAGTAACATTAACTGAAAAAAAAGGAATTGAAATAAAGCTGAAATTAAAAAAAATAATTATAAAGATTAGTTGAAAGACTCTACAAATGTACAATTAAAATGTCACCATGTCCAATCAAATTACTAAGACTGATCAATAAATCTAATAATGCTAAAAATGTAAATAATATTGTTAATTACTAAAACTTAAGCTAATTTAAAATATTTATAAAAACTACAATGTTTATAAATAATACTACAATAATGCTGACATGCACAAAATGTAGTCATAAATAGTGCAATGCAAGATTCAGTTGCCATATGAAAAGCACTGATATGTTGTCATAATGTTTTCTTCTTTATGTTTTCAGCTTTTAACTACCAAGAAAATGTAGTATACAAAGACATAACACACCTGCCTGAACACACCAATCTGCTTTGCAAACAGTTGCAAATAAGTGGGTTTAGGTCATAAAGGTCGGATTTAAAAAACAAATGTGTGTAAAAATCTGCTGTGTGGACATCTTTAGTATGAACTGGATTGCTTTGCCACTATACATATTTGTTGTGACAGCATAATTGTGATTTGAGGCTATTCATATGTGTGCTGCTTCTCATTGTCTAGGGGAAATTCCAGAGGAACTGAGCATTGAAGATCTTAAACAGAGGGCAAAGAAGGGAGACAACAAAGCACAGACAGAGGTCTGAATGCAACAAACATGCTACATATTTTTATAGTAATTAGAAAAAAACTTACACTGTGTTTTTTGGACAGATTGGCAGATATTACTTGAAATTAGCAGAACAAGAAGATGAGGAAGTGAATTCTGTTACTGCTGTTACATGGCTGCTTCAGGCAGCAAAAAATGGACGGAAAGATGCAGTGAAACTGCTACAGCGCTGCCTGCATGACAGAAGGGGTAAAGCAGATGCTTATTATGATATCTAGATTATAAAGATATGACATCCCTTTGCCTGTAGCAAATTAATCATGGATTAATATATGTGTGTGCGTGTGTGTGTGTGTGTTGTGGCAGGCATCACAGCTGAGAACAGAGAAGAGGTGTGTTCCCTGGCATGTGAATCTCGTTTTCAGCGCAGTGTAAGGAAAGCAGCTCTGTTAATGTACTGGAAACTCAATCCAGAGAGGAAGAAAAATATCACTGCTGCTGAACTTCTGGAAAATGTGAGCCAGCTCAACACCGAGATAGGTGAAGCATCAGCAATCTGTTGTTGTGATCAACCAGTTTGGACAATGCTCTGTCATTTTCTTTCAATATTGTTGTGATGTCCCTTACCTGTATGCTGTTAGAATTTATAACTTAATAATGAAGAATATTCATACATTTATTTTCTCTAAATCAATAGTGTCAACTATAAATACAATATCTTGCCAAAAGTATTGGGACACAGCCTTCTAATAAAAGTTTTGACTATTTTATTAATTTTCATGCATACTAATCTTAAGCATATAATGCTGTTCTGGATAATTGTGTGCTTTTAATTTTATAGCAACATTTTGGACATGCTTTTCTATTCTAACATGACAATGCATCTATGTATAAGGCAAGGTTCAACTAGACTGGTCTGCAGAAAGTAAAGTCCTAACCAATGAATTGTTCATGTACATACTATATGGAAGTATTGGGACACCTTCTTCTTTAGAACAGAAAAAGCACTTCCAAAACTGTGACAAGAAAGATGGAAACATAATTAATGTACTTAAAAATTGTATTTCCATCTCTGTTGCAACAATTTTGGAAGTGTCTAAAATGGCTGAACCCATATGTTAAAGCTATAGTGATGAGTTTTTGGCTGGAGGTCTGCATTTAAAGTCACACCAGAAGATTTTAATTGGAATTAGGACTTGGCTTTCTGCAGACCAGTGAAGTTCTTCCACACTCATGAAATCAATAATTTCTTTTTGCCTTATAGGCATTGTCATGTTAGATTTAACATTAGTCCTGTTCAAATTGTTCAAAGCACTCCCTAGAATGTAATTATATGCTTAAACATTAAGATTTGTACTCATTAAAATGACTAAAGTAGTCAAACCTGTGCATTAGAAGGAGGTGTCCCAATATGTTTGTCAGTGTTGTTTATCTTCAAAACATTTAACATGCTTGTGTGTCCTCCTTATCCTCTAGATGGTGCTCCCAGCAGCCCTCTCTCAACCCCGACACAGAAACAAAGAAAAGTTTTAGAGAGTTTGGTCTCAAGAGATGGTGAATGCATTATCTTTCTTAGTGTTATTCTTTTTTATTAGACTTTAATTGCATATGTGATATTATTCTGAATTTATGTGTCTGTTCTCTGGCAGGGATTGATTATATTGGTGTAGAAAAGTTTGTTGAGAATACTAAACAGTATGCTGAGGGCATTTCCCCAACTCCTGCCATGGAAGGGGTTACAGGTGATGATGATGATGATGAAGGGCCAGTAAAGAACCCAGATGAACTGCCTTTGCATCAGAAGGTGTTATTACATTTCTGCTTAAATCTATGTGTGTGAAAACTTGGCGAGCTGACTCATTGTGTACTGCCTACATGACCAGCTGTAGAAAACACTTCTTATACAATCATTAGCAATGCATTTTATTTAACAGTGATCAAATATACATTGTACATTGTAACATTGTAAGTTGTTATCTAAAAGTAGGCCACATATACATGATATTTGGAATTCTCCATCTGGAAGATATTGACATGTTTATTTTTGGTGGACTATTCCTTTAATGACAAATTCTTAATATTTCTGACAGTTGGCATCTCTGCTATTTAGTTAAGCAGCTCACTATGTTTTAAGAAACTGGCAATGTTATAGTGTACTAAAAATATTCTTAGCTAAACAAATAATTTTCTTCATTCCCACAGGTGTTGAAATTTCCCCTACATGCAGTGATGGAGGTGAAAGAAGTGTTGATTGACTGGGCGTCACGTGCTGGCATGCAGTGGATTAGTGCCCTCATACCTACTCATCACATCAATGCCCTCATCTTCTTCTTCATCATCTCCAACCTAACCCTTGAGTTCTTTGTCCTTGTCATTCCCCTTATTATATTCTACCTCTCCTTCGTGTCAATGGTCATCTGCACTCTCCGAGTCTTCCAGAACAGTAAGGCATGGGAGAACTTTCGATCGCTGACAGCCATGTTGTCTCATTTTGAGCCAGGGATCGACCTTGAGCAGGCAGAGTCCAACTTCACATGGAACCACCTTGAGCCATATCTGTACTTCCTTCTTTCTGCACTTTTCCTCATTCTTTCGTTCCCTGTGGCAGATAAGTCCTGGTTGCCATGTTCGGAACTAGCTACAGTTGCAGTCTTTTTCACTGTAAGCAGCTATTTAAGCTTGCGACCAACAGCGCAGCAGCATGCCAAATTTGCTCTGCTCTCCCAAGTTGCCTCCACCATTTCTGCGTTCATGAATCATTTGCTGGGAGGCTGGGTGGGTCGTATAGTTGGTGGTGCTTGGTTCAGCATGCACCTTGGTGATCAGTTGGTACTGCATGTGGGAGTGCCTTGTTTTCTGTATCTCTACCTCCTCTACCTGTGTTCACGGATGGCCACAGCAGGTGGTGCACGTGGGACATATTGTGTGCTGCTACCCTACTTGGTGTGCTTCATCTGGTGTGAACTGTCTGTGACACTTTTGCATGAGTCCACTGCATTGGGGCTTATGCGCACAGCTGTGGGTTACCTCCTTTTTTTCTTTGCTTTGCCGGTGTTATCATTGGCATTAGCAGCCGTAATGCTGGTGCAACTATTGCAGTGGTTTCTCTCACTGGAATTGACCAAAATGGTCGTAACGTTGTGCATTTGCGTGCTGCCTGTCCTACTGCGTTGGTGGACACGTTTTAGCGTGTCGCCCTTGGCAGTGCTGCGCTCTTTGCGGCATAGCAGTGTGGTCAAGTTGATCCTTGTGTGGATTTCAGCGCTGGTGCTCTTTAGCTGGTTCTACGTGTATCGTTCGGAGGGAATGAAGGTGTACAACTCTACCCTGACTTGGCAGGAGTACAGTGACCTGTGCGGTCCTCGTGCTTGGAAGGAGCGCAACATGGCACATGCCCAGATCCTCTGCAGCCACTTAGAGGGACACCGCGTGACGTGGGAGGGCCGCTTTAAGTATGTTCGTGTCACTGAGATTGAGAACGGCGTGCAAGCTGTCATCAACCTTCTGCCCGTCTTTATAGCGGACTGGGTCCGATGTCTATATGGTGAGGAGTATCCTGCTTGCGAAGAGACCCAGACAGGACCTGCTGAACCACTGTGTCAACTCAAGGCACTTGCAAAGCACAAGTGCCATGTAAAACGTTTTGACTACTATAAGTTTGAGGTAACTATGGGAATGCCGCAGAAGGGGCGCAACGGTGCACAAGATTTTGATGATGCTACCAAAGACATTGTGCTACGGGCTAGTAACGAATTTCGCCGTGTCCTACTTGCACTTAGCTCAGGTAGCGTGGTGGAGTTCAGCACAGTACTTGAGGGAAGACTAGGCAGCAAATGGCCAGTGTTTGAGCTCAAAGCCTTGCGCTGCAAGACATGTGTCTCACCCCTTGTACCAATTCAACGACAGGTCAAGATCGAGCAGGACTGGAGGATTAACGCCAGAAACGCCTTTGCGTTCGCCTTCAATTTCCTGTTCCACCCTCTGCTATCAGCTGAGGTGGAGGGTACTGTATCTACTACAGAATTATCTGTGTGAAGCTAGTTTTTGACCATTGGCATACACTACAGTATTAGACTGAATTCAAAGTACAATTAGACTATTGATATTGATAAAGTGCTTCTGATAAAAGCACTATTAAAACGCCAGGAGCGCTGTCATCTTGTTTTGTCTGTTCCAAGTATGAATGTGAATGGCATTCTGTAGCACCCACAGCAGAGGTGTCCATTTGTGTTTCTGGAGGGCCACAGTCATACGGAGCCTACTCCAACACAACTGCCTTGTTTCTTACAATCTTGAAGACCTTCATTAGCTGGGTCAGGGGTCTTTAATTAGGGTTAAAGCATAAAAGTTGTGCTCCAGAAGCAGACTTGGACACCCCAGTGCTACAGAAACCAAATAAAATACCACTACAGTCCCTGAATTATTTAATTCCCCTTTAACTATTGAATAAAAAGTTTAGGAATATGAATATGCATATCATGGGGTCATTAAAAGCCATGCCTAAATTTCCAAAAACCAGTGCATCTGGACTCAGATTTTCTACAGTAAGAGGTTACTGTACATTTCATTTTACTGATTATAGGGCTTTTGAATGTTTGATTATTATATTTAATTTAGTTACTGTATTCATTACTATTTGGGTGTGTGCATGTGTGTGCCTGTTTCATTGTTATTATGCCTTAGATTGGTTCAAAAGTATCTTTTGAAGATTTAGGTAACTTACATTTTAGGGCATATAGAACAAAAATAAAAATGATTAACAATTTTTCTGTGAAAATACTGTACAGTTAAATAGAGGTTTTTCTTAGACATGCCTACAGATGTTTTTGTTTTCTATAAGCTTGGGATTATTATTGTCATATATAATAATAATATGATCTATTTGAGATTTTAGTAGACATTTCAAACCTTAAACATTGCTGAAAAAATGTTTGATAGTTTGTGGCTGCATTGAAGGTACAATCTGACCAGTACGTTGCACAATATTAAAACACTGTATGCGTTATGTAGTGACTGAATTTGTCCTGTGTGAAAAATCATGAATTTTATTTGCAGTACTATAAATATGTAAATTATATAACAGTCAATACTTAAGTGCCACTCACATTTATCATTCCTATATAACCAAAGAGAAGCCACCCACACATGTCCGCATATCGATTTTGTTCCCTTTCATTACCCATCTCATTTACTGAAATACATTGTCTGTGTTTTCCTTTCTGTCCTGCTATAATTCAGTAAATACTCCACCTTATTTTATAGACGTGTGGGTTGGCATGTTTGGTTTGCAACAAAACAACAACACTTAACAGTTAAAAAACAATATCATAGCAATTACATAACAAGCTGGTATCATGTCAGCATTTTTTGGATGTACAACTCATTCTTCAGAGAATGTGAAAATCTAGTTTTATGCATTATAAAGAACAAAGAGAATTTCAGATAATTATGAACATTACAACCATTAGATGGCAGAATAATTGTATCAACTGACACTCGAATGCACTGGTGAAAGCCAGTTACCTCTGAAATCTGTTACCTCTGCTTGAAACAGGAACTCAACCCTGCAACATTTTAGACTGAATGTATTTAAGAGTGTTTGGAAAGTGTATTTTCATCTAATAAACATCAGGTTTAAAATGTAACAAGTATGGCAGGGATTCACTATGCTGTCTTCTAGTGGGTTGAAATTATTTATTATTAATATTATTATTATTTCTGCACAAGAAAATAGGGGTGGTAGTTTCCTATAAAGAGAAAAAGCAAGCAAAAAATTATTGTCTTTTTTAGTTCTACAGTTTTTGTAAAAACTGGGTGTAGGATATACATGTATGTTTTATGTGTATGTTTTTGCTATTACCTCATTGTTCCAAATTTAAGACTATGTTAACTATACACCTGCAACAATAGGTGGCGCCAAATGTGTGTAAAGTGAGTGTGCCCTTTAGATAGTTGACCTTCAGACTGTTGGCATAATTGCCAAAATGGCCATATGACTGACAGGCAAAGCAACTAATCACATTTAGTTTTGAGCTGCATCATGTTTAGTAGTGCGGAAATGTCCCCACAAGATTCTACTGTATGCCATGAACTTTTAATATTTCACATACTTAAAATCCAGCATTTATTTAAACTTAATAAGCACTCATTGTCACATTTGTTTCCTGGTGGAACGTAAGGAACGCAAAATTATTTAACCAATCTGATGATGACTTTGAAACTCCTGAAGTGGTACCAATTTTTGTTTTTGACCTTTATGTTATTTTTGTCAATTTATAAAATTGGTGACACAGTTTGAACAAAGACTAGCATAGTATTTATAAACTAGGACCTGCTTAAACTTGCCTGGAAGCTTGGGTTTGTCAGCCATAGACGTGCTTAAAGACCGACTTTTTCCAGACTTCCTTTTCCTGAGTAACTTGCCGAGTTACAGTGTCTGGCAGACATGTGGCTTACTTTTGAAAGCCAGTGATACAGGATCAGTTTCTGATTTTATAAGAAAAAAAAACATTAAGGATACATAGAAAACTATACAAACCAATGGAACTGGCTCAAGTAAAGGATTACCTGTTTAAACCGCAAATAACATCCAAATGGATTGATTTCTCCTGCTACAATAAACCATTTATCATACTGTTCTGTTAATGTTTTTATAATGATTATATATGATGATACTAAATCCATTTTGGTATGAAATAATATATATAAAATTAAACCTGGCCAGAATGGTCTGAATGAAAAGTATAGTCTAATATTTGATCATTTTTACTTGGGGAAAATGTGCTGAATATGCCTTTAGCAAAAAAAAAATTTCAATTCATTATCCACTGGAAACTTTTTGACAGTAAACCATTTCAAGGACATGTGGTAGTTTGGTGCTGTTTTAAAAAGGTACTACACAAATTGTTTTTGTGAAGAGTCACCTGAATAGTGTAGTATGGAATGATATTCCGAACAATATTGAAAGGGAATTGTAAATTGCCAAATAAATCCTGGAATGTTCTGAAAAAACATACTTTTAGACCAGACTAGTGGAGTGGGCTCGAACATGTATTGGGCAGCTGACTTCTCTTGCACACTGGACTCTTCAAGTTATGTGTAACAACATCCCTTAGCTATTATAAATTCACTGTAAAGCAGGGCTTATTGCTCAAATAGTAAAATAACATTAAGTCACCATTTGGAATGCTTCGATTTCAAGTAAGTTGAAACCTAATACTTTTAAATGTGTAAACTAGCAATTTTGTTTAAAAAGTCCTGTCGCCACCTGTGCACAAGGAAATCTGGGGCAAACTAGTTGGTGAAGGATCTATCAATAGTATTCTTCATTGCTCGAATAAGAGGACACATTTGATTTAAAGGCTGCATTTAAAGGAGCCTTCTGATTGTGACAGCTTGTCACGCAGCGGTGAAGCTATTGCTCTTCGAATGTCTAAGGCCCAAACACTCCTTCCCTTTGTGTCTGGTTGACCAAACAGATAACCCAAAACTCATGCTACATGATATGTAATGTATATGTAAAGAATGGCTTGTGCGTTGCCTCTGTGTATCAATCCAAGCTTTTAAAATAGAGAAATAAATATTAGATAAACAATATATTAAATTACATCGACTACATTCTACCAATGGTTATCAATAGCAGATCCCAGTAGGAAAAAAGGCTGTTCTGAAGAAAGATGGTGAAAAAAATGTATAAACACAACAAAGCACAGAGAGAGAGAGAAAAAACATATTTAAAAGATTAAAAGGTTTTGGACAGGAGCCCTGGCTTTGCAAACACTTGTGTAATTGTTATGTCAATCACTGTTTCCACGAATGGCTCATGACCCACATTTCCAGTGTTTTTTGGAAGTAGAGTTTGGCACAATTTCTTTATAGACAATTAAAATTTCTATATAAACCACGTGGACCATAAAAAAAAACCTGAATGCAAATATATAAAATTAGTCCTAAGTACAATCTTGAATTTAAAAAAAGGGGTTTGGTTTTGTTTTAGTCAGGTGTCCTGAGTCATTTAGTTTACCTTTGTTAAGTGAATTCATGCTGCCTCACTCACGTGCTTTATAAGATCACACGTGAGACAGGACTGACCCCTTTCTCAAAGTTCGGGCTTTCTTCAACTAATGAGCCACAATTCTGACTTTGGAAACAGTGATACACGTGAGATGTTATGATCATATGAGTACAGACCTTTCCATCAGGTATACCAAAACAGCTTTACAGAGGTGGGTTTATAACTGGGCAAATACCATCCTAAGTTACTACCGTGTGGATATGTTATTTTAAGGTGACTGATAGGGGTCCAGGTCCTTTAGAGAAGACACAGCTTAAAGGTTTGGTCAAATCGTGTTTGTACTTAAATAGTGATTTGTACAGATTTCAGTGACTGTTTTTAACATAACAAAACTGAGCTGCTGACAAAATGCAATTCTAGAAAATCTGTAGTGCTTAATATTATTAATAATTTAAAACTTTATACATTTATCTTTTAGCATGTTAGCAAGTAACAGAGGCTAATATTCTTTTTCACAAAAGCTATGCACCATCGCTACTTAATCTCAAAACTGATCACATTCATTCATACGTTTGCAACAACCTTATTAATAGTTGAAATGATTTCATAATTAAACAAATACATGATGATTTCAAATTCTATTTGTGCTATAGAATGTATTTGAAATGAAGTGAGTATTAATATTAAAAAGAAAGCATACAAGACCAATCATCATCACAGATTATCGGATAACCATTTTACAAGAAGAAAATGTCAACATGTCCCACTCAACAGTACTGCAGACAAAACTTTGAATCTGTTTTTCTGTGACTCACTAATTCAGTATGTTCTTCTTTCAAAATTTCTGCAAAAACAAAAACTATACTTAAAACACTGTCATGAAAACATCAGGTCTTTATCTTTGAAAACACTCAATAATTTATCTTTAACTGACCTATGATTTCAAGAATTACAACATCATCTATAACACACAGTTGTTTATAATCATAAATGCCTGAAGGAATGAATAAATTCATATGGTATGATTCTTCTGTGATCCTTCAGACAATGTCTAATATGTTCCCCAAGTTCCTTTCCAAAACATTTTGGCATAAACATACAGCATGCACATGACTTTTCAAGGTCATTTAAAGTCACTTCTTTTTTGTTGAGAGTTGACTCTTTTTGTTTGTCTCAAATAAACACATATAGTATAGATTTTGGCACAACAAATGTACATGCACACAAATGTTAGATTTTTCCAAACCAAAACAACCTGTGACTTGTAATGTTGCTCTACATAACTTGATTTAATTCTTCATGACATGCAGATAAAGTCACGTTTGGCACTTTAAATTCTGTGTGGAATTTTGCAAACAACACTAATGCCAAATCACAGTTTGAGTCATTGACAGATGAAGTGAATTAATTCCAAAACATCCTTGCCTTTCTTAACCAATGAATTGACCCTCATTATTACAGAGATATAGAAAGATGAAACTATTGTTTTGGCCTGTAGCTTTCGCATGCACATTACAGAGTCCAAGAAAGAGTCCTGGTCCAAATCTCAGGTTTTGAACTTTGAGTGAAACAAGTAATGAAATGCGAAGTTATAAGGTTTAAGACAATAGAGCTAATACAAAAAAGCTAAATAAAAAGGAGAACTGCATTTCTGGATTTGCAATATAATTGGTGTGCAGCAAATATCTCTATAATATAACACATTTTATAGCAAAACATGCAAGTCTCAACCTCAAACCAGTGCTTAAAATTCACATTGTGTTGCCAGGGTTTTAATGATGTCTCACGGGAGGGTTTACAGACAGGGCATGATGATTGGCTACTGAGGATGATGAAGAAAATAAAAATGTGTGATTGCTCCTCCACATGTAACTTTTAGCTGTCCAAAATAAAGAACAAAAAGAAATGGCTTTTGGGTAAAATTCAAAACTATGAAATGAGCTCACATGATCTTATTACAAAATTATTTCCAGCATGAGCAAATAATCAGTTGTCAACATCAAAGGAAATGAATATTTAATTAAGCAATATCACACATGCAGTAAGTATTGTCCAGTTAGTTTTTTATCACTAAAAAACTATTGCATTCGACCAGGTATAATACAAACTGGAACAGTGCATGAATAGAACTGATCAAAAGCAGTTCCCCTCACCCACATTTTTAATACGTCTTAATTATTATTTTTTTTTACTCTAATATTGCATTTTAAAAAAAAAATGTGTCCTAATAAACTATTATTATAGAATTATCTATAGGGCAGTGTGTTTCCTAATCCTGATAAAGACCACATCAGTGGGTCCAAAATCATGAATGCACACTTGAGAATCTGAGCGAAAGTAGTAGGTCTTCTGTGCTGTTAACCTTTCGGTATAATATTATACGTTTTTGGTAATAAGTCTATATAGGCCAAACTTTTGTGTAAGATGGTTTCCCAAAGTTTCAAATATTAAAAATATTTACTTTAAGAACATCTTAAATTTTAAGTAATTTAAAAAATAATAATTTTATGACACTTGTTTTACAGTTCTTTAATTTTGGTTAATGGTCACATGACATGCAAGTAAACATAGAACATTTAATTTCTCTCACTTTTTTTTTTTTTTTTTTTTTTTGTAGAGTTGCACATATACGTTTTTCATTATTATTTTTATTCCAAAAATGAAGGTATCATTAGAAACCTAAAATTTATACTATTACTTATATTAATGTCTTAAATTTTTAACTTTCAAACATTAAAATTAAAACAACGCATGCATTTGATTAACAATAGAGAAACCTCTGTCAATGCGTGGTTATCAGGATAAAAACCTGTCACATAGGGACTGGGTGTTAACTGCCGCAAAGCAACACAAAGCAAATTGCCAAGAACATACTTTCCAAAAGCTGTTACATAATGTAGGCTAGTCCCAACCAGCTATTGCAACATTGCTAAGAAATCATGTTTGTCAGCAGAAATATTATGCTGGATAGGTTAACACTCCCAATGTGAGGGTTACTGCACTGACCCTTAACTTCACATCCTTTTCTGCTGAAGGAACTGGCTGCACAAAATGAAGATGAAATTGTCTGTATAGCAGCTGTGTTATAATGTATTGACCTCTTACAATAAAATCTATTTATCTATCTATATATCCATCTCCCTATATTACTCTGATCATAAATGATCATGTCAGTATCATAATCTAGAAGACCCAATAAATAGATTTTGCACATTTTAAAATCAAATAAGTCATGCCAAAGACTAAATATCAAGGCAGGGGTTCCAGTTCACTGCAAAATACCACCAAGCTGGAAAATGAATATGTCTTTAGGAAGGACCTAGTAAATCATACTCTTTATACCTCCGGTCTATGAGTCACACTGGGAAATGGGAATGGGAATAACAGGAAAGTTTCACTTAACAGTTCAACAGTCAACCTCTTATTTAATAAGCGATAACAGGCATCAGAAACAAGGCCTAGGTATAGTGTACTGAAGAACTTTGTGTGGTGGATGGTAGTAATACAGTGATGGATGATCAACATCTAATGTGTTTCACCAGTTGCTATATAAAAAAAAGGTATGTGACCTAGTTAAAGGCATAATTTCTGGAACTGGTGCATGGTTTCATAACCATTCTTGCCAAGATCCGAACAGTCTGCAT
The DNA here is from genome assembly GCF_018831695.1 of Puntigrus tetrazona. NCBI lineage: Eukaryota > Metazoa > Chordata > Actinopteri > Cypriniformes > Cyprinidae > Puntigrus > Puntigrus tetrazona. The sequence goes on along the minus strand of NC_056712.1, from coordinate 2,654,271 downwards.
TGGTTACCTTTTTTTGGTTACAATAGTTCCCAAATAGGCCAGAATAACACAGTTAACAGCTGTTTACTGATAAGAAATACACAAAAAAGAAATCAGCAGACTCTAGGAAAACCTTGAAACAGGACAATAAACCCGGGCCATCACTTTAGATAAAAAACTAATATAGAATTTTGGCACTGGAAGTAGTCTTTGAGAAGTCTTTACTACTCTAAAAGTTGCATATGTAATGAAGGAAAAAAGTATTAGTAATTAGTAACTACTAAAGAATGAAGTTTTAATTGGCAAAAATAAAAATAAACTTTTTTTGGTCATTTTTTGGAGTGAGATGCAAACGATCTGATCAGATTCAATGATCTATGCTAAGCTACAGCTAAAAGTGCTACCGGCAGACCCAGAGGTTGGTTGAATGGATTCAAAAACTGTGAAACTCAACTGTTTAACTCTATAGGGCAGTTGAAAAATGAGCCTATTTTTAAAAAGAGTGGATTGTTCCTTTAAATTTAGGATGGTTCCAGTATTCATACAAATAAATGGATTTTGATAGGATTAATGTGGACTAATTCAGTGAATAATTGTGCATATATGGCTTTCTTGTTACAATGCATTCAGTCTTACAACCTATAATCTTTTTAACTCTGTAAGAAATGTCACAGCAAATAGTGTCTTACATCTTTCTTAAAACAAATGTAGTAATTTTCTGAGTTAAATTAGTACAATGCATCTATGCTTTCTGTACTGTCTCACAGCAGCACTGAATTCTTTTTGGTTTTGCAAATGATGATCTTTTTAAGAGATACTCTCATTTACTTATTACTTCCTTAGAGATATTGTTAAATTTGAGTGATCAACCCAAGCCCATTTTAGCACACTTTCTGTAGTTTCTATTAATATTTCAGTTAGTCCATTGTGACCAAATGGAGTGACATGTGAGACAACTGAAATGAACAATGAGGGATGATTGACAAAAACTGACCCCAGATTGAGACAGGCATAAAACACATGTCAAACACATTAGATGTTGCAATCCAGTTGGGCCAAAGACCAATTTACAACAGAGGAATATTAAAACCCTTAAAGTAAGCTCTCAGAAATGGAACTGGTTTGCAGAAAACCACATCCAAACAGCTCTCAGCAAATTAAGTGTCAAGAAACTGGAGAGAATTTGAGAAGGGTGAGGGGCAAAACGTGAGCATGTGGAAGCAATTACTGGCTGCAGGCGGGATCTGTTAGCTTTCGGCTTACTGGGTGCCTCCACGCTGCTGATCCACCAGCCAAGCCTGTTTCCACAATCAACCAACCCCATAATCCTAACTCCTAACTCCTCAACTGACTACGAAACCCTCAGGAGCTTCATATAATGCTGCTTTCTCTATGCATCTCTGGTTGGGAGAGAAAAAAAAAGTGTGAATCTTGATTCAAACTGTGACTCGCTTGCTGAGACCAAAGGGGAAACCCCACATGGAATTGTAATGTAGAGTGCGGAGAGCTCGATACTACATCTGGGAGGGGTCAGAAGGTTATTGATATTGTTAGACTGTGGGGACCGCTGGAAACGCATAAATAGCTGAAAGACATACAGTAATTTTGCAGTCTTCCTCTGAATGCCTGGGCACAGGTGATCTCCACTCAGCTTTTCTGCAGAAAACCTCATCTGTCTCTGCAAACCCTGTAAGTGCTTTCTTTAACTATATGATTTATTCATGCTGCAGAATGTTGAATGGCTTCTTCTTAATTATAATGAATAAATTTTTTTTTTAGGGAATATGCACTTATGGCAAATGCACATTAAATACTACTGTTTATGCATACTAAATGCATTCTGTTTTGAATATAACATCTAAATTAATTATCGTGCATGGTGCATGAAGTTTAATTATAATAAAAAAATGATGTAGCAGTTTATGCTAATATAATTTCTAAATTATATATATATATATATATATATATATATATATATATATATATATATATATATATATATATATATATATATATATATATATATGTTATATTGAGTATCGCTTAACCAATTTCAACAAATTTTGTTGCCAATGCCTCTTTTGTTGAATATTACATGTAAGAGTGTCTGGAAACACAGAGAGTGGATTTGGTTATCCTGACCTACATTCTTTCCTCCTTAGTCAGTGTATGACAGAGTTGTACCAAATAACTCATAGAGGAGTTTATGTAAAGTATGTAATTCCCCTGTTTTACTATTGTCATATGCTGTAGTTTAGTAAGAAAGGAGTGGTCCAAAGCTTTCAAACTTAGTTATAGCATGCATCCACATGCCTGGTAAAACATTGTTCCCTTACAGAACAAGCATGGAAAAGATGACATCTTTGAAAGTCAGTTGCTGGATACAGTGGCTTATCATGACTTTGGCCCTGCTGAGTGGAGTCCCTGCAATGCCGGTCGACGTGGACCGTGTGTGCATGGCACCATCCGCTGCCAAGTACAGACTGACGTTTACCGGCCAGTGGACTCAGACTGCCTTCCCCAAACACTACCCTCTATACAGGCCGCCTGCTCAGTGGTCCCCCATCATTGGTGAGTGGGCTGATCTTATAAATAAGAACAGGCTTGTAGTAATCTTTTTCCTTTAAAATCTTTAACATTTGCTACACCGTTTTTTGTGTCTGTTCACCCAAAACTTTCATACTGATCCTGTTAAGGGGGTTTGACCCAGATTAACCCTTCTGAAGGAAGTTAAAACAAAGATTATGTGATATAAGTATAGATAAAGGTTAGAGAAATGGTTTTCACAGTAATGCCATAAAACATTGATTGATCATTGATCAGTATCTTTTCTTACATATTTTGTACAGTATCACTAAAGTACAGTGAAACAGCAATAGCTGTCAATATTTCAAGGATGCCAAAATCTGGGTTGCTCAAGATAAGGTTATGCCTAAAGGCTGTAATTTTAAAAATAAATGAATAAATAGAACTCACAAATGAGTTCAATGATGACAATGATGGCAGTGCTTGTAGCATATTATGCACTAAAGTATAGTAGTACACTGAAAACTATAATTTTCTTTTTAGGAGTAACTCACAGCTCAGACTATCACATCTGGCAAAGCAACGAATACGCCAGTAATGGGGTGAGAGAGTTCTCTGAGAGAGGAGAAGCTTGGACACTGATAAAGGAAGTGGAGGCAGCTGGGGAACGGATCCAGAGTGTCTATGGCCTCTTCTCAGCACCAGCTGTGGTTGGAGGAACCGGCCAGGCAATTACAGAATTTGAGGTCTATGCAAGACACTCTTTAGTAAGTACACTGTGCACTGCAGTAGGTCAAAGCAAGGACAAGCCTGAGTCTTTCTTTAGCACCAAATGTTGGCCTTACATGTAATGTAGTTTTATTCATTTTAATGTAACTATGACACTAAAATGAATATCTAATTCAACCAGGTTGATCAGATCAATCAACTAAATTTCAGTTTGGCTAGGCTGGAATATAGGCTAGTCCATGATTTTTAAAATAAATAATACAGATGTTTTCAGTCACAATATGTGGACACGTCCATACTGTGTCAAAGACATTCTTTTGGAACTCCCTCTCTACATGCAAATACTTCACTGGCCTCCCAGGCATTCCATATAAAATATTATAGAGAGAATTGTAAATAATAAAAGTTTCCAAATGAAAACGAGCCAGCAGCTCATACTAGCTAATGAGCAAGCTAAAACCACAGCGAAACCAAACACTAATGATCTTCTTGTTTTGCAGCTGTCCTTCATTGTCCGCATAGTGCCAAGTCCTGACTGGTTTGTTGGAATAGACAGTCTAAACTTGTGCGAGGGTGATAACTGGATAGAAAACATAAGCCTAGATCTCTACCCCTACGATGCCGGCACAGACAGTGGTTTCACCTTCTCCTCACCAAACTTTGAGACCATTCCTCAAGACAAGATCACTCCGGTAATAAATGCCTATGAGTATATATGTATGTATGCTTCTTAGACCACAATGAGCTGGTTTACTGGTCTTTTTTGGTTTAAGCTTTCCCGGTCTGGCCAAGTTTGTGTTTAGCTGGGCAACCTGATGGTTTTCCAGTCTTACAAACAGAAGAGATTTCAAAGTCCTTCTAACACCAACCTGACCAGACCAGAGACCAGAGGAGACCTGGAAACAATTTCATGCAAGTTTAATATGTATTTAGCAGAGTTAGAACACTTTGGAAACCTGCTGAAAACAAAAACAAAAAACTACAAAAAAACTGTGGTTTGCTGGTTTAGTTTATCAGTGGTCAAAACCCCTTCTAAAACCAGCAATCCAGACCACTTGGTAGACCACCTGACCACCTTTTATCAGCAGGGATGGAGGTTTTGTTACAAATCTTATTACAGATACTGTATGTCTTCTCTCAACAGATAACGGCATCATTCCCAAGTCACCCAGCAAACTCCTTCTACTATCCCAGACTAAAGCATCTCCCCCCAATAGCTAAAGTCTCCCTAACAAAGATCAAGAACAACCAGATCTTCAGCTTACCCATCCAACCGACCCAGTCCAATCAGATTCCAAGCGGGAATGAAATTGATAGGTCTCTTATAAGTAAGCATTAAACTTTGTTTGTAAAATGAATTGTGACGTTAATGTTTTAGTGGTCTGATATAGTATCCTCATACAGAACTTTATTCTTTCTTTTATATAGAAAGACTGAAAGAAAAAAGTTGATATACTTGCATTTAAATATTAAATTCTGTTTTCGAGGGAAACACTACAAATCCATAGGGAGAACTTGTGGTGATTAAATTGCAGGCTGTAGAAAGGTTTATCCACTCCCATGGTAACCAACACAACAAACTGGAAACACAATAATGGAGGCCAACCCGTTTAAAAGTTTTCTGCCATTCAGCAATAAGGAAGCATTTGTCATAGAAGTGAAATGTGTGCTTTGATTCCATCCTTCTGTTTTCCTACTTCTACGGAAGTCTGTGATACATATCAGGCTTTTACAAGATCAGGATTTCTGGAAAGCATCAGTCAGTCAGGAGATCTTTCTAGGCAGGTTCAAGACGAGAAGCAATTATTTTAGCAAAATTGAAAGGATTTACATGTGTTATGTGAATTTAATTTAAATTCAGAGCAAGTAGTCCAAAACTTAGATTTTGCATTAAAACATTAAATAAAATGCCAAATAAAATGTATTTAGTTAACTTTCCATTTGTTTAAGTTTATTATAAACGTAATCTATATTTTACATCATGATGTTTTTTCAGTTGATCATATTGTTAACTGAACACATTTTCATGGAAATTTTATTTAAAATGTTAGCAAATTGGTGGAATCATATTAATTATTAGAATTCTCATTCGTATATAGGCCTTTATGCAAACCTATTGAACTACAATTTTCAAAAATGTGCAAACTATTTCTTCAACAATTATTTGTTCCCAGTAAGTTATTAGTATTAACCAACATCTCCTTTTCTACAGATACCCCTCTGGACTGTGAGGTTTCTGTCTGGTCACCTTGGGGTCTTTGTAAGGGTCACTGTGGTGAGAAAGGGGTAAAACACAGAACTCGCTATATTCACATGCATCCTGCAAACAATGGGGCTGCCTGTCCACCCCTTGAGGAAAAGAAGCTTTGTATCCCTGACAACTGTGTGTGAATATAAAGAGGACCTACCATCCATACCTCATCCACAGAGAACAATCTACTGGTTAACAGCTTTAAAATGAGACTTTATAAAGGGAATGACTTTGTCCTTTTTAACTATGATGTTGTGAATGAGTTAACAAGCCTAAACATGGTAATGAATGGGCTAGGCAACATATCCCAAGTTAAAAAGAAGACTTAAGTACCCAAAGCAAATTCTCAGTAAGTGTAACACAACTGAGAGTCAGATATGAGAAACTGACAGTTCTATACTTTCAATACAGCAATATTTGCTCTAATAGCAGAAGTTCATTGGTTGAGTTTGCTGTACGTTTCACACTGTCCTCATGCAGTTCATGGAGTCTGGTGCTCTCTGGTGGAAAAAACCTTAAAAATGATCAAACTCAATAAATGAGATAAAGATGTTTAGTAAAAAATACTCTGTTCTCCTTAAAACATGTTGCATCAGTGGATGATATCTGTACATTAATTGCAAAACTGTATATAAAATTGTACATAAAAATGAATAAATCCTTCTGAATTCCTCTGAATTTATCATGCTTGTGTGAAATAATTATTATAATTTCCTAAAAGATATTTACTGCAATAATCTGTTAATCTATTTGAACATGTAAGTCATATTTAAAATGTCTGAATACCAATGATCAAATGATGCCAGATATTTTCTTATTTCACTATTCAAGGCCATTTTTTGCATTGTATATTAATAAGCATTTCAGTCATTCTCAGGTTTATGATCATGGATGTGATGTGTTTCTAATAAATTACATCTGGTTTGATATTTTGTTTTCTAATGCACAATATTTTCAACTGTGACTTGAAATATTTTTGAGCCCCTTTTGTCTTTTATTAATATACATAAAACTACATATCTTAACAAAACAAGACAGATACTTGCCTATTTCTATCCACATATTTAGGTATCTCCCTAGTCTTATCATGACTTTCTATTTTCCTTGTTTAAACATGACTCTACAAACAGCAGCTGTAGATTTCTCACACTAACCCTGCTGGGCACATAAAGCTTTACTGCTGTCCTGTTATTGTTATTTGTAGCTTTCTTACTTTAAAAATGAACTGTTTTACAGCAGTGAATATGAGACTGACAGGCCTGCTGCTAGCCAGTTGTGTCATTTTGGCTCCGGCAATGTATTTTGATTTAGGAGAACAGGAGGAAAAGTGTATCATTGAGGAGATTCCAGAGGACACACTTGTGACAGGTCAGTGAAGATGAATTTTGCTGTTATACAATGTTACATATTTACTCTATTACACAACATGAATCAGTTATTTAATCCTGAATAGTCATGGGACACTTTTATTCATATGCTGTTTATACTAAAACATGATTTAATATTCAAATCAAAATCGAATCCTACTTTTTATGCGTATAGGACATTTATTGTTTACTTTTTGCTTGTGCTTTTGTTTGTATGCAGTCCAAACATCAAGATAAACTCTGGAGGCAAACTTAGATAATTTGTGTGATACATTTGGCCTACTCTTATCAAGACAACAACAGACTGTTAAACATACCAGGTCAGAGACTATTTGGAGGCTAACATCTACTAAACTGATCAGAGATCTGACATAAATAGTTCAATTTAGCAAAAATAAATGTAATTAAATATGCTGTAACATGGCATCTGGAATTATAAAAGGACTAAAACTAATCAACAAGGGTATTCACTTTTGTAGGTAAAGGAACTGCTCTGCACAAAAGAACTAATCCTAGCAACTGTTGTAATAAGGACTATAGTATCCTGCTTCTCCCTTCAGGTGTCTTTCTGCTAGAGTACTGGGATGAAAATAAGAAGTCCAATATCCCACACCTTGGTTTGACTGTGACTGTCAGAGACCCAAGCCATGCGGTCTGAAGCATTCAACTCTTCTTGCATAAATGATAATTATACAACAAAACTCTTAACTGTTGCCACCTGCAACAATTCCTCTAAAACATTCTGTCATATGCAGGTGGTCTTGTTAAAACGCTTTGGGAGATTTGGAAAATTCACCTTTACATCCCATGCTTCTGGTCAACATTTCTTGTGCATGCAGTCCAACTCCACAAGGTTCTCTGTGTTTGCTGGAGATCGTCTGGTGAGTTGTGAAATGCTGTTGCCTCATATACTGAATTAAACATGCTTAAAATATCAGCTAGTTGTGCTCTTACTTTTCTATTTATGTACAGAAAGTGCATTTAGATGTTCAGATGGGTGAGCATACCATTGATCCAAATGCTGCGAAGGCAAAAGACACCATGAAAGCAATGGAGTACAACTTGCAACATCTCATTGACCAGATGCGTTACATTAGCAGGCAGCAAAATTTCCAAAGGGTAAGCAAACAGAGGGAGGGTGGCCTGACAACAAAATGTTACCATATTAATTGCTTGCCAGGATGAGAATAAGAACCAGACCAAGTGTCATCTGTCCACATTTTCCAAGGTGTACTTACTGTCTAGTGATTATGTGCAATTTGTATCTGTTTATTTTACTGCGACCAGGAACGTGAGGAGAAGTTTCGCCAAATGAGCGAGGAAACAAATGGAAACGTTTTGTGGTGGGCCATTATTCAGACATCAATACTCCTCTCTGTTGGAATCTGGCAAATGAAAAACCTCAAAAACTTTCTTATTGAAAAGAAGTTGGTTTAGCTTTATGAAATTACTAACTCTGTTTGGATAACTCTAACATTGTTAACATGTTAACTATAACATTTTTTAAAGCATATTAATAAATGAGTAAGTCTAAATTATCTCATCTGAGCACAATACCCTGGAATGATCATGCCATTTTAATAAATTCATAATATAGCCTTACTAAACAGGCCTACCTACATATTTTATTATTATTTTGTGTGTGTGTGTTTCTTTGTTTTATTCCACTTTAACAGTGTTATGGACCACTCTGGACTACGGAACCTCATTTCCTTTCAACATATGAAAGCTGAAAAAATAAGCATTACACTGACACATAGATTGTTACGATAGGAAAATATTTAGCTGAGATACAACTATTTGAAAATCTGAATGGGTTGGTAAATAAATAAATAAATAAATAAATAGAGGCTAAAACCGAAAAACAATTAAAATTTAATTTATTTACGGTAGGAACTTCGAAAAATAACTTTAAGTAACGTAATCTTTACTTAGCCTAATGAGTTTTGATATTGAAGAAAAAATCGACAATTTGACTCATGCAATGTATTAGCTATTGCTACAAATATAGGCTACCCTAGCTAGGCTACTTATGACAGATTTTGTGGTCCAGGGTCACATTTATTTGAAAAAAAAAAGGTTTTAATAGTTTTCACCAATATTTGAAGCCCTTTAATTACTACAATTATTATTAATATAATAAAACTATCACTGGCGTCAAAAAAGAAGATGCAGTAACGTTAACAGAAATAGACTATCAAATATTTTTGTTTCGTTGTTTTAACAATAAATGTGCAATTAATCATGATTTCGTTGTCGTGTTTTGGAGGAAACAACGGTCAGAATTTTAGTTTATTTAAACTTTTGAGGCGTGCGTGATTACGTCACCGTGACGTCGTCGTTTCAAAAAGCGTCAGGAAACTTGCTAATCTTTTATGATTACTAATAAACGTAAAATTTAGTGTACACGCGACTGACAGCGTGCAAAAAAAGTTACAGGTATGTGTTTTATTCTAGAGATTTACTGACCACAGCACCTTTTGGGCATGTTTTAACTCCTCAGTAACATTTTATACATTATTTTGTATAGTTGGCTCAAACGCTGCTTCCACCATTTGATACACTCGTTTGATATACATTTAATCAATTTCTTTTTATTTCCATATTTCATGTCACTCATTCTTCCCTCAGAGATGAAAAAAGTGTATTTTATAAACACCGTGTTTTAAACGGAATAAACTAAGTTACTACGTTATATGGTGATAGCAGCAGTTTTGCCATTAAAGGCATATCTTACAGTAATTTTAGACATGTATAGCTTCTTTTGGTTAAAAGGCTGTGCAAGTAGAGAGTTCAGTTAAACAATGTTGTTGTACACAAACAGAATAATGTCTCACTGGATTTGCTGTAACTCGTGCTTCGTGTCACCTGGTCCTGAGCGTCAGCTTGCAGTCACAAACTGCGGTCACATCATCTGTAATGTTTGCTTTCAGAGAGGTAGCACACGCAACTAACATTGTATATAATATATAATATGATTATTTACATTATAATTATATGCAGTATTATATTTTACACAATTATAATGATTGTTAATATTAAATACGACATTTTAATTTAACAATGACATTTGTTGATAATGTATTCAGACTTCAGAATGGTATGATAATGCTGGCTTTACGTAATAATAAGAGCATCGAATAAATGTGTGCATATACTGCCCTCTGCTGGAAGCAATATAGTTCTACAGGGATGGTGTATTTGTTTTCCCTTTTAGGAAAGCAGGGTATATGCATCATTTGCAAAGCAACGTGTCAGATCTCCCCACTGTCTGATAAAGTAAGATTATTTATTTATTTGTGTGTGTGATAAAGATTAATTTTAATGAGCTGTGTCACTAATCTGTGTATTGTTCACACAGAGTAGCTCTGAGGTGCAAGAGCTTTTCTCAGATATCAGTGCAGCTGCAGTCAAGTACTTCTCAGAGATAAGCAAGGTAATCCTATACATAAAGTGGGTAAATTACAGCTATGTTAATCATGGATTCAAGGATTAAAGTCATATTTATTATGCTTTGCAGGTTTTACAGTTTCAGGGCAGACACCAGAAAAGATTATTGTCTCACTATCAGCAGAAGGTGAGAGCATCTTGCCCTTAACATGACTAGCTCTAATACTCTAATACTACTGCTAATATGGCTTAGTTATTCCAAATCAAATAAATACCAAATAAAACAGATTGAAAGAATGAAGGAGGATGGACTGAAAATGCAACAAGAGATGCAGAAGATGTCCAAGTAAGTATGAGTTCTGCATTATGCATTTCAACTGTATTATTATTATAAATTTTTTCTTATTTCTATTGCTTTCTACTTTGTGCAGGAAAATTTCAGAACAAAATGCTTACATATCCAAGTTAGAGATGACCGTTCAAAGGTATGTCAATATGAACTATAAAAAGAGATCAGATTTCTTTATATCAAATTAAAATATACCTGTATAATAAAAAGAAAATATATTTCTGGGAAAAAGTAATTTCATAATATACAATGGCTCACCATCAAGCCTTTTATGATGTAGATGAATTTGTTCTTCATCAGAAAAGATTTGGAGACTTGTTAAATTAATCCAAATCTGTTCTGATAAAGAAACAGACACTCCTCTACATGTTGGATGGATTTATTTATTTTACAATATTTTAATACATAATATTTAAGTAGAAAGAATGCATTAAATTGACCAATAATTATACTAAATGCATTTATAATATTGTAATGAAAGATGAATAAAACCTGATATTTCTTTTCATCATAGAATCATGAAAAATATTAAGCACCACAACAATTTTCAACTATGAGAAATACCTCTTGAGTAGCAAAGTAGCATATGATTTCTGATGAATCATGTGACAGTGAAGACTTGAGTAATGGCAGCTGACAATTCAGCTTTATTGAGGAATTAATTGCATTTTAAAATATATTCAAATAGTTGAAAAGCTAGAGGAAGCAAATGCTTTTTATGGACGTATGGATGTAGGAACAGAGGGTCTGGAGAAGAGAACGCTGTAAACATGTCATTTATTAATATAACACGTGTCGTTAAAATCATTCCAGTTCAAGACTGGCATTGCAGTTCAACAGAGATTTACAGTCAGCAAGCCAGAGACAAGGTGCGTTTTAGCTTGCTTGTTTTTAGATGAACAAATTGTTCAGATTGTTACAGTTTTGTAGGTAGTTAAAAATAGTTTAGGCCTAGTAACTTTGAAATAGGTCCATTTTGTGAGTTATCATACCATTCCAAATTGCTGTTTCTCTGTTTATTTCAGCTTCCCCAGTGACCAAGATTCCCTATTCTTCCCCACTTTCAATGTCACAATCCTTGTCCTCCGCTAGCCTGTGAGTAAATGATCAGCTTTCATCTTTAAAGAAAGTTTAAACTACGTTTTAGAGTGCAAGTAAACATTTAACAACTTGTAAAATGACTGTTAGTTTCACATTTCACATGGTTTTGTAATTCTTTATTTTTATATTCGATTCAATAACACTGAATTGCTTTATAATTAACTGCACAGAACAAAAGTGATGTGATAGAGAAATGTATACTTTATTTGATTACATTCCAGCTGACTTTGTTTGATGATTTCTCTGAAAAGTCATTAACATTCCATGGAATGTCTATGAAATATTATCTGTCATGTCTGCTTTTCCAGAATAGTCTGTGCTTTAATCACTGAATAATTTGATTGTGATTGTAAAGTGTGTTTGGTTGTTCTTTCTCAGAGATGAGCGCATAGAAATCAACAGCAGGGGGCACTCTCGCAAAGTAAACTCCATTTCTTTTTCTGTATACTGTGTCATTTACTATAGAGTATTGTATATACAGCCCTGTTGTGATTATGCCTGTGTTTCATAATTTAGCCTGAAGTCCTAAGTAGAATTTGTCTCAGAAGCTCACAGAAGGACTGCCGAATAGGTTTGTCATTTCAAAATTGCTGGTTTTGGTTTTTGGTCACCTAAACTGCGCTGTATTCTGGGCCAATGCTGCATAAACCTCTTAGACAAGTCTTGAAAAGTAAGTCATCTATTTTTTTCTTTAAGGCTACTACATAAAGTCAGTTATAAAAAGGGGGAATGGTCTAATTTGGATTAAAAAAAAAAAATAGGACTATGTATCTACTTGCAAACTTGGTTGAAATAGTCTTTTAAAGAGTCTAATTATTAGTGAATTAATCTAACAAAATGATCTTTAAAATAAAATATAGCAATCATTTTTAGTATTTTTATTAACTAAACATTTTCATTAACTGAAAAAAACCCTTAGTTAAATATATTTTCATTATCATACAATAAATTGTACGCTATATTGTAATACAAACATTAAATAATATAATACTATAAATATCAATAAAATAAAGCAGCAATTACCAAAGAGAGCGGACTGAATTCAATTATTTTTGGTGATGGTTTCATTCTAAATTACTAACATAGCAATAAAAGATTAAAACACTTAAAGTTTTACATACTTTCATTAAAAAGCAGTTGGTTTTGATAGCAATAATTAAATTTTCCCAGTGGCAAATATATTCCTTTGAAAAGAATGGATAATGCTTCTAACATGTTAAAAGCAGCACTCATACCTCAATGATATCAACAATCCATTTCTACAATCTCGCTGTATACTTTGTTCTGCAATGAATGGTCTCCTCCATTTAGGTTCAGTTCTTCACAGAGCATCAAGTCAGAGCTCTATGGGTAGCCATTCAGCACCATTCAGCGCCACTGTCAGGTATTTCTTCCACTAAAGAATGACTCCACTGTCTTGTATCTTGGAATACTGTTCTATCTTACTATGGATGCCCAGAGTAACAGGAGAAGTATCTCTTGCAGTAGGGAATTCTCCAGTGGTCTACGGGAGCCAGTGATGAATCCATCCCCTAACGTGGCCTACCGCAGAGAGTCAGCATGGGAAACGCCTGTGTTCAAACTACCCTCGGCCTACAAATACGGCTCTATGTCCTCTCTGGGACCCCCACAATGACAAACACTCTTGTCCAAAAGCAATACGGATAATCGCATCTCACAAAGCTGTTCTATTTTTACCAGACACTTTTATGCAAAAGTCATCAGGCCTATTAATGTAATCACTATCCAGGCCTCGAGCAATGAACACACTGCAGCACTGACCTGTAACTGACTCGTATATATGACGCCGCAATGCATTAACGCTGCCTCTCAGTGAACAGTGAACATCTGTGCTCTTGTTTCCATAAATGTATCGTAGCAATTAATCACAGACCCTCGTTGAACAGTTTGTGAGTGTGAATTTTAATATGCCATTTTGCGCATGACTCGCATTGTGTTAGCAGCATGTGCTGTTAATCACATCCAAAATGTTCTCTGCAGCATGTTTCTCTTCTCAACACACTGATGCCATTGTACTGAAGTGTTCAAACCCTGTTTGCATTGATTAAAATGATGCATCTGATAATGTAGCTTGAGTTCGTTTGGGGTTCTTCTGTTGTTTCTTGTTTGTTATCTCGGTATCTCATCAAAAATGAAGTTGTGATAGGCATCTAATCAAATCTTGGGTTCAAAACAAACAAACTAATCAGCTAGGGTTTGGAGGAGAAAAATGTTTGTGTACATGTTTCACACTGCACTAGATAAATATGAGCAAACAAGGCCTAACTGAAGGCTTGCTTAAAATATGCTGCTAATTTTGTAGGTCCTTAAAAGTCCCACCTTGACTAAGTTTATTAGATTCTTGATTTTTAAGTTAGGCAAAAATGATCTTTTTATGCCCATAAAACACATGCTTTTTCATTGAAGCATCATTCATGTTGCACAAATGGAAGTTTAATAGTAATGCTTTAGTCCTTACAATATAGATAGAGAGACAAAGCACAAATATAAATGGCCTAAAATTAGAAGATATCAGACTAGATTAACACAAAACCATTTCAAGAATACATTACCCACTTACGTATAGTTGTATGTATAGTTTTTAAGTAAATAATATAAAACTTTTGTGTTCTACTTATAAAAAAAAAGTCATACAAGTTGATTAAATAACAGACTTTTCATTTCTAGGTAAACGATTACTTTAAATATTTGAACAAACCCTCAACTACAAATTTAAACAATAGTAACATTAATGCTTGACTTGGCAAACGGCACTAATTTTGGTCACTCCCCTGCTGGCCTCACAGCCAGGGTGTAGGCTAATCTAATGTAACATTTGGAAAACTAGCCATAATGCCCACTGAGGAGCAAGTAAATGAGGAATATTTACAGTCGCAGTGCTTCTTCCTGTTGCAGTCCCAGAGCTCTTGTTACTTATGGAAAACCGCAAAAACTAAATGAGTTCCAGCACCTTCAAATGTCAAACGCCTCCAGTTACTCCAAATATATTGTCTAAAAAACAATCCTTATAAATCTAGTGCCGCATACAGTAGAGCTGATGAACACTTTAACACTCTGTAAATCTGAAGAGCTGTGACAGCGTAAAGTGTGCAGTGAAAGAAGAGACGGTTATACCTTGAGGGCTTCGACTGATCAAAAGACAGCAGAGATAGTTCCACTGTCATATCTGCCATGTTGCACAAGCTGCTGAGAAAGATGGCACAATTACATTAAGTACAGCTCCTTAAAAGTTTGTCTTTGATTCGTTTAGGAAGCGAATGTCTCAAGGGGACAGGATATTAAGATGACAAATGTTTTTTAAACACCAATTTCAGGCAACGACGTAATTGCACATTTAATCATATTTAAACCAACATAGTATAAATCATGTATTATTAATGCAAATGTCCCTGTTGTTCTTTCTTAAGTTTGGTTCTATTTTATATTATTTATAGACATTCGTATGCACACACATGCACTGTATGGTGTATGTGGTGCATACAGTAAATGGAAAATGTTCTAGTGATTTGCCGTGCATTATGCATCACTTCGTATTACACTTCTTCTCACTTTACCTTTAATAGTTTGTGTTTCCTCTGGTCATTCTGCTAACAGCACATCTGGTTGCCGTTTTCTCCTGATGTGGTGGTGTACTTTCATGAGGTACTGTGAGCGAGCGTGTGTGTTTACAATAATCACTTCCCACAATTACTACAACTCAAGGAAAAAAACTTGTTGGAGGCAGTTAAGTTTCCAGGCTGCTCACCTCTTTGGAATGCAAAAGAAACTCACAAAAATCCCAGATGAAGCTGTACCGGTGAGCACAGGCCCTTTAACAGTTTGATAAAGTAAAAAGTAATGAAGATAGAACTGAATTAGGCTTGCCTCACTTATTAAAGTGGTGTGTTTGGATTCAGTACCGGGAGCTTAAGGTCCCATGTGTACAAAGTGCAGTATGTTATAATAGGTTCATCTGAGACAATGGCACACACACACCTGGAACTCATTAGCCATCCATATGCAGAGAAACAGGCTATCGCGAGCGCTCACCTCTCTCCGGGTTTTGGGACTAAAAATGCAGAATTTCAACTCCAGTTATACACAGCAAATATAGCACTGAATCTAGGCTAGCTGATGTTAAAGGTAACTGGAATGGTGGTGGTTTTGTGCGTTTCACTGCATCACCGCAAATCAAGCAGTGGATGGGCATAAAGTTTCAAATGGCTAACTATAGCTTGATGAAATGGCTGTAATTGAACGCCTGGTTACATATGTTTGCCTTATGAACTCTGTTAAAGCAGTAGCGTGATTGAACAGTGGCTTAACTGTGTTGTACAGACGTTGAGGATGCATTATGCGCTTCATTAAAAGACACGCAGTTGTGTAATTTCACCATTAGGATGAAGCTGACTGAATGTGAGGGACAGTATGGAAAAAGCTTCCTAGTTTTGGAATAGCAAAATACCATATGCTATGCGTGCTATTTTTTCAGTACTACCGTGCAGATTATGTGAATGTTTGGAGGGTGATATTTAGCACAATGCATCCCAAAATGCACTCATGCACAACATTTCTTTTTGATGAAATTGAATGAAATTGCCTTATTTTATCATGCTCCCAAAAGATATGTGCATTATATTTCCATATTTCTTGTTATTTATAAGTGTTTATTTTAATTAATTAATTACAAATTATTAATTACAAATTATTTATTTATTGCGTACCATAGTAGCAGTTTTAAGAAGTAAAAAACATCCTTTAAATAACAGCACTTATTATATAATAATATAATTTATATTTGCATACTTTAAAACTATTTACTGAAATGCAAACTGAATGTCATGTTTTTGGACGATGTTAATTCCAATTAAATGAAAATGTATTATAATTTAAATACAAATTAAATACACTTAGCAGATTTTGTATTTTATTTATTTTAAATTTTCTTTGCAATTAGTTGTAGTTGTGTGCGCGTGCATGTGTGTGTGTGCATGTGTGTGTGTTTGACACCTAAGCGCACCTTTACATGAAAAATTCTTGTGTGGTTAAAGTGTACTGCTGATTGTACTGAGAAAAAAAATATAATATCGATGGGGTGTATTTGTAGAAATTCTTATACGCCCAAAATCATTAGGACATTAAGAAAGATCATGTTCCATGAATATTATTGTTTGTAAATTTACTTCTGTAAATATATTAAGCTTACATTGATTACTTGATTACTACATTAATTAGTAATATGCATTGCTAAGAACTTTATTTGGACAACTTTAAAGGTGATTTTCCTCAGTATTTAGATTGACATTTATGACTGGTTTTGTTATAGTTTATATATATATATATATATATATATATATATATATATATATATATATATATATATATATATATATACATACAATATTTCAAATGCATTCAAATAAATATATATATCTCTAAAATATATATATATCTCTAAAATTAGCAGTGCACTACAGGTGTATCTTGTGTAGTATATGTTAAACAGTAAATCTTATTTTTAAAATGTTAGTTAAATGCAGATAATGACATACGCACATAAAATAGTACTGTGGTGGTACTAGTATCAGATGTTTCTATAATGGCACTTATGATATAATGTTATTTATAATGTACTTTTTTTTTTATCAATTCAGTGATGTCATAATACCTTTGTAGTTTTGTGCTATTTTAACAAATGTATGAAAACACTTTCATTATACACATATATCAAGAAGTTCTCTGATTGGTGTTAAAATAAAGTTAAAATGAAGAATGAAATTTTTTTAAAAACGCACCACACAAACAGCGCAAAGTGCAAAAAAGGAATGAAACTGTCATCCGGTAACCACAGAAGAAATAACATCATCATGGCAGTATGTTAGCAAACATGACACTCAAGCACCACATCAAAGACACCGACACATGCAATGAATCACCAGACTGACACACAACATGGTAGCCACCAGCCAGAATAAAAGCTGTGACATCAGGCCCTAATTACAGCGTTATTCTAGCTGAAACACTCCGAAAATATGGACTTTATGTTTTACATTGCAGAATTGGAATATGAATTGAAATGACAGTGACGTTGCGCTATTTGCACTGAGCCAGGGTAAACGGAGAGGAATATTTATATGTAATGCATGTCAAGAGACAAATACATTACTAACAGGAACATTAGGAAACTATGTGTCAGACACCACTGAATCACTGAATCATTTAAACCCCCAATGCTTGACGCAAACACATGAAACCACATGATGAGCCTCATATTTCATACCACATAGTATAAACTGGATACTCCACTTAGATGACAGGTAGATAATAAATCTATGAAAAGACCAACTGTATGACATTTTATATCCTCTTTGCACATCACTAATAAAAACATATTACAGTATCACTGAGCTGTTTTAAATTATTTTGCATATGGTATTAATCAAAGTACCTAATGCATCATTAAAACACAATCCCTCGGTTTTCAGCCTAGTCCTAGACTAAACTGTAAATCCGAGCTGCAACTGAAAGAAACTTGCACTGACCGATCTTAAAACATGTCAGTGCTGTTGGTTTGTCTTAAGATGCACACCAGAAAAGGCATCTTTATAAAAAATTACTTAAATGTCCTAACTCAACTATGACCTAATTCTGGTTTAGGTTAAAACCTATAAATTATTATTAATATTCTTATATTTTTAGTTTTCATTTTAATTTTAGCTGCATTCTTATAACTCCTGTCATGTATGTTTGTTATGTGCTTTGTTTATTTATATTTTTATTAACAATAACAAGTGAGTAGTGACTTAAAAAATAAATACTTTTTTTAATAATAATAATGATAATGTTAATAGTACAAAATAACTATATAACAAGAAGGTATCAACAGCTAATACATGTATTGGCTTTATTAGTAGCATTAGGTAAGCTATTAATTGATTATTAATATTTTAAAATAATAAATTGTTTTCAATGTCTTTCAGTGTCTCATTTTTTCTTTCTCTCTCTCGCTAGGGATTTCATGCTTCATCCAGAACATGACAGGTGATAGATGAATGTGAATGGGGAGCGATTATCATCACTCGGCCTGCCGTGATCTGCCCCGGCTGGTAATTCACCGTCTCGTGTGTTTCTTGAGTTGCCCAGTGCAACCGTTTCCAACAGTATGTCTGTTTTGTCAAGACATCCAACTCTCTAAGAGGGGCGAGGTGCGAACAGACAGTATTGTACATGTGAAATGTGCCTGAACTCTGGGGCTTCAGAGGGATTTAGGGTAATTTCCTGTACCGGGTCCAGCGAGAGTGAAATTCAGCCCTCGGGTAGGCTGTCATTGTGTCACGCAGCCTGAGAAAAATATAAATCAGACTTCCTTTGTACAGCCCCAGGGTGTACAAATGAGTTGTACTGCTTCAGTGAGATAAAGAAAACAGTTTGAGAGTTGGCATAAGTGATTGTCCAACGTTAAAACAGAGAGAGTCTTTGTGCTTTCAGCGGTAATGAATTGATTTATGCTCCATGCTTCTGACCCCGACATATTGAAACGCTTACCCAAAGCAGGTATAATTTATTGATTCGTATTAGGCTAAGCTAAGTTAGCAGAGTTTTTAGTAGGCTAAGTTAAGCATCTTTTCACAGTTAGGAGAAAACACAGAAGCGATTTTCTTGTGAAATCCGTTTTTTAATGTATAGACTACTATAGCCTGAAACGACAACAAAAAGTTGTCAGCATTTAAAATTAACCTTGTTCCACACGACACAAATGTCAATGTTAGCTATCAACACAGTCATGAATCAGGCCCACGTCATCAACTACTCATTCTCACCGCAGCTGTGATTAATGATATTGTAATTTTACAAGTGCAGACAATGTGCACGGTCATGACCTGCAGTCCTGTGAATAATTACAGGAAATAAGTTAAATGATGAGGATGCCCTTGGATGGTCGCATTTAATGCAAACAATGTGTGGCAACACCTGTCTAACACAATGACGGCACTTCCTCCGCATGGAATCCTCTGGTTTCTTTCAAGGCGCTAAAGAGGGTTTTATCTGTGTGAATGGCTTTATGGAACTTCCTGCTTAATTGTCGGCACGTTTCTCTCAAACGCCTCACTTTGGACGATAAGCATCTGTGTTATAGATTGAGGCCTTTCAGATGTCTGTTGTGGCTTCAGAGGTGGTCTGAAGGAAAAGACGGACAGGTAGGGGTTGGAAAAAGCACAGCGCTCGTGTGTTTTAACACACTTGCACAGATGTCCCACATGTGAATGGCTTTGATGACCCTGATTTCATCCCGGGCTTTCATGATGTCAGCAGGGCTGCAGAAAGATTCCTTTCCTCTAAGGCAGCTTGGCAGGATGTGTAAAGAAAGGCCGAAAGACAACACCGAGATTAAGCTGCTTTTGTCATGGTTCTGTGGCGGACTTTAAAGGCTTTGGCTCCAGTCCCATCTCACAGACACTCTTTTTTTTTGTCCCTCCTCTCACTCTCTGCATCTTTTTCTTTTTGTACGCAAGGTAAACATTTAAGGAAAACCACTGGCAACCAGTTTTAGAGGGGGTGTGTTTTTTTTTATTTTCATTCTTTCAAATGGCAGCTTTGTTGTTGTGCGAGCCATTATGACTGTTCGAAAAAGCAGAAAAGCAAACAGAGACTTCATTCTTTGAAAGAAACTGACAGGTATTCCCAGGTGTTGGCCTTACAGACACTCGGTTTCAGCTTGCTCGTCGCTATACATGAAGAACTGCAAGAGCAGAATCAGGTTATTTTTGAAGCAACAAGTAGTGCTTTCAAAGCTGTGTGGTATTGTAGCTTCCTGATTACTCCAAATCCTTCCTGTTGCATACAAATGCACAATTTGTAATGGAGAATGACATTTTAGAATAATAGTATTACACTAACATTCAAAATATTTGGAATCAACACTGGGAAAAATATTGTAAAATTCACAGTAACTTTATGGCAATTTAGATTGCCTGCAAGACTATAAATTAACAAAGGTACTGTGAATCATCAAGTAAAAAACAGTACAAGTGTGAAAACAGCAAAACAAGTAACTTAGTACAGTTACAGTTCCTGTAATAACATGCACATCCTGAGTTCAACGTGTTTCTGGGTGAGCATATTTTGTTGACCCTGGAACAACATTTTCATCCAAAAGTTTTGTCTTGACCATATAATCTTGACCTAAACCTAACCTTACCCAAATCATAGATGAATGACCCTGCTGTACAAGCACCAAACCCTCATTGTAAGCCTAAACTTCACAAAAACTATAAACTGGTTCTTCAAATTTCGTTGGCTAATCAGAATGTTGTTTCAGGGTCAACAAAGACATTGACCCAGGAACATGTACAACTCAAAATCAGTTTCTGTATAATAATGCCATGCAATGAGTTAATGCATTTCATTTAAAGGCATAGTTCATCCTGAAAATAACTAACATAATCGAGGTTCAGAAACATCACAAGAAGAGCAGTAAGATTATCAGTGTGACATGGTTCAAACTTAATTTTATGAAGCTAGGAAAATATTTTTTGTGCACAAAAGACAACAATAATGACTTTATGCAACAGCTGGTCTCCTCCACGTCACCCTGGCACAGCTGACACAAAACAACATTAACTGTTTACATTCAGTGGATACTCTCCAAAATGTTGCCAGGATGACAGGGAGGAGACAACTTGGATGGATATATTTTTTTATATTTCTCCTTGCTACATTTGTGGACCTCATTTTATTTGAGTCCATTACAACAGAATATTTGTTTCTTTTTTTAATGAAATGAATGTGAATTAACTAAAAAGACTAAAAATCTCTCAAATGCAGAAAACTTCTAACAACAGCACACATGCATGGAATAATGAAATTAGCAAGGAATTTATCCCTACTAGAAGCTCCACAGCCTTTACATAAAGCAATTGGCCATGTGAGAGTTATACTGTAATTGGATGATGGAGCAATGAAAGAAGATTACTTGGTCCATGTACATCTCCTAATAGCAATGGTGTTTCCTGATGTTCCCTGCAGTGGCCTCTTTCAGCAGAAGATGGACCCTGCCCCAATTCAGGAATTGTCCAGGATCATTTTAAGGTGTTAGCCTTCAGATTCCCCAGATCTCACTCCAGCTGAGCATCTATGAGATGTGCTGGACTAACAAATTCTATCCATGTAGAACCCAGCTTGCAACTTGCAAGACTTGAAGGATTAGTTCATTCCAGAATGAAAAGTTCCTGATAATTTATTCACTCCCGTTTTATCCAAGATGTTCATGTCTTTCTTTCTTCAGTTGAAAAGAAATCAAGATTAATGGAGAAAACATTCCTGGATTGTTCTTCATACAGTGGACTTGAAGAGTTGAAGGTTGTAAATTGCAGCTTCAAATGGCTTTACACGAACACAGCCAAGGAGCAAGGGTCCTAGCAAAACAATTTGCCATTTTCTAAAAAGAAAATTTAATTTTTTACGCTTTTAACCACAATTGCTCGTCTTGTACTAACTCGACTTACACATTATATAATCACATTGGAAATGTCATGCACTCTTAGCTCTTTGTCTGTGTTCTTCAGTTTGAAAAGGTGGGGTAGAGTGAAAACACCTCATTTTCTCCTCCAATTTCAAAATCGTCTGATGTTGTTGTTTTACCTGTTTTTTTAAAGGACATTTGATGTTCCTTCCACGTTAAATTTGAAAACACTGGGTTTGTACTTCCGCCTATGTTATGTGCAAACTTTCCATAATGCAAGTAAAATTGTATACAAAGATATTGTTATATATACTATATATATATATATATATATATATATATATATATATATATATATATATATATATATATATATATATTTTTTTTTTTTTTTTTTTTTTTTTTCAATGACCAATCATTTCACTAGATCATTTTTATTCAGCTGTGGTTAGCCCTGAATCTGCAGTTTGGGCCTTCAACCAACTGGATCCCATTAAAGTCCACTATATAAAGTCCTGGAAAAATTTCTTTTCGACTGAAGTAAGCAAGACAGGAACATCTTGGATGACATAGGGGTGAGCAGATTTTCAAGAAATTTTAATTCTGGAAGTGAACTAATCCTTTTAAGGATCTGCTGCTAATTTTTACAGAAAGGTCATTCCATCAACAGTCATTCCATCAGAGCTGTTTTGGCAGCACCTACACAATATTAAGCTGATGGTTTTAATGTTGTGTCAGTGTCATTTAATGTAGTTGTTATTTTTAAGGTTCTAATAATATTCTGTTACTTAGACAGTTGTTACAAAATTGACCAAATTTAATGGTATTACAAATAAAGATACAAATTGCTAAACAGCAGATATTTTGCTGAATTTGAAAGAAAATGACACACTCAACACATTTTCTTACCTGGTGAACAAGAGCTTTATCATTTTATGATAATTATAAAATGATTTTAATGTTTCAATGTGACAAACATATATATATTTTTTTACATAAAAACAGGCCAGACTGTACAAGATTGTCCATACAGAGATAACTAATTAGGACCGTTGTGTTATTTTTTTTCAACAGCACATAAATATTTAACACTTGATATATGCTACATAGCTTACACTGCAGCTAAGGGAAAACAATGCTATGTATACTCATATTTGGTTTAAAACATCTAGATAATGCCCAATTCAAAGCATTAAAACATTGCTTACAAATAAATTAACTACTTTAGAATCACTATAGTTTTACAAGGTTTCCTCTTTTGGCAGGTTTTCTTAAAATAACAGGGGCGATGAATTTAAAAAATGTTATGCTGAAGTAGCTAGCAGATGTCTGGGATAAGTGCATTCCTGTTTTCCCGCAGTCCTTTCAGCATAGACCTTTTACCAATGAACATCACGGTAAACACATGCACGGACAATGAGCTTCAGTCTAACATTTGTTTTTGAAACTCTGACTCACTTCTGTAAATATTAAAGGGGAGCCATTACATGAGCAGTCAAAGGCATTTTACACAGTCTTCATTATAGTGGTCAAGCTTATGAAAATACAACTCCCCTTTCACATAAAAAAAAAAAAAAACAAGGCCATAGAGGAACTATGGAATTGCGGTACCTCAGGTTATTCAGAGCAAGCCCTGAAAATAAAATCACAAAGTTAATGAAAACACAAGAAACCCTTGCCAGTACGTACAATGCCAAAATCTCATCATATCTTTAGTTATGATTTAACCAGGGCTCAAGGATATTCTCTTTTTCCATTAAAGATACAGTTAGAAAACTAGACTGAACCTACACCTTTTTTTAAATTGAAACATGGTACACCATACCTGCAAAAAACAGCATGAACATACGCTCTCATGCATTCAATCAGTCTTAAAAGGTATAAACTGTTACAGGAAATAAACTGTAACTGGATCTCTCAATATCTGCAAACAATTTTCTTATGCATGCAAACGGACGTTTCACTGAGATTTGGTGCTAATCCAAAAAAATCCATTTGGCCCCATCCACAAGATTAGTCAATGGGCTTATGAAAAAACGTATTAAAATACCGGCGCATAAGTTTGTGGCTGAATCGCAGTTTGAAAGCAGACTGAAGAGAACATACATGTCTTTTGTCCCATACAAATCTGCAAAATTGTTTGTTCTGTCAGCAGTGCTTCTGTGAAACATTTCTCCATTTCAAAACAGACTCAAATATCGTCATTTGTTCACTAGCATTGCCCTTTTCCAGCCCACTGTTCATAATGTCTTTATGCTTGCGGTATTCAGAGCGAAGGACTGGTTAGACTGCAAAAACATGGCTCAATTGTCTTTCCATTGTCCAGGTTTTGAGCAGAAATGTTTGTTTGAGGAAGCCCTTGTCCATTCTGGCCAACATGCTGCCCTATTTTGGTGACAAAATGTTGGGTCAGAGACTGAAGAGATAATCAACCAGAGGTCTGTAAGTATGAAGGCTAACATTGGTAGTGGATGTGTTGGTGCTGGTGAATTTTGCCGTCCACGTGTGAGTGAGTATGTGTGTGAATGTCTGAATAGATCTTTGGGTAGACTTTGGGAGCAGCTTGGGACAGCAGAAGCTGTTGTTGTTGCTGCTGAGCCAAATACTCATCATAAGTGACGGAGCCGATGCAGTCTTTATCGGAAGCCGCGAGCGCCCGCTCTCTAGGTGGCTGCCGGTGGCCATTGGGTAAGCTCTGGGCTGAAATTATAGCTCCTGAGGAACAGTGCTTCCTGGACTGGCAGAACCAGAGCAGAACAGTGCCCAGAATGAAGACCACTCCTGCTGGGATGCCGATGATGACGGGCCAGGGAAGGCTGGGAGGCAGAACAGATGGGATCGGGGAGAATGGTGGCTTTGGGTCTAGATGTGAACAGAGATGAGAAAACCACAATATAAAGAACAACAAAACTGACTATTTACAAGGACTATAAATCAATTGAAAATTAAAGTTTAAACTTAATTTAAAACTACCATTTCCAATCAAATTAAAATATGCTAAAAATGCTTTTAGGTCCTACAGCATGAGGAACCTTGACTAAATAGCTTATTATAAGTGAACTTCAAGGAAACATTAAAATGCTACTAAAAACGTCACAAAAATAATACTGACCAGGAAGAACAGTAAGGAAGGCGCTACGGAAGCTGTAGCCCATGGTATTTGCCCCAAGGCAGATGTACATGCCAGCGTCCTCCTCCTTGGCTCGTGTGATAAGTAGCTTGTTCAAATAGGAGCCGTCTGGTCGTGACCACACTTCACCCGTGGGCAACACAACAAAGCGATGGTCTCCGACCTCAATGGTAGAGTTGTACTTGCTCTCACCGCCTGGTTCGACCCTCTTTAGCCACTGGATAACTGGCTTGACATCACTGCGTACTTTACACTGGAACGATGTGGTGCCACCATAGTCTACTGTAGTGTTTACT
Organism: Puntigrus tetrazona; assembly: GCF_018831695.1. Lineage (NCBI taxonomy): Eukaryota > Metazoa > Chordata > Actinopteri > Cypriniformes > Cyprinidae > Puntigrus > Puntigrus tetrazona. The sequence goes on along the minus strand of NC_056712.1, from coordinate 2,628,691 downwards.
GGATGAGTTCCTGTCAAGATGGGCTTGGAATTTGTGCGCTCTGTAATGAAATAAGGACAGTTTTTTTTTTTACTAATCAGCATTTAACACAATCATGGGTCTTTATGGCACAGATTGTTCTAGATGCACATTTTTCTATTAAATAGTTCTATAAAATAGATTCAGGCTATTTTGAAAAAAAATCTCTACTGAGAGAGATGAATGAACCTCTCCCTGTAGTTGTAAAGTTAGCAAATGCAGCAAGTTGATATGGAGCAGCAATAAAAACCGGAAGCACATAAATAAATTGGCTGCTATTACACCGTATAATATATATTTAGAAAACCATAAAAAATGCAATATAGATAATATATAAAAACTGTAAGAATACTTAAAATATCAATTCCTTATCATGCATATATATAATAAGCCATTAACTGATTGAAACACTATGGCTGGTGCTGCCGTGTGTTAGTGCTGCTAATAAAGAATGCTAACATTGTTTGTTAGGAATGATTGGGTCCTAAACTCTGACAGTATGCCAGACAGCTGTTAATCCCCCTTGAACAGCATCCAGCAACAAGAGAAATAATGTTAAACTGCTGTTAAACTGTTGCTGCATGTTCATTCTTTCAATCCACACTATACAAGTGAATCATAAAAAAGCTCCATTGCATTCCAGGACAACATCAAAGAGATGAGGTGGATGACTCACGGATGACTTCCACTTTATAGGTGGCGTTGATCTCCCCGGCACGGTTGGACACATGACACGTGTACTTGCCGCTGTGTTCAGGTGTAAGATTCTTCAGACTGAGAGTCCACTTCTTTTTTCTGCCTTCGCCCACCTCCTCGGGTGTCAGAGGCCTGCTGTCTTTCAGCCAGACGATGTCAGGTCTGGGGTTGCCACTGGCGGTGCACTTGAGCCTTACTGAGCTCCCCACTGGCCGGGCGATCACTCGCTTTCTCATTTTGGCTGGCTGTGTAAAGCGGGGGCGCACTACAAAGAAAGACAAAAGGAAAGTAAAGGTTAGACACAAACCCTGGCTTTTTGAAATACAGTAACTTAAAACCTGATTAGAACAGTTTTCTCAGGTTCACAGCCTACTTTAATAAGGCATTATGATTTGGATGGTGTGTTATAAGGCATTATAATGAATGCATAATGCATTATAATTAACTTCATAATATGTTGTATCTCATATTTATAAGAATTGTATTGTGTTTTTTTGTATTTGTGTTATAATATTTGCTTATTTGTGGTTATAGCTTTTATGAGTATCATTTATAACATAATAAACATCAATATCTTGCTATGTTACTTAAAGCAGACAAATACCATTTATAAGTATTAATAATAACAACACTATTTTTTGTTACAGTCATAAGATCAGATATTAGATCAGATGAATGTGCAATATGACGCATTTGCTTGGAACATTTCTTTTTATAATATCAGTTTGATTATTTTCATGGATCCCTTTAGACAGCTGTCAATAAGTAACTCTTCAGCTACATGTCAACTAGCCTTCATTAAAGTATTAGTAGTGTGCCTGCTATATATGCTAACACTTTATTTTAATGATCCCTCAATAGACATGACTGAGACTGAGCATAGGATACTTTGCAAGTATGTGAACATTCTACCTACTCTACCCAAGTCTACCAATACTCTATATAATATATACCAATATTATTTAGAGTATATATACCAATGCCAATACTATATAATAAACATTGCAATTTTCTTTTCAGTTGAAATTATTAACTAGCTCATATTAGCCTCACAGGAAACACCTATATAGGTTGTATGGTACTGTGAAGACCTTAAATAAAAAGTGTCAAGATGATATAGTCTATTATAAATTAAGTAATTTAATACAGTGTTCATGGTTTGTCCTAAATAATCATACTCTTAAAGGTTCACAAATACTATAGTTATTATGATTATTCATGAGATATTATAACACATTATAAGGTTGTTTATAATGCATTATGCATTCATTGTGCATTCACAGTGTCTTTAGAATACACTTATAATTTATTATAAATACAGGCTTCATAGAAAGTGCTACCAAAAAATATTTACACTACAGAATTAAAGGTCACTTGACATCACAATGATGAGAGTTTGGATCAATGAGAACAGTGGCATGTTAAAAAAACAAATAATCAAGAACAAAATAAACATGATGGATTAAAAATGTTCTCCATTTCCTTTTTATTTAGATTTTGGGGTGTGAAACACTCATTTAAATTTGTTTATTAGTGAAATAACAGTTCTATGACATTTGTCTGAATCTGAACACAAAATAAAATGAGCGTGATTACTGCTTTCAAGAGCTTAAATAAAAGGAGAAAGAAGGAAGACTGATTCATCATTAGAATTTACACAACACCACTAACTTTACAAAGAAAATAAAGCATAAAAGAGCGGACATGAAGTTCTTGTGTGGGCAAATTTACTGAGCAAGGCACCACACCATGAATGCAATCAGACAAAGCAAACAGCAGCTCCTCTGTAGTTTTATTCTATAGTTCCCTGCTGACTGTTACTGCTCACAGCAGACTCTGAACAAACACCGCAAAAGCAAATACAATAGAGAACTCAGCATCTCCCACTAGCAGCCATCATAACTGCTATGCAACACGGTACAAAAACAAGCAGGTCAAGGCCCTCTTGAACACCGCCGAGTTTAGCGGTGCTCCGATATCAAATCAGATGGCAGCTGTCAGAGGGGAATGGAATGCTTCCCCCCTCACACTTCACATAAATAGCCTGCTCTTTGGCTTGTCAAACGCAATTACCAAAGCAAACACTCGGCTCCAGAGGTAGAAGCGTGTGACTCCAGGGAGTAATGAGCCACAGGAAATATAGTAGGGACTCTCCAATCCCAGACCTCAGGCCTACCTGTCAGTATCTGGGAAGATTCAACCATATGTGTGCCAGCTTGGAAACAGGGGTTGATGGGAAAAAAATAGGGGTGACAAGCTGTATGTGTTGTGCAAACCCTGTGTGACATGCTCTGTTTCCATTGGCCACATGTTTTTCTATTAAGACACACATCAAATGTAGATCACCAACACTCATCCAGCTTACATCATGCTGTAATATTTTCTAAGACCAATAGGGCTTTAAGTACTGATATACTACTGAGCAATACTGTATATCAAAACATCAGGGCTACTACATGTATGCTGCAAAAATGCCACTGCTATGATTGAACAGAAAAATACGGCAGAGCTGTGCTGCAACAAATGTCAATACAAATGTACAACAATCACTGCAACACTACAAACAAATATCATATTTCCACAACTAGGAAAACAGCAATGCTACTATGCTGCAAGTAATTTCAACACTATAACAATTATACTGTTATGCTACAATAGATATCATCTATACTACAAAAACAGCAACACTGTTATGCTCCAACAAATTTCACCACTACTATAATACAAAATAGACGCACCAATATGCTACATCAAAATGGCAGTGTTGTTATGCAAAACAAATCAACACTATTATACCAACAAAATGGCAGCACTAATATGCTACAAAAAATTACTGTTATACAACAAAACAACTGCACTGCCACACCTTGCATAGACGTAAAGCTACAACCAATGTCACCACCAGGGGCATAGCAAGCATACTTTTTGAAACAGGTGATCCTGTCCCAGGCACTTTTTTCTGCCCGTGTTCTCTGATTTGTTACTTACATTAGAGTGAACTAACATTCAGCCAACCATAAGGCAAATCATCTCTTGAGAACATCTGCGATAAGCTTAAAATCTCCTGCTGCTGTTGCAAATTTCTTTCATTCATCCACTTTGCTTTGTAGCAGTCTGGGGTAAAAATTAAAGTGTCTCCTAAATGAGACATAACTAGAATTATTTTTTCATAATATAACAAATTAGTTTTGTGCCAAAAAAAAAAATCTTATCATGTTTTAGTAAAGCTCCAATTGGAATTCTATTTAAAATTTATTATATGAACATGAACTTACTTTCTATATTAAATACATAATTTGCTAGAGGGTTACATCACCAGTCTCCCCACTTTTAAAATGGCTGCTAGGCCCCTAGTCTATAGCCCCCAACTATAGCTCAACAAAACAGCAAAATTGCTATGCTGCAGCAAATGTCACTGCCAGCATACTACAACAAAATTGAAGCATTGCTTTGCTACAACAAATTCCATCATTAATGTCCTATAACAATATGCTAGCTTTGCTATGGTCTTAAGTTTTTGGAGTTTTTTGTTTCTTTAAATTCTAATACAATGTAAAACAGTTGCATTTCATGAAAAGCAGCTTATGAAACATTTTGGCAGCTGCAGCACATTTTTTCAGTGACTTTCTGGGCAGCAATTATAAATACCAGGAATGAAAAAGATCAAAGGGAATCAGAGGACTGTAGCACCTTACCCAGTTTTCCTGTCAGGTCAGTGGAGTACTCAGTTTCACCAGCTGGTCTGGCACCTTCCTTCCCAGCACTGGAGTCATCTAGAGACAGAAAGAGAGAGGAAGAATGGCACATTTACATATCAAAACAACCGCAGACCCCTCTGATAAATATGACAATCAACTCTGAGACTGCCACGCATATTTGTGTTCAATAGAATTATTATAATTCTTCGGCCAAATCACTGCAATCCTTCACCACCTAAACCAAAAGGAACAACTGTCTCCTGATCATCTGACTAGTAAGCAAACATGATACGGTAGCTGAGAGATTTCAAATACCAACACTACATTTTAGGGATTGAGAGTGTCAGAATTAGGCCAGAAACATAGTTTACTGAAGTGCGCCACAGTTTGATGTTGCCATTGCATTGCAAGCATGTGGCCTTGCTAGATATACTGCTCTCTTGCGTTGCAAGGGTGGTAACATACCTCAGGACTCAGGGGGATGATAGTATCCGTAAGATGTCTCCGCCATTTATCTGGATGTGTTCTCATTCAAGTTTACTAGATTTATAGCTTGCTTATACATTTCAAGACATAGCAACACGCAGAATTCACCAAGATTAGTAATAGGAAATAAAAATAGGAAACAAAAAGCCTTTTAAATGAACAATTTAAAAAGCAGATGATGGTATATCATATCTGAGGAAACAAAAGAAAATGTAGAAAAGCCAAAAGGATTCTCATTTGTTCATTTGATGCAATTGAGTTCACTCACAACTCAGCAATTACTGTGAATACCAAACCTTCTAATCTAAGAAGATATGTTCAAATTCAGTTCATCTGAAGTCACGTGTGGTGAAGAGTGAAAACCATGGCTGGAAATCTGTGGCCCTTCTGCTCTAGTTACAGCCCCTGCTCATCCGTTCACCACATGACTGGCATTTTCAGGCCTGTCAGCTCTTTGAAGCTGTCGGCGGGGTGGTTTGATCTGAGAATGTACACAGTTTAACACTCCTGCAGGAGAGGTTCCAGTTCGGGCAAAGGAAAACAGCTCATTGCTGGGCTAACAGCTTAATTACGATGGCTCATACCCTTCACTGAGCCCCTCAAGTATGGTCACTCTACACATAGCTTTTTTATTCATGTCAGGCTCATGCTTATTGCAACCATCAAGCATACATTTTCATTGGCACCTTAACAGCGGTTTTAGAATTACCCTTAGGTTTCTCATTTTAACATCATTTATAAATGTAGCTTGCATGTCAAAAAATAACAAAAAACCCTCCAGAACTTTCTTAACATATATAGCACTCTGTGAGCTCATAAAACATGCACACTTACTTCAAGACTTCAAACTGGCTATAAAGGTGTGTGAGGAAAAACTGAGTATGATTCATGGAAAGTCAACAAGTCTTGGAAAGATGAGGCTTGTCAAGTTTCTAAATCAAACAAACTTCTGTTTCCTTTTCATTAAGGCAAAGTGACACCACAGCGTGCTGCATTTCACACATCGACCATCTAGGTATGTTCATTATTTCGAACAAGCTCAATATGACTGAGATGTTTGCATAACCCTTCAGTATGTTTGCTTTTATGTCTGCAGTGGAGACGGCAGTACAAAACATGCCTTTTCCATAGGAAATCTTAGCACAGAGTTTCTATTCCACTGGGTTTTCACCAGGTTTGTGGTCTTCTTCTTGTAATGTTCATTGGTGAGGTTGTGGACCAGGTACCCTCTTTTGCTCCCTGGCAGGGATGGAATTTTCTGTAGATGTTGGCTAAGGCCACTGGTCCCTTGCTAAGAATGAAACGTCCAACTTGGCTGTGCCACGTCCGTCAGGGGCAGCAAAAACCCTCTGTCCATGATTTATTGCACTTGAATGTTCTGATTATGACCTCCAGTACTGTCAAAATGGTTACAACGATGAAGTTGAACAGTTGCCTCATGTTTTTCTGGAAGCAATGCAACCACCTTCGCTCAAAGCAAAACAGTGTTTCTGAACACAACATGCTAATTATGCTGTCATCCTTTACGTCTATGGTGAAGTCAGCTATGAAACCAGAGATGATTTGGAGACAATCCTTGTGAGTGAAACCTCGACAGGAAAGACAATATGGGGCTCTAGCTGTTAGCTGTTACCTTGGCTTTGATTTACTGAATTCCAGCACTGGCTTATGGAAACCATTACCAACTCTACTGCTACACAGCTCTATATTAACAGCCAGCTCTAAACTGTGAAAATTTATGGGCCGTGGTCACAGCAGAGACGTTACTACATTACTGACTACAGACTAACCCGAGAATGAATAACACTAAGAAGTTGACAGATTAACTGCCTGCCGAGCATATTTATGTTTGATCGCACCAATGTATCTTTTGGCCACTACATATTTGGGAACAGAAGAACCATGCTTGTGGATATTTCACAATACGAAAAACTGTGACCTGGCCCAAATGATTTTTCATCTGAATATAGATGGCTGTATGATGGTCAAAGTCAGCATGAAATCTAAATTTAATCTATTTACTTTGTTAATACACATACAGTGGTCTATTTTGTAATTTTCATTCAAACGTTGATGTTATGCAGCAAATCAGTTTTTTGATTTGACCTCTAAAAACAATCAAACTATTATTTGAATTTACTGGTCACATATAGCTATTCTAAAATGTTGTAAAAATTATATAAAAGCATATGGAGTGTTTCCAGAAGGTACAAAGGACTGTTGAGATCATTCATTTACTTCAGGGGCTCCAGCGTTGACCTGCTCCATAACGTCAACTACTGAGTCAGCCTGATCACCTACAGTCATTCCTGCTTTGGCACAATCTCTAAAAATCCCACTACTGAATCCATTCTTCAGCTGTGGAGACCCAGGCAGATTTAGAGAGGCCTTCTTCCTGGATCTGAGGACTGACCCTGCATTAAGTGTTTCCGTTTCTCTTTTAAGGATTACCGGAGCAGAGCAGAAAGAAAAGCGAAGACTCTGGCTGAAACTGTGTCGACCCTCAGGGCTTTTATGAATACCAGCTGAATTCACATTACGAAAAGGAAAAGTCAAGGAAGACCTGTCTAGTGTCCTACCTGGGCAATATGTGGTGTTAAATATATAATAAAAATAATAATATCAAAACAATCTGTTTAGAAATCCTTATTGTGTAGAGTGGAAACAGTGGTATTACAAAATTGCACCTAAACACTAAAATTACATTTTGAAAAAGTTGTGTGTTTGTATGAGTGAGAGAGAGGACAGTGTTTGAGGAAAGATGAAATTTTAATTGCCTATAAAATTTACATCCTCTACTTCAAACAAAATTGCAGGGAGTGATTTAGTTTTCTTTGAAAATCTAACTTAAAAGTTTACAGTTTCAAATACTTGTCAAGTATAAACTAGTATATAACCAAGTATATAACTGAAGTTTAATTACTCCAGTACTTTATATCGACAAAAACTATGGAACTCTCATGCGTAGTTCAAACATTGTCCCATGTATTTTGGCATTATATGTGATTCTTTGCATTTTAAAGCATCAAGGTTGTGCAAACACTGAAGTAGAACGCTATGAAAGAAACACTAACAGTTCAAATGTGGTTCATGAAAGAATGTTTGGGAACTAAGGTCTAAACTAACAAATCTTCCACACTTTCCACATTAAAGGGTCCAGACCCCAAATACAGCCCTATTCCCATGATTGCCTCACAATGTCAATAGCAAACTCAACCCTCCATTTCTGTGTGTGTGCCTGTGTGTCAAGATGTACATCTTTGTTCAAACTCTAAATGTGTGCAGAGCTTTAGAGTGGCTTGTAACAACAGAGGGCTTGATGGCATACGATTGGTGGGCTCAGTGGTAATTGTGGCCACCTGTGATAGAATAAAGAGAAACCTGACTTACAGTTGGTGTTGTGAGGAGGGAAGAGAAGACAGAGCTCAATTCCTGTCCTTTCTTAAAAATTGATTGTGAAGATTTAGAACTTTATGTGGACTAATAACCCAAACTAATTTCTAAAAAAGACTTCATTGTTGCATACAGTATTCTAGCTTTAAATATCTTTTACTTGCATTTTGACTTTTTTTGGGGGGACACTTAACTTCTAGTGATTTAACGTTGAATTGATTACAGAGACCGTCTCTGCATTTCATCATTATACGTCATTATACATCCCTGTCATTGTACTCTTCTACATTATACTGTACAGTGCTTTGATGCAACATGTGTTGTTAAAAGCGCTATATAAATAAAAATGATTGATTGATTGATTTTTCTTTTTTTTTTTTTTGGTTGAAAAAAAATAAAAAATGTTGATTGTGGTCTCACTCTATCTGTGGTAAATTATTCACTCTTTGCCAACTTTAGCACGCCGCACCAGTTGGACAGCGCATTCCCCTCGTGTCTGCATTCAGCGTCTGCTTTATATCATGTTCACACTTCATTTATAAGTCACGAAATATGAAAGCCAAAGAATTTCCAGCTTTCTATCGGCATGGATGGACTGCTGATCTTAAACTATGCAGGATCGTCACGGCATGAGCTGTGGGAGGACTAGCTAAGACAACCCTACACCCACTGCACGGCCCATTCAAAAAAGCATTCATTGTGTTACTTCTTACAGAACCAGCTTTTAGCAGTAAGAAAGCCTCCACTGTGGCATGCTGAGAGAGATAAAGACGTCCCATCTCGAGTCCAAAGCTCTGGTGTTTGTACACTAATTTAGCGGTGGAAATAAAAGTACTTAAGAAACTTTAGAAGACGGCCATGTAACTCTAAAACACATCTATAAAACATCCCTTTGAAATGACAGGGCCAAGCTGGCATCCATTCTCCACAGTGCCAGGTTGAAAGCAGCTTAATGGCTCCTTTCCATGCTGAGCTGTCAGGACGAAAACAAGTTTGTATGGACAGTGTTGAAGAAGATTCGCGGTACGTTTGCAGGGGGTTGGCACAGGATCCCGCTTCCACTGTCCACCATCAGCGTCCCAGCTGCCTGCCTGTAACTCTAGCAAACATCAAGGACAGGACGGAGCTTTAACGAATTAACATATCTCACATATTGATCGTGCGGTGCTCTCTTTGAAACTGACACCTCCTCCCCTGCACTTTGAACTGGCCTTGGTTCTGCCCAAATTATTTAGGAAGAAAAGGCCCTTAAAGGAGCAAGGCTTGGAGCATCAGTTACTTACCGGCTAAATTAAAACAAAGTTAACAGGAATTTGTGCACACTCTAGAATATGCTTGGAAACAAGCTGCACTTTACTGATAAAGCAAAGAAAAAACTGAAAAGCACCAGGCTGTTTTATCTGTTTCCAGGAGTAGTAATACTTTGCTATACAGGCCTGAGATACAAAAAAAATTGGTTTTGGAATTGCAGTGGGTAAATCACTCCTTGTCCTGATTTCATTTGATCTAAATCATAAGGCACTTGTATTTGCAACCTCTTGGAAAGAAAGATCAATTGTGTGAACACATTTATGCCACAATAAATAAATTGAAGTAAATGTGCAAACTTTAAAATGCTGTTTGAAAATGCCAGAAATAGTATTGCTTGATGTTGTCAGTCAACACATACTTTCAGTGTTAGACTGCAGCAACACCTCCTCACCTTTGAGGCTGTCAGGAGGAGTTGACAGATAAAGATATGGTGCCGAAACTGTTGAGTTTTTCCCTATCAACAACACATGTCCGGAGTCTTTTTCCAACCACTCTTCTCTCTTTTTCTCAAGCTGTTTGCAGACTATTACTGTGAGTTCCAGCACACATCACATTTAGAGTGAACATAATATAGTGAAGGGTGTAAGACCACATCAAAGCACACCTTACAAAAAAAAGGAAAAATATGGGCAGCACTGGCTTCATTCCACGAATGGTAAATTTTAACTACACAAGTCTCTTTTTGTTAACACATTTAAAGAATTCTTTGAATAAACTGTCGGTGTGTTGGTTATGGACTCGAAACAAAAACAGTCTGAAAACCTACTTTTCATCCAAACTTAATAATGGTCATCCATCAAACTGCTGACTATGCGACTATGTTAAATATGGCTAAACTGATTTCTGAAGATGTATCAACATTTGCAATGATGGTCTCTGTAATCAAATTGATGATAATCGCTAGAAATTAAGTTCCAAAGTCATAATTAGTTGGGTGAGTTGTGTCTGTACTTATAATAACTCCTTTTCTGTATACTGCCATTATATAGAATTGATCTATAGAATTTTGGTTGAATCACACTATTTTAACTGACATCCATATAACACTATTTATTTTTTACTTTATTTGCAGATGATATTCATCCATACCAAGCCACTGTGTTATACCTTAAAATAATCTCTACTTTGCTGATGTAAACTCTTTGCAAAATACCTGGGCTAAAAGAAAACGATCACAAACGCCTGTTTGTCATGATTCTTTTTGTGAAGGCTTTTAAAAGTGTGAAATTGTGTTTTCATTTCAATATTTTCCCATGTTAGCTCAGGATATTTACTAATGAGGGATTTGGCACTGTGTGTCAGCAGACATTTAAGAATTGTCATGACTATTTTCCTGAATCTCCAGGTGAGTCACATGATATTTATGGCTCAGGTGGTTGGCTCAAATTATGCTGACAGCAGTAATTAAACATAGTCATATATAGATGCCCCATTGGACCACTCCAGACATATAGATGCGGTTGCCATGTTAGAACGGTGAACTTGACATTATTGACCATACTGTAGTAGTAGGCTTGCATACTGTAGGTTTACACAGAGTGGTTGAGTCGTTTTGTGCAGGATTGTGAAATCTTTCAATTATTATGGTTAAATCAAGACTCCTACAAGATGCCATACAGCTTACGTATAGTGGCCTGTAGAAACAGTTGCTAATGAGGCATCTACGTACATATATCTATGTACTTAACAAGAGCACAGATGACAAATTTAATATTGCAATTTAATATTGCCTTGAACTACAATTTAAAGGATTAATGGGTTCAATGTAAAGACATGCACATAACAGTATTCTAGTTTATTAGCATATTTATACCAGAAAATTCAGAAGAAAAAATGTTTTGCTATATTAGTAAGTTTTTTCCAAATGTTGCTCAGAAACACAGCTAATAAAGTAGAAACAAGCAATGTAAAGTAACAAGACACTACAAAGAGTCTTCAAGTTCTACTTCACGATCAAAGCAAAAGCATCATTACGGTATTTCTAAAGGGACAAACATACAATGAACAAAACAATACCAAAAAGCAGGGTACTCCAGTGGAAGAGTGGGACAAACACAACAAAAGATTGCGAAGACTTCAAAGGGACTCGTCTACAGACCCTGTATCCTCTCCTCAAACACATCTAAACTAATTGGTGCATCTTTTCTCTCTGACCTCACTCTACTTGTTTCATTTCTTACAGGTTGCATGACTATGGAGGCGAGGCGAGGCAAGGCATTCAGTGGCCGGACTTACAAAAGCCTACAGGCAGACGAATAAAGGCTATGTCTAATGAGAGAGGATTCTTCCACTACACTAGCTACCAACCACAGAGGAAAGAAAAAGCTATTATGGATCTTTAAAAGACTGGAAACTCTGGATAGGTGTGCAGACACAGAGCTCAAAAGAATTGAGGCACCTCCCTCTGTGACAGACCTTTGGTTCCTTCTCTGGGAACAATGGAGGAACAAGCTTAATCCAGCCAGCTTATAATGAGCTATAAGCTTTCTTTTCACAGCAAAAATGTTCTCCCTTACTTTGGTGCTAATCAGGGACAAATGCCCGGTCCTTTTCAGGTCTGCCGAACCTCATTCCTTTGCAGCCGCATTTTCAAGTGTCCTAGGTTGAAGATGAGATGGTTTTGAGATCCGTGAGAACTCAATGTATAGAAGCTCTATGTTGAAGAGGCTCCATTCACAACTCATCTTTCCAATTGTGCAGGAATGATGGAGAGTTTGCAATTGTACATTCGGGTCAGTAAAGCAGGAATAAAGTCGGAGAAGCTTTCAATGCTAAAATTGCCAAAAACAGGCTTTTTGGTTGTAGCGTTGGGGCTCTAGTGTGGCCGTTTCGGCACTTAAATGCCTTCGCGGGCTGCAGTGGACCAGAACAACAGCTCAGGAAAAACAACAAAGAGCTCAAACCCCATTCACACTGTGAAAGGACTAGTATCCAGCCGATGAGGCATGTCGTGAACAGGCTTTCTTCTTTCCCTCCACCGCACAAGAAGCGAAAGAGGTGTATGAGGGATCTATTAAAGCAAAATGACACGTAATCGGCTTATGAAGCAAGGCAAAATGAAGCATTCTGGGGCCTAAACCTCACTTTACAGTTCAACTCCTAGTGGTGCTTCCAGATAACTCCAGGGGGTTACAAAAAGCTGGCCATTACAGCCATGAGGGATCTACAAAGCGCTACAAATTAATAGGCCCTCTAACAGGAAGCTTTATTCCAAACAACACGACAACAAACATTAAACAACCCAAAGCAGGCATTTAAAATGTTTCATTTTTACACTTACAAAACCATATTTGTGTTACATGTGTTCTTATTTAGTGCTTTGTACGTAAGGTCAAATAATTAACTATATATTAATGCTGTGTAAAACACAATGAACAAATAATCACCAAAGCACATTTCTGGGTACATTATCTAATAAATAACAATTTGGGAGGAAAACCAATGAAAGTAAATCTTCGCAGTGTAAACTTTCTTTATTTAAAGTACATTTATTTTGCTTTTGCCACATATGCTGTGAGACAGCATAATTACTATAGTTATCATAATCAATTATTAATTCCTGTTTCTGATGCACCAAACTTTTATTACTGAATTAATTCATCATAGAAGCACCATTTAGCACTAAATAATTTGAAAACAATATATTCAGCATGTTTTAAAATTGTGTCAAAACGTTGCAAAACTCATCATTATTTATTATTCATCCAAGGATTCCTCTTCATCTGAGATTCCTCATCTATGACTCCTTGGAGTACATCACCTCTCTTATGTGACTCATATATCTGGCACCCCTCTGAGGCGCGTCTCATGAATTCTCAACCCTGCAGATCGGAATGCACCTCCTCTTTCTGGTGTCTGTCTTCCACAGAAGGTGAAGTGATGCAGAACACCCGTGCAGGCTAGATGGAGGCCCTGTTAGACTTGCCTGCCTTTGCAGGACTTTCATAAACAGGGAGGGAACGTAATCCCAGGCCTCGTGCATTCAAGCGGCCTGACTGCTTCAAAGTTTTGTTTGTGTTTTTCCTTTTCCGGCTCTTTGAGAGTCTCCCTCCACCAGTGCCTTTGAAACCCAAGCTCACCCCCACCTGTAATGGGACAGGCGCCATGTTTTCATAATCGTATGTTTAAAATGGCATCTTTATTTCCTGAGCTCTATTTCCGGAGGAATTGTTCACAAACAATGAGGAGGAGGAGGATTTGCTTGACTTGTGGTGCAGCTCTGACTATAAAGAGAGTTGAGGGTTCAACAACAAATTTATCTGGCTTTGAAAGAAATACTGACGCAAAGCCAATTATTGTGGATAAGTATTTAGCAGTGTTTTATACAAGGTTCTTTTGTTGGCAAATTCAAGATAATCTCTTCCTCTGATTTTGGGATGGTTCAAAAGGTCACTCATGTTTGGTTATGATACACACATCCTATAAAGCACGATCAAAGAAATGTTTTGTATCACATTGTAACAAACCAGACTTGTAACTCACTCTGCAACTTTGTTGTAAATTCATTGACTTTTTCTTTCCTCTACGTTTTCATAAGCCACTATTTTTCATTCTCTCTCTCCTTTGAACCATGACTGCCATTACAACAAAGCCTGTTTTTCATCTTGAAGAAAACAGTGTTGGGGACGTATAAGGGAATGTGCACCTTCAACTCCACTCCAGCTGCTCTTCTGAGTGCTGGATTCACCTTGTTTTGCCATGCATGTCACTTGGATGGGTCATGGTGCAAGTGCTCACATGATTATTCAGGCTTAGAGTAGTACAAGAAAACTCTGCTTAGTTTCTACTTTGGTTTAGAACAAAGTGTGATGTTAAATTATTTAAATAACTTCACATGGGGCACTAACAGATGTAAATTTAACACCTAAGGGGTTCGGCAGACAAAAAAACAAACAAAAAAAAAATATTAGAGAATCCTGATATAGGAGTCGCATGAAAGAAAGCAGGGGCAATCTATTTTTCCATAGCAGTCCTCATTTCGATTAGACCCAGTTCCCCCATGAAATAACAGCTACATACCATAACGGCAGACTTCTGGAAGTAAAACTTCCATTTAAAATCTCCACAGAGAAATTGATTTCTGAATTAGCATGTGCTAGAACATTGTAAAGTGATTGCATGTGCTTCTGTATAAGCTAACCAAATTTAATGCTTTCAAAAATACAAAGTAAATTATTTTCAAACGCCAATCCTTTGTGTTATATACAGTCAAACTATTTATTGGACAGGGAATGTTAAAGCATAAAAACAAAATAACTAATTTCCCTCAGACTGGAAAACATTTTAAAAAGACTCCAGTAAAACTGGATTTCACAAATAATTTATCTTTTTTAATATTTAAATACTATTTTGCTTTGATTAGCTTGTTATATATAATTTTGGAGATCTTTTGTTTGATTATCGGTGTAACCCTTTAGTAAAAATTATTTTGAAATACCAAAAAAACGAACAGAAAACTCTTTTCCTTCTCACGCTCTCAGCAAGCCCTTGGCCATAATTCACACATAGCATTCTTATAAGATGGACATTCAGTCTTTGCTATTATTTTACCATTTGGAAGCAGTACCATAAAAAAAAATCATATATCAGTCAAACCGCTAAATTAATTTTTCGGTAGAGTAACTGAGACTTAAGATATTACTGAAGTGTCACACAAATCTAATCTAGGAGATACCTGCTACTGAGAACTATAACACAGCTCTTTGAAACAAGTGTTGGAGGATGAGATACAGATTTCTCAATTAAAACTGATGAAACCAGATACATGTCTTCTGGATCTTTAAATTTCATTTAATATTTAATACGTTTTTTTTTCAGAAGGACTCTATAAAGGATGCTATCAGATCTCTTTTCTTTTCACCATTTATCCTCAAGACAGCTGTGGAATCTGACACTTCCGCCACGATCCATGGATGCAGTGGTGGCTCACTGACTACACAGCTCAGAAGAGTTTATTTTAAAAAGCCATCTTATTTACAATGGAATAATCATGTACAAAAATACATGTTTTAATACAGATATGTGGGCTGCCTAATCAGCTAGTTGAGTCATTTATATAATGGAAGTCCTGGCTTTAATTTAACCTGTGAAGGCAAAGCTGGTTATTTTTTTGGAAACTGGGATACACTGTTTTTGAAATATTTGATAATTAGAAATGTATTTTTTTTTATATATATTTGAAAGAAAAAGCTTTGTAACATTATATATGTCTTTACTGTATTTTGACAAATTGAATGTGTCCTTGATAAAAAATTATTCTCTACTGATAAAATTCACCTAAAAAACAAATGCCAAACAAATTTATTCTTATAGATTTTATTTGTATTAGCTTTATGATCTAAAACCTATGATATCCATATCAGACTTTCAATGGTACGATGCAGACAAGCAACAATCAGAACTCATTGGCATTTATCCTCAATCAAAAATTTTATTTGAAACAAACACGTTAAGAGCAGAGTGCAGACAAAAAAAAAAGCACGAGTGTTAATAGTGTTCTGCACACACTATTTCAGTAGTTTCACACAACCGATGCTAGGGCCTCTTGAAGTCCAGAGGGAAACCCTGCGTAGAGATCAGTAGATATCTCAAGCTCCAGTTTTTCTGCACTGCAATCATTACCAGATGTTGGCTGAACGGCACCTTCTAGGGCCCGAGCAAACTCCACAAATCGCTATAAATCACCAAGCACTTCCCAGCAGCTTCCTACATGTCTCAATTCCACAATCATGTCGGTGCTGTCATTTCAAACAGATGATATATCTAATCTTGATCATTTTGTTTTTCTTGCGATAGTCAGTTTATGAAGGTGAGGGCCAACAAACACAACAATCGGGCGCAGAGAACTGAAACAAAATATGAAATCTGTTCTTTCAATCCTTTTTTTTCCTTTTCCATCACTCCTTGTTTCCGCTGGATGCTCTGAAAGCCACCTTTCTTCTTATCATCTCTGCCAATGACGCATCTGGTGCAATAATACAAATGTTAACAAAAAAAGCTAATAAATAAGGAGAGGAGATGGCAGTGAATGAGTAGGAGTAGGCATCCAGGGAGTAAAAAGAAACATAGCGGACCCAGCAGACTGGGGACATGCTTGGAGGCTGTAAGAAGAGAGAGCAGCTTAAAGCCAGAGCGGCCCATGATAAATGGACAGTAATGTCTTTCCCATCTGGTTTGAGGAAGGGCAAAGCCACTAATGAGTCCTATCAACACAGGTCTCCTGTCTTCACAGGGACATTTGATCACAGAGCCACACAGCACAGAAAGAGACTACACATGCTGTTCTACTACACAAAATAGCCTAGATAACAAATGACTGGACCTGATGTTAGGATACAAGGGCTGAGATGAAGATAACAGTTAGATTTGGAATAGCAACAAAATGCTTTGTGACTGTATTTGGTTTAAAACTCGTCCTGCACAGCAAATGCTGCAGACATGAACGATTCCTCAAATATCCTCAAATTCTATTTATATAGCGCTTTTAACAGTACACATTGTATCACAGCACTGAATAGTATCGAACAGGAGAATACAATGATAGGGATGTTATTGAAATGAAATTTGTTATTAACCCATGAGCACCGTGACTCATGTAACCACTACACCACAGGTCCAACTCCAAAGGTTTAGAATTTGAGACTAAGTGGAAATGTGTACACATGTAAACACGCGAGGATCTGATCTTAGATCCGTCTTAATTTAACATGCTTTGCATACGCATGCCACTGACGTTTACATATATTAACTAACAGAACAGGATCTGGAAGTGGAGGATGAACTACAGGTTTCAGAAATTGAAGTTGTTAAAGTGAAAAGGAGACCATGGATAGCAAACCATATGAAAGCAATTAAATAAATAGAAAAATGATTTTTTTTGTCCTTACAGGTCATGGTATAATGCACAATTTGGTTTATGTGTAGAAACGTGATCTGGTGCCATGACATATAAAACAGAAAGGAAAACTGCAAATATCTATACAAATTAAACAGATTAACTGGAAATGTAAAAAAAAGCAGTCATAATAAGAAAAATGTGTCAATATTCATCACTGAATCAAAGTGTGCAAATATAAAATACTAAAAATTTCAGATGGTCTCAACTAATTATTATAACCACATCTTAGAATCCCCACATTTAAAGCTCATTACTACACAGAAGGAAACAAGAATGTCCTTTACTGTGTGGATCGCTTTATTTTACTATATGGAACACCATATAAAGAGCATAACGCAGATGTTATGACATCCTATAAAAGGATTCCTCTTGGGGAATTATCTTTAAAAGCCAAATGAAATCATGTAACAATCTGATATCTATAAATATAAAAAATGTTTTATTTTAAATACAATACCAGCTCAGACAAATCAATGTTTGAAATTTCTTAGAATCATGACAAGGATTTTTTTTTTAATAATTTTAATCTCTGTATTTGCACACTATAAAAGAAAACCTAGGCTTTCCAAAACACTACAAAACAATGTAGCTAACACCTATCAAACTACACCTCAGCCTCCACCGGCACGGCTTGAATTACGTTGAAGGTGGGATGTGCCAGTAGAGGGATTAACAAACAAGTCCAAGTTCAAGGGCCCTGACTAAACAGCATGGCGGAGACGGTTGCGGTATATCAAAGCCATCCTGGCACATCTTGGGCGTCCCTGCACAGTGGGTGCAGCTGCTCAACTGAGGTCATCTTGGCAGCTGCCCCTGCCGCCCCCCCTCCAACCCTCCCAAAGTTCAGGGGTTCGCTTATTGCCTTCAGCTGCAAAACAACTTCTCATTCATGCTTAATTATGAGAAGACTTTTTATAAATGCTTGTTTTCTTATTCTCATATCGCTAGCTTCAATTCTCCTCGCATGTTTCATGATGTATATCTTAACTTTTAACTAGAGTGGGGAGGGAATGGGTAGATTTCATGCAGTATATTTATTTATTATTTATTTTCCTTGAATGTTCTAAAACAGCAAAAATTATATGAAAATATATATTTTACTTTATTAGTATTAATGGTGTTAGACATGTCATTTTTTGTTTTTTTTTTGTTTACAAATAGATGGTATTGAGAATTTTGCAGTTAGACTAAGTATGCATTTTGCATAAAAACAAACAAACAAAAAAAAAAACTCGGTATATGTCACATAAAATAAAGAGAGTGACAACATCCAAAGCATGGATATGTGCTTAGATGCATTTTTCGTTAAATTATACGAATACCCAAAGTATTTTCACTTTCACTGACAAGAATAACAAAGAATTACTGTAGAGGATAAATGTTTGCATTGTCATTTTGTTCTGCAGTAGTGAAAAGGCTAATTCAGAATCAGCTTTACTTTGTTTTTATATATCCGTCAGATATTAAATCTGAGCTTATAAATTAGCACGCACACTTTGACAAACATTATACATTGTCCTTCAACAGGAAATACAATAATTAACAGGGCAAAGGAAAATGATTTTCTACTCCCAGTTATCAGTAGGGAGACTGGTTTACACACACTTGAACAAAAATCAGGTTTACTGTATGCAGTCGTAACTCTAAGAGATGCACATGCAGGGGTCAGGATCACTAATGACCCACTGTATGTTACAAAACAAACAGTCCATTCACCGATGGGGATGTTCTCAATTCCTGTAATTTAGCTCCATTGTCTTGCATTACATAGGGCTCTTCTGAGAGGCAAATAAAAGGATCATTAACTTAGTCCAGCTAATATAAAACTCGCCCTGAAAGAGGCACTCCACCAGGGCCTCCATTTAGACTTGGCATTGCTTTAGATGGATGCTTTTGAGGTCCCAAATTACCCCACTGGTTAACATTATCATCCTTGAAGTTTAAGGTGACTGCTCGCAGAAGGCAGATGTGAACACTGTGGCATTTAGAAGTTATGGAGGTGGCTTGTCGTTTTTTCTCTGTACCATCTCTGATGAATGTACGTGGAACAGGGTTCATGTCCTCAGAAAATCTGTAAGGAGGCTGGTGAGATCACAAGACTTGCCCAAAGCCCCTCCCCACGCAAGTAGACAGATCACTATTTGGAACACGGCCAAATTAGACCCTGATTAACTTGGCGGGCGGCCAGCGCACTCATTCGGCCTTCTAAACATCACACACAGTAGAACAAAGGTCCAACTACTGGACGATAGGTCTGAGAAAAGGCCATCGAAATCCCAAAATTATCACAGAGTTGTGGATTAAGTATTTTAAGGATCCTTCTGCTCATTTTGATTTGGCCATTTCTGGTTGGCTTAAGTGAACACAAGACAAAGCATCAAAGGATTCTGTTCATTGCAACAGGTGTCATATTTAAAAAATGTGGCTGTCAGTGAGAAGAACATTTGGAAAATGCTCCAGTGCATATTTGTGTTTGTGCTTTTGTTTCTATTGACAAAATATTTTTTGCAGCGCTGTTTTAAGCTCCATGTCATAAAACTTAATTTGTAGTCTTTGTAGTTTGTGACAATGCACTGGGAGATACACTGGTTCTTTTAAGTAGTGTAAAATTCTTGCTGTGCATCTTTAGAGTGCATCATTGCACATATATGGAGATGTTTTGGCAGGTTTTATGCAAGTTACTAAAAGGGATGCACCAATAATGACTGGCCGAAATGTTTTGTCAGTAAAGCCGGTTCTGTAATCAGTGGTAAATGCCATCAAGTACGTGATTTCACATTGAGCCCCATTTACTACACAGAGTCGTTGTTCACTGATGAGCTGCACAAAACCACCTTCATTATCAGCATGGATTTGGATTGTCAGTGAACAACAGTGTTGCTGATTACAGAACTGGCTTTACTGACAAAATGCGCAGACATTTTAGCGCAATCATTATCATGCATCCCTAGTTTACTAACTTTGAGCATGTGGTCATTCATTTAGAATACTTTCAGTAACATTAGAACAGGGTTAAGAATATGTATTGTGAACTAGGTAGAAGTTCTCCAAGCAATTATTATGTGAAACACTATTGCGAAGATAAACTGCTATCTTGAGAGGTTTCATACAACTTACCGATGACGATGAGTGTGTAGTTAATGTTGACGCTGCCAAAACCATTAGTGGCTTTACAAATGAATGTTCCGGCATCCTCTGCCTCCACCTCTTTGATACGGAGAGCTTGCTGCAGGACCCTGAAGCGCATCCAACCACTGTGGATATTTCGTCCATCTTTGGTCCACATGATGAGGGGTGGTGGATCGCCCTCCACAGGACAATGAAGTTTCATGGTGCGTCCAATTCTGACGGTCTGGCGGTGAGCTACCTTCTCTGCTACACGTGGAGGACCTACAGAGAAAAAGATGATGATAATAATAATTGTCATTATAGATAAATACATGAAAGTGTTGTTTTTCTACACATGGTCATTAAATTTTGCCATTAGAGAAAATACATAAATGTCAAAAAGAGGACATGCCTGTTTCATGAAAAGGCTTACTAACACAAAGTTATTGGGTTTCTCTTTTTCACAATTTCCTTGGTTGGTGAATGCACTGGGGACCTGATTATAGCACGTAAAACTTGGAAAAGTCCGATGTTCATGATATGTCACCTTTAACACAAATTCAACTTCATCGTCAGATTGTGTTCACATGAACCTTGAACTTTTTTAATTGACTCAAATGGTTCTTCATTGATTCTTCAAACTTTAGGGTAAATGCACATTAAAATCTCTTATGCTAGATAAGATTTGTGACCATGAAATCAATATTGACAACCTCCTCCCATCCTATCACTGACATGAAATGATTGAGAAATGGCAAACAACAACACAATCTAGTCAAGTCCCGATGGACAAAATCAGGTGTCACTCTACTCAAAATTTGTGTTTCTCATTATTACGTTTTTTTATTCTAAAAATCCACACTTGTTTTCAACAGTTCACTCTGCTGCAGTCTTTATTACTGGATGTCGCACTGAAGTAAAACGAAAGCTTCAGTGCATTCAACTAAATTATTTGCTTTTCAGGAGATGAGATGAAGCTTTCAAGAGTCTTGGCCTGGCTGAGCAGAGTGAGGCTTCCCCCTGCCCACGCACAGCCCTGCTTGCTCTCGTTAAAAGACCCAATGCAGGAAATTGATAGTGTCACTGTTTATGTCTGTGGGGAAATTGTAACCGCAGTCCCCTGTCAGCCAGCCATGTCTTGCTGGCGTACTCTGCTACTGGACTGCATTGTTTGTATGCTCCTCAGTTGGTGGCTCCTCCGAGGTTAAAAAGGTCAGAGTCTGCAAATACTGTCCGTGCTCGTTCCTCTCAAGGCTGTGTGAGTCACTCTAATAGCTGTTTACGTAAGGCTAATGCCAGATTGGATCCATTTAGCTGCCACAAAACAGGGCTTAAGAAGATCTTGTGGTGAAAAATTTGAGAAACAGATTTCCACATGCAGTCATATGCATGAAGGATATTACGTTTTAGATCTTTATTCTAAAAGAAATTATACCATGCCCATAATTGCAGCTATCACTCGGATAAATGAAGAGGAAAGAGTGTTTTATCTCATTGTCAGACGTCTGTCCAACACTTAATCATTTCCAAATCTATCTTAACAAATTAAATCCTCAATCTGATGAAAGAAATTCTCTGAATGACAGAGGATGAATCTGAACAAAAAAAAAAAAAAAAAAAACTTTCGGAGGTTTTCTGAAGCCATATGTCAGGTTAATATGAGAGACAGTTAAAAGTCAGCAGGTATGGCATAGACGTGGCATAATCGAAGGTTGTTTTAAGGTTTTAATTTGACGCAATAGTAACTCACATCACTGGTGTGCAACTATGTATGTATATCTGCTTTTTTATGGCCTTAAACATGGCTGAAATCATTGTATTTACAATATATTATTGTTTTAAGTATTTTTACTCAACTGTTACAAAGTTGGCAACAATTAATTAACATAAAAAAGATAATTGTCTTTCAGGATTTCAGGAACGATCCAGCAATGCTTTTAAGGACCATGCACATCCTGTTTCTCCAAAGACAAAAGTAGTTAAAACACTACATATACTGCTCTATTTCTACTACTATTATATTTTTGTATTATTATTAATCTTATTTTAACATTATTTAAAATTATTTTAGACATCCCCGAGACAAGAGTATGTTAGGAGGATTTTGGTTACTTGGTGGGTTTTGCAAGTTTGGTTACTAATAAAGTAGAGTACAAAAGAATAATGCATTTTTAGCCATGTATTTCTATCTTTGATAAAAACAATGAAAACAGTTCAAAAAGCTGGAAAGTATATTAATTCACAAACACACTTTTTGAAATACTATGCAAAACAGTACTACATAATATAACAAACTAGATAGTATATTGTCTTAATGACAAACCATAAGAATTTGCGAACAACATAGCAAAAAATTCAAAGTCATGAGACATTATTTTATGTCCTTATTTGGTCCTTACATCACAACCTACTTTCGTTGTATGGAAAAGAGCAATGCAGAAAATCTTTTATATGCTGATAGATATCAATTGTCCATGAACTGTAACAGCAAAACTGTTTGATGTCGAATCAAAGGGGACTTTTCTAGTGAGAAATCTCATGCCTGGTTTCACACTGCTCTGATATGACGTGGTGCCCAGCAGGAGTGTGAAGGAGTCCCTGGCACAGGTATGAAGTCAGGCTGACTACAGCACACTACTGTGTCTCACAGACAGCAGTGGGTAGCTGACATGTTGATGGATGATGTTTGAAAGTGTGAAAAAGAAATTAGTCACAGGCAGGAACTCGCCAGGGTACTGTTCTCCCGCTCCGTTTCGAATGGCTTTCTCATCAGAATAAAACCTTCCTGGTGAGCCGTTTCACAGATTGAAATCTCATTCTCCTTTAGGAGGACCATACACCCACACTTTGAGCAGATTTACGGCTCTCCTGCTCTGGGCCTTCTGTTTGCGGGTCAGTCCCAAGGCCTGTCCTCCTCGCAGGTCGACAACACTGCACGTTTCACAGATCAGAGGTGCGTGGAGAAAAACAAAGGCCCTGAACTCTCACAAGCAGAGCTTGGTTTGCCTTCCAATTCTTCTCCCTTTGGCTCAAAGACGGCCGTGATTTATGCAACGGCTCCCACACAAGTCACAAAAGTCAGAGCCAGGGTCAGGAAAGCATTTTTTTAGCCCTCCGGAAAGAGAAACGGCAACATGGAGTAACAGTATTTACACTTAAACGAATAAATAAATGCATTCCAATGCCCAACAATACTTAAAAAAGCCTGTGAGTCTGTGTAAATATTGGGTGTGTGAGTGAATTTGTGAGCTGAATGAGGGGAACGGCAGGTCAAACTCTTTAAAAGGCAATCTGTTTTCTCCATTCAACATAAACGCATTCCCTTCTGTCGCAGCACTATACAATGCGGAGGCCAGCCTCTTATTCGCCCGTGCACTGGAGAACTCTGAGTGAGTTGCAGTCTTCCGTTTCCCCCTTCTTCCCTTTTACGGCTAGCTGGCTTAAAGTATCCCAACACGCACTGGAATGTCGACTAATGACAGAAAAAAAAAAATATCTGTAAGAGGCCAACGCAAGTAGCATTCCATCATATATTCTCTTTTAACTGTAGCCCTCTGCCAAAAAGCCTCTCTACTGCGCTTTGCGTAAAAAAACTTTCCCTTAAGAATAGATATCTCTCCTTGAGCCAGTTAGATAGGGCCCTTTGGTGCGAAAGACGCTGAGGCATAATATTTTGGTTGGCCTCGTGTAGGGAGCACAGGACGTGATTTGGAGCACAAGAATGTGTTTGATTATAATTTCTTGAGCAGGTCTGAGCTCACGAGCGCCAATGTATTCACCTTCAGGAAGCAGGTTATTAAAGAGTAAGATAACCCTCACCCTGCCTTCACTTCCTCTTATGGGGGGCTGCTTTATTACTAATAGTATTCTTTTTCACCACTAACTCCCAGAAATGTGAATACATCCAAAACTAACAGCTCTGGAGTTGTGGAAATTAAAACAATACTGTAGGTCAAGCTCTATTGACAACATCTAATGTGACAAACTTTGTGATGTACAGTATATGCTTAAACACAGACTCAAACACTCACAGGACACAAAACCTTATCCTCCAAGAAAATCAAGCACCTCAAAAGGACGATTTGGACAAATTTATAGATAATAGCACATAATACATAAAACATATTCATGAATAAACTTTTATGAATGAATGTGAGCAAATTGTAAGCCCATTAAGGGCTTAGTTTACATGGTAATCAAAATACTTGTTTTTCTTTTGTTATATATGAATTTCTGTTCTTACAATAAAACTCGTTATCAAGCAATGCATTTTACAATAAAATGCATACATAATCAAGTTAAAAAAAGTAATGAATATGAACTGAGAACATGAAACAAAAAACTCTTGTAAAGAGACACAATGACTTTGTATAATGCTAAAAATAAATATTTATAAATGCACACATAGATTACATCAAATATACTAAAAAACATTAAACATGGAACTAAAAATATAAATATATGGATATGAAAGAAAAATCTTCATTTTTAAAATCAAAACAAAAGTTAAGGGTTTGAGATAATGTGAGGTTGGGAAGTATAATAATTTAAATGATCATTTTCATTTGATTTTTACTTAGTTAAAGACCAAGCTAAAAATTTGTTTCTGTACTGTACGACAGTTCTTAGACTTTTACATTTCTTAAACGCTATTTAACCAGAAATACTTTAGGGTAAATGTGTCAAATGCATAAAATCAAATGTGTGAAGTACATATTAAGATCATATAATATGACCATAACAAGTCAGTTCTTTAAGGCAAATTTAGTTAATGAACCTTTCACAATATTTAATGAACATAACTCTGGGACTGCTGATCTCTAAACACAATGTCATGAATTTACATCACTATATATATATAACCTTAGCACACATATATGCAGTATATATACACACACACATACACGTCTTGTGTGTGTGTGTGTGTATGATGTTATGAGATGATTGTGTTAAAATAGGAGTAATTACAGTGGATTTACATCATCTTGAAGGATGGATCATGGCTGGCTGAAAATGTAAAACAAGGAATGTAAACATACTCCAGTTATGATGTATGGTGTGGTCTCTAGCAGCTGCCATTGGCCTTCTATGCATACTAAGATTTTTCCCAAGGTGACACAATCGAAATGGAATCAAGTCACTTGCATTTGCATTTATACTTGCATTTATAGACCCTAACAATGGACGTCAACACAAGCTCACCATTTTTCATAATAATTGTTTTTTGATTGTTTATAAAGGATTTGAACATTTTCAGCTCCAGAATGTTTGACCGGCAATTAACATCTGAACACTCTGGAGCTGTTCAGTGAGCTCCGGATTCCTGTTTATTAAAGCAGGCCAAGGACAAAAAAAGCCAATGAGAGTCGGATGAAATGAAAAACCTCCTAAAACATTTGCCGGATTGAGTACGGGTCTCCCTCGGGGGAAAGCTGCAAGGAGGGGGATTGTGGGATATCACATGTTGCCACCATGAGGTTTTCAGAGCCAACAGCTACAAAAGAAACAAGACCACCGTGATAACGTTTAGCGTTCAAAACTACGATCAAAACTTTAGTAAATTCCCCCAAAAAAACCACAAAAACACTTTTTTAAATATATTGTTATATGTATTTTATAACATATTTTGTACACATATTGTTTTTCTTTAATGAGTATATTGTTTGTTATGAAGGTTTATGACCCATAAGAATATAAAAACCTAAAATGTGAACTAACCTATAATCTAACTAGTGTTTGGAAAGTTACAACAAAAACTGTAATTGCAACATTTTTTTGGAATCTTCTCATCTCTTCTATTTCTTTTGGAAAACAAACCTACATTCAAGGTCTTTCTGACTTTAGGGCATCGGCGTCTTATTTTGAGGTTCAGTTTTAAAACGAAACAGAATTCAGCAGCTCAATGACTATAATCAATCAATGGTAATCTACTGCACTGCTAAGCAAAGTTATACACAAACGCCAAAGAAAGAAAGGCGTTAGTATTCTTCTAAGACCACATTTATGTGATACTAAATCTGCCACAAATCAGGAATTTTAAGGCATGACCAAATAAAAAGTCTTCTCTGATTTTCTTGCATAACTTTGATCGTTCATTAGCAGTTTGTATGAATACAAAGAATATAGCGTGCAAGATAATATATGTGACTTCATTTGCATTTCCAGAAAGAAATACCAGTGGTGGAAGTGAAAAATATAAATACATTTAAGAGAATATTAAAGCATGCAAGAAAAACCAGACTCTTCATCATTAACAATGCAAAATATCCACAGCAGTATTAATTAATAAACTACCTTTAAAAAAAAGCAAGCGCACCAGTTAAGGCTAAAATGTATCTACAAAACTGAAGGGAGTTAATACGCTAAGCGGTTAAGGCTGAATTAACTGCAGAAGTAAAAAATTTAGGGGTTAAGATCAAACCCTAACCACAAAGTCTGACAAATAACAAAGCGCAAGAAATATATCTAGCGCAAGAAAGACTGTATATAACAGATATAACAGATATATTTCTGTGCTGCTGTCTCACCCAAGAGCCTGTCTTTGTGTCTGTCACTGCCTGGGGCGACAAGTGAAAGTGATGGGAATATTCTACTTACACAGACCGTACCCTATTCAGACAGGTAAAGAGGAGCCATTTCCCCTGCTGTCAATAGGTCAATTGCTACCAATTGCAAAAGCATGACAGTTAACGCTGCCCTAAGGCAGTGGGCTGCTCGTATTTACATCAGAAACGCACAAGATCTTCAAGAACTCTGCAATGTATTTGGTTAATCACATGTACCAGTAAAATAAAAATGGGGGGAAAAATAGACTACACTAGACCAGAATATTATCAACCATATGGCAACAACTTGGCAACCAACCACCCACCTTTACACAAATGGATTTTTGCTAAACAAATAACTAAATAAATGAATTAATGAATACATTTTTTTTATTTATTGGCAAAAGTAGTAGTTCCAAGCACACTCATATTTTGAATGAAATTAAGCACTATGTAGTGTCTTAGGGTTGATGAAAAAGTCAGTAAAAAAATACATGAACATTCTGCATTTTTTCCCTTAGAGTGTAAGTTTAAATTTGGTTTAAAGTCTCTACTGGAAAAGTTGCTTTTACATAGCTCATGGAAGTAAAAAAAAAAATGGATGTCCAAGTGGAAGTTTCAAATAAATAGTTATGTAATGAATGGTTACACAGGCCTTTGTCAATATAATTACACGCAATCAATAGAAAAACAGATACAGTACAAAACAGCTCCATCATGTATTCTGCTTCCAGATGAGGGGAAAAACATGTTGTGAATGGCACAGGATCCCGCAAACTAGAGCAGTGATTGAGTGAGTGGTTTATCTAATGAAGGCCTGGAGCGGTGGGAAAAGAGAGGTTTGGCTGGCTCTCCCGTTCTGCCACTGCTCTTGCCATGGCCCCAACGGAGACACACTTTTCTGGGAATCTAAGGACCAGAAGCCAGTAGGGTGTTGGGTGCTGAGCGGATAATGTTGCCATGTCGACCAGTCAGCAGATTCTTTAAAGTCTTTAAGTTCCCTTCACTGTTCTGGCATTAGAGGAACACAACATGAGATCCTTGTTCCTCCTTAAAACAATATATATATATTATTTTGAATCAGTTTTGTACTGTTTTTGGGTAGAAAGATCTAAACATTCTTTCAACAAGAAAAAATATACTTCAGAAAAATATGCGTAACATATGAAGTACCAAATTATAAAATGGTTTACAATAGCTGCAACTGAGGATCAAAACAATTAATTTTATAGATTTCCTAAAACATGATTTTAAAGACATATTTTTATTGTGCAACAAGACAAAAAGTTTTTATTTATTTATTTTTGCCATGTAAAGACTGGAAAGATATATAATTGTCAAAGTAGAAAGAGTCTTTGAAGGGAAATGAATAATGCTGGTCAAAGAACCAGACCTCAATGGGACTTACTCCAGAAACGTTTAAAGCTGTCAGTTCTGAGGAGCATAAACCT
The DNA here is from genome assembly GCF_018831695.1 of Puntigrus tetrazona. Classification (NCBI taxonomy): domain Eukaryota; kingdom Metazoa; phylum Chordata; class Actinopteri; order Cypriniformes; family Cyprinidae; genus Puntigrus; species Puntigrus tetrazona. The sequence goes on along the minus strand of NC_056712.1, from coordinate 2,600,088 downwards.
CCATCTCACCTTATATAACGGCCACAGGTTCACTGGAAACAAAGCATGGTCTGTCCTTCCAAATTAACCCAGATCATGTTCGTTTTAAACAGCACCTGTCTTCTCGGTGTAAACGAATTGAGGAACGAAATGTTGCAGTAAAGTCTGGAAATCAGAGTGCTGAAAAGCTATGAAAAGGACATGTTCAGAAGGCATTGTTTTCGCAAGCTAACGAGCCAAGAACCTCAAGGAGTTTTTAAAGGACGACATACTTCCCACTGGTTATAAAGACTTTTATGAGAGCTCAATAGAAGAAACTTGGGCCTGGATGACAATTATCCAGATGTATTGGATGTGAAAGGGGAGCCTGAAAAAATACAGAGGGAGCAGAGTATTCCCTAGGCTGCGACCTCGGCCGGGAAGCTGGAGGAAAAGGCAGCTTCTTATTGCGCGCTGGCGAAAAACTGTGTTAAAGGCCACCACTTCAATTACATGTGGCTGCTGTGGGGGCTTTATGTTTCACGGGGGGAGATAAAAATGACCTCTACAGGGTGCCGCTTTAGCTGTGTGGACTCAACGATGGGGACACAGAGAGGGACCGAAGTTTGGGCAGGGAACAGACATATGGAAGCAAAAGAAACACAACCGTATGCTATGAACCAAAACAGTTTTTGTTTTGAGATCTAGCATTTACTGTGAACCAGGGTTGTTATTATTATTACCTAAAACAAAATAAATAAATAAGTACATTAAATAAACAAAAAAACTATATATAAATTCATTACTTTAAATAAAATTACCATTAACTGGAATTAAATAAAATAGAAATTATTATATTTTTAGCATTCGTTTTAGTCTTATTTTTGTTTCACTTACATACTAAAATAACTAAAACTAATAAATAAAAATTCATAAATACTCTATAGACATTTAAAAATACAAAACAAAAACAAAATGACTTTTTAATAAAATATCCTTTAGAAATAATCTTTACTAGATACTAAAATAAAACTGATGTGAATCAAGACACTCTGAAAACATACTTATTATCAGCTGCACTCGTGTAAATGAATACAGTACTGCTCTTCACTGTGCAATGAACTATACCCTGCAGTTCCCTCACGAATCCTCATTTGGAAAACTCTGCGCTAGGCAAACACGCCAAGTCAGTCACACATCCTAGTGTGTGCTCTTTGGCAGGGCAGAGCAAGCTAATTCCATTTTACCGCTCAGACAAACAGCTCACAGAGGCCCGGAATGCAGGGCATGAGTATATAAGATATCCGCTCCTTCCCTCCCCTCAGATGACAAAGAATAAAAACAAAGCTAAAAATGGTCGCTCATCACACACCAGTCTAAACGCCGTTCAACAGCATCGGCAATTTGCGTCTTTGCACAAGATAAATGGTGGCTTTCAAAAACGTTAAGAGATATTTAAAACTTAATAATGTCAGGCTGATCAAATCTGATTTCAAAGCACCAGATGATGACTTAGTTCGTAACGCAATTCGCTGATATGAAATTGCTTCGGTTTAAAGGTTGCAGTACAGGTCAAGGTACAGATTAGGGTAAGTGGTGAAAAAATTAAGATGATGGAAAAGCACAAGAACAGCTTTATATAAAAACGGCATTGCAAAGGACAACTATTAACAGTGAGTGCTGCTGAGACTTGTGCCTGATATCTCTATGGCTAATATTTAACGTTGGCGGCCTCCAGCTGCCTGATAAAAACTGAGACGAGCCTGTCCGATCACACTTCTGGGACTTATCTGTACTCAGTACACTAACCCCACTTCAGATAGGTGGCCAGCACCTGCAATAGCTCACTTTAGTGATTAACTTTATATTATTCGTTAACTAGGAGCCCCATGTTTGCACTACAACATCAGATGCAGGTCAAGGGCAGTTGATGAAGGAAGGCCTAATCTATTTTGTGGTAATACCTATGGGATAAAGCAGAGTTTGAAATGATTTGGTAGCTCACAATAGCTCAGGGTTAAAACAATTATTCAATTAATCAATGAATCAGTAGATCAACCCCATTTATCATGTATTTACACTACTGTTCAAAATATTTTTTTATTAAAGGAATTAATACTTATTTGGCAAGGATACATTAAATCATTAATACATTAAATTCAAGTGAACTGTAAAGAGATTTGATATAAATATATATAAAAAACAATGTATAATACTTTCTGCAACAATATTAACTAGCACAATTGTGAGAATCATTCCAAATTAGCATATTAACATTGACACCAAATTCTGTAGTAATGGCTGAAGACTATTCAGGTTTGAACAGTAAACATTGTTTAAGTTCAGCTAATACGTTCCAAAATGGTGCCAGGGTGACGAGGAGGAGACAAACTGTTAAGTCATTGTTAAGACAACTGTTAAGGAGACAAAATAAAGTCATTATGTTTGTTTTCTTTATGCATAATCAGTATTCTCATAGCTTTGTCAAATTACGGTTGAACCTCAGATGTCACGTGAATGATTTTAACCATGTCCCTTGACCATGGCAACATCCTTGCTTTCTATGGAGGTTGAAAAAGCTCTCAGAATTCATCAAAAATATCTTAATTTGTGTTCTAAAGACAAACTAAGGTCTTTCAGGTTTTGAACGACATGATGGTGAGTAATTAATATTGTAATTTTCATTTTTGGGTGAACTATGCTTTTAAGATATACTATATATCTCTATATAACAAAATATTAAGAAAACTGTTATATAAAGAGAAAAAATAAAATACTGAAGACCCAAATCCCACTATCAGTATCTTTTCCATTTACTGAAAGACCTGTATTCCTGCCCTCTACCGGAGTCTGTCCGTGCCCAGCTCCTCCTGCCTTGCACATTCCACACCGTGTCTCAGCCATGACTAACTTAATTTGTTCAGTGCAGGTCTCCATCAGAAAGTGTTTCATCTACATGCTCTGCGGGCACCTGACCAGGGCAAGAAGGCACACAAGACACCTCGTGTAAAATTGACCCGTGAAAAAGAAAAAAAGAATGGCATCCAGCACAGAGAGCTAATGTAGACTGAGTGTTTCACGAGCACAGCTCTCCATTTGTTTGGAGAGGCAGTGAGATGCACAAGAGGAAGGGGGTTGTAGGACATTCCTCTCAAAGCTCTTATGCTCTAACAACGGCAGCTGAGAGTGAACCAGTGCTGGGTCGATGCTCAGGCCATGTGCTACATGTGTTCTTAATGTGCACTATAAAACCGGTTCATAGAAGGTCTTTGTATCATTTTTTAGATTAAAAAAAAAAGAAAAAAAAGAGAAAGCAATTCAAGCGCTGTTTTTGGTCCAAGGCTTATGGCATGCTATTTGCATAATGGGGTCCACATGAAGTACCTGTATAAAATTACAAACGTAGCACTTCTGTAGTTTCCCGTTCCAATCTCCCCCATCCCCCGTCAGCCTGTCCTTGTAAAGCGCTTTAGCCCTGTATTCATTGTGGCGCCACAGGAGAAGAATACTCTGACCCGAAAAGCAAGGCCAGATCCGACAAAGTGTCCATTGACTGAAGGGGAACCTCACGTGGCCAGCAATCCTGCAATATTGTCTCAAATGAATCCGTCGTCATGGCACTTGTACCTGTCAGTGGACATCGAATTTTGCCCTCATGGGCCGCTGATCTGTCATCTGCCCTGCAGTTATTTTCCTTTCTACCGCTGTCACGTGAGGGTCTTTCACTGGCGGTTCCGTCCCATGAACAACCTTAGTCTCCGTTTCCGCTCCAGCTCAAAATAAAATGATCAGGCCCATGGGAGCCGGCTGTGAATCAGCTATCCTGCCAAATATTTTTAGAAACAGGGCCTCTATATGGAACACAGCTCTAGCGTCTGAAACACATACTATGTCTGTTAAAAGAGGTCTTAAAGGGAGAGTTCGTTCAAAATGAAAACGTTCATCATTTACTCAACCTCACCCCCATATCTTCTGTGTAATTTTGAATAATGTGCTGGATGCTTTTTTCCCAAGTAATTACAATGTAATTTGTTTCTTGAATAACATAAATACGTAATTTTTGGGTGAACTGTTCTTTCAACAGGACATGCCAGTGACATGTACCATCCTAAAACAACACAGTATGAGGCAGAGTTTATCTGGACCTCCAATATACAATGGATTTGAGGCTGGGAAAATGACCCCCACACCTGTTACAAAAGAGCCCCTTATATCCCCATGTAGGTAATTTCATCAGGCCTGATCCTTGGAGTGGCTGAGAGACATTTAACAGCCAGCAGCAGATGAAGACTTCCACAGGTGCAAGCAAAACCTCTCTAAACAATATACTGAGTAATATATGAATTATTTAATGCCATAAATTTGTTCTGAAAATCTATTTGACTCAAACAAATGCAGATTTGACCAGTGCAATGCCCAAGCACTGAAACCACTCCCACAACTCTCACACACTTCACACATTCCAACTGCTGTGTGGATTTCAACCTAACAGCTGGCTATGCTTTTCACTACTAACACAAACACAAAAACCCGGCAAAAGATTTAGCTGGGACAACCATTCCATAAAATGACTATTAATAAATGAAACACATTTAAACAAATTAATTAATAAAGAAAAAAAAGAAACAACACTCAAGTAGCAACTTTGTCTTAGAGGTTTCTACAAGAATTAGAAAAAGCCAAAAAGAGAATTCATAACACAATAGTCAAGAGATAAATCCAGCCATTTATTTTAAAAATAAAAATAAATCAGGCAAAACAAATGTGACATGTCTGACAATGGTGCAGAAATGTTTGTGAATTTCACCAGTCACTTAATGTCAATCAACTCTGCGGCTGTTGTTTAGGCACGGAAAACCTTTCACCTTGAACAGGGTATGCCAGCAGGGGAGGCATGTCATGATGTTCAAGAGACAAAGGGGTAGCTTGGTATTATGAGGGTCAGAGGGTTACATTCCTAATTGCCTAGAAAACAAATTGCAAGAGGCAAGAAGAAAAAAGCCAGACTGCAAACCTCCAGAGTAATGAAAGTAGAACATTCAAATATAACAGATCCAAAGTTTTTGGACATCCACATCACACTTGCAAAATTTATGAATGTAACTTTTGAATGCATATATTTGAAAGAAAGAACAAAAATATATTTCTTGATGGACAATTTGTATGCAAAACATAGATGCTTGGAAAACAATATGTTATGCAATTCCTCCAACAATTTCAAAAGTTGGGAGACGCTCTTGCACCTCAGGACTGCACAGCGGTATGTGGCGGGAAACAACGGCAGATTTCTGGATGTGGCTGATATCTAGGGCAGGTCAAACATAACAGAGGCAGTATGGTTAAGAGTCCTACCTTACCTAAACAAGAAAAAAAAATGTTTTCAGTAAGCTAATGCATTTGCGAGCCAGGGGACAGGGTGACAGCGCCTTCCATCAATCACGTGCATTGCTTTTTTTTTTTTTTTGTCGGAGGACTTCTGATGCACGGGGAGCATCAGAGCCCTTTCTGACATATGACATATACACAGCTGCTGTTGAAGCACAGGCCCCAACACAAACTGACATGCCAAATCCCAAAGAAAACAAGGGGAGCTGTCTCCAGTCTGAGGATTGCTTTTCAACATCTCATTTGTAATGCAACCAAAAGAACAGCTGGGGATATGGGGGCGGGAGCCGTCCCAGACAGCGCAGGGGAGCGCCCAGCCAACAAGTCCAAATCGCAAAATCGGGACTATTTAGAAAAAAGTGACGTACAGGCAGACAAAACAGGAGAAATGTTATTGTAAGACCTCTGGTGTGGGGGTCAGGCATGCGACCCAACCTGGTCCTCTATACTGACCTTTGACCTTTTCTGCTGAGCACTGGCCAAACACAGACCACCGGCCTACAACAATGAGCTATTCAGCGTATGCTATGACCAGGAAGTGCGGGTGAGCGTGTGAAATGTGTAGGACTGAATCCAAGCAGCTATCAGCGGACTGTTTAACAAACTTCCCATTTGACTAAGATTTATTTCTGTGGGACACAGTATTTGTAAATTTGTTATTGTAAAGGGAATGTAAGAGCTGGCATATCAGTAATCAGCTTTCCAACTCCAAATCTGGGACAGCCAGCATACTGGGAACCATAGCTGACCATAATGATAAAAAAATGATAAAATTTTAAATTCCACTCCACTACTGAAGTTAACTGTGGCTGTCGCAATTGATGTTAAATAAAGAAAAATGAGTGGAAAGTGTTTGCACTGCAACAGATATCTTTTTACACATTTTTGAAGCGTCTGTTGAGCTTATGAATGCAATGCCCAATAAGGGGCACTCCTGAAAACAGCACAGTGGTTGTGCACTTATGTTCAGTGAACAATAATAATAATTATTACTCACATAATTAAACTGAAGAACAGTAATCAACAAATTGCAACACTGCAGGCCTTACCTATAATGAGTCTTTTTTACACAGTTGTTAATACATATCAAGTTTGGGATTAATTAAACATAATAAACATAAATGCCATGCCAGCTTCCGATTCACCATTGCAGCCTAAAGATGACTTCTGATTGTGAAAAAATGTATTATTTAACAGTCTATAGTATGGTGATTGATTGAAGTAATTGGTTAAAGTATTTGAAATAACAGTTGACAAGGATACATTTAATAAGGTAATGCCTTTACTCAGATTAAAATAAATAAAAGCTCTTTAAAGGAAAAGTAATTTACTGAACTTGCTGGGGACAACTGCATTTAGCTAAATGTTTGTACAACCCCCAATTCAAATTGGGCTGTTTTTTCTCTTTTCACACTCCCATCATTACGAGCACCTCCCCCATCGAGTAACAAGATCCTGCACCAGCATCCAGGCACCGTGAGGTGCCAAGGCCAGAAAAGAAACTCCCCAACCTGCACTGCTGGATCTGTGAACTTCTATTAGCCACTACAAGAAACACACCATATGCCATACATCCCGTTATCAGAGACCTTTTGGTCCCTTTTTATGGACTAAGCAAAATCACATTAGCCCGACTGACATAATATTTTTTGATGACTGGCATCAGTTGCTAGACATCCCAGGTGAACAAAAATGTGTTTGCATTCAAAAGCTACAGTACCGTCAACTGTTAATTTTCATTTAAAATATTTTCAGCTATTTTTTTTTGTAAAATAAACAATTAAAATCTAGCATTTGCTTATGTTTCACTGATAAAACCACAAAACTGCACACACACTACCATACATTCTCTGACAAATAGAATATTCAAAAGAACAGCATTTACTTAAAATAGATGTGTGTACGTTTAAATTTAAACTAATACTTTAAATAATATACTAACTAACACAATTAGTCATTAATAAATATACTCTTCCATTTACAATGAAATAATTAAATGAACTGAGAAGAGTTGTGCAAGTCCAACACCTATTTCAAATAAATCTGAAGGCGTTTGATTTGATCATGGTCTGTTACGCTTTAGCATCACACACGGAGGTTTATGTCTTGGTAAAGCAAATGAGACCATTTATGTTCCCCAACCATTTTCCGCCTCATTACAGAAGAATGTCCCTCACAGTCTATCGCAAATGGGAGTAGGTGACACAAAAATGGCCACTATGTAAACACCATTTGACTTCACAATAAGTATTTTATTGGGCCCACTAAACAACCATTCCTTGAGTCTTCTCAATGGAAGGGAGATTTACAGCTTTCTTTACTCACACAGGTTATCTTCATGTTAAACCAAGCATCCAACCATCTAATTGGTACTAGTGATTGAGTCTTTAAGGTTTAGACCATGAACAACACATAATGTTTGAGGATAAAGAAAAACTGATAATAATCAACACTTGACTACTGTTTTAAAACATGTTTAAGTGGGATGAATGGACTTACCAAATATAAAACACTGTGTTTCTTCAACACAGTAAATTCATTTCCTGTATGTCTTCAGGTCATTTACCATAAGGTGGAAAAGGTTAAAAAAGAGAAAAGTGTAGGGGGTTGGGAGAGGTGAGAAAAATCACTGTTAAGTTTATGACTCCAGGGCCTTTTTCCCAGAGATGCCGATTTAATGTCCATCAGATTGGAGTTCATAAGGGTGTTTACTTTGCAAGCAGACCATCTGACTGTTTGCCCCATTGAGATTTCTGATCCGCACATTTCCACAAGTATATGAACATATACTGCAAGGGTGGTCTACATCAGTGTAAACAAATCAGCGCGTGCCTACAAACACTTCAGCCCATCTTCAGAGCTCAACCCCCACTTCCACAATTCCATATGTTCCCAAAAGACTCCCTTAAACTTTTCTCCTTCCAAAATACACCCTACACAAGCCCAACTCCTGAGTAAAACAGCAATTTCTGCATTACTGATAAAGAACCACACAGAAATGTATTTTTGTTTCCTATGAGTGAACACTGAAGTTATTCCTGTCAGAGGACATAACTCATGTCGATATCATCTGAAAAAACAAAAAATGGGAAACCGTTACTAACAAGGCTTGAGGGTCTTAATTACAGCCTCTCAGTGTCTTACACACAATGATATCCATTCAAGCTATGAGGCCATTGCATCATATAAATGGCACATTTTAAGGTTTTTCCCGTGGACAAATTGTTGAAATTCCACATGGGATTGTTAAACTGCGCTTCTGGCATGGCTGCTGAATGGGTCAAAAGTGATTCAGATGGGACTGGATGCATATTGCATTTATAAACATTCAAAATCGGCAGCTGGAACGAGTGGACAGCAGATGAAATCGTACGTTAAGTCTTCAACTTTGAGATGCCTAGACCCATAAACATTGCAAAATGCTGCACAAGTGTGATATTTCTTTGTTAGCGCTGCACGAACTGCACTTCCGGTAAAAAACAGAAAATGTTTGCCACACGTCAAGGACAAAGGAGCCTTACTCCTGCACTAACTATCTTTGTCAAATGACTTGAGTGCTGTTGTAACCTTAAATAAATGCGCAATACTGCTTTTATTTACTTTTTAAATTATGCCATTGCATGCACTGCCCATCAGTGCATATTATTCCAAAGAAAATCTAGAGGAGAATATGAATGCAATAACTTGTTTAGCCAGTAAAACATATTTACTTTTCGTTGACGTCAAAAATCTTTCACCTTTAAACACCGCAAACAAATCTGGATCAGGAAAATAGGTTGCAATTGAATTTTCATTGTTGACTTTGAAATATTGTTCCAGATGCAGCTGATTCATTGTAACAAAGAATGGAAACAGAGTGCAGAGTATAAATGTTGTTAAAAGGACAGTTCATCCAGAAATTATATTTGTTCATCTTTGAAGCACAAATGAAGATATTTTAATAGAATCTGAGAGGTCACTCAGCCTTCACTTTCCTAAATTCCTGTATTGTGAGCTGTTGAATCTATGTCCTCTAAAAAGGAACAATCACTTTATATGATGAATAGATTTAATTAGGACTATTTAAATCAAACATGTTTACAGGAAGATGAGCTGTGCTTGCATGACACACAATAATAAACGCTATTGGTCCTTAAGTGTCAAGAATTCAAGTTTAAATTCCATTAACCATATTTGATGTTTTATATGTTTGTGCATCGATCAATGTCTATATAAGAACAAAGCTTAAATGGAAGAATATAATAAATATGTCTTAATATGTGTTTTTGAAGATGAACAAAAGGGTTCGGAATGATGTAACAGTAATCTAAATAACTGATGACAGAATTTTCCATTTTTGGATTAACTAATTTCCTTAAGGACATTTTTTTAATCATTTAATCACAAAGAAGCAGTGTAAAAAATGAGACGACAATACATGAACTGCAATGTGACATGAACATCTGAGGTCATTGTCACCCTGGAACCGAAAGCAGAGGTGCATTTTGGAAGAACTGAGATTTTTGAACATTTAAAAAGCCAGTTTATTGCACCTCATCAAATCGTCCTATTCTGACATGCTGCAGTCTATCACTTGGGCAATCTTCAGTGGACAGATTTTTTTGTTCTGTCAGGTGCAAAACAAGTCTGTAACAAGCGCAACATATCAAACATACCCGCAGCTTCATGTTTCAGATATGATCGAGGCGGCAAATTGTCTGCGCTTCCTTAGAAACACAAATCTTCCTGGCTCTGGAGGCACACCTTCGCTATTGCACAGCAAAACAAACATAATTGGCTAATCTAATCGCATTGCTTTCTGCATTTCTGTTTACTTTTGGCTAAGCGTCTCCATGAAGGCCAGGGCTATGTGACCGTGAATGCCACATTGTTCAGGGCCCCTCACAGATGCAATCTGCACAGACGTCGCTCGGCCTCTCTCTCTCTCGCCCGCCAGCTCCGGTGACAGGCTGTTGAGTCTGAGGTGTACGCTAACGCAAAAGGGAGACTCCATCACGCTTCACATGCAGCCCTGATGGAGTGGAGTCAGTGAGCTGTACTATCTGCCCATCAGCGGCCCCGGCCCCCATTCAGCCCATTATGAATGGAAATGATGGTTCGCTTCAGTCCAAAAGGAAGACCGGAGAATGGCTAATGCGAGAGGACTGCATTCAGCAAACAATACCAGCGACAGAACCCAAAAGTCTCAAGCTCTCAATCTGGACCTGAACTCAGGTTAAAAGAATCCACCAAAGTCCAGGCTGATTGAATTTCATCTCAGCAGATGCAAGAAACTGACTATATCTAAATGGTTTCAGGCCTTCAATTAATAGAACACATTTTAAATCAAGTTTAGCCAGTAAGTTGAATATCGCATCTTATTAAAAGCTAATAACAACTGAACGCATGATTACTTTTTTATCCAAACAAATACCAAACCTTAATGCATAATACAATAAGGATACATAAAATCACACACACACACACACACACACACAACACACACACACACACACACACACAAATAAAAAGCAGCCTAATTTTGTGAATGCTGCACAAACACATTAAACAACAATTCTTTCCAATCTTTGAGTTTTAACACAAGTATTTATAAAATGTGTGTTGCCGAATTCATTAAACATACTAGTTAAACACGATTAGTGAATGTAACCTGAAGACTACTATATTACTGTATGTTTATAAAAATTAACATAAAATTACTTTCAAACTATGTAGTATTAATCAAAGCTATTAAAATATCAAAACATTGTTAAAGCATAGGAATTTTAACAGAGGTTCACACTTTTCCGAGTTTTTAAAAAAGCTTTTTTTTTTTTTTTTTTTTTTTAAGACATTTCACAATGACAAATAAACTTGTACTCACCTCTAGCACAGTCTGTCATGAAAATAATGTCAAAAATAAAGAAAACTATCCAGAAAAGTTCCATGATGTCCCTATTAAGGCTGCCTGGTTCTTCAATCTATGAAAGAAATAAAGTTGTTAGTGCTGAATTACTCTGAAACGCCAGTGCTATGCCAAAACACTTGTGAACTTCTGCTGCACTTCTGTAAATGTGTGTAGAATCGAATTACAATTCTAACTCCACATGAGTCGTCTTATTAAAAAAAACAAACAAAAAAAAAAACATTGCCTCCATTAAATCACAACACAGCATAACCTGCAACATGGAGATTTTTATTTTGTGCAGTACAAAGTAAATGTGCACAAAAAGCTCTTCCAAGTGGGTAAAATGTTTTTTTTAAGCATAAAATATCCAATAAAATATTCGAAAACTTACCAACAGTTAAAAACGTTCGCAAATATGTTCCTTACGTCTGATAGATGAAATATCATGCTTACATCCTCCTAAAACACACCAGACAATTGAAGCCTATATAAAATCTGGGCGCTACATCAGAAATCCTCATGGACTCAACACTGGATCCAGCGAATTAAAACTGTTTAATTATTACGCATAACTGTATTCCCGAACTCTCTTACGCCATGTATTTTCGCGCGACACTTTTTAATACACGAGCTGATCGCTCGCTGTTAACTTCTGTAGATGACAGTCACCGCGCACTTATCGCCCAAAGCAGGTCAAATACCATTCGCTTTATCTCCACAGATTCTTCAGAAACCAAAACACGAGCGATAGATTATTTCAGCACCTAAGTTTGTACCAAAACGTTGTTTTAAATACCGTTAGCTAAATATTTCGCCGTCCAGACACACGCAACATAGACACACGCGCGCGCGCGCGCACACACTCAGGATTGTTACAGTCCAGCCCTACGGTCAACTTTAGACCAATCACAGCGAGCCTATTCACTCTTGCTGTTTAACTCTTTCACAATACTACTACTACTACTAATAATAATAATCAAATTAGAATAATATTAATAAAAGTAGCCTAATAATATAAAAATATAGTATACATTTTCATTTAAAATAATCAATAGCATTATCATTATTAATAATAGCATTTATCAAATAATGTAAAAGTGAAATCTCAATCCATCTCCATATGTAAAACATAACTGTTTTCCCCCGTACCAAATCCATGTTGTACTGACCTGGACGAATGCCATTTGCAACAACGGTCTGACATTGCAAAATACCTATAAAAATAATTACACATTTAATCACACTAGTGAGCACAAGAGTTTAAGCGGCCTAAGCGATAATATCAACTAAAGTCAGCAAACAATGCTAAATGTGCCTTGGATTGGTAAACCCTCAGTAAATACAGGTTGAGACAGCCGGATTACATCTGACGTTACGTCCTTATTTAATGCGGTAATACGTAATTTTGGAAAAAAAAGATGTTGTGCAAACTCATCGTTATACTACCCACACACACATATATATATATATATATATATATATATATAGTAATAAAGTTATTGTGCACCGGATAAGAGTACAAAAATCTATGCAGCAAAAGTCCCAGGACAAATATAGCTCTCTCAAACAGGGCTCATCACTGCCCTCAGCTGGAGGAAAAACAATCCTTTCAACCGGTATTTCATAAAACTTGCCTTACATGTATGAACACATGCTGCTATCTTGTGGTGATTAAAAAAAACCTCCAAAAACTACATATATACGCATGTGTGCATGCGTGCGTGCAGAACAGTAAAATCAACCGGAAAGTAGTTGCACTGTAACTTATAAACGCTGCAATTAGTAATGTCCTAAATATTTGTAAAACATTATTACGTTATTTCATTCTGAAACCCGAGACAACACAGTTACCTGCCCGAAAGGACAGGTCCCTTTTTATATACACAATCGTGCAATTAAAAAAAAATCCCACAAAATAAAGTAATGAATCATTGATCAAAATGTTTATTGAAATAAACGTTATTGTCTTTACATTACTAACGCCTTTTAACTTACAGGTCCTTTGTACATTAAAGTATATACAGATATTAACATTTAACACATATAAGTTGGCAAACAAGCCTTGTTAGCTTTAGTCCTCCAGTAACCCTCTGTTAACCAGTCAAGAAGTGAAGTGATAACTCAACCCTTCACTTCTCTAACCACTGAGTAAATGATCAGTTGAAGAGGTCTTCTGGGATGAAAGCACATTTACATAATCAGCATTCTTTGTTTCTTAAAAACTGGTGTGAATACAACAATATGCTTGATGATAAAATAAGAATCTGAAGTTGGATCAAATAAACAGATAATGAATGAAAATAAGTGACCGGGGATGACAGAAAGCTAACAAGGCTAGTATGAAGGCTACATAAACAAATGAGACGAGATACAAGGAGAGGGGGCGATCTAAAAATTGTGAAGGCGATGCGCCCCAAACTATCATTACGGGCTTACAAACTTCACTAAACATTAAATGGAGACCATTACAGCAGGAAACTATTTTGCTCAAGACTAAACTTACATACAAGATCCTACTTGTGACAGTTGGTCATTCATTTTTCATTTGAACTGGAACCTAATACTAATTGGAGAGTTGAAAAAAAAAAAAATAAGATCAATTAATTTAGCAGCCTTAAACCATAAACCCAAAATACTTGATGTCAGGATATGTTCCCAAAACTCCTCCTCAAAACAGTGTGTGTATATATATATATATATATATATATATATATATATATATATATATATATATATATATATATATATATATATATATATATAATTTAAACATACTAAATCTTGGACTAAGTGCCCTTTTAGTTCCAACAGAATCTCACAAGTAAAAATAATGCCAAATGTCATCTCGACATGGATGTGTAAAATATTAAACAGCCAGTGAAAATATGGAACTGTGAAGTTGTTTCATGAGAGAATACTACGGAACCCTGTAAGACAGAGTTTTTACCATTAGATATATATTGGGTGGTACTGTTTGTGCGTGAGTTTCTTTCTACATGTAGGGCAGCTGTGAGCTCTGTTGAGAGAGTCGCGGATGCACTGACTGCAGAAAAGGTGGCCGCACTTCGTGGAGACCATGAGCCGCCCACTGTCGATGATCTGAAAAAGGGATCAAGACCAGCCATTTGAATTAACAAGAGAAACGCATATTACAGACTGAAAGAAATAATTACAGCTCGACTAAACCGTTAACTTCAATGCAAAATAAAAATGATTTATCATTTACTAGCAAACCAAAACATTTTCTGGCTTCTCTTTCTTTGCTCTTTCTAGGGGTAGTTGGCGATTCAATATTTCGATAGGAGGAGCCCGATTCGACTCCCAATCTCACAGTCGAGTATTGGCTGGCAGTTACGGCCATGTCTGATTGTCTGATTCAGGTAAGCTACAAGTGACTTCAAAACATTTCAGATGGTTTATATACAGGCCATTGTGTACATATTATTTATTTCGTATAAGATGCACAAAAGGAGTTCATTCAGAGCCGCATGTCCATGTGCATTCTGGGTGTTTTGTGTAGATCGCCTTCAAGTCGTATTTACATACATTAAAAATAATGTTATCTTGGTAATGTACTTTGCCCATGTATTGAGAGCAATATGAAGGTGAGCAAATGATGGCAAAAGTAAATTAGGGTTGAACTAATTGTATAAATTATCTGATTATTATTATTATTAGTTGCACATAAGGATTTACCTCTGAATACGCATCCATGCAAACAGGACAGCTAACAGCCCCTGGTGTAGACCTACAGACAGCAGAACACCACAAAACCTTAATTAATGAATCCTAAATTAATCTTGTAGCGCTCATTAACTGTCGAATGCAAAAAGCTACATCCTCAAAACCTGCATACAAGGATCAAGACTATATTAATTGTAGACCAGTCTAATGTTGGATGGATTGTACATACCTGGCTCGTGAGCTGGCATGAAGAGAGGACAGTAAGCCTGGACTGAGTCTGAGACTGGACTCTTCCTCTTCATCACTGCTCAATACATAACTCTCTGTGCCCTGTCCACGTCTGCTTTGTACACCTGCACATAAACACGAATGTAAATGGAGTTTAGCAAAAGGAATAAACAGTTATGTGAGCAGCTCAATTACATAAAATAAAAAAATATATAATGATATTACCATCTTCCACAACCTTCATGCCAAAGGGATGATGAGGGAATGGTGAGAGAGAAAATAGACAGAATTCATTAAAAATCTTAATGTCAACAATCCAAGATTCAATACTTCACAGTACAAGTTATCAAGACTCACCACAATAGAATCATTATTGGTGAGGTCAACAACTGCAGGTTCAGACCCTTCACATGTTAAATCTACCACATCTTCTTCACCTTTGACGAGAGAAAGAGAGAAATGTTAGCATTTCTTTGCCATTCCGGTTCTTAAGTTTGAAAAAAGGATTCAGAATTGCGAATCTGTATTTAGGAAGACAAAAAATTAATTCATTGAAATGGAATGATTAGAAAATTCATATAGTGAAAAATAATAATATTATAATACATTTTTAGCCTTAATTCACAAAAAACAACACATAATATTTCCAAAAAATATTAAATGACTTTCTCCTTTTGCGAC
Organism: Puntigrus tetrazona; assembly: GCF_018831695.1. Classification (NCBI taxonomy): domain Eukaryota; kingdom Metazoa; phylum Chordata; class Actinopteri; order Cypriniformes; family Cyprinidae; genus Puntigrus; species Puntigrus tetrazona. The sequence continues at coordinate 2,584,265 of NC_056712.1, read as the reverse complement.
CGGACACTAAATAAAAATACACAATTAGTTAAAACACACCTTTATTATGTTACCATGTTTTGTTGCAAAAAGTGTGTTGGACTAATGCAATTACTTTGTTAGCTGTTGTTTCCTCTTCCTGTCAAAAATCATCAATAGTGTAACAGTTTCTATACACCTTTTCAAAAGAGATGGTTCTAGAAATATATTTTCTATTCAGTTTCTAATGAGGTCAGTCACAACATTACAAACTTAGATTTATAGCCAAAAATATCTAAATACAAACAAATAAACAAATCCATACATAAAATTCAAAATCATTTGATAATTAGACCAAAAGGCAAATGTCCAAGGCTGAACCTAACAGCTTTATTGAGGGAAAGAACTATACAAAGTGTTACAAAACACAATCAGTTGATTTAAAAAAATGATCAAAGGACTGATCAAAAGATCTTTGAGCAAGAAAAACTTAAATTGAATGTAACTTGCTATGTTCTCTATATGCAAATGTCTAAGAAGCACAAGAGTTGCACAAGCAGTACAAAAACATCTTCATTACATTTTACATAGACAAATAGCTTATAATAGACTAGAATATAGAAATAACTTTTACTATACCTTCTGATCACACCGCAAAAAAGCTACGTTTAGTATTTATATTATCAGCATTTTTGTCTTGTTTTCCAGTGCAAATATCTGGAGATTCCTAAATCAAGACATCTATACTTAAAGCAAAATGACAGAAAAGAAGACACCTTGCTTCATGAGAAATTGCTCAAAAGTATGTATATGATTTAGAAATACATTTTTGCAAGCTGGGTCAGAAAAATTTACTTCAAAAGGAAAACAGGTTTCCCTTCACCATTGCAAGATATTTGTTCAGTACACAACTCTTCATATAAGCAAATGTCAAATTTCTGACTGAAAGTCACCCAACAAAATTTGATGTCCATTGCTTGCAAGTTGCTTGTTCATGGTCTACAAACTGGTATCGACATGAAACTGTTGTTCACATGGAGTTTACACTAAACCATTGCATGTTTTTTTGTGATTAAATAATTTTCATCTTAAATCATCAGTTAAAGGTAAAGGAAATATCTGCTAAAACCCGTATCAAACTCACTGTTAGTTCTGTCAGTTTCCAGCACATCAATGGTCTCCATTGCTGTTTGAGACATCTGGGTCCGGCTCCTCTTGCTGTTTCCACGGCGGGAACATGTAGCAGATGAAGTCCGTCTTTTCCTCTGTGTCTTAAAAAAAAAAAAAAATCAAAAGATAACAGCGGTTAATACGCTATTACTGTTGCTGTTTGACAGAAGGGAAAGTGCAATACAACAAGCTGCAATAGTTTATATGTAATCAGAACTAATCACGTGACTGGTCACGTGTTCGTTCATACTCACAGCAGTACTCATGTTGACTTGTGTTGATCACCGAGAAACCCAAATATACCTTGAAATATTACTTAGCCAGCAGATAATTCCTCTACACCTTTAATAACTGTTAAAACACAAATTAATTATAACACTTTTAATAACTGTGAAAACACATTAGAATTATTATGAGACACTGAGAAACTGTATTTACAAACTCAATCGACTGACAGTGAATGATAAAGACAGGAACTCCAAATAAGCCTTTCGGTTTAAAGACATGAGTGTATTTTAGGTCGGAAGATACAATCATTCGTTTTAAATAACATACAGTCTCACGAACGAACAGCCTTGTATCAAATATCGTATGTTAATAAAGCATCGACTCATTAACATAACACATTCTTAGAAACCGTGCGGTAGGCATTAAAATTAGTTTTGTTATTTTGCTAGCAATAAAAAAAAATACTGCATAAGAACTTATCAAAGTAACTGCCAAAGTGTTTTAAATGGCAGCTAGTTCGCTAACAAGCTAACAGGATATGTTCTTTGTTAGCTGTCAGCTAGCTTGATTGTTACTGCTCTAGAAATTTCCGCTAGATTAAAGTATTATTTAAAAACGGTTTACAGCATTTAATATTACACTACTACGCATTACATTAACGTTATCGTCACATTAACAGAATAGCCGGTAACATACTCAGCACTGTCCAACAGCCAGCCTCTCAGATCCACAGCTAAGAACAGTAGAATAAGGCACACAATTCTGAACACTGCGCCACCTGTGGGACTGTATGTAAGTATGTATGTATCGGTTGAATTTTATAAATCACCATGACATTACAAAATATCACAACAGAAAACAGAAAATTGACTATATATATTTTTTGTTTTTAAAGTCCTTAAATTACATTTCTTCATATCATAGTACAAAACATTTGAAATATCACAAACAAATAATAATGAAGTGAGTGCTAAATAGGTTACGGTAAAGAGTATAAAAAAACAAAAAGCAACAATAATGTATCATATATATATATATATATATATATATATATATATATATATATATATATATATATTTTTTTTTTTTTTTTTTTTCTCAGTGTAAATGTGGTCTTTATACAATAATCTATGCCTTTTACAGTTTAGGTTGGGGTAAACTATAAGCTTTATATGTGCCGTAATATTCAAATTCATTGACTAGGATTGAATAACCCTGTTTGAAATGTTTATGATGACAATATACTCTCCCATCAAAATGAAGTAATCTTTTTAACTACAGAGACAGACAATGCCAAAGGCAGAGAAGATTCATATTAATACAGTTTACCAAGCTCTACCACTTTTGTTGGATGAGATAAAGTGTACAGCAATGAAGCAGAGACACTACATATTGTAAACAACATTCTGTATTCTTTCACAAATAATAGCCCACTTATATAGGCCTGATGTCATGTGACTACAGTAGGATGAAATCAGACAAGTACCCAATTCAAAGCTGAAAGATGTCTTCGAAACATGAGTTAATATATGTAGTATGTTCCTAATTTTTTTCCTATAAATAGTCTTATTTAGTGAAGTACAAGAATGTTCAGTTTCAAAAACCAAACCAAAATATGTTTTATTGTGAAGTACTGGATGGCCACACCACGCACTTTCCATTTGCTTTTAAAGTTTAAATAATCTACTCAACATATGATGAAGGACTAAAACCATTATTCTGAGATTAGCTTTGTGTATGGTAGATAAAACATAAGGCTCAGTTTCATGATACAGCTGTGCTAACTGAATCAGTAATGAGTCCTAAAATCATAAAAAAAGAAATGTAAATAGAAAAGAACAGTAAACAGCTGCTTGGGATAAACCAGTAACTCATGCACAATAGACAACAAAACCTGAGAAGGCATTAAAAGAGTGGAGTACAATTAAACAGTACATTAACAAGTTTTAATCAGTGGCATGAAAAGAGATTACGCAAATCACTTTTTTTTAAATGTTTATTTTACATCACTGTGAAACAGTAAAATTTCTTCTCTCGATGCAACTTAATCCCAACTATAAGTATCACTTTTGTTACAAATTCACAGAGAGAGGTACACTAAAATATAAGGGGTGCATTGCTTACCGCCACATCTATATGGAGAGAGCTGGAAAAATAGAGGAAGTCTTTGAAAATACCATTCACATCTTCTGATATGCAACACTCAATCACACCATTAAGACGACTGCAGTGATTTGTAGAGTTACGCTGATTCCACAGATTACTCTGGCAGTGCTAATGTATACAGTTAAAGTTTAAGCAGAAGAGAGGAAGATCTGGCCTTAATTCTCTCCACAAGCACATGCTGTAGTTATGAATCTAACCAGCAGACCTGTGACAAACAGGACATATACAATTTCAAGCATAAAAAAAAAATAAAAATCATCTAGCTCACTCTAACAAAACTGCAAGTTTATGCAGTACACATACATTCCCACTACTTAAAGTCCAATACCCCCAGTACAGTACACAGTCTACACCAGTGCAAACAAATTATCATGTTAAAGGTCTACGTTAAGAAAACATCACAGTTGCCCTTGAGAAAGATGGAACATTCCATTCAATTTCAGCTGAAAGCACTTTTTACAAACAGAACCCTGATAAAAAAAAAGCATCAAAATTAACTGTAGTGCCTTTAGCTCACACGTGACTCTCACATTATGAATGCACGTAGTCTGGCGCTCTGAAGAGACGTAGTCGATCCGAAGGTGCGTGTCGCTGGGCAGAAAGAGTGTGTGTGGTGGCCGAGCATCGAGCCTGTGCTAACAGCATGCTGTTTGCAACACAGGCCTTCATTATGCCACAGTCCACAGTCCTGCTGACCAGAGAAACGGCTCCGGAGACCTGCAGAGGACATAACCACACTCAGTGCTGCTGTGGTGTTGAATTATGCATGTTGCTTGACACGGTGTTAGCGACAAAAGCGCATTTTAAAAAGGTTTTACTGCAGTACGTACACTGGAGACACAAGACGATTAATAATTTTACAGTATGAGTTAAATGAGAGGACAAAAAAGGCAGTATGCAGCAAAAATGCATCTTTAATTTGAAAAAATGCAAATAGGAAATGCGAACAGATCCAGATAGGACCTGCTCAATAAAAAAAATACTGCGCAAAGTAATTATTTCCCTGGGAGTCTATGAGGACCAGAAAGTGTTTGTTTACCCATATTCTTCAAAATAACTTCTGTGTTCAACAAAAGAGAAATTGTGCGACTTCCATATTGAAGTACTATTTTAGCAACAGATCCATTATTTGCAAAGCCTTATTTGCAAACAAGGCTTTAGGGACAAACCTGTACCGAAAACAACAAAGCTGTTGTTTAATCTCTGCTATGCTTGTACATGCTGTGGCATACACGCTGACATCCTTGTACAGGTTTTACCACTCACCTGTCTCTTGGCAAGAACAACAGCACTACGGTGAGGGAAAGGTCATCTTGTCGACCTGATTCATCTTAAGGTGGTTATCCAAGATCTGGAAAAGCTCCTGAATATTGGGCACATATCCTGATTGCAACTTGGACCAAATTGGTACATCTGAAACAGAAAAAGAACAGTGATGCTTTTTTGATACGTATATTCTTCACATGGTTTCAAAATTCAAAAGTATAATGGTCATCCAAATAACGTTACCATTCAATGAAACCTCAAAAGCTCCTGTCGAGAGAAAATGAGTCTCCAACATGTTACTAATGAAGAATGCCATGAGGCAGGAGAAAATCTGCAAAACAGATTTTGAGAATTATTTTTCCATGTTATTAAAATAATGTGTAGACACAATACAGTTTTTATGTAACAGTACATACATTTGTGGTACAAATACACGTTAAGGGTCTACTGGTTCAGTATGCACATGTACCGAGAACAAATCATTACCATTTTTACAGGAAATTCAGACAACTGTTTTGATGCTCTTTGCTGTGGAGCAACAGATTTCTATACAAACGCATTAGCTCAAAGAGCAGCACTGAGCTAGTTTTAATGCAAAACAAACATGAATAATTAAACACATAAGACAACCAGGGCCTCCTTAAAATTGCTGATAATGTGAGCTTTAATTGTACGTCTTTAGAACGTTTGCAATAACTACGTCATCATGCAGATTTTAGCAATTCCAGGCATGCCCTTCACACTCAATGACGTGGTTGTGGCACTGAAATGCTGGTCATTCCTCAAAACAGGATTTGCGTCAGTTCAACGACGACACAGTGTAAGCTTATCTTCATCTTAAATTCTGCTATAAAATCAGATTAAAGTCCAAGCACTTCAACAACATTACCTTGTTCTCCTGTCCCCAGGACCATATTCTTGGAGTGTTCATACCGAACATTTGAAAAGGATTTTGTCCAGTCACAATCAAGGCGATGGCAAGCAGTTTGAAATAGGAGATGAAATTTCCAATGTATCTGTGTAGGAAGACATATGACAAGTTATAGTCAAGACTTCACCACAGTGTTCTATTTTCCACAACGTTTGGAATAACACTCACTTGTTCATGGGTTTGGGAGGGTAATTCTCTCCTTCAATTCGGATGTCCGGGTACAGCTGGCTGATGGACCGGGAGTACTCCTGGAACACCTTACTGTACCCTCAGGATATACTTAAACAAACAAACAAATCTTACTTAACGCTGGTGAAAAATCAACTTAGAAATGGTCATTGATTAGACATCCACAAACACGTCGATATGATCCAATCCAACCTAATATTTTTTTTGTTTTCTGATAATCTACTAATTTTAATGTCACATTATAGACACTTGTTATTTATATTTATAATTATAGATACTTGTGAGTAATAACTAAGTTGTGAGTTATTGGCATGTGATTATATGTTTACTCTAAAATATTCAGTTAAAGTCTAATAAATCGCTCTGTCCTATTGTCTTCAGATGTGTGGTGTTCTTACTGGGTAATGTAATCTCACAGGAGCTTTAAGCTGATTTATAATAATCTGCTCAATTCAACACGTTTCAAATAGACACATGAATGCAAGACAGCCTGAACAGTTTTCGCAGCAATAATGTGAACTATGCACGTCGAGTTCTACGTGCACATTTTTCCATTATTGCTGCGAAAACTGAAATAATAATGTTTTGAAAATAAATATAAATTTACAAATTCCATTAAGGTAAATTGGGACGGTTTTTGCCATTCATCTCATGACAAATATGTTCAATGTATATGAGTTCATTCCGTTTATAAAGCAAATAAATGTATTATAAATGACAGTTATTTTAATGTGCATGTATCAACATATATATGTTTTAATACGTAATGTTACGTGCTACGTTAGCCATAATAGCTTAGCATGTGCCATGTGGACCTTAAACAGACACTAAAAACACTGAACAACATTAAGGTCTGTGGAGTTTCTCACCAGAACTGGAACTTAAGAACCGGACCCGTGTAGAATGTGTGTTTATTCTGTCTCTGTGTGTGTGTATCGGGTCCAGCGCTGTCCTGTTGAGTCATGCTGCTGCGGCCCACATAAATATCCCTCACGGTTACCACAGTAAACAGCAGCAGGGCCGTTAATATACCGGTCTGACTGTACTCCGCCATCTCCGGTCCCGTCCACGGCGAAAGAACCGCACTCACAGCCCTGCTCCTACTCCCGCTGCCGCCACCACCACCACAGAATTAACACGAAGGACCAAGTAAAACAGTGTAAAGTGGCCAAATATGTTTCAAAATAAAAGTCTCCCACGCTGAGTCATGATGGAGAACATGGAAAACACCGACATCTACTGGTGACGCATGTCTGCAACACATCTTTTTGGCACCACGTGTTCATCAAAGTACACGACAAGGGGTGGAATGGATTATTACAAATACCGCATAAAAAGATGAATGAAAGCATTTATGCTATTATTTTTAAGAGGCAGTAGTTACAAAAGCATTTCAAACTACACATGAATTAGATATTCTGCAATCCGTGTTTTTATAGCCCATCTCGGCCTCATGGATCTTAAGAGAATGTATGTTAATTTATCTGTTAATTACATTTTTCTCAGGGATTTTTTTTTTTTTAGCATATTGTGCTTTATATTAACACTCTGCAGTCAGAGGCAGCAAATGTAATTATTAGTTCAACTTTAAAATACAACTTTCTAAACAATTCTGGAACTCATTATTTCATAGGTATGCAAATATTTTAAACATTGCTTCGAAAAGGCAGTAAATACGAAATGGTTTGTAATTTCTATCAGAGAGCATATCTTAACCCTAGGCACTTTTGACTATAGTGCAATTTTACTTTTAAATTTATGGCCTGTGAATGTGAGTACCAGTCTGATATTATACAGCCTGTATTTGTTTGAACATAAAACTGATTACATAAACACTCAACATAAGATTTATCATTTCTTTTTGCACTGGTTTATATTTAGTACAAGCAAAAATTATGCCTTCCACATTTAAAAAAACGTTTAACTCCCCTTTATTCTTTGAAAATTTATTTATGGTAGCAGGATTATTACTGCATTATCTTTGTCTGTTAGTATTGTTGATACTACCCTTAATTAATCAATAAATAATTTCTGCTAAATAGGATTTTGGAAATACATCATGGGTAGTTTATAGCTCTAAATGCTGTACATTGGGAAAAACACCTATGTGCGTTTTTTTCTGAAACATGAACTCCAATAACAGCTTATGTTTTAAAGCAGTTGTCGGCAAATAAAAGATTCAGTGCTTCAGGATATTGAGATTTAATTTGGTGCTCAAAATCAAACATACACACTGTAACATGTCACACGGCATACAAGGGCACAAAACAAGACAAATCATAAGGCTTCAATCTCTTCAGTAGATATAAGGCTAACACTGTTGAAACCAGAGAATTCTTACGAATCTGAAAGCATTTGAAACCACACAGAAAACTGCAACTTCTCTTGTAGAACCAAAAGTACTGAATAAGCAGAGGATAGAGGTTACACAAAATAACAACAAAAAACAATAACAATCAAAGGGGCACCAAATTGCACTCTCTCATTCCATAATCAACACATTATCAGCAACCCCTTCCAGAGAAACACTCATACTGCTATTCTCAGTCAAGTTAAAATCATTTTTTTACTTGGTCTTTTGAATAAAAATGTAACAATCACTGGCCTGTTTGAACTTTGCCTTTGTACGTGAGTTTATGCATTTGGAAGAACCACGTTAAGCTGGTGAAATACTGTGATGCTACATAAAACTTTTTCCCAAGGTGCATGGAAATGGAAAAGAGTGTTATCGGTTTAACATTAACATTTGGGCCACTATTTAATGCTAATCATCAGAATATAGTTTCCTAATTTGAACAGGTTTCAGATGTATCCATGCAGTTAGTGAGGGAGAAACATTTTAGCAGTGTGTAACCACAAGGCAATGAAAAAGTACTTGTAATGGTGGTAAATGAATGTTTTAAGGCAATACAAATTTGAAATGATCATTGTAGAAACTCATGTGAAAATACTCAGTTCTTGACAAATAAAACATTAAGACCATCATCCAATTATGTTGGAGATGTTATGCCATATTCCACTAAGCAATATCTGGATTGATTGTATGCTGATGGATGAATCTAAACAAATGTGTGACAGAAACAAATGACTGTAAATGCAAAAAATGTCAAGTTTCTTCAGACCTTTAAAGATTATTTAAGTGGTTAAATGTGCTCTGAATTAAGCTAAGCATGAAGGATGGGAAATATATTTGTTAGACATGGGTGAAATCCTGTGTAAACATGTCCAGGTTGTATTTTTTTAATAAAATGAAACCTATTATAGGGCTATCAAATTTTTTTTTTGTTTTTTTTCATTATTTTTCATGGAAATTCAACACATTTCCCTCAGAAAACTCAAAATAATGTTTTGAAAGTTGGATAATTTTGGATAATGTTTTTTTAAACTGATGATTGTCATTAGAGACTCATTACTGTAATAATTTTTTTATTTAAATCAGCATTATATAAAGGAAGTACAAAATATATTAATATTTCTGCATTACTGCAATAGGGAAAATGTGCTTAATTGTCATGAAAATAATTCCACAATGCAAAAAAGGCAATGTCTTAAACAAGCCACGAGTCTTTTAGTGAAATGTAATTTCTTATTTCTATCTTTGATTTTGAGATGACGCAACTTGAACATGTTCTTGACAGGTATTGTGGGGCTTGCCTTTTAGTAATGGCGCATATAAAGAACAGAAAACAAAAGATAATCACACACCCAAAACAGAGAGTTCATGGAGCAGCTGTCATAAACTAACTAAAATTAGTTGCAGGCACATTCTTGCATTGTGAATTATCAATGTTAATAATTTCACAGTTTAGGGTCCTCAACAAGGGCAGTTACTTTTAGGGTCGGGCTGATGTGTCAGCCTCACTCTGCCGTCTTCTCTCTCCACGTCTCTGTAGATCAGGGACCTTTGGGCTTTTAGACGACACGCCAGGCACATGAAAATGGAGTCCACATTCTGGCTCTCCTTGGGATCTTTGGCTGATGTTTCAAAAAGTAGCATGTTATGGGCATCTGCAAACTTGAGGGCAGTGTTGGAAGGGACCTGGATCTGGTCAACTAGGTCGCATTTGTTACCCACCAGAACACGAGGCACAGTGGATGACACCCCATGCCCGTTACACTCCTGAATCCAGGTCTTTAGGTTCTGGAATGAGGCCATTTTTGTGACGTCGTATACAAATACGACAGCGTGCACATTGCGGTAGTAGTGCTCCACCATGCTCTTTCGAAAGCGCTCCTGGCCTGCTGTGTCCCATACTTGCACCTGTCAGAGTAGAAACAAGACCAACAACAAATTTCAGTGTTGGAGAGAAGTTAAAATGAGAAAAAATTATGCATCGTCAGAAAGAAATGGATTAGAATAACATCTAATAATAACAATAAATCTGCTTAATAAATGAATAAATAAATTTGCTTCAGACATCTTAAAAAGCTATTTTATAGTCATGCTGTGATGTTAAATACAAATATGTGCCACAGCTTTTGTTTTATTTTTTAGCTTATGTATAAAGAAAAAAAAATGTTTTTGATTTAACAGATTATATATTAAAGGTTAAATTAACTCCGTCTGAATTCAAATCACACACACACACACACACATATATATAAATAAATAATGTGCCATCTATATAATGTCATATTATACTCTTTTATATAACAGTTTATTATATTGTGTAGTATAAATTATAATAAATTTATATATATATATATATATATATATATATATATATATATATATATATATATATATATATATATATACACACACACACATATATATATATATATATATATATATATATATATATATATATATATATATATATATATAAAGACTATTAGTTTGGACTACTAGTTTCTAGATGGTCTAAGCTGGTATACGCAGTTCATAAGCTTTTGAAAACCAGTTTGGACAAGGTAATAGATATCTCCGACTAAGTAAAATGAAACTATCGACATTATGAGACATATTTCGGTTGGTCTTCGAAGAAAATACGCTTCTGATGTGATCAGGAAAGAGTCATTAATGTGATTACTCGTAATGTAAACACCGAGCTTCCTCGAGATGCTGCTGTCTGTCACACTTCTACTGAAACACACAATACAATCGTGATACAACGAGATATCGGCCTGGTCGTGACGAGACCAACCCCAACAATAAATCCCACCTTTATTTTCTCGCCCTCGATCTCCACGGCTTTCTCCCTGAAATCCACGCCGATGGTGGCTTCGGTCTTACAGGGGAAGGCTCCGCCGGTGAAGCGGAAGGTTAAACAGGTCTTGCCCACATTTGAGTCCCCGATGACAATGATTTTAAAAATCCGCGTCTGCACACTGTGATCTAGAGACGTGCTCAAGTCTAGAGACGACGTGAGGTTGGCATGACGTGAGTTGGCATTTCCTTCTCTGCTTTCTGGGAATTCATTTGCCATAACGGTGAAATGATGTACCAAGCCTGGTGTTCACTGGTCCGGCGGTGATGATGGTGGTGTTGATGGGGGAAGGGATGGCAGATCCACTCCCTTTGCAGATGCAGGGAGTTTACATAGTAGACCGACAAGTGCATGCCGACCGATGCGGTACTTTTAACGCAATTAAAAGTAGGCTAGTTAAAATAACAGCTAAAAAACTAATTGTACTTTGTTTTTGTGTCGGGTAACTGTGACAACATGGTTGCGCTGTTTAAATTTAAAGGGATAGTTAACCCCCAAATGTTTGTCTTTATTTACTTTGTTTGCAATGGAATACGAAAGAAACTCCACCCAGCTAAAAATAAATAAACATATATGTAGACTATTTTTTTTTTTTAACTTTTAAAAAGATTTTAGGTAGGCATAAATCTTATGTGTATAGAATAGTTTTAGATCGTTCTTTAATAAGAAATATTAGAATGTTGTGTGTGTGTGTGTGTGTGTGTATATATATATATATATATATATATATATATATATATATATATATATATATATATATATATATATATATATATATATATATATATACATATATATATATATATATATATATATATATATAGCATATATAGTATTGTGGTACAGTATCTTGTGTTTAAAATGAAATACACCACAATTTACAATTTATGGCTTTTTGTTTGTCTGGCAAATGTGCCATTTTTTAATAAAATAGTAAAAACTATTTATATTCTGTAATATTATATATCATACACTGTAAGATGAAAAGTTAATTTAGAAATTGAGATAAATACTGACACTAACTTTGCAATATGAACAATGTTATTGAACTAAATTGAATCAACATTGAAATGACTTAAGCTTAATAATATTACTATGGCCTTCCGTTGAGCTGATTTACATCTGAATTGAATTTGTTTCTTATATTATACACTTTGCAACTACAGTTAATGAACTGAATTAATAATGCCACTATTTTGTGTCTATAAAGCAGCTTTCATAATTTATGTTGTTTCATAATTGATGATAAGTCATTTCATAATTGATGAATTTTACATTAATATTTTCCTGTTTTTGTTATGTTCTCATTATTGTGAAGCTGCTTGAACAATATGTATTCTATAAAGCACTGTGCAAATAAATGTGATTTGACTTGATATTAAAGACTAATATTTTCAAATATTATTATTTATTTGACAAGTGTGGCAGTAAGTGTCTTACATACTGTGCTTTTGTCTTATTTATTTGGACAACTACCACAATGCCAACATTTGTACCATACAAAGCCCTGTTCTGCTCAGACAAGGCTATTTTGTTCTAATTCACTAAAGAATGCAAGAAATTCAACAGACAGAACATATCAGACAAAGACATTCTGGAATGTTTTATGTACAATTTATGTTAAAAAGTATGCAAAATGATTCAGTTTAATCTGTGGAATATGTAAATATGTACAAACCAATAATTTCATAAATAAAATAGGAAATCTTATCCTCAGGTCAATTAATGCGCAGATCCAAAGATAACAATCCAAAGCTATTCACAAAAACCATTAAGGAAAAATTCCATTTAACAACAAGTGCTTTGGTGCACTTTTAAAGTATGATTTATGTTTTTAAAGAAAGGTTCCCATTTAATTTTCTTAATGACCTGATGTACTTCTGACTTTTGCTCAGATCACTTGAAGGTACGTTGCTTTGAAGTCTGTTCCCAAGGCATTTCTAGCATTACATTTGTAAATCCCTGAGTTCATGAGGCCTGGGTCCTGTATGAACAAATGTCCCTCCTCTGTCATGTGAATTCCACCCTGTGCTGTAAAACGACTATTAGGTACAAGCGTGGTACGTCCAGGCAGAGTCCAAGAAATGTCTGGTTTGGGTATGCCGGCAGCTATACAGTTCAGAATCACAGGTGACCCCCTGTTAACTCTGGTTATTGACGGTGGAGCATGAGTGATTTGAGGTGGAAACACCATAATACTTACTGGATATGATAATGTTGAGGATCCAAAGGTGTTCGTGGCTTTGCAGGTATATGTTCCTCTATCAAATTTGGATGTTTCTTTTATCTGAAGTGTGCCATTTGATAAATATGTTACTCTTCCAATAACCTGGGGCTTGTCTAAGACCAGGCCATTTGGAAGAGTCCAGGTAATTGTTGCTTGAGGCCAACCATCAGCATTACATGGCATATTTAACGTTTGTCCAAACGAAATCTTAAGTGTTGAAGCTGTACTTCTAATTTGAGGCTTCTGTCCAGGTTCTAAAGCATAGCGCTTTTCTGCTTGTCCAGCTACATTTTTAGCCAGGCACCGATATACACCTTTGTCAATGACACCTGGCTGCATAATGTGTAAAATTCCGTTTCCCAGGTAGTGAGTGAACCGCTGAAGTTTCATGCCTGGATTCAGTGCTGTTCCATTGGGTAGAATCCATAGAATCTCTGGCTTTGGTTTTCCTGTAGCACGGCATTCCAAAGATATGTCTTCACCATCTGCTTTGAGAGGAAGAACCTCTATATTTGGCACTGGAAAGCTTGGCTTTTCAGCAAGTGATGCAACTTCGAGGTCAACTGCTAGACTTGCTTCCCCTAAGTAATTCTTCGCTATGCACAGAAACCGACCTTCATCAGTCTTTCGAATGCCCCTCAATTCAAGAGTACCATTCCTGTGGACTTGGAACCTACCTCCCAAATAAGGAGTGGGTAGAGACATGCCATAAGGTGTGGTCCATGTGATCTGTGGTTCAGGCTTACCTTCTGCTTTGCAATGCAGCAGCAAGGTCTGGTAATACACAGCTAAAATCTTGTTCTCGGATTGCCCACTGCGTCCACTGATTTGCGGGCCTTTAACCTCAACTAGAAGGTTCACATTCTTGATGTGATCTCCAGCTGGGTTCCGTGAAACACAGGCATACTTTCCCTGGTCAGCCAAAGTCAGTTTATTAATGATCAGAGTCCCATCATTTAGAATTTGGTATTTGACCGAAGATGAGGGTATTATCTCATTTCTTGGTGAGATCCAGATGATAGTAGGTGGTAGCACACCTGTAACATCACACTTCATTTGTGCTGATTGGCCGAAAGCTGCCCACATGGATGCCTGCTCTTTATAAGTTATTTGGGGTAAGTTTGGCACCACTTGGACACTTACTTTCATTGCATCCTCCCCCAGGGTGTTCTTAGCATAACATGTATAATTGCCTTCATCCTTCTTTCCCATTTGTTGTAACAAAAGCGTTCCATTCCCAAATATGATATAGCGCCTGGTACGAGATCCGCTATCATCCGACTGGAGAGCATTGTTGATCATGGTGCCATCTGGGAGGCTCCATGAAACCTCAGGGTCTGGAAGGCCAGAAGCTACACAGTCCACCAGGAAGTTGTCTCCATTAGCAACTCTTTTATGTTGTGCCCCAGTGTTCTCTATCTTTGGTGGCCTCATGAGAACCTCTACTTGGAACAGCTCCATGTCCTCACCATTTGGTCTTTGATACATGCACAGATAATTGCCTCCATCTTTCTCAGTCAGTCTCAGAATTCTCAGAGTGCCATTGGGGAAAGCAGTGATGTGTCTTTGTGGACTGAAAACAAAAAGAGAGAAATTGTTTACATCTTTTTATGACAGCTGTACTATTTCATAGTAATTCACATGATAGGATAAAAAAGCTCATACAGTTCTTCTTAAGATAGCTGCACATTATGCAATTTATTTTCCATATCCTTTTAAATGTTGCTTGTCTGATTGTATAATAAAAGACAAGTGAGACCTTTCATAATAAAGCAGACTGATATTTTCATTTTGATTATGTGATACCCCTTACAAAATAATAAGAATAACACAGTGTTAATATATTACAATATAGTAAATAATACATATATTTCTTACATTTTAGAATTATTCACATTATATATTTTATATATAGCCAGCCGCCAATAGCACACGATCACCTTTAGAAAGAGTCTGTCTCTGTGCTAAAATGTGCACAGCTATTATTTTTTAAATTAAATAACATACTTAGTCTCAGGTGTTCGGCCAATCGCCAATCTTTAAATCAATATAAATTTAAACGCACATTCACATCATCATCATCATCATCATCATCATCATTATCGGCTGTATTTCCATTGCTTCTTCAAAAAATTATTGTAGCTGAAATCATACTGCAGGATTATAAACAAATAATTAAAATTGACATAATTCAAATTTTGAGAATAATTCATAATTCAGGCATATAATGATTGCCTGATGTTAAAAGTAATTATTATCTAACAGACTAAGCATCTGAAGTAGACAAATTGCCCTTGCGTCTCACTCAGTTACTGTATTATCTGGATCAGCAGGGGTTGTTTGGGCTTTACAAACTGAGACAGACTGTTTGTTTAATCTACACCATATACTGTTTGAATTACACAAGTGATGAAGTTGGCTTGCTGTGAGTTAGAGAGTGTATGTCAGACTGCATGGTGTGAACAGTGAGAACCAATAATTGCCCAAAAGAAAAAAAGTTACACTATTTTATTAAGGAAAAGTGACAGTAAAGCTGCTATGGCTTCACTTAAATAAACCCTCTGTATGGGGTTATTCAAAGTGGAAACAAGCTATCACATTAATAAGCAGAAAACTCTTTATTATTTGATTTAAAGAAATAGTAGAATTCTAGATAGATAAAGCACTTATAAGCTTAGATTATCTTCAGAAACATTAAATATGTACCTGTGCTGATGTTCCAGAATGTTTTTAGATGGTAGTCTCCAGACTGTACCTCTGCTGGAACCTACAGACTCTGGACAATGCAGAAAAACTGTGGATCCATATGTTGCTGTGACACTGTGTTGCTGATATAGGCCTTTCCAGGGGCCTGGAGCCGCTTGCCTAACATCCATCTGCACTGTTCTTTTAGCAAAGCCCACTGGATTAGTTGCTGAACACTCATACCTCCCTGAATCACTGGGATTGACATTCTTTATATAAAGCGTTCCGTTCGGGAAAATAAATATCCTGCTTCCAATAAACTGTGTGGGCTTCATTTGTGAACTATCAGGGAGAACCCACTTAATTAGAGGGAATGGCTCTCCTTTAGCAGTGCAATCCACATATACGTTTCTTCCAGCATTCATAAATATAGTCTCATGTGAAACCTCAACAATTGTTGGCGGTAGAGCAGCGACATGAATGTGATATGTGAGTGTATCAGCTCCTGCCGCATTGCTGGCAATACACTTATAATCACCTTTATTAGAAAAGTTTGCTGAATGAATACTCAGTGTTCCATTTTGAAACAAAGATACTCTTCTGTCAAGAGTACCAATGTCACGGACAAATGTCCTGTCAGGAAGTATCCATGAAATCTGAGCTTCTGGTTTACCCACCGCAATACAGTCCAAGCTGACTGAGTTTCCCAAAAACACTGAAACATCTCTGGCCCTCTGACTCACTATTTTTGGAGGCTGAGTCTGGACAACGAGGGTGACTACCATGCGGTCTGAACCAAATTTGTTTTCAGCTGTGCAAAGGTACTGCCCTCTGTCTTGCAGCTGGACCTTCTTAATTGCAAAAGTACCATTTGAAAGGACCTCAAATCTTTGTCCAAGTTTTGTGTTGGTCTGAATTGTTGCACCTGTAAAAGAGTTGAAATAAAGGTAATTACATCAGTAGATGTATCAATTGATATACAGTCAGGGTATGTCCCATTTTGTATGTTTTGAAGTATGCGTATCTCTCACAATATAGTCTTTCTGCCTTTTTTGTAGTTGTTAGTGAACTTTTCATAAGTATTGCATGTATATTAACCTCTAGGGCAATATAAACGCTTCTGTTATCATTTAAACAAAATGTACCTGTATGACTTGACCCAATTTAATATAATTCATGTAAGGGTTATATATACATTTTCTCAATAAACATATTATTGATTGCAACTACTAATTTAAACACAGAATTGCTATTTCCTTTTATTCAGTGATTAGAAATATTTCTGTCATGAGAATTACCAGCTGATAAATTGGCCTCAGTTGCCATCCAGAGGCACTCAGAAAATTCCCTCATAAAAGAATAATGCAATAGCTATGACTAAAGTAAGCTAGGAGTAGGAGCTCTATAAAAGGGTAAGCATACAGATAGATTTATAAAAGTTATGAAAGAAAGAATCACCTAACCTGTTGAAACTTTGGTCCATGAAACAAGAGGTTTAGGGTCCCCAGATGATCTACAGGACAAAAGCACATCTGTCTCTGCTAAAGCAGATACAGTAAGAGATTCAGTTGCTGCGATCCTGGGTTTGATGCCATTGCCCATCAGATTTGGAAAGGGAATAGCAGTGCTCAGTTTCTTTGCTCCAAACTGACTGTAGTGCCAGCGACTACCATATGGTACGCTAGCTGTGTAGGTTGGTTTGTTTGTATATGCTAGGATGGATGGGGGAGTCACAGGCTTGTAGATGCTTTGGATATTTGGAGCTTGGTGAGGCTGTGGGGTGGGACGATATGTCCTTGGCTTTGAAGTGACAAGCTTTCCCATCTGGGCTAGTCGATATGCATCAAGCTGTGACTGTCTATATCTGTTTCTGAGCTTGTTGAAAAGTAAGTGGTCACGTACACGAGATGAGCTGACATGTGGAGCTATGGTCTTCACAACAGAAGCTGTCGCTGACCTCAAAATATAAGCTGTGGGCTTTGCTGTTTGAGCAGTGATTTCAGGCCGATTGGTGACCACTGCACCCCTGTCTCCTGTTTGTAGGAAATACCATGTTTTGTCTTGGGGGTGGTGGTGCTTTGAGCTATGAACTGTGGGCCAGAAGGGAGACTGATTATAGGGATGGGGTGTAATTGAGATAAATTGTTTTGGTGTAGTCTTTTGGATTAACCAGGGGTGGATAGGTACTCCATCAGGATGCATTGCCCAGTTGTAAACTCTCTGCCTGTCCACATTAGTTAAAGTTGCTTTCTCAGTCACATGTGCTATTTTTGTCTGTGGTGGATTTATGTAGCTAATTTGAAGATTAGGGATGACAGTTGTTGAAATCTGCCTTGTCTTATCCTCATTTGCCTTGATATTAGTTCTCAAAATGATCTCTCTGGTGTCATGTCCATACCTGTTGATCTGTCTGGGTGTAGCAGGAATGGCTTCATTTTCTTGCAAAGATGTTGTATTTACAAGCTGAATAGACTCTGTGTGTTTTGTTTTGCCTTCAAGTTCATTCAAGTTCTCATCTTTTCTGAATGCTGTTATAGGCACTTTAAGAGGGTTCTCTGTGACTGCCATAGCAAACCTTTCGGTTACTGGGTAATGTGCAGGAGAAACTTCTAAAGTCATTGATGTTGTCACATCTCTGATATAGGCTTGAGTATAAGAGTTAGTGGTCATTGCTAAACTACTTTTAGATATCAGTGTCTTGACTGGAGAATGAGTGAATTGCACTGCTGTAGAGGGAGCTTGGGTGAAATTTGGTCTTTTTGGACGTGGTCTACGTGACGGAGGTCTGCGCTGCCTATATGGGAATCTTCGTCTTTGGTTCCAGATGGAATTGTTGTTAGCTCTTATTTTCTCTTCTATTGTCTGTCTGTCTACTTGTTTTACTAGCTGAGTCTCATGTTCAGGCACCGTTGTTGAGTCTATGTGTTCTAAATCACTTGTCTTATGTATTGATTTTTCTTCCGGTGTAGTTTCTTGTAGATGCTCATGGGGTGGTGGTTCCAGCTGTTTCACATTGAAATGTTGGATGTTTGAACTTGCAGTGGTACTGCTAGCTGTAACATCTGTTTTAGTCTTTTGAAAGGTATCAGCCAACAAAGTTTTGGTGGTTGTAATCAGTAAAGACTCAGTCTCTGTCTTCTGTGTTTTTGTTATTTTTACATATGCTGTCGCTGGTGATATGGTTGAGAGTTTAGCATTAGCTCTTGCAAGAATCTGCTCCCAGCGGCTGGGATCAAGCTCTTTGACAGAGTTATTAGGTTTTTTCACGCTCTCTTTGATTTTCTTTTTTTTTGCATTTTGTTGTACGATGCCACCTCTGTGTTTTTCATCGACCCTTTGAGGTGTGTTTTTAGCAGTTGGTCTTTTGATTTCTTCGTATCCTGACCCTTCACTACCCTCATTTTCAAAAAGCAGTAATTCACCTATCGATACGGTAACACCTCTTTGTGCCTCTTCCTTTTCACCAGTTACAACAATTAAATGAGACAACATATCAGCCCCATAGAGGTTAGCTGCTAAACAACTATACTCTCCAGCATCCTCATAAGAGACTTTTCTGATTATCAAAGTGTTGTTCTGTGATACATACACCCTTCCTTTCATGTCTGACTCTTTAATAATATGATTGTTTGGTAGGAACCATCTTGTCTCAATAGGATGAGGAGAAGTTACTAAACAGGGGAGACTAAGAGTGTCCCCATTCTCCACAGAAATCTTCTTTCCATTTAAATCACTTGGACTTAAGAGACGCATCCTGACTGTGAGTCTATAGGTGACCATTTCCACATTAATGTCAGTCCTCACAAAGCAATGATACAGTCCAGAGTCTGCAATACTTGCATTTTTGATAATTAGCTTGTCATTCTCTAGCCTTAATTTATGGGAATCAATTTGATCCACTGTTGTTAAGTCTGGAAGCATCCACTCCACAGGCTGATGCCCTGAGCTTAGCACGCTGCAATCCAGACTGACCTCAGAGTGTTCTAACACTGACTGGATTCTCCCTGGAGCTCCTCTTTGAATCATAGCCCAGGTGGAGACTACATCCTCCTC
The DNA here is from genome assembly GCF_018831695.1 of Puntigrus tetrazona. Lineage (NCBI taxonomy): Eukaryota > Metazoa > Chordata > Actinopteri > Cypriniformes > Cyprinidae > Puntigrus > Puntigrus tetrazona. Next base: position 2,564,182 of record NC_056712.1, on the reverse strand, counting down.
CTCCCCTCTTCCAAAGATGTGCTTTGATATAAAAGTAGAGAAGTTCAGCACCAGTTTTTTAGTTGTTGTTTTGCGCCGGTTTAGCTGAAGGGTGACCCTTGGTTGTAAAAGCCAGGCTGGTTCTGCCATTAAATGTCCTTTGAGCTCTGTAAAATATGGTGATTCTTCATGTGAGGCTTGAGAGTACTGAAAAGTCACCTTTGAAGAATTCCCAAGTCTGGTTCCCCGTTCCAAAATAGCTGGGCTCTCGTAGTAGTAGGCAACCAGCCTCCACAAATTCTGAAGAGCATCTCTATCAATCTCACACTCAAGAAGTGTCCGTAGAGTCACATTTACAGCAATCTCTGTTCTCTTCACTGGCTCCCACCTTATGGAGGTGTCTTCAACAGGACGTGTTACATTACAAGCCACGTGTGCCCGATTCCCATGACTGTCAGAGAGAATAAATGTCAGATGGCCTAGAGGACGCTCCAGGTCCTTGATGTAGGGGGCATCTGGCTCCTGATTTTCCCACATGCTACTCTCCCCAATTTTAAGTGGGGATTGAAGAGAGGGCTGGTCACAGGTGAGCTGGCTGGTTGAAAGCTGCAAGATCTGGCTGTTGTTCAAAGGTTTTGGTGAGGCACATGCAGCACAGTTCCCAGCATCTCCAGAGTCACGGTCCTTTTTGCACTTAATAACTCCTGTAAAGAAAGGGATAGAGAATGTAAATAATAATAATAACGCATTTGTTTTCCTTGTAGTTATTTACAGTCAGTGGAGTCAATTGTACTAATTCAACCTTAAATATAATGTAAAAATTCAATGCAACTAAGCCAGTGCTGATTAATGTAACAATTTTAAGTAAACACTAGCGCTCAGTTTCAGATACAGGATCTGTTTTAAGATCGGTCAGTGCAAGTTTTTTTCAGTTTAAACAGTTCAGGTTTACATTTTAGTCTAGGACAAGGCTTTACGCCTTGTCTGTGAAACCAGGGGTATATGTGAAGTTCTGTATATTTGTGTGCTACAGGATTTTATTCATTGCTATCACAAAAAATAAATAGATAAATAAATAATCTGAGTAAGTGGTGCAAAGGTTGGAAAATACAATCAAAGAAGTTTCACCCTCATGATTTTTGTCCCACTCCAACAACCAGTGTAAGTGGCAGTCACAGGCCCAGGGGTTTCCATGTAGAGAGAGGACTTCCAGCCTGTCTAAGTGCTGCAGAGTCTCAGGCAGCAGGTATTCTAGTTGGTTGTCTGCCAGGTGCAGATGCCGCAGTCCTGAGCTCCAAAATGTACCCAGGACTGAGACAGTAACAAATGTGTGAGAGTGGAGGTCCTGCAGTTTGTTCCCCTCTAGTTGCAATAGCTTTAATGATGTGAGTCCATTAAATGAAAAAGGCTCAATGAAGTCAATGAGGTTGTGGTCTAAATGAAGCCGTACAAGGCTGGTCAAGCCCTCAAACAAGCTGGGGTCAACTCTTTTGAGTTTGTTGTAGCTCAGCTTGAGTATCTGTGCCAATAAAGAACAGCAATTATACCAACATGCAATTTCAGAATGATGTATCTTAACTATTAGTGACACAAAGATGCTACAGTACAGTAGACAAGTATAATGTGTTTGATGTGCATCTCATATGAACTTATACCTGGAGGGAACGGAGGTGGTAAAAGGATCCGGAAGAGACAGAGGAGATATCATTTCCATGGAGCATGAGCATTTCTAATAGCCGCAGGTTTGCAAAATCTGAAGACCCAACTGTGCCAATGCTGTTATAGCTTCAAAGTAAGCAAAGATAGTTGTGAAAAAAATGTTTGCTTAAAACATATCATATCAATTGCTCTTTAATTTTGATAAATGCAGAATAATCGACACCAATCAGCACTAATTTTACTCAGTAAACATGCATGTTCATTGGAGCTAAAAAGGACATAATTGATTGCTATGGCCTTTTTTGCTATGGTGTTTTGGTTATTCTTAGGTGCTGAGTGAAGTCACTTCATCTCTAGTTCAAACACTTACCTCAGTTGTAGCTCAGCACATTAATGTGACAGTTCACCCAAATATAAAATAACACTTTCTTTCATAAAAGAAGATATTTAGAAAAATGTAAAATGTTCAAAACCAATGTTCTGGTTACCAATGACTTTCATTATATGGGCAAAAAAGAAGCAGAAAAAAAAACACTTAGACATTTCTAAAATAAACTTTTTGTGTTGCACAGAAGAACGTAATGCATTTTTTGCACTTGTTCATAACCTGTTCATCTACAAAAGATAACCAAGCAGTATCTTACCCTAGGTTGAGCCTCTCTGTGTCCTTCGGTATGTTTTGTGGGGCAGAGGGGAGGTGGCGGAAAGTACAGTGCACCTCTTTAGGGCTGGGGCAACTGCAGGACCTCGGACACGCATAGAGGCACAAAGGCAAGATGAACAGCAGGCAAGATGCCAACATTAAGAGAGCAGGAACACCCACTGGAGCCATTTCCCTCTCATGCCATTATCTGATTTAGGAACAGTGTAACTGCAAGGCAGAATTTTACATCACATCATACAATGTAAACTATTTATTAATACATCAATCAGCCTAAAATTGTACTTGCATTAGATAAAATAGCTTTTTAGCGTTAAAGGAAGGAAAATCACTAGACATTTAAATGGATTTTGAATGTCTCATGTAAGCTCTTTAAGATGTCATGTGACAGTACTGAAGTATAATGACTCATCAACCTCTGAAAGCTGTGCCCATGCCTGACTTGCACACATAACATATTGCAACATATTGTTAGTCTGTCATGAGTTTTTTAACACTAATGTCTTGAGAGTATAATTCTAAATCAGGGAACATATTACATATCAATTTAACTGATACATACACATTTAACCTATTATAAGAAAAACAGTAAAATACTTAAAATGTATTACTATTACTATTACTATACTATTAATCTGTACACACAGTAACATTTAATTTGATTAAATACTGTATGGTTACTGCACATGTTTATGAATGTTCAGTGTTTTGTACAATTATATATTGTTATTTTGAAGTGTAGTATCTGCCCTCCCCCACAGAGCTGCTGAGCCCACACAAAATAAATTATTGCTCAAGTGTCAGAGCATTTCATGGGTTTCCTACCACAAGCTGGCAACACATCCACAGCTTAATTACACAAACTACATTTAAGAGGAAGAAGACAATTGCTGCACTTCCTAAATACAAGAATATTTGCATTCCAAGGCACAGAAAGATGGCGAGGCCCCTGTTTTGCATTTTTATTACTTTTCTCTTTTTCTGCCAGCTTAGGTCGCTCATATCTGTTGTTTAGTGCAGGGCAGTCAAAAGGTGAAACGTCAGGCATGATTTATTCATCTGACAGAGGCCCGATAATGACCCATGATGACTCAGACATTTTGGACAATTTTATTCCCACTGCATTCCCGTCTCTTTCATGCTATTTGAAACATCGGTCTGTAAATAAACCAAGCAATTTACATGCAGTATTTTCTGGCTTGGTATTTGAATCCATTATGATTAACCTAAACGTTTCACAGAAAACTACTTACACTCCACCTCTAAACTCATGTTATACATTAATATTTCTCTTTCCTATTGGAATATTCTAGTGGTAGCTTATGTAGTAAAGCACAATCATAAGTTCTCTATATCTTGAAAAGGAAAGGGGCTCTAGTAGTATCAAATTTTTATACAAATTATTTCTGTTTTGAATTTTAAGGGCAATAATTTATGTTAAAATGAATTCAAATTAATCTTTAGTGGCTTGAATTACTGTAGAATACTGGCTGATTGCCATGGACCTCAGACTACTTCGGTTTTAAAATATTAACTGAATTCATACATAATTATGTTTTAAGATCATCAAGCCTCAACACTTCTTTTGAAGTTAACTTCTGCTCAGGGTTCAGTTCTGTAAAATATGCTAGGTCATAAGTCAAAATTTATGTGAATTTATTTGAATAGGATACATTTCAGATCAACTCAGATTCTAATGTCCAAGGGGAACTACAGTGAACTTTTCAATATGCACTGAAATATTTATGACCAAGAAAGTTGAGAAGAAAAAATGGCATGCTATTTCTGATAATTAGATGCTGAGACAGATCTCAACTTGAGTATCTTGGAACAAATATTGTGTCTTACCTCAAGATTCCTGTTGAGAAAATGTTACAGATGAAGACGAAGTTTGTAACTGTTAGCAGTTGACTCACACAAGTTCCGTAATTTTGTTTATCCTTGTACTTGACTGAGCACGAACTGTTGGGAACTCCGAGTGATGGAAGCTTATCTGGAGAAAGTCAGACTCCAGGAGCAGTAGTCAACTACATCTGGAGAAGTGCTTAACTCCCACCTACACTCCTCCACTGAGCTGGCCTGTACAGGGGGAGGGAATGCTGAGACTTGGATTACATCCATCCCCTCTCTTCCTCCATTACCTGCGCTGTAGCTGAAACTGTTTCTTTCATGATGTTTCTTTTTTTCCCTTCTGCCTGCCCTTTGCTCTCTTCTAACACCACTCATCTTTTACTCAGTGCTCTGTTTTCTCATTTTTAAACACATTAATGGGTTCATGCATATGCACACACATGTTCACCTCAGTGTCTCACTCACACTGCTATTCTGTTTCAGACATTCACGTTCTGTTTATCATTTCCTCTTCTGCTCTGTCTCCAGCTGTTGTTCCGTGAACTTTTAAAAGGCCAGAAGAGCTTATTTTCTAAAGCATAATTAATGCATGACAAATTAATTGCCAGTGACGAAACTATTATTTGCAAAATATTAATCAAATCAATTAGTCAGGAAATAATTTAACTGGAAAAATAAATACTGACTGTCAAAAAAAGCATAATATAGTTGTGGTAACCTAATCTGTTTCTCTATTAAAGGAATGAAAAGTAGATAGAAAAAAAAAGATTTTTGCAAAATGAAGGACAAAAACGTTTTTTCTTTGGATGTCAATGGCATCTGTTAACCAAACTTTAACTTGTCCCTCAGTAATGCATTTACAATGAAAGCCAAGTTATTAAAGTGCTATATTAAATATGTTAAGTGCTATATTATTTCTTCAATACAAAAAATGTACATTAATTAGTTTACAAAGGCTATAGTGGCATGGCTTCTGATTTAGATGCGTGAACTATTACACCTAATTGGAGTTTTTCTTTCACTTTCAGGTAATGCTTTAAAAAATGAAAGTTTTTTCATTATTATGGAAGCAGACAAGGTTAGTAAATAATGGATGATTTATGTACTGTGCACTGGTCAATAATGCAAGAATAACTGACTGCACATACTGTACAACTCAGCAATTAAAATAAATAAAATCATTAAATAGTGTTTCAAGTGTACTTTTTAAAAATAGGCCACATAGAATACACAAAACAATCTGCCTAGCAACAAGATGAACACTGCAACAATGCTGCAGTAATACAATGTCGTCTGAGGTCATTTTCACTACAACTAATAACTGTGTGGGACACAAGATGGTGCCAACTGCAGTTCTATAAAAGAAATGGAAATGGAAAAAAGAGTGGATTTAGACACTAAGTGCAGCAAAAGTGCTGCAGATGTCAACTTCTGACAAGCCATCACTGGGGCATAAACAGATCATCTACTGTATGAACCTAAGAAACGGATTATATGAATTGAAACAAAATGTGGAAAATAAAATTGTCTTGCTATTAGGGGTGATTCTGGATTCAGCTTGAGTGTAGTATGAGAAATCTAAACGTTGTTACAAGAATTGGTGAACTCAGCATTAATTCACCAGTATCACTGTTATTGCTGCTATAGTAAGTTAAGTTGAAAGAAAAATGCAGATGTGGATAATATTAGTAGCCATTAAATTGTTTTTTTTAAAAAACAAAACTATGTAATCTAACAAATATTTAAACTAAGGCACAACAGAAAACTTTAACAGAGGGCTAAAATGCACACAGGATAACAAGACACCATCAAGACATCATATGAGCATAACCATGGAAACAAATTAGGCATGATGAAAACAATAAATATGCACCAATGAAAGTACTAAAGAGGGTGAAGATTACATTTCCAGAGAGCTGTGCAACAATCAAACAATTTTTGCTTAATTGTATTTATTTATTTTTTTGTCATGTTGAAGTCTTAGGCCGTATGCGAGACTTTTTCTTTGCTTGTTTTTACAAACTGAGGACAAGTCAGATTTGCTTTGTAATCATAGTTTAACCTGTACTGAACCTGGAATTTCTTGTCAAGCTACACCAATAAATTACAACACAAAATGACAGGTAGCTGTTATCTCACGGGTCCTATTAAACAGCCCGAACTGCTAGAGCAAGCATACCTGAACTGAAACCCCATATCCCCTACAAAACAAGAAGATCAGGTATTTAGATCATCTTCTCAGATTAATCCATCTATCTATCACCATTCTAATACTCCACATTATAACCATACAAACCTGTGCTAGCAGTGCACAAACAATACATTGTTGGTGTCTTGTCAGTTTGGGCTTTTTGCATTTCTCCCTTTCTTGCACCCTGTGAGGCGCATATGGATCCTTAATTTTGCTTTCTTTTCACGCACCCCCCCTCCCCTCTCTCTCTCTCTCTCTCTCTCTCTCTGCTGTCATCCAACAGCGGGAGGAAATGCATGCTTTTCATCATTCCAGCCTTGTCTCTAAGCCACAGCTGGCAAATTAATTTAGGTGCTTTCTACACTGCAGCTCAGAGTCGCATTTGAACGCAGAGCATGGAGCCAAAACAATCAGATAGTCAAGGGAAACCTTGAGAAACCTTTACCTGAGGACACGCAGAGCATTTGAACACACTGTCTACCTTCTGAATAGGTAGGCTAATGAGATGCCCAAAACCACAATGGAGCCTCCTCTCTCCAAACAGAAAAAAGAGTCATAACATAACAAAGCATAGTATGCATGGAACAAGTTGGTCTTTTGCCAGAGTTATTATGTTTTCAGTTGTGATAAAGCATCGCTTAATACTGTAATTGACATTTGCAGTTGTTATTGCATGCTAAATGGGCTCTTTTTGGCACTTTAAATAATGTTAAACACACCAAAGAAATGTTAATTATCAAGCTTAGGAGGTAAAAGCAAGCACTCAATAAAGCATGTGGTCTGTGAACACTCTCACCTTACAAAAATAAGCTTTTGTTACATTTCCCACGACATTCTTCTCAGCCCTGGCAAATAGCTTTAAGCCTCAATATTAATACTACTAAAATACTTCAAGAGTAATCCCAGCTGTGCCAAGTGAGGCCCACTAAGTTCTTCTATGGCATAGTCTACTTACTAGGTCTGGAGAGGGGGCCCTTACTTAAAAAATAGGAAATTTAGTGAAGGCCCTGAGATTAACTTACATGGCCTAAGAAGTTTGTATTAATCTAAAGTTTCAGTTAGCTCTGGAAGTATTTGTGAAATTAAAAAGCATTTTGGAAGGGGGTTACATAAAACAATGCAACGGTAAATGTGTGTTATTTTTTATTTTAATAAGAACAGCTTGAAGCGCCCTGTTGGTGGCTGGAGAAGGGGCTTTGCATAATATCTCATTATACAACTCATTATACGCCAGAATAGAAGCGAAAAGCACTGAGAAATTCAATCACAGCTTAGTCAACCGCCTGAAAACATACTATTTTGAGCGCAAATGTGTGATTGGTGGTACACACTTTTGTCGGCTGGAAATGTGGTGATATAACTAAGCTTTTTGTGTTTGTTATTCTATATGGTTTCGATTTTCAGTGACAAAAGGTTTCAGAAACATTGTTTTCATTTATTTACAGAAATTGCAGTCTAAATCATCTTGCCCAACAATTTGTGGGCTAGATTTTATAATGTGACAGACAGACAGATTTCAAACCACTTTTGTTGTATGAACAGGACAATTTCAGAGTAACAACTGATAAATGGTACATATTGTCAGTCATAAACACTGACTGTGTCAATGTAGCTGTATTGTAGTTGTGAAACTATGCAATTTTGAATCATTCAGAACCGCAACACAAAACTGGCAGTGACTTTGATTACCTTGTGATACTGCATCATTGATCATAGGTTTATAAGTACAAGTAAGTAGAAACATGGTCACTGTAGCTAAGGGACATTGGGACATTGAGAGGTAAGGGACATTGAGAGGTTAGCACCAAGATAATTTTGAGATTTCAGTATGTGATTTGTGGTGTAGGCGGACAACGTGGGCAGCAGGCATTGAGCCAAGTAGCCTCTGGCTGCCACCAAACACAGAACTCAGATTTCTCCAAGCTTCTCTGCTCATTAAAAGGGCTGAACATGATACCAATGAGTGTTGACTCTTAACAAACCAGTGAGATATGGCTCAACAGATCATAGATATATATTATTTCCCTGAAGAAGTTGACTGTATTTGTGCTGAAGGCTTTCTAATGTGCTGAATAAAGTTCACTGTCTTTTTTGCCTCTGCTCTCTCACATTATTAGTGCTGCAACTGGGTTTGTTATCTAGAAACAATTAGTTATATGTATCTTCTGTTCTTTAAAGCTTTCTTGAGTAAGAATCGATATTACTTGTTTTAATACGACGAATGTTTTAGAGAACATTGGAACACATATTAGCTTTGATCATAACAAATAATAAATGAGTCCTAGATTTGGGGATTACTATAAAGTATGCTGTCCAAAGAAATTGAAGCAAAAGTAGTTGCTCACTCATACTGGTAAAAGCTTAATTTCAGAATATAAAAAAATCCTCAATTAATAAATGTAGTGTGTGTGTGTGCTATAAAAATATAATTCCACAAATACTACTGTTGTTGTCTCACCATATTTAGATTTAAGAAAAGCTTTTAAGAGAATATAGTAGTTTAAGCTTTAAATTATTTGCATTATTTGCAAGCCTATTTAAAAAAATTGCTTTTAATGTGTTTGGAGATGTGGGTGGACATGCGACTGAGCTAAAGTATGAAAGCTGTATTAGATGCAGCTAATCATTGTTCTTTCATAATGCATTACTCTATGTAATAAATTAAGCTTTTAACTTTAATGATGTAACTCAGTGATTGTTACTAGTTCTAAAGTGACATTTTCAAATTAGTAACGGAAGCTTGGGCTCATCTGTTAAACTGTCAGCTTGTGAATTGAAAGTAAGTTGCACTGTTGTTGTTTCTCATTTATTTACACACTTGTGGCATCAAGCTGTTGTAGGAATGCCATATTGCATTCAGAGTAAGTGTAATATGGCTCTATATATCAGCACAGCTTTGACTGTGCCTACGACTGAATCACTTGTTATTAAAATGCATCTATTAAAGGTTTGTGAAGACACCGGAGACCAGGTTGTTGTGGGCTAGCTGAGAACAGAAATAATGGTCCTGTTTTGAATAAAAGTGAGGAGACCCTTGGCAGAGTGCAATTATTTCCTGTTTGTTTGGCTGCAAGTTAAGTTAATGTTTAGTGGCTCTCCCTTGATAAACAGTATTTAGTCACACACTGCTAATAACTTGAAATTGCGACCAGATGTGTGATTTCCTCAGAGCCACAACCTTTATTACTGCAATAAAAACAACAGACTATTTTGAGATTACTTGAATCATTTTCATATCTACTGGCTGTTTTAGTCGTTATCAAAATGAGTAATAATACAGCTTGTGACTTCCTATAATAACGGCAGCCAATTATTTAATCTCTGTGCCAAATTACCCAAATGGATTCAATAAAGCATTCCACAGCTTCTAATATTCCTATTTATTTACTTTTCACTTTGCAGTTATAATTAGGTCTAATGAAAGTGCGAGGACTTCTGATTTGAAAAACCTTAGTCCTTACCCAGAAAGCACTGAAAAGACCTACAAGGCCTGTTTGCATAAAACACCTTTCATTTTTGTTTGAGGTCTCACTTATCACCACCAGTAGAGAATCAAGAGTTTAATCAACAAATTAGACTGGGGATTGCCGGACAACATTATTGGAAGAGACAGACTCTGAAGAGACAGGACTCTGGGGTTGATGGCTTAGCTCTGGGCAATAAACATTGATAATTCACTAGCTTCTCACAGAGGACCATCCATTACACTCCTACCAGACACTCATTAATTTCCATAGAGGAGATGCATCATCAATTCTGTCTTCTCTCAAGTGTGTGGCAAGTTCATTTACAACCTGTAGAAGTGTGGAAGGGGAAACTTCTCCAAAGGGTTGATGGAAACAGCAAGTGGTATTTATAGCTATCCAAACAAAGGGAAGGGGGATTAATGGCAATGTTGTGAGCAATTCTGTGTGATAAAAAAGATGGAGGAACGTCCTGAGGGGAGGCCAAATTGCTTGAATGCTTTGGTTAATATTTGTTTGCAGAAGACACACGAAAACTTCAGAATGAATGCTTCTGTGTTTTACTGGGTTTCATTTCTCTCAATCTTTTAGCCCCTTCCTACAGATTTACTTTGTTTTCAATAAATCCCAAGAGACTTTCTTTTTAGAAGCTATTTTTATTGATCTACATCTACGTTTATTATCATATATTTTAATGCAGTCCTTCCTTATGAATAAGCTTAAAAGTGATGTATCATATTTAGATGTTCAGTCTCAGTATTTAAGTCTAATATGTAGTGTGAGAGCAAAAGTGTATTTTGGAGGGCTGTGGCCTAGGCTAATAAAAATTGCACATTTATATAGGTTAATTAGTAAGAGCAGGAACGATGCATAAGCAAGATGGCTTTCACTAATCACAAGGGAACAAGTGAGGAAACAAGGTCAAACAAGGTTTTTGCAGTGTGACTTGAGTGTGGTAAACTAAGGCCTCATTTTTTTAGAGTTGGTGGTGCATTTAGTAATTTTTTACAACCTTTATTTTTTTATCCTCAATATTTCCACATTATTCTGCATATCTGCTTTAAATAAATGTGCCAAAAGTGTACTAACATTCAGTTCAGCTGCAGGTTTAAAATAATTAACTTAATCAATTAAACGCTGCACATGCATTTTACCCTCTTCATTTGTTGTGCATGCATTCATGTTACTTCAGTTAATGGTGAATTGAAAGCATCTGTCCTGTGTCAACCACCAAGATCAATGGTGCAAATAATACTCTTGGATTAAATATCTCTAAGCTTTACAAAACACCAAGCTTTTGACTTATTAACAAAGGAAAATGTCCTAAATGTGTTCACATCAAAGATTGACACTCATGGGGCTTCACAATAATACAACATCTCACACATCTAATTTGCTGCAACATACATTAGCCTATATCCAACAAGGTGGTTTGGTTCCTCTCTTGAAGAACTGTGGAAATATGTATAACAAAGACCAGCTGCTGGTTCTTCTCTCCTGGCCAATGGACCTCAGCCAGGAGGACAAGTCTTGGCATGATAAGTCTAGACAGCTGGGGTGATCTGTCGAGCATTTCCAGAAGAACATAATCCATGGTCTGATGAGGATGCTGGGCTGTCATGCTCTTCCCATCATTACTGCCTGTAAATCTCTCTGGGGTCTGGGTTCTTTAACTCAGGCTCTCTATGCATGTATACATCTCTCTGACTTTCAGTATACTTAAAATTTTGAGTCCTTATGTGAGATTATGGCAAAAAAAGCATACCAAGTTCACTTAAATACAATATCTTTTGCTGAATAAAAACAGCTTTCCATCTGTCGCTTTTGATAGCTCATTCATCAGCTGTGCATTGTTTCAACTGTTTTATTGCAGAGAGCGAAGGATCAAGGACAGATGGAGTTACTTGCAAAGAAATTAAATCCAGGGACATTTTTGTAAGGAATTATTCAAAGCACATATACATTTTTCAAAAGTTAAAATCAGTGCCAGCATAATTCTAGATCATTGAGGTGATTGCCAAATGACCCAGCGGAAGAAAGGAAGGGAACATTAATTGTTACTTTTGTGTCATGCAATTGATCAAAACTCTATAAAGTAATCATGCTTTAATATATCAAACGCAGATAACAAAAACACCCCAAAAACCTCTCACCACATTTTAGTATGTCTTTCATGCCAAGGCCTCTAGTTCCTGAGGGAAGAAAATCTTTGCCTTGTTCCCATGCCTCAGTAGGTGTGCCAACAGGTGTTGCCCTGCATATGACACTTCATCACTTCAAGATGAAAACTGTGAAAGGATTTGGCAACTGCACACTTTTAATATCTTCCACCTGCCTCACAGGGGCAAGACCCCTTGTATTACCGCCTAAGCACCTCTACTGAGCGTTATTGTCCTTGCCTGAAAACTGTGTGTAGTGCAAGAGGATCTGAGAAGAAGAACCAATGATAATTGCTTCCATAGGAAAGAGAAGAGGCAAGAGAGAGGGGAAATGCTATGGAACATCTCACAAAAGGTGATCTTGAGGTTACTGGTGTCTTGAAGATGATAGAGACTATTGCATGTGCTTGGATGTCTCAAAAGAATTGTCCCATCAGCTTTTATGAGCCTGTACTGTGTATTGGATTGAGCAGCAGGCTATAGATATTGATAGCACACATGCTGAAAGACATAGTGCTACTTTAGGTGGGGTTTTATGGCTGCTTTTAGAGAACAACTGAACTAAGCAGGGTTCTGGGCTTAGTATAGGGCACATGTGGAGTTGGAACATTTCTCAGATAAGACCAGTATTCTCCTAAAAATGCAAAACTCATAAATAGCAAAGTATGTTGTTTTTATGGGCTGAATTACTCAGCTTAATTAACAACCAGGCTCAAAAAATATTGTAGACTTGGCTTTGGATTAATGTCTTGGATCAATGCAAGAAACATTCCTGAGATCCTAAGGGTTTGTTCACAGAGAATAAAAATGTTGCCAATTACGCTAATGTCATTCCAATATAACTTTCATTTGCTTGTTGAGTAGAGTTACAATAATAGACAAAACATTCTTGCCATGGCAAATGATAGACTTTACATGAAAGAGGCACATGAGACATAGAGACCAGGGCTCGGAATTCTTTAAACTCTTCTTATGAAACGTTCTTGGGAAAAATTGTTTTGTAAGAATGTTCAGAATGGAGGCATTTTTTTTATAAGAAAAATTGTATTGCAAGTAGCAACCACGTTGCAATACACTTATGTAACAATAGTAACCAATTTTGCATTATCCAGTATATGTAGTCTCATGCTGTAGTCATTTTGGGTTTGGTGGATGAATGAGTCTTGCTTCTATATAATGAGTTGCCGAAAGGGCAGGTTGTTAGTCTTCAGAGACAAGCCAAGATTCCAGCTAAAGCATATGCTTCATTACAACATGAAGATGGATCTCAGTGGCTTTGGAATCTGTGTAATCAACTCTTTCTGAGATCTGCTGTCATCAGACAATACCAACACTGGGAGCACATCAAACATTTGACAAGCCTCCATCAGGAACTATGATTCTTTCACCCTACCTGGCATTCTTCAATGGCTGGCCAGCGTTGTGTTTTGGCAGCTGTCCAGAGAGATGAAGGTGCATCACAGAAAGGATTCTGGTGGATGAACTGTGCAGTGTAGAAAGAACACGGCAGCAGGAATTTGGCTTCTGGTTCATGTCTAAATGCTGCATTGATACCTTCTTCAGCATTAAACTTTGCTAAAGTGTAGGTGAATTTTATTTAAATTTTTTGACTGACTCTTTTTTTTTTTTTGCTCATTAGATGTGTGCTATTTCTTTTCTAAGCAATCAGTTTGAACTTTTTCTGTTTCATTTTATCCTTCATTTTATCCCAAAGTTTGTAAAAACATATATATATATATATATATATATATATATATATTTCATAGGACAACCTTGAAGAAAGATTTTGACTTTAAATATTGACTTGTATGTATTATTACTCTGATATTATTTTTAATGTTGATTTGTAGAATTTATGTGATTTTCAATTATTTATGTATTTTTGGACTGCATATAAAAATACAATAATATTTAAACTTGGTCTGTGATTTAAATAAATAAAAAAAAAAAAAAAAAAAAACATTGAGAATGTAGCTGCCCAAGGTGAAAATCAGATACAGAGAACACTTTTTTTTGGATATGTTATCTACACTTTCCAGATGCTCATTCAGAGTGCGTGTTATTACCCACAGTTCACAACGGTCATCCTCAATATCTCCAAACCGCACTACAGTATCTGCCTGTCAGGATGGCTGTTCACCGGATGGTCCAGGGAGAGTTGATGTGGAAACCATCTGATGTAAAACCCTCAGAGCACACATGTACACCATCCTTCTTAGTAGTATAAACAAGCGCTGAGCTCCCCCAGCACCAGCCATATTCTCCTCTGCTGCAGAGTGCTTTCCACACTCATGTATGTTCTGATCGCTTTTACAGGAACCAGTGTGATTGACAGTACAGTATCTGCTATCATTCTGTTTCTGCTGTCTCAGGAATTCTCAATCTGTCTATCAAAGTTTTGTAAAAAAATAATTACTTTTATTCTGCAAAGATGCATGGTCAAGAGTAAATACATGTACAATGCTATGTGAAATAAAATGTTTTTAATTAAAGCTGTTTTTAACTCTCTATGGACACCTTGGCAATAAAATCGTCACAGTAATTTTTTTTATAGAATTATTTTGTTTATACTTTAGCATTACAAGATGGCAGAACTGAGCTTATGACTGGTGGTGGTGTTTAAAATTTAGTGTTTCTATAAAGAAAAACAGTGATTAAACTTCTAAGAATTCTTTTACTAATAACAATGTAAAACGCACAGGAATTAATGAGCTGCTGAGTTCATGAATATTAATCATGCATAATTTGTTTGATTACTCGTTACTAGAAAAGATTATGTTGTTAGTAACGCTGTTTATTTATAATGCCATTATTCCCATCACTGCTTTTTACTGTATTTTTGATACAATAAATGCAGTAGTCTTGGAAAGCATAACACACTTACCGACCAAACCCAAGTCCCAAAAGCAGACCGATATCTGCACAAACCACTGGACAGATCCACTGACTTGCACATTCCAACGAGAAAGTTCCGCTCTGCTGAGATTTCTGGAGAGGTTTATAGATAAGTACAGGTAGTTATGTCTTAAGTGTGTGTAAACAGATGTGCCACAACACATGATATGTCTCAAAATAATGGGTCTGTGCATAGGCGTGCAGTGTTAATTCAGCCGCAGAATTAATTTAGCAATACAATCATTGCACTTGTATGTGTTTGTTTTAGGCTGTAATCAGTGTTAGGCAGCAATGCTCATTTTAACGACTTAGGGGAGGCGTGTACATATGGAGGCCCCTAGGCTAGATGTGCACCTCTCATGCTTACGACTGTGGCAGATGGGGGACCAGGACTGTGTAATCTGGACGTAATAGCAACAACACCACCACCGCATTTCGCCTTCTGTTTCTCTCAGCTCCTATTAAATGTTACTCCCTTGTGTTTAATTTTCTAGATAACTGCAAATCTTTTCCGTTGTGTGGTAAACTGTGAATAACAAACACAAATGCAACTGTTGATGTAAGACGTCCCACATTTTAATCAGATGCACAGAACTGTTTAATTCCCAGATGCAAGGGTGTAAATGAAATATTCATCGGTTTTCACATCCACTGTCCTCCGTGCTGGTTCACAGCAAAACCAGAAGCAATTCGAATATATCTCTGCGTCTTAGCAGAGCCCAGCAGATGCTGAGAGACTGTGACACTGCCTCATTGAAGGGTGTGTGATATGTACAAAATAATGTTCTTCTGGTCAGAGATGTTTTACATCTCAACATAGCTCACGTCAAGGCGTGTCTCTCATGCAAACGCATGCAGACAGCTGCTTAGCTGTACATAACTTTGCCCTTGGCAAGAACGTGCACGCAATGCAAGTATGTTTCTATAAATATGGAAAGGAGCAACAAGGCTCTGTGTCACTCATGGCTCCACAGTCAGTTATCTTAAGGAATCTTAAAGAAACAGCACATAGTTCATGTCTTCAGAAACACGCACCCTGATTAGTGAAGTGATCCAGACTAACATTTCATAAGTGATAGATGCTCATATCTGTGAAGTTAGAGAGGACGCAGAAAATAATTACTCCTCAGAGGCAAGCTGGCACAATGCTGCGTGCATTCCAGTGTAAGCTGACGGACATGCTAGTTCATGTGTTCGGCACATCTGAGCTAACATCATGAAACATGACAGAGCATCAGTGAAAGCATTATTTTAAGGGTAGCTTGAGGCTCAGCTTGTGAGAAATCTTAGATTATGTTTTTGAGGACAAACCGGTGCTTGGCACATCAGTGTAACCTCTTTGGGCTCTAGGACTTGTTTGTGCACTTTTGGTTTAAAAGCCAGCAAGACTTGCACACAGATTATTCACGAATGACACTTCTCAACCAGAATCTAATTCTCCTCGGTCATGAAAGCCATTTTTATCTTGGTGCCTGATTATGAATGACAGAAAAAAATATTGGCAAATTAATTATGTTTATGAATTATGTTAATTCATGACTTGTAATGTATTATAATGCAACCTGAATTACGTAAATGTTGGGACTTTTTTTTATTTTAATAAAATGAATACTAAAAGACTTTCGAATCACTTTAGCCCAAATTGTATTCACAGTGGAACATAGAGAATATGACATAAAAATGTTTAAACAGAAATGTTGCACTTTTATCAAGTAAATAAGCTTATTTCAAATTTTATGCCTGCTACAGGTCCCAAATAGTTGGCACGGGAAATTTTAAAAAAGATTTAGCTGGGAGAACATCTAGCCACTAATTAAGTTAATTGATATCATGTATGTAACACAATTAGCTATAAAAAGGGATGTCTTAGAGAGGCAGAGTTTCTCAAAAGTAATGATTGGCAGAGACTCTCCAATCTGTGAAAAAAGATTGTGGAATACTTTAAAATAAAGTATAACATCATCAAAAGATTCAGAGACACTGGACAAATTTCTGTGCATAAGGGACAAGGCCCGAAGACCTTTGTTGTATGACAGGGGTTTTCAGTCCTCAGACGAGAGACTGCATCACTCATTGGCATGACTCATTGACACTACTAATTGGGTCCAGGAATATTTCCAGAAATCACACAAATCCGCTGTGCCATCTGCAGATACCAACTAAAGCTCTACCATGCATAAAGGAAGCCATACATAAACATGGTCCAGAAGCTGCTGTTGTGTCCTTTGGCTAAAGAGGAGGGAGACCTTCCAAGGAAGTTATCAACGTTTAGTTTCTGATGGTATAGGGATTGTATAAGTGCATATTTTTGCATATTTTAGAAGGCACTATGAATGCTAAAAGGTATATAAAGATTTAAGACCAGCATATGCTCCCCTCCAGACGACGTCTATGTCTATGACAAGGCCATGCGTTTTTCAGGTATGAATGTACATTTTTTCACTTTAAGCATTTGTTATGTTAATGATATTCTAATAATAAAATATTGTCTTGTGTAACTTGAAATTCTTTACGTTTTCATTTTATTCGAATAAAAAAAACAACAACTTCCCAACATTTTTAGTATTCTGGTATAGAAAACTGATCAGATGAACTAGATTATTTATCGATGAGAATTCAGTCATTATACAGTGGTCTGAATGATTGATCTCATCAGGAGTCTGATATCTGAGTATGTTAGACATTAGTTTTGCATTAATTAGAGCAGTCTTGTGATGTTATGACTTCCAATTTTATTTTCATTCATTATATAGGAAATGTATTGAGCTGTGTCTTCACTTACACAAATATCAAGAAGCTGCGCATGAATCCCAAGAATAGTGACCATAAACAATGGTGAAGTTAGTAGCTTGTTTTATGATATGAAAATTTTGACTCTAGATGTCTTTGAGTTTACATGATCTTATCCTAATAACGACTCAAAAAAATTCCAAAGCTCAAAGCATGGAAGGATTTAATGCAGTAGTATTCTATTCTTATTATGGTGATATTTATCAGTCTAAGTAACATATACACATACTGAACACTGGATAAGATCAGTGAACCAGGCCACTATATGATAATAGAATCTGATCATCTGATCAGATTTTCTTTAGTCATTTTTCCTATAGCAAATGCATTTTTGAAACATACAGCTACCAGAAAAAAAGCAAATGTCATAAAGCCAAGGGTCAAGAGCCCAACTAAAGCAAATGCTTATCTCTACAACAGAGGCTTCAAACTTTATTGTTTTCAATAAACAACAACATCTAGACCTCACTGTAATTTTTTTTGACTATATTAACTCATTAACATTGTTTCAACAGATTACATGCAATAATACTAATAAAAAAAAATTACAATCAAATGAGATGCTTACAAATTATCCATTCACAATATAGAGTAAAATAGGACAAAAAATTAAGTAAAATGTAAACAAAAATACTGGTTTCATTAAAAACACTATGCTAGCGAATACCATGTTATGCATGCTAGGCCAGTAGTTAGCAATAAAGAAATGCTCAGCAAAAACATAGTATGCATGTACAAGTTATTTTTTTCACAAATTCACTTGTTTGTTGTTTACATGGAGATGATACAGGTATTGTGTTCAAGGGCTTAAACAGAGTTTTGAAGAAGTTAGCAAGAAGGAGCAAATCAAATGTTTTAGGTAAACACTATAGTGGTCAGTGTTTGCTTTTGTTGGGCTTCTGACCCTTGACTGTTTTACATTAGATATTTATTGGCTGCTATATCTGAGTTAGACAAGCCAAGAGAAAAGGTGGTGTTTGTTTTAACGTCATCATCATTTGACCTGAAAAAGCTGAATTTTTCTTATTGATTTCAGCCATCCTGTGATTTTACAGGTCTAAAATTATTAGCATGATCAGATACATTTTAAAAAAGCTCTTCTGATCGAATAACAAAAATAATGATTTCTTACCCCTGTGTTTTTTGGATCAGAACAATTTATAAGAAACCCTTTGGATTATAGCGGAAATTCCAGGTCTTATACTTTAGGAAAACAGGGCTGCTACAATGAAAGTAAATCTAATTCAAAGATTCAGGTCAAATGATGATGTCAAAAGATAGCTAACACAACCCGATCAGCTTTTCTCTTGGTTTGTCCAGGTAATGTAAGTCAGTTACAGCAGCCAAACAATATATAACGTTAGAGTCAAGGGTCAGGCAAACACTGACCACGGTAATATTAACCTAAAATTGAGATTTTCTTCTTCAGTGATTCTGTTCGTTAACAACATTTCTTCAATAACTCAGGGCCTGAAAACACAAGCTTTTGAACACAATGCATATATCATCTCCATGTAAACAACAAAAACATGTATTTGTAAAAAAGCTGCCTTTGTGCAGTGTTTTTTGATTGCCAACTATTGTCCTGGCGTGCATAGTATTCATTAGCATTAGTGGTAGCATTAGCATTTTGGTATTCTGCTATTTTATTCTTTTTGAATGGGTAACATCTCATTTCTATTCTAATAAATAATGTGTTAAATTTAATCATTAATGTTGCTTGCAATCTGTTGACATATTCTTGAGTAAATAGCAACTTGGTCTCACGGCATAAATGTACCTGGGGGCACTTTGAAATGTGTACCAATCTGCAGTTTTCAAAGAAATGTCGACTTAGTGGAGCTTCTGAGATCTGGATGTTCTGTTGGGATTTAAATGGTTTCTGTTTTGTGGGTCACCATTGTACTGAAGAGTAGAGCCTGTGCTTCAGTCCAGGAGAAGACAGAAACACATTGATGATATGCTGAATGCTTATTTATTTAAAGGCAGTACCTGTGTTTATAGGTACATAGATGCTGTTGCTAGCTGATGTTTAATTAAATAGACTTACATTTTACAGGGAATGTTTCACAGTAACAATCCAGGAATTATCTATAGTAACTATATTATCTATAGTAATTTTAAAAATAGGATATGAATTAGCATATTTGCTGGTAATTTTAGTTTTGTTTTGGCAGCTGCTTCTGCCAGTCATTGACTGTTTTTTATTTCTATTAACGGTAAACACTTGGCACCCTGTGCCGCCATGTATTCTAGCATTTTTTATGTCTACTTCTTTACAGTGTACAGAAAGAAACTCAGACTTTCTGAGATGAATGGAACACGTTAGCCAGAATAGACTTTACTGTGGATCAGCCAAAAGTCAAATGCGAGTGAAATGCAGACTTACGCACCGACTATATATCAAGACCCCAAACAAAATATGATCAGATTTGGCCAGCATGAGTTTCAGAAGATCAGCAGATAATCCAGCTTTGCTGTTTTATGAACAAATTCTCTAGCAGTCATTAGCACTTGATGTGTGACATGGCAAAGAGAGAGTGGAAATTTGCTACCCTTTTGTACCAGTATGGCCTATATGCGTACTTATGCGAACCACCCTAAAAATCTGTCTCTCTTGAGATATTAAGAGATCAAACACTGGTTTAAATAACTAGTTTTAGCAGGGTTAGCGGAGCTCATCGCTATGGAAAAGCTCCTCTGCGCTTCATTGTGTTTCTTTCGGGTATCCCCAGGCTACGGCCATGGAGGAGATCTCAGTTTGAAATGTAGGCCACAGTGTGGGACCTCCACAGTAAATTAGTCTGCCTTCCTCCAAAGAGGAAAGCAGGCTCTAGTTACAACCCATCAGAGCAGCAGGTCAGAGGTAGAGAGATGAGATATCAGGTCACACACAGGACTCTGATGAAGAGTACAGATGCTGTGGGGGAGCAACTGGGATGGGTTATATTCAAGCTTCCACACAAACAGTTCAAGTACGTCTCTTAAGAGTTCAGAAGGTTTATGGTGCTTGTCACTGTTTCCTCTTTGCCAGAATTCAGGGTGATTTTAACAACTGGGGCTGAAAGTGGGAGTTAGAGAGAAATGGTTTCAGACACATTTTATAAACTATAAGCTTTACTTGATGATTCAACTAGCTTTGGCTTTTTTAATGTCAGCCAACAATGCAGTTCATAACTTATTTATCTGCTTACAGTTTGCTTTATCCAAACCAACATTTTGATCTTCACACTTATTTCTAAAAGCATTAAGTTTTCATATGTATCAAATTGTATGCATTGCAACCAATATGAAAAAATACAATTAAATATACTCATGAGACTGGAATGTATCAACTTATACATTTTCTTGTTTTGTTCCTATAATATGTGTTGTTTTTTAAGACCAGCATGCAAAATCATTTAAATATTAGGACATGTAAGTGTACATGATATTTTATTCTCTTTTCTCTCCTTAATAGCTTCCTATCATGTTAACTGGCAATGAATGTCTGTCATCTACCAAAATGCTGGTATCATATTTAAGCAGAATGAGGTATCTTTCCACAGATGCTGCATATTCAGTGCGTTCTGGGACTTTCTGAAAGGTTCTGAAGAGGTTTTAATGTTCCCCAAAGGACCTTTGAGTCTGTTTGTTTATTTGTTTATTACAGTGTTTAACAATCAAAATGAAAGAGCATAAACCTAAATAATAAACATGCTTAAGTCTGGTGAGTGATTCAGTAGCACAGACATTTTTTAATGATTTGTTAAGATATATTTGGATCTTATATTTGGATGTATTTGAAGCAGGTTAATCATCAGAATTAATCATCCCCAGGTGTCAGAAATTATTATATGATTAGTTGCATTTTAGTATTTGCATTATTTTGTTATTTTGCATTATTTTTTATTACAGTTCAGAATAGACCTGCCACCCTTTTTTTGGGGTCATGACCTATTTGTTCCAGATGCCTTGTGAACTAGGAGAGTTTTTTTGTTAGTAGTAGGTCAGCACATGCGAGTATTTGAACCTCTGCATGCATGATCTAAAAAAGGATAGGTGAAGGAAAGTGGGTAAAATATTTGACCTTGTGCTGTTTACTTGTAAACTGAGCAAAAGGATGATTCGTCAGTGTCCGCAGAACTTAAATGGTGTTGTAACCTTTCCAGGATCTTTTCCTTCACCTTTTTGCTCTGAGGTCGAGTTAACAATACCTGACATAAATAAGGAATGAATCAAGGAGAGAAAAAGCGCTCAAAGGCTCCGTAGAAGGGGGCAGATCATTAATCTTGTCCTTCTCCACAGTGCCGATGGTCACCACTAGGTGTAGCTGTGTCCCATCTTTAAAAACTCATGTGAGCTCAGCAAGGGAGGAAATAAGTCATTTATATCACAGCTAGAGATGTGATAAGATGCACATATGTGTTTTATAATAGGTTTCTTTTAATTGCTTTTAATGAGTATATTGATACAAAGTGACACACTTTAAATGTGAAACTTAAGGGAAAATTAACCCCAAAATAAGAAATTGTCATCATTTACTCGCCCTCAAGTTGTTTCGAACATCATCTTTTTTTATGTTGAGCAACATATATTTTGACGAATATTGGTAACTAAATATTCTGTCGAAGAATACTTTTAAAATAGTTTTATCTTAAAGTATACCTACAAAATTGAACAAAAAAAACTACAAAAACATTAAATAAATAAAATTACGTATTTTAAAATGCATTTTTAAATAAAATCTAAAATAGTAGTAGTAGTAGTAATAATAATAATGATAATAATATACAACAAAACGACAATAATAATAATGTGTTTGAAAGGTAACAAAATAGTTTTATCATTTCAGGTCTTTTTCATATTTCCTTTTGTATATATGGCCTACCAGGAGAAGAAAAGGAAATAAAATATTTACGTATATAAGTATATACTGCGCGGTTTCTAAAATGTCATCTTTCTATTATTACACTAAAGATCAGCAATCAGCATATCAGCTCTCATGACAATCAGTAAGTGCGCTGGTCATTATTGTTTTTCTCTTGCAGATGCGACTGAATGAGAATAACTCATCATCTGTCATGATGTCCTCATCTGCCGTCCGCCCACATGCGGCCGCACAGCGCTCTAGACTTTGTGTGTGTCTTGCGGTCCCTGTGAAGTGAAGGGGCTGGGCCGAGGGTCTGATTGAGCACCAGTGATTGTATTTGCTCAGCCCTCCTGCTCAGCTGAGATGAGTCTGTGATGCTATCACACACAGGCCCATCTCTGTCACACAGGTCCATTTATGGCGGTGCAGTTATTTGTGTTTGCCCAGAGATCAGTATGTTATATGAGATGTGTGTCCATGCATCATGCAGTAACTCTGCGTCTGCAGTATTTGTGTTTACTTCTATCAGACCTTAGTCTCTTTTATCCACTCTATGTTTTTTCAGCTCCGTTTTTTTCAGACAGACAGATACCGTGGCACACAGGATTGTATTTCTGTATACTCAGAAGAAACGAAAAATCAGTTCTTAGTAACATTGCATTCAGATACTTTTACCTATTTGCACCACTAACTCAAATACAGGATAGGAGTTATTTCAGCTATGACCATTTTTATGTCTCAGTATATATCACAAGAGTCCGACGGATATGTTGCCCCCTTTACCGTAACGTAGCAGGTTCTTTACTTAACTTACTTAAAGGTTGCGAGTCAGAAGCATAAGGCTGTCCTTGCAAAGTTGGAGCACGGTAAATAAATAAAAATCACAAAGAAACAAATTCGGTAACACTTTATTTTATGGTCTTTCACCTAGCTGCGTATTAGCATGCATTTACTACAATATTATTAGAAGTAATTAAGCACATACCTCTACATACCTAATCCTATCCAAAACTTAACAGATACCATAGTAACTATTAACTATAAACTATATATTGCTAACTTATTAATAAGCAGCAAATTATGTATTGAGGCAAAAAGTCATAGTTAATAGTAAATAATCATTCCCTATTCTAAAGTGTTACCACAAATTCTGCAGTGATTTTTTTTCCACAGAATTTTTTTTTTTTATTGGTTTGTAAATTGCTTTAAATTGCAAAAACTAAACGACAGATAATCCTGAAGTGAGATCCTCAAATCAGAAATCTTTGTTAATCTGGAAAGATGCATTGCAATGAGAGATCAAAGATGATCATCGCTCGAGCAAACTCAACTTAAATCCTGTATTACAACAACGAGAGTTTAAGACAGAGGTCTGTGTCACACGGAACGCTCAGAAGTATGCAAGTGAAACAACACAGTAACTGCAACATGCATTCACAGCGGCCATTTCTGCTGCATAACCGAACTGTGATTTATTTGCTATTACGCCACTCCACATCTTCTGCATTGCTGGTATGCAGCACTGTTCCGCTTAAATGGGCAGCGCGAATATTGTAAGCTGTTAAATATGTGGTGTTTTTGTGAACAGGCCTTGTTTTACTGAACATTTTCGAAAATGGCGTAGCAGATAAAAGTATTTCTGTAATGATGAAAAATATGTGGAAAAGAAATGGATGTATAGCTTTTTTTTATATACATGGAGAACATCACAAGAATCATTTTGATCACTAGTCGTCTTGTTTGGTTTTCAGGTCTTGTGAATCAGTCCCTCTGTTCCTCTTACAGGGACTTCGCTGCTTTCAGAGGGTGATGATGGCTTGTCATAATGTGCGATTACAGTATTTGCACATTCATACGGCAATATTTTATAGAAGACAACTGAGACAGATATTGAGATAGGTGATACCAATAAATATAAATACTTTACAAATAATAAAAATAAATAAAAAAGGAAAAATTAAGATTGATCCCAAAAACACACAGTATGTCAAAATGATTTATAGTTAAAAAAAACCCCAAACAAACGGACAAACATTTTAGCACTCCTCTTCACCTGTGTATTCAGTAGTTCCAAATAGTCAAAATATTGAGTTTATATGCTGTACCTGTTTATATGCTGTATATGCAAATGTCTAGGGGCTCAACAATACAAAAAACAGAAAATATTGTGAAATATTTTGATATAATAAAATATTTTGTTTACATAATATGTGTCTGTATACTGTGTATATTTATATATAAATACAAACGCATGTATATATTTAATAATAATATGTTGTCTATGTATTAAATATGATTATATAATATAAAATATAAGAATATTAATATATAAATTCATAAATGTAAATATTTGCAAAATATATAATGTATGTGTGTATATATTTTATTTTGGATTTTGATTGTTCCTGATTAATCATTTGACATAATAGGTTTAAAAATCTAATTTATTCCTGTGATGGCAAAGCTGAATTTTCTGTAGCCAGTTTTATATGGTCCAGCAGAAATCAAACTAATATCTTACCTTTCTTACCGCCATTGACATTTCTTATAAACCTTCTAAATGCATAAACTGTAAATACTGGAATAATTCAACGCAGTTAATTGTTAATGCCTAACACAAGGTTCTAAAATGACTCCCTCATTTTAAACCTCAAACTGTTTAGTCTCTAGCTGACCTACAAAGTTTTTCTTCTCATATCTCTCAGTCATAAAGAGTTCTGCGTGTGTGAAGGCTGGCTGATGTAGGTACTGAGGGTACAACTCTGGGTCCTCAGATGAACTGAACAAAGTTTTAACAGTCTTGCAGGGCTTAAGGACCTCTTGATAACCCCCACAGTCTGTCACATCCTAATGTCATTTGATAATTGCTTCTGCGCAAGGATTCTCCAAATGTGAAATTACATCTATCTTCTCTCCGATCTTAATGCATCAGTGACATACCTTAATTCCCTACCCATTTCTCTTATTCTGGGGGGCTTTCAGTTCAAGACAAAGTGGCTGTTGAAAACTGGCATGGCTTTCTATATACAGGATAAAAGCAATGTATCAGCTAGACATGCATATTCCTCTTTTCAGGGTTTTAAACTGGGGTTTGCAAGGGAACTACAGGGGTTTTGTGAGCTGATGAAAAGCTATTAATTACATCAGACAAATGGAATTATATATATATATATATATATATATATATATATATATATATATATATATATATATATATTTTTATATATATATATATATAAAACTATCAAGATTAAAACACTATATATCTGTATATGACCATGATATCAGAAAGTCAACAGGGCTTGAAATCCCTACACTTTTTAATCAGCAATACATTTTCTGAAATAACATCATTGGCACTGAAAGTGAGTGATGCAACATGACAAAACAAGAACATCTCCATTCCAGATTCTATTTTCACCTGGTATTAACATCCATCTCAAGTGCATTAAATCGGCACAATGGTGATCTAAAAATAGACTTGAACTTTAGCAAAAGCTTATAGTTCTGTCAAGTTTTGCAAGAAATTGCATGATTCATAATTGATGAAAATATTTAGCAAAGTTTTGTGCTGTATCTTTTCCATGTTTATATTCCATATTTAGTCAAACCCTTGTACATTTCATGAAGCTGGGAAATTTAAAACAACATAAGCTGGCAAAAAGTGTCTTTAAATTCTGAAATTAACTACAGAGTCAGTAAAATAACAACTTCAACCAAGTTTTTTTCCCGCCACTTTTAAAATAATGGTTACGGTGGAAGATTATCAGCCAATAAAAACTTATTTTCACAAGTTTTTTTTACACAGTGCTATGCTATGGCTTTTCTTTTGTAAGTTTTGTAAACTATTACTTTAAAACATTTGTATCACATAGTTAGCAGACATTTCTGGCAAAATAAACCTGCCTTTGGCATTGCACTTGTGATGGGAAGCACAAGATGTTTTGAAGAAGCAAGTTAAAATGGCATGGTTGCTTAAGAAAATGTGTTTTTATCTCACATTTTATTTTGTTAACATTGTACATTAAGTTTAGTATGTGTGGTGCATTAATTTCAAACCGAATAGAGCATTAAACGATTATCGCCATACTACATTTAATTTTCAAACATCCGTGATAAAACATTCTTATTATTTATTTTTAGGATAGAACTGAACACATATAGTGCCATTCTTTGGATATTTATTTTTGAAAGCAAAACATGAGACATACAGGAATCAACTTATTATTTTGCAGAAATACAATACTACATGCACACTTTTTCAATGGTCCTCGGTTGGTTTAAATTAATTGTTTTGGATTTCTTTAGTAGCCAGTCCTTCATTGTTAACCTACAACAGAATGCAAATGCAATGTTCTGTCATAATCATTAAATCGTTAAAAATCGTAAAAAAATGGTTCCCCAAGATTCTGGACAGCTTGACAGTTCACATATGCCTTCATTGAAAAGGTTCAGCGTTAATATTTTGCTAAATATCCTCTTTTGTGTTCCACTCACTCAGGTCTGGAACATAACGAGGATGAGCAAAATCATTGGTGAGCTAATCCCTTAATCCTAGGTGTAAAGGGGCTTTAACCACCAAACTTCGGTGTGCTGCAAATGGAGTGTCAGTGCTTCAGTTTAGAGTCTGTCTGTCTTTCATGGTCTCTCCAGTAGATGATGCTCTGTCTCTCCTTTTAAATGACAGGTAGAAGAGTCAGCCTGATCATTACAGCCTGATCTTCCTCTCTTTATCACCTACTCAGAGTCAAACCAATGCGAACAGGACCATTTCCCATCTTCGGGAAGGCTTCAATAGGGAGAATGCGCATCAATTGTTGCCCTCATGAGAATGCAGGAAAATGTCTAAATAGAGTATCGTTTCAGTTAATGAGGAAGGTACACAAACACCATCACTTAGGGATTGGGATATGAAAGGTTTGCTGCCTTAATGAACTCAGTTGGCAGCCTGTTCAACGGGGTTTTCATTAAAAGCTGAAAGGAATTCCAATAACCACTGTTGAGCTGGACAATACAGTACATTACTTTTACCATGTTATTACCTCTCATTAAATAGTACAGTGCACCACCAGAAACAGAGCAAACCGCATGATTCTTGAAAAGTTTTCATGTCTGGATTAAACAGAGTAAGGACAGATTACCCTAAAACAACAGAGGGCCAGCTGATCAGCAGTTTGAAGTGCATAATTAGTGGGCACATTAACAAATGAGCTGAGTTTAAAGTAGCCATGTTTTTGGTAGTTTTATGTATATTTTCGCTTCTTCATTTCTCTGTTACATTTAAAAGTGCCCAGGTCATGTTTGCTGACTGGTTACCATGATTACTTTTGATGCACAGACCCCTAAAAAAAAAAAAAAAAAGTAAAATGACTGAAAGCAAGTGGGAATAGTATGTTTATTGCCATATACGCACTTTATGTAAGTATGAAATTTATTATAAGAGTGCAGTCCCATTATATATTCCCCCCGCCCCAATGACCCAATTACGCAATGATCCAAAAAAATAACTGTTCTCGATTTTCATCTGAACAAATTGCATTCCGCATTGGTACCCCTGCACTGCGAGGCCCTATGCAATTGTATTGGTTGCATGGTGCCTACACACACTTGTACTGGGTAGTATTAGTGCACACCAGAGACTTTTCAGCAAAGGCCGTCTGATGGTTTGATTGTTTATTCCATTGGGGACAAACTCTGAAGGTCTAAGAGGAATTTCACTTGTCTTAGTATGTAACAGAAACCGCAAACCCCAACGTGGGAGTTCACTACCTTACAACAGTGCCTTGATTTGAAAGGGATAACAATGCTTCTGGATCGATCGACTAATTTCTTTCTTGCACGTTTAATATTGGTCACCAGAGATGCTCTGTGGAAGAGGTAAATAAATAAATATGACTTTGGATCAATGTTGAACTGAATTAATATCAGTTACCTTGGAAACAAGAGCATGTGGTATGTATAAGAGAATACATCTGAGAGGTAAAAGTTCAGCAGTTGCATTCACCTCACAGGAGTTTTGCACTTAAACCCTAAATTTTAAACCCTTGATTTTCTGTGTGTGACACATCAAGCATTTTTTGATCCATATCCATTGGTTCATAAATATGTTATGTGTATAAATATGTTATATGAGTGATACAAATGGCTTGTTATGTTAAAAATTATTTTTAATTTTTGAACTAATAATATATTATATTTCAAATGAATTAATGACAACAAACAAATGTTACAGTCAAATGTATTCAAGGTGCAAATATGTTAGTGTTTTACTTGATGGTTACACTAAATGAATTTTTTTGTCATTTAAGTTAAACATTTCTTGAATATATTAATGTAAAGAATATATTTCAGAATTTTACAGATTTGTAAATTTAATCTAGATTTCCTTTAGATTTTCCCCCTTCTTTCTATTGACTCTCTATTTGTTCTCAGTTCACATGTTTATAAGCATGTGCACAACCCACATACACGGCAGCCCAGACACTGCTCCACTTCTTTCCATTGAGTAATATGAATCTCTGATTGAAACATGTCAAATTTGACCAGACATGCATTAAAGGACATCCTTAAATCCGGCTCATATCTCACAGATCACATAATGCCCACACTTTATTATCTGCCTTTGCAATATCTTTGGAGAAATGAGGAAATAAATTAGCCCACACTTCCAGCAGTGTGTCACAGAAATTAAAATTTCATCTTTTCCTTTCTCTCTCAGTCTGTGTCTTCCTGTTTCTGTGGAATAATATCCCTTGAAATCAAGTGGCAGTAGAGGATGTGGCAGGTATCAAACCCTGGGGTATGGCAAAGTTTGGCTGAGGTGGATGGTTAAGAATTTATTGCTTTTAAATATAATAATAATAATGATAAAAAACAGCAACAGCTACTACAAGCGAATAGTTTTATTGATGAAAGTGTATGCGATGTGAGGAGAAAGCAAAGAAGAAGCTCAACTCAGCACATTTTTGTTGATACCCTCAACCAGCCTGTAGCATTTGCAGGAAGCCAGAGACACATGGTGCAGACTGATAAATGGGTTTCCTGGCAATCTGCAGGTGTCTGATGAAGCTATGGCACATGTTTGCTTGTTGAGATCGACTCAAAATTCAAAACTCACACAAAGATTTCTAATATTAGCATTGGGGAACTGTACAGATTTGCATTCATCAGCATTTAAAGTGTCTTACCAGACAAAAGAACACAACACATCAACGTCCTCACCAAAATGATTTTTGGATTCCTTATGAGCGGCGGTTCTCTGACCAACATTTTAAATAGTTCCTGATCATTTTTTGGGGTCATGCCTAAAAAGGACAGGTTGCAGAAATCTCTTTGTTTCTTTTCCTCTAAACCGTACAAATCACTGCCTGTTGGATTAAAGGTTATTGGATGGATCCCATCATTCTTATTCTCTTTGAAACAAGACTGGAGATTATATAATAAAATATAAAAAATAAACTCAGACTTAGAGTGCACGGAACAGAGATGTAGATAACAAGAAGACACTGGGGTCCATACCAAAAAAATAGCTTATCTGCCTTTCTGAACTGAACTGTTTTTTTTTCCCTTACTTATAGTCAACTTACGCCCTTTCCCATTAATTTCATCCCCATAGTCTCCCATGCGACTCTCTGATCACTATTACTAATGCAGAACTTAAGAATGAGATGTAAGTTTATTCCTATCATGTAGGGACTTCAAAGACACCCTCTTTCCCTCTCCCCAGAGAAGTCTGATACTAGCATTATGATTCGCTAATCCTAATAGTGCAGTATCCTTTCAACAATGGGCCTTGGATCTCCTTTGAAGTCTCAACTCAAGCTTCAGGACAAGCAGACTTCCAGATAATGGAGCGAGCTAACCTTTCCATCCCCATAAACCACTCTGCTAACTCTTGACTTCTTTGGTTCTTCTGCTGCCCATAGGAAAGAAAAATCACAAATGAGATCTCCTCAGTATCTCTGTTGTTTCCATTGAGATTAAATTAAGCATAAGATTTAGACTTTAAAAACAAAGATAAAAACAAAAGAAAACAAAACCAAAAAAAAATAAAAATCTATCAGAAGACATCTCAACAATGACTCTAAAAACATCAAACAAAGAGATCTCAGTATGATCACAAATATTTCTCATCAAATTCTTTCAAAACCAAATTGGAAGCTGGTATCCACATTCATATTATAGAGTGTCTTCATACAGCTATTTTGTGTCAACAATTGTCTTATTTATGTCTTTTTCTTAAACTAATTTGAAACTTGTGAGACAAAGACTTTTAATAGATTAATTATGAAAGGGACTGTAAGGGAATAAACAATTTTAATGCTCAAAAACCACCCAACATGAAACAAAGTGAATTAAAATTGCAAAAAATTTAAATCTGTGTTTAGTTACTCCAAAAAGCTGCCAGGTTTTTACCACTTCGTGGCTGAGGAATATAATGAAGTGTAATGAAATCTATCTAGGCTCTTAACAAATTTCTGTGTGCACAATTTCCAACCTTTGTGTGTGAGTTTGTGTAAGTGATATGTGTAAGTTTGTGTGCATCAATTAAAGCAGCACATTAATATAGAACTGTGATAAAACTGACTTGGAACTACCTGTGCACTGATTTAATCCTTAAAATGAAAAACATCATAATGTTATTCATGTACTTCTGGGATAGAATTTAATATAATTATGCCATGATTTCATGATGTGGCACCCACAGATTGACTATGTGACATCCAGTCTAGCAATCATTTACAATTTGGATGGGACAAAAACACCAGAGGAAAGTGATAGACACAGAGTTAGAATGATCTCATGAATTCTCCAGAGCTGAATGAGCAACCTCCGAGCAATAAAATGTTCCCTTGGGTGTCTTTATTTCAGTGTTACAGCAAAAATCAGAACATTTCAACAGAAGCATCAAGGGCAGTTGACAATTTATTTTTAGCTAGTGTAAGCTCGTAGCTGCTTGCTGTTGATGGGAACTACCATTAACGTCTCTGCTGGGTCTATCCATGTCATACAGAGTGGCTGAGCTCTTGCTGAGAGAGCTTCTTAATCATGCTGCGTGAAGGCTTAAACCTCCTAAACATCATGGCACAACCCACCTGGCACACTGATGTGGTAATGACAGGCCATTTCACCATCGGTACTGCTCTAATAATACACCATGCTTACACTAAAGCAAGTTTGCCTGACAGTTGTCGGAAGTGTCATGACTGATCTCCAAAACAGCAGTCTCCTTTTGCGCCATGGTAATTGGCCAGTGTAAACACAAAACACAAAACAAAACCCTCGCTTCTGCTTCTCAACAATCTCTCCGTGCAATACACAACAAATGCACATTTCTTGCCTGCAGAGATAGTGGTGGGTGGGTGGGTAGAGAGTAATTGGCTGGGTTTCAACCAGAGACGGGCGCACACCCTAGAAGCACTCTCATGACGCAGGCCCGCTTCCTCTGATGCACCCTTTAAATGGAGGCGATCTTTTCCCTCCTCGCTCAGCTCCCACCTCACACTCTACCTGAGTCATCCTTAGTTATTTGCGTGGCCAGTTTGAAGCTAATATTTCTGGCTCTCTCCCATCCAAATCCTGGCTGCTCAAAATGAAGAAGCACTGTCGGTCATACAGTCTTAAAGCTCAATAAATCACAGGAATTAGAGCTCAGCAGTAAAGAGGAGATGGTAAATTATCTCGGAGGCGTCCGTTTCTTGATTATGCGGCAGATGTGCTGGCCCCGGTGCCTTGTTTATTTGGTGCCTTTCTAAATCCAGTTTTCTCCTCTTTGGGTCTGAGGGCGGCATGGGGGCATGACGCCATAGCCGTGCCGGTTAAATAAGGCTCTGCACAAATTAGGACCCTTACAGCCCAGTAATGAATCCCCAAGCTGATGAGTAATATATTGGGCTGTCTGTCACTTGGCTAACAGAGCTCTGTCTGTTCGCTTCGGCCCGGAGACAAATGGCTGACAAATGAGCCATATCATCTGGCATAGTGCAGTTCGGATTGGGCATCAGGATTGGGACAGTGTCCGCACCTTGGACCAAGCCTACTGGCGACCACTCTGCGATTCAATACGGTCCTCTTGGAGCCACAATTATGACTGTAAGCGGAACCTGATCCTTTTCATTAACAAGCCGAATCCTTTGTCTTCTGGGGTCCCTACTGTTTCATTGATGGCACAAGCTCACAAGCTGTTTAGTGCTTGTG
Source organism: Puntigrus tetrazona (assembly GCF_018831695.1). Classification (NCBI taxonomy): domain Eukaryota; kingdom Metazoa; phylum Chordata; class Actinopteri; order Cypriniformes; family Cyprinidae; genus Puntigrus; species Puntigrus tetrazona. The sequence continues at coordinate 2,531,484 of NC_056712.1, read as the reverse complement.
TAATACGATTTCTGGGTTTCCATCCACCTTCTGGGTTACTGAGATCTTCTAGAGGTCTGTGACACCCATTTTCACCAAAGTCTTTTTTACAGTTAATAGATTCTTCAACGTCTGTCCAATATAGGTCACTTGGGTAGAGTGCTGTAGTACCATGTGGCACACTGCTGCCTACCTGAACCCTCCATCTGGGCTGTTCGTTGTTCCATCCTCTTGGGACCGTCTCGGATCGCGGCTCCTGTCCTCTGTCACTACGGCAACAGCCATGACAATTAGCATGCTCTTAATTACACAGCAGCTACTGTGCACTGTGGCCACCTCACAGTCTCACACACAGCCACCGCACGTCGCCTGGATCACACATGCTCATTGCTGGATATTTATCAGCTTCACTACCAGTGAGGTGATGGGACCAGAATGAGTCACATCTGAGGATCAGGGGCTGAGGGAGCCAGAGAAGAAGGGCTCATTTGCAACTCTTCTGTTGATCACAATGGTTGCTTACATTACATCTTACAGCTCCATTGCTGTTCTGGAGAAAAGAAAGGCCTTAATTACAACTCACAAGAGATGGCTGGAAAAAGAATAGCATGGTAAAGAATGGTTTACTCCTGGATTTAATTCTGAGGGGAAGGCAGTTATAAAAAGAAAGGTGGATCACCATAATTTGATCTTCTCAGTAACACAGCCTTAGCAAGATTACTAAGAAATTGCCATGTGTGAATGGTGCTGTGATCCAGCTGCTCTCGTGGGTTGTAAGGGCACGTAGCCTTTAATGTGTCAGATCATTAGAGACATATCTTCTGAGAAATGTCATCAATACCCTCAAGATGTATTTTATATTGTTCAAACTGTGTTTTTATTCTGTGACTATTGTATCATTTTCAGCAGAGGGGTAAAAATAGGCAGGGAGGGGTCAAACTAACACAGGACCTCTTTTTTTCTTTTCTATCAAGCAGTTTAAGATAAATTCAAACTATGAAAAACCACATTAGATTATGAAATAAAATGCTCCAGTATTCAAATTTAATTCTCTTCTTCAGTCTATTATCAGCAGTTGATATCTACAATGAATAAAAACTCCATTATTATACACAGTTGCCCACTATCTATTAATTCATTACTTGACTGCACAGATAACTGATACCCACTGTTTTCGTTGCGTGTAGTGCATTTTTTTTTTTTTTTTTGTTCAGGACACTGTTATACATGATCAAATCAAAGAGTGAGAACCAGAAGGGTGTACTTGACATTTTTGGTGAAATGGAGACACTTTCATTCATGAGTGTACAAATTTGTATTCTAAAAAATTTAAATCAGCACGCAAACTCCGATCAAACTATGATAAAAGCGCTCCTGTAAAGTTGGTGTCACTTACGCCTTACTGGTTCTCACCCCTTGAAATGCAAGTTATGATTATTTTCCTTGGATTACAGGCATCATATTTGCTTGGTTGGAACAGCCGCTATGCTAATGTTGTCTTTGTTTGCTTTTCTTTTCTTGCATGGGATTGGGATCCTGAGGTAACTAGGAATAACACAAACTTCATTCTGGATCCAACCCTTCTGAGATGACTGAACACCTGAGAAAAGATGATGCTGACCCTTCAGAGGACCTCAGATGATGCCAACCCTGAAACAACATACAAGACTGCCAAATTTTCTTTAAGTTTGTTTGCAACATGTAATCATTGCAGTTAATTGTACTCTCAATTGTACGTCGCTTTGGATAAAAGTAAATGTAAATAGTATTCACCATCTGGTTGATTACATGTCATTAACTGCATGATTTTTACTGTACACCTGTCATATGGACATCAGCATTACAGTCACCACTGATAAGCTACTACTAAATATAACATAGAAGCTGCAATTTTCTCTAAAGCTGCTTTGTAATAATTTTAATAATGAAAAGCACTATACAAATAAATGTGAATGAATTTAATTGAAGAGGCCAATCACACTTGATAACCCATAACCTTTAAATTTTGTTAATGTTTCATATCTGTTTATTTTAGTGCAAATCTGAAAGTGCAAAATTATAAATAAATGTAACAAAACATGAAAACTGTCCTTTTTGTGGAAACACTAAATGGACATGAACAATAAGATTATGTGTACATTATTATAAGTTGATGCATGATGGGGCATAACATTTTTTTTATAATATTAACTCTAAATACTCATGTTAAATCAGACAGACCAAAGCCGAATTTACTTTTAGAGAAATAACAAAACATTTTATAAATGCTGCAAAAATGAAAATGAATTACATAAATTTAAATGTAGGCCCATGCTTATGGGAGCTTGTTCGTTGTGTCTATGCATGCAATAATAAATTACCCTGGAGTGTGACTGCCGGAGGATCAGTGGCCAACACACTGCTGTCATTTACATCTCTGTAATGACATTTATCTTTAGAATAATTAATAGAGGGTGAAAGATCACAACATCTCGACTTTAAATATTTCCCCTGTCCTGATCTAGAGTGATATAATGGTTCATCATAACTTTTTTAATGCTCTCTTTGCTCTGGCAACAACTCATAATGAAAAGTGATGCTTGTATTATTTATATATTTTGATGCCAGAATCAATGCTTTGCTTATCTTTTGATCATTTGCTTGTGCTGGCATTAATGGGCTGGCCATTTCAGAGTAACTGAAAAAAGAGAACAATATAGAACAATGTGTCGAAAGGCACCCTAAAGCTAACACTGCTTTAAAGAGAAGAGCCTGAAAAAAATGAGAAAGTCGGTTACATTATTTTTTTTAAGTAAACAAGGATGTTGTGGTCTTTCCTTTTATGTTATTATTTTAGTGTTTATTGTTAGTGTTTTTAAAGATTTCTTGGTTGCACTCTCGGTTTCAGAGTGTTAGTAGAGTATTAGTTGACTGGTAGGGTTAGGTTTGGAATAAGTTGACGTTCTTGAAAAGCTATCTATGGTCAGTAGAATATCTGTTGGTAGCCCATTACAATAAAGAATTAGCAGATTGTAATCAGACAGTTTACTTACACTCTAATGAAAGTTAGTTGTAGGTGCAAAGTTATTTATTGTCAACCTAATGTTAACAAGGGACCATCAAAATAAAGTGTTCCCAATTTTTTTAAAGATGTATAAGATCAGTTCTTATCCCATAACCGAAACCCTTTAAATGGAAAGTTTTGTAACACATTCTTATACAGAAAGAGCTTCACATATAAGTAATTTCTTTATTATCCACCATAATTCCTTTTAAAAATGCATAATTCCTATTATTTATAGTGTAGAAAGGCCTAAGAGAATTATAGATGAGTCATTCCAGTTATGCACATTTTCACATCCACAGCGCTTTTAAGATGGAACTTTTGAAACTTTTTTTTTACTTTAGTTTTAGAGGATTGTTCCATGTTCCTGGGTGCACTGGCTTAAGAAATAAGTTGAACTAATTTAAAAGAAACCAACAAGCAAACGAACAAATGAATGAATGAAACTAAATAACACAAAACCCATCCGTTTATTATAAAAAATTCAGACGCTTCTTTAGTTTTTTATGTTTTCTAATATAAATGTTTTACAAAAGCATGTTTTCTTGATAAATTGATTGTAATTGGCTACCTAATGGATTTTGTGTGTCCTCAGGGTTACATAAAATACCTTTTGCTAACAAAAAGCAGTTCCTTAATGACATTATTTTTGGTGCACGGCACAAACAGTGAATATTAACAGTAAATATTATAAGTGGATTTGATGTTTGTGATGTTTTCTTGTTATTTCATCTGTATGTAAATAGCTATGGTTATGGCTTACTTTAGCTCTTTATTTCTGTCCTGCTATTTGTCCCTATTTGTCTGACTGAGTATTGCATGTTTGTGTAAATAATCCATAATTAATAAAACATATATGACAGTATAAAGAGAGAATAAATGTATACACTCTAAAAGTTGCAAAAAAAAGTTTAATGACAAATTGTGTTAAAAGAAAATTCTGACAGAACTAGTGCATTTTCATCTTTTCTACACTTTTTTCTTATAGTGTAGAAATACTTCTTTTTTAAACTACGACACTGCGCATTAATTTTTTAATGCCAAGTTACAGAGCATAAACAGTACTGCGGATCTATAATTACACATTCAGTAAGCTAAAGACTAAATCGTACTGATGCTACTGAGTAAGCTCTGATAGTGTAGCTTTAGAAAGGACTATGCAGCAAAAGAAAGAGATGACTCAGAATTAGTGTCCCTAATTAACTACGTGAATGCAAGCTTTATTCTATGACTCAGACAAGATCAAATGTCTCACCTGTCGAAGATGACCAGATCACTTCACATATGCCTCACAGACGCTACAGTCCAGAACACTCACGGACATGGACATTCTGACAACAGTGCAGATGATATTCTTCCCCATGATTTTATACTCCACTGCATGCTTTATTCAATTTGTCTAATTAAGAGTCTCAGCGCTGAACGTGTGCCAAGTGCAGAAACTGAGTTTGGTCTCTCCAAACATTTACATCACGGTATGAGTGATGGATTTATGGAGAAAGGCATTACAGTGGCAAACAAACAGCCCCTCAGGCGCTGATATTTGCAGAGTGAATGCTATGCTGCTTTACAAAGTGTCTGGGTGACTGTGCTCCCTCAAAAATTGGGGCAACATTTTTCTGAGCAATTTCACAAGAAGGTTAAGTGTGAAGTAACATGGCTGCCACATAACACACTGATGAATTCAGAAGGTCCATCTTGGCCCTGGGCAGAGGGCACACTTTTGGGAGTTGATTTGGAGATTTTGAAGATGGGAATAAGAAGCAAGCGGGAAAATCTTGATGGAAATCTTTTTCCATTTCTAACTTGACCTGCAGTGGATAGAGGAATAGAGATGATGTGACCAAACTCAGCAATGCAAAAAAAAAAAAAAAAAAAAAAAAAAAATATATATATATATATATATATATATATATATATATATATATATATATATATATATATATATATACACATACATACATATATAAGATCACTATCTGTATTCCTTTTATGTAAAACAGAAGGTTGGATTTTGTCTCCATCTTAATCTGTGTTTCACAGAAGAAATAAATGTTGTATATTTCTAGTTAATTAGCATAACATTTTTCAGAAAAAAATAATCAGTCATTTATTGTTGTAATTTTTGGTCAGTTAAAAATAATTAGTTTGCAATATGGACATATTGCTATTTAATATATTATTACATACTAAGCTAGTTTTTAAGATAGTTTCCACTAATAAAAACACTAATAGTAAGTCATTAATAAAACAATTTAAAAGTCAGAATTGTATATTTTGCAACTGAGCCTTCACATATATGTGATATGCAATTTAAAAGGCAGTATTTAACATATTTTGTTGATTTAGAGATTTGTTGTTTTACCTTGAGCACTGAGTTTAAAGAATCCCATTTTATTATGCAAAGACTCTGCAAAAGCAGCTTAGTCAAACGCAAAATCGCGTTCTGTGCAATTTTCTATCGTTTCTACTCACACACAGAATAGATTACCCATAAAAATGTGTCTCCGCAAGTGAAAGGGTTCTGCGGGGGAGATGGATCTCGGAGGACTTCTTGGGGTCCTACCTCGGCAGAACAATTGCATTTACTAAAACTGTATCCAAAAATTATTGACCTCTTTGCTCAGTAATACATACAGAAAGGGTGAATAAATCATGAGCATTAAGTAATAAGTTAATTTAAATTTTTAAACATTTAACCCAATAAATAGAAGACATAAAATGCTAATCATTCTAATACACAACAACAGCTGGTCAGAATATACCCATATGTCCTTTAATGCTCCAAAAGTCTGTGTTTTTGAGAAATTGTTTTACACTTGTCATATCTATATTCATATTAATATTCATATCTGACCCCAAACAGCTTTCCAGCCAGTCCCCATCAACCCAGAGGGCATATTGCTACACAGAAGATGCCAAGACTGGCCTGCCCCTCATTATACTGGCTTCCCCTTCTCACTAACCTAACACAATAAGGGCAACAGTCCTTATGCAAGGGTGGCATCTGTTGTTATCTGGCACCGCCACGGGGGGTGGGAGCGGAGACAACCATCATGTCCAGCAAGGAAGTGTGTGTGCGCTTGTTTGTGTGCTTTGCTTATAAATGCACAGCTGTGCTATTATCTCGGCCTGCCACATTAGGGCTTGACCCCAGCCAAGCCAACTCCAGGCGCTGATGGAGGCAAGATGATTGGCTACGTTGGCTCTGCATGGATGTGTGCGAGTCATGCCACCTTTGGAAGGGTATAATAACACAGCACCCCACGGCCAGAGGCAAAAGCGTCATGCTTTTAGACCAATTTTTAGCCATCCACACAAGCTGTGTGAAGGCAAGAGAGCTGATAGAGAGGGAGAGAGGTAAGGTGAGGTGAAAAGATTAAAGAGGAGATGTAGAAAGCGAGGGAAGACCGATAAATAAATGATGGAGAATAATACTGTTTCAGTCATGAACTACTGGTGTTTTGATCGAATCTTTTAAGCAAGTGAATCTTTCTTGTTCACTTTCATGGCTGCGCTGATTTGCAAGTTCCTCCTTTGCAAGGCATGTAACTTCTTTGATGCGTTTTTGCCTCAAGACTGACTTTAAAAGGAGTCTTGAAGAATGAGAAAGTGGAGAAATGAGTAAATGAGACATTGTGAACCAACTGAATTGAGAACAAAGGATGATTTGCTTACAGACAATAACTAAACAACAGGGGACATGTTGTCCATGCAAGTCTTTTTTACTCTTTAGTGTTTAAGCTCCAAAAAATTCTGTTGCTTCAACACAATTTTTGAAATTTACAGACATGCAAACAATGTTTTGGTGATTCATGTTTAGAACACTTTGTTAAGTGAATAATCTATGCATTGAAAATAAATATATAGTTTTAACTTAATGTTTCTTCTCAAATCATGCTTATGGCTTGGTATATTAATCCAAAGTATTTATTTTTTATTTAATCATTTACCATAACATGCATGTGGAAAACAGATTTGGTGTTTTTTTTATTTCATGCCAACTTCAAAATGTTAAAAAAATTGAATAAATAATAATAAATAAATAAAAAAATAAAATAATAAAAAATTATACCAGTGATATTAAGCTAACATCTGTGGTTGTTTTTGCTGATCCTCACAGAAGGACTTACAAACAAGATGTAGGGGAGTCATAAGAAACAGCTTTGTAATATTAAGTGTTAGGCTTGTAAACATGAATATACATTTCTCTACCTGATTTGTAATTTTACTGTCAAAAATGCTGAAATGGTTCATACCTGAGCAATTGAAGTAAATATGCTAAAAAACCCAGCTCAGAAAGCACATTTACTGCATGAATGGAGCAAAATGTAAGTGCCTAAAATGCTGAATTACACAGTTTTTCATCTTTAGCTTGCAGTTAAACTGAATGCATAAAGCAAACTGTTTTCTGAAGAAAAGAAAAAGAAGAAGAAAATTATACTGTAAAGAACAAAACACTCAGATCCAGTAAAGAAAATTAACATTCCGTATATGTATATCATTCTGTGTATTGGCTGCACTATCATTACATAGTAATTAACATGAACTAACAATACCTTTACAGATTTTCTTTGCTTACAAAAATTCATCAATCCATATTTTGTCCAGTAAAGTGATGTAGCATCAGTAAGAACTAACGTAATCACAAAAAACTCCCCCAAACATTTAGAAATTGGAAAATTATCAAGATGAACAAATGTGTGAAAACACATTCATTCATAAAAGCGTAAAATTTTATTTAGAATTCATTATATTTTATGTGCAAACATACCTTTTTAGACCATAAGTAACATAAGTAAGTTTTGAGCTTTGAGATTTAATAGGACATTCATTATGTGTGGTATGCAATCATAGAAAGATATATTCTAAGGTTATGTATCTAATACTAAATGTTACTAAAATTAAAACGTTACAGCTTGATTAAGGTGCATTTGCCTTAGTCCCCAATGGGGTTTCATGTCTGCGAGTCATAAAGAAACTCTAACATGCAATTACTTCACTTCCTGTTGCATAAATCACTTTTTATTCCTCATCTTCACAAATTGTCTGCTCTAAAAATTTAGCGCCACCACACAGTACATTAAAACTTGAATCGTGGGATATAAATAACAGCTAAATTGCCTGGTTATCTCGATGAGTAATATCAAGCAGGGAACACAGAAGTCTTCCGTTTGAATGGAACAAATGCTGTGCTCGAATGTCGAGGGTGCATATTTTAAATGACATTGTCTACCCAGAGGAGCTCAGGAAATCAAATTAACATACGAAAAAACAGAGACTGGCTGAGGTATATGAGCTTGGGAAATAAAATCATTAATCTTCATGAATCTCCCATAGGAAATCAAATAAAGCCAAACGCTATTGTTTCCCACGATGCTGTTCGGGCGTATGCAAAAAGTTCTCCTAAAAGCGCTGAAAATAAGAAACAGTTTCCTGTTGATGCGAAGTCAATGTTAAGTGTCCCCCGAGTGGATTTTCAATAGGTAGAGGAGACATTTCTCTACTAGTCCTATTGAAACTCAGACCCGCTGAGGTTTGCGTCATCATTTGCAAATGATTTTCAGATATATTCCCAGCACATCAATAAATTCCGCTCTTCAATTCCATTCCTATTAAATTAACATATACTGAATATTACATCAAGGCACTTTTTATTTTGGGCTAAGACTTTTACTTTGCGTAATAACTTTAAACTTTTGATCGAACCTGGAGATCAGAGAACAAGATGTCTTTTTGCAGCAGCTGAATCTTTCGGATTACTCATATCACTTGAATCTGTGAACATCACTCCCATATGACAAGAAATAGATAATACTTGTTTCATGTCATTTTGCTTTATTTAATGTTTATTTAATCATTATGGGTTCCCTCTTTCGACATGAAATGCAAATACCTTTAAATAGAATAGACAATATATTGCATGTTAGCTTGCATATTGTGCCCAAAAGCATAACTTCTTTAAGTTCATATGTACTTGTTACTATGTTTCTAACCACAGGTTGAAAGCTGTAGTTCCAACTATGCAAGTTTGCAGAGACAGAGCTTGGGACCCTAGTCTAACAATGCTTTTGGGAAATACATCCAAGCAGAATTCACTTGCAATCCTGCTCGAACACACCTGTCTTTAATTAGCTGACTAACAAGTTGAAGCGTTGTTTGATTGGGTTTAGACCTGAAATCTCCATAATAGCTGTTGTTTATGATGTTGTCTTATGTATTTACTTGTTGACAAAATGCAGGGCAAAGGGGGACAGAAAAGAGGCCCACAACAATGTCCTTTGGGGGACCCAACTGGGGCGACTTTACTGCTAATCATTCTGGGAACCATAAAGAGACACAGATGGCTTCTCTAACGAAGTTGACCAGAACTGTGGAGTTAACACATCCTTACCCTTACCACTTAACTTACTCTTGATCTGTCTGCTCCACATTTACTATACACTGCTTGACTTTGATCTTGACACATTGCCTAGGCTGAATGACAAAGAATGTGAAGGAAATCAGCTCACTTGCAGTTTTCGCTCATTAAAGAGTACCCATAAAAAAGCATGATACATGAAGTTGCTATTTTGTTTCTCGGGTATCAGAGTTCCAGACTGATACTGAAAGCTTAAGATCGCTCTGTCCTATTTCTAAATCTCTTTTCAGGTCAAAAACTTTATCAAATGCTAGGATTAACACATTCAGAATGTGACTTGAAATGTAAGAAACAGCACAGAATAGTTAACTGTTACAGTTATATGTTGGATCTATCAAAGTTACAGTGCTGTTATATATTTCCCCCCACACCATTAATCCATTTAAATGTGCAACAGTTTCTTATGCTAACTACTGTACTCACACACCCTCTCTTCAAAATCCTACTCTGTGAAGTTAGCCAACCAAACATGCAGAATGATTGACAGACAAAGTGTGTTTCTGCACAGGCATGGGCAGGCATGGAAGAGGAAATGAGGATCTAAATGCAGCTTTACTGATTATTACATCCAAAACAAAGACAATCCAAGGAAAGAAAATAATCCATAAATAAGTATAAACATGACAGTTTCACAGAGACTATACCAGACAAATTCAGGAAGCAGACGGTGTTGGATACACAAGATAATGAATAACTAAACAAGAGAAACTAACTAAATGAGTCACAGTAATGTTTGTACTATGTATTTGTTATAGAAACAAAAAAGGGTTCAAAACTTTCTAAATATGTTTACCATGGTGTTTTTCTGTATATTAAAGAGTATAAATTATTTAAAATCGCATTGTGGTAAAATATAAGATATCATGCACAAACACAAACACTTGTATCATTTGATAAATTAGATTATTCAAACTAGCAGAACCCAGTATCCACATTTAAAAGTATAATATGGCAAATTCTCTTTAAAAAATCCTGTTGTTACCAGCACACAGTAAATTCTGCAGTAGGGTAGGTTGTGAAGGCTCCATCTCTTCTAGCCTTTATTCAATTGAAGGACCAATTTCGAGGCCACACCACAGTGATGTAATCACCCTTCATTTGCAACTTTTATTCTGCTACAAATATGATTTACACAATGATTACACATATTTGTTTTCTCCATTTACAAATTAAAAGATTTTAAAAGAAAAACTTAATGTGTAATGTATAAACTACCAAAGAATTTTGTGAAAAAAAAACTAATTAATCAAATTAGCATTTGGGGCCCCGAAATGGTTCTTCTATGGCATCACGGTAAAACCCCCCTTTTCTCCTTTTGGAATCTTTATTTTAAGAATTTGTAATTGCATTAAACTTGATTACATAGCAGGTGACTAAAGGCTGAATAACATTTTCTGGATTTTTACTAATCCAGAAAATTATGTTTAGCTATAGACTAATTTTCTCCAAAACAGAAAATTCCAATCAAAAACTCCACTTGACACTCTATTCACAAACGATTCCAACCGCCCTGTTTCACGATTCTGATCCAAAAGCACAACAAATCAGTCCTGCTCTACTCCAGAATTTTTCAGAAAATTTCTTTTCACATTCTTTAAGAATAGGTGCAGCCACCACTGCAGCAGAGAAAGGTTGCTCCCAACAGCAAATTCAAACCCTCGGCCACTGGTCTTTCAACGTGTACAAAAGCAATATACCAATCCCTTATCAAAAAAGACTCTCATCAATCCCATCAGATCTCCAAACCTACCACCCAAGGCAGGACACCACTCCCACTACTGAGGTCAGTCCCCGCCATAAATGATCATACAAAATATCTGTCACCGCAGTGGCCAACTCAAGGAGAAGCATTGCATCAACCACCATGCACTGCTCCCGCTAGAGGCACTTTTATGCACCCAATGCAAAAGCCGGAGCTTTGCACCCACCACTGTGGACAGCTCCCACCAGAGATGATTGTTCACATACGCTGACTTCACAGTAGACCGCTCAAGCTTGAGTACTGCCCCCCACCGCTGTGGACGGCTCCTGCCAGAGGTCTTACTTCCTGCTTCCACAGTGGACAGCTCAAGCTGGACTACTGCACCCACTACCGTGGATCGCTCCCGCTAGAGACGCTAATTCCCCCAGTTTTTCCCTGCTGTCTACTACTGCTACTGTCTTCTTCATTAACACCTCAAATGGTATTTTCCATAAATTAATTTATAGCATTGCTTCACCCCAAATAAGACCGCCATGGACCGCTCCCACTAGAGGCTCTCAACTACACCTACAACTTCAGGAACCTCCTTCCTGACTCATATTTCCATAACACAAATTCCATGCTCATTTTACCATACTTACACAATATTCCAATTTCAACCAAGATCTCCATCCTTGTCTTTCATCTTCTTTTAATTATTTACCTGCAAATTCTTTAAGCCCACCACTCTAAATGACATACTGCATTTGTGTTTCAGCAGAGGGAGACTTAAACACCTGCAATTTCCACCTTCATGCAGCAGCATTGATGGCAACGCATTAGGCAGCACGAAAGATTGCTCCTCAGGTGAGAATGCACCGTGCCACAGTAAATCCGTTTTTCATGCTGTCTGGCAAGCATGTGAAAAAAAAGGGAAAACACAAACAAAGCTATCTCACCAGAGACTAATTTAGCATGAAACCCAGTGTTGAAATGCAGACCATTCATTCTTGTGCATTCCACTGACACCTGGTGAAGGATTGCACTGAAACAAGTGTGTTTCTCCACAGGGCAACCAAGGGTAAAAGGCATTAGCTTCTGATTGAATCAGGTGGACTGGTGGTAAAACGCAGCTGGATGAGGAATGACGCTGAAAGGGTGGGCATGGGATTTTTGCTGCTTTTTCTGCAATTCGTTTTTATTTAATAAGAATGTCAGTGGAAGAGCCAAACAGAGGCTATCAATTATATAAAAAGGCTTGTTTGAACAGGATGACTCACTGCAGAGTAGGACAAGAAGTTAAAATTAGGTAAACGGGTAGGTGAAGTACTTAAATTGTTAAAAATATTGACGCTTTGAAGAATTAGAGTCACTATAGTGATGAGAATCTCCCTAATTTAATTTGTTTATATTCTTTACAGTTTAACCATAACAAGATTTTGCTGGACACGCAGCCCTGAGCAAATTTAGTAAATGCGGGAACATGGGTGGTGTGCTGTTAGATAAGAGAATGTGAGGTTTTACAAATTAAGGTTTAATTAGTGTCTCTAACTGATGTTCTGTCAGGCCTGTGCTTGTGTGGTCCACACCACAAGGAGAAAAGTGCAACTCAAGCTCTAGCCTTTTCTGATCCATCTGTATTTACCAGCACATAATTGTAAATATAATAAACATAAATCAGATAATATCTGCTAACAATATGCCAGGGTCATTTCTGACTCTCAAATCGAATAAAATCAGATGAAAAACAAAACAAACTGCCAATAAAAAAATATTATATTATTAATTGTTTGTTATGTGAAGAGCACTTCATTACACAAACATACCTCATGCACCATGACAAAGAATGTGAGGACATTTTCATGAGATTCACCTATAAGGATTTCTGCATGAACAAGATAATCCCTGTCTTTTGATAAAATAATGAGCTCACTGGAAACTATTTCCAGTTCAACTTCAGTTTCTCTGAAAACAGTGGATTTAGATCTTAGTGCCACTTCAGGTGGAGTGCAGAAATTCGTTTAAGAGGTTAAACGCTTATTTTTTCCTTCATCCTTTGTAATCCATCGTTCATGAGAGAGATGTCCAGAACCCTCAATTTAATGCTCTCCAGACTGCAGAGAGATTTTTGGAATGTTCATTAGCCTGAGCTATTGCCAGTATCATATACATTGTTAATAGTGAACAAAATTAGGTGCAGAGGAAAAATGCGCTGTGACATAACAGCGACAGAAAGATGGGCCACGGCTGAATCGCCCCAAGTGAATGAGCGCTAAATAATGCATTGGGCATGCTGAGGAGCCACCCTGCATTTAAAGAGGCAAATGTGGATGAAGTAGTCTGGTGTCATGGTGATGACAAGCTTTGAATGTTAATGTTCGGCCAATGAATGATAGATTGCTGTGGAGGGGAAAAGTGCAATCTGGCAGTTTCTGATAAACAGCACATGAGGCACTTCTTTGAGATTACAGGCTAATTATTTAAATTTGCCTCAGTGTTTGAAAATTAAAATACTTTTCTGACCCCATTTCGAGTTGTGAACTGAGAGGGCAAGCCCTCTGTGTCAGTGTCACCCTGGGTAACGTTATACACAGTCGGATGAACAAATAGGAACTGGCATAATCGCTAACACTCCACGCTAATTAAACTTCTTTACTGGGAAGGACAAAAGAAGTGTCAGGATCCAGTTCAACTGAACTCTGTCACCCTCAGGACATGAATGCTATGTATCTGTGCAAATGAAAAAAAAAAAAAAAACTTAATTACACTCTCCCTTGAAATATCTTTTTTCGGACAGCACAGCACTGCATGCACTGCATTTTCTTGGAAAAATGTTTGCATTGCTCGAAACTAAATAAAATAATAATTCCAAGATGCTAAATGAGATGAGAAGTATGAAAATGAACATTTTTTTTCAGAATAATTTATTTTTATAAGCTTGGCCTAATTAAAAGGTTGTAATAGTCTATATAATAATATTAATAGTTTTTTTTAAGGAATTCAAATATGAAAATATTTGAACATTTTAATATCTTACACAACTCCACAGTAGTTACAGTCAATTCTATGGTAGTTACAAAATCACTGAGTACATGAACTAGTAACATTTGATTGTATTTTTTATGAACTAATGTTAACAACAATGAATAAACACTGTAATTGTTTGTTCATGTTAGTAAACTAATGCTAACAAATACCACCTCATTGTAAAGTATTACCAAACAAATGGTTTTCAGACAAATGATATAGGGCCTGAAACACTAGAAAGGTAAGATGTCTGTGACAGACATGGAGGTTAAACCTCCCACAGGAACAAAGACTTTCTACTCAATTTTTTGGAAGCGCTCAGGGATATGGGACTTTGGAGCCAGTTATACATTTTTGGTGTTAATGTATTCGGGTCATTTATTATGTACAACAGAAGGTCTTATGAATATTGCTGAGGCCTGAGGTCAGTGTTCTTGCCGTAGGGTAATTATTTTTGATACTCTGGAGATAGCCAGTTTCCCTCAAACCTTCCAAATGGACGCTTTATTGACGCTTTATTGAATAAGCTCAAACCTTGTGGCCACAGAGGAAATGTAGAGCACAGGAACTGTTGAGCTCTCTATTATCCGACTCTATGTGAATACAAGAGCATTGAGCACAAAGCTTTGGGTCGCTTACTGGCTGCCATTTTGATCATCATATTCTGACTGCAGTGAACCACATGGTAGGCATTCTGGTAGGCTTGAAATTACATTCTTCCATAGGTTTCATAGAATTTGTGATGTATTCCTCACTGCACATGTGATGAATAAATTGAAAGCAATAACATAAGATTAATATTTTTTGTACCATCCATACCATTATAGTTTTTAATATTTTAAATATAGTTTTTCCATACTTTCCATTTTAATTTTAGTTAATATTTTTGGTGTGTGTTTTGTCTGCTGTTATTTATTTAAATATGTATTTAACTTTTTTTATTGTGTTTTGTCATTTTTCATCATGTTTTTTTAGATTTTCTTTTAGTTAACAGTATTGTTGCTGTTTATAATTTTATTTCTGACATGAACTGCGCCTCTGTGGGTTTCTCCGACGGCCACCGGAGGGAACTCTCTCGTCCTAACAGTCTCAGACTACATTTCCCATCATGCCCCATAGCTAGGGCTGACTACCTGCCCAGGTGTAACCCATTAACCCCCATGTCAGACTCCATCTCATTGCAAAGTCTTATCCTTGCCCAGGCCGGTAATTCTGAGCATTCTTACATTTCCATTGATTTCCTTTGTTGATCTTGAACTGTTTTAACGTTTCTCAGATTGTTTGCTGCCTGCTTTCTGACCCCTTGCCTGTGTACCTTGACCTTGATAATAGCTGCCTGCCTCAACCCTCGCTTGTCTCTGTTCACGATTCTGCCATTGCATCTGATATCCCTGTCATTGTTGTTGATCTTCCGCCTGTCAGACTATTCTTATTAAAGAGCTAGCAAATAGATCCGACCGTCTGTGACTGTTTGTTACAATTATTATTTCTTCATGAAATGTTTGTTTTAATTTCTGTATTAACACAAGTTAAACTAAATGAATATCAATGTCTTGGCAAATAACTGAGTTCACATTGTTTTTATTTTAATAAGAATTTCATTCAGTTTTATATATATATATATATATATATATATATATATATATATATTGATAGTCATCATGTAAAGATCCATATAGCAATTTTATTAGTAAAGTAAAGTGAAGTACTTTTAGATTAAAGTAAAGCTTCTGTCTGCTTGAACAGCGTAAGCTCACATATGGCCTTTTCTTGAAATCTCTATTTCTTGACACACTGGAGTTACAAAAGGAAGGAAATGAATGTACAATTCATCTCACATTTTGTTCACACTGGGCACAAATCCAATTTAGTTTTCAAATCCACTGTTTAGAACAGACTGTTGACATTGTCATTTTGCAAGAGATGATTTCCAACTGTTTGTTCGTACAGTTTAACAAGCATTCAATATATCTACAGCAGCTGCAATAGTCATAATTAAAGTATTTGCATGATGCTTTTCTTCTAATACAGCAGAGAATATCTGTCACTGTAAAAGATGGAAAACTGGAAATTTTTGCCTCTGTTAATGACTTCTTGTACAGTTATGAACTCGGCGCACATGAGAGAATATTAGAAATGCTTACTTTTTCTGATATCCCGACATTTGACCTGTTCTCCAATGCATAAATGCTTGTCTGTACTGTATTTTAATAAGGCTTTGCATTTTACAAGGTGCTAGTCCGACAGCTGACGAAAGCTCAACACCTTGAGCATATGCACGAGTGTTCGGTATATAGCCTGAGTCAATTACTCACATGAATGCACTGGGATAAGTACAACTTTTAATCAGGGCTATGGTGACTGCTATAGTTCCTGCAGGATTTAAGGGCTCGCTGGAACTTCATGCAGGCTCGCGTTTCACCAACTGTTAGTTACCCAAGCTAAAAACAGGCATGATCAATGACAGACATATAAAACCAGAAATTCTTACTGTGGACACAAACAAAGCACTTATAAGCAACACTTAATGAATGCACTGCTGCAATGCTTCTGTATTGGCATTTAGGAAGAGGAAACTTCATTTTGATAGTTCATAGGATCTCTCGGCCGCAAATATAAATAATGGGGAGCTGTTCCTGTTTAAAGCGAGCTCATGCTGGGCAAATGCGAAGAATAGCTTGTCGTTTGAGCATTATCACACGCTTGGATTTCTGAAATCCATCAAGGGGATTCCTCAGAAAGACAAGCCTTTCCTAAATAGCCACCAACTTCACAGCTAGGTGCTTATTACTTTGTTTCATTTCTAACGAACAAAGTCGTGCTCCCCTGGCTCTTATGACACTTGAACATTAATTTGATTAATGTTTTAATCCAGACTGACTAGATGCAGCCACACAAGAGAACTCAGGAGTTCTCGTTGTCATCCATCAAGCTTGCAGAGCTGTTTATCGATATGCTGGCCCGTGAACATGTTGCATCACCCTATGACAAGGCTAAAAGGCCTCCTCTTTCTTCTGTGAAATGGTTGCTTGTCTAGAAGAGTCAATGCCACAGCAGGGGAAATAAATTACTGTCTTGTCAGAACGACAGACTTCTTTAGTACATATCCAACAGCATTTACTTCAGTTAAACAAGTGCTTTATAGCAACGCTTGATTTATGATTTTTCAAGAGTTTTACAAAATAAAAATAAACAATGCTCTTTAAAAAAAAGGGATTGAAGGCAGTATTTACCACTGCTATTCTAAGAAACTTCCCGCTGCTAAATAGGAGATGTGACAAAGAAATGTAGAAACCGGCTGTTTTTTGAGCACTAAGACGTCTGACAATTGCAAATATGAGGCGGTTTGGGTCTGTAGCTTTCCAGCTCTGACACAATTCTCTCTCTGCTGATTCCTCTCAAATGAACAAAGAAGGAAAGCTAAATGGAAGTTATGACAGTGAAGCCATTTCCTTAATTGTACACAGGTAGTTGATGGCCACTAGGCTCTGTATTTTAATGAAGATAATGAAGTTGAGAGCCGCTAGCCAGCTGTACCCTTCAGTGATGCTTTCCACTGAAGCTAATGAAACCGTAGGGGAGTGTAAACACAGCATTAAAAATGAGCCCAGAGCCTGTCAATGAACTAAGAGGCCCTGTATTTGTCAACTACGGTACATCTCACATTCATCAGGCTCTGTTAGCAAGTGTTTTCAATCGGGTATGTGCTACCAAATAACTGGTTATAATAGCCTACATGTTTGTATTGTAACAGAGAAAATCTGAGCACATGATTGAACTAAGAAACAAGACCACAGTGGGGGTATCTGATTTATAAATATATGATATGGGTAAATTGATCTTCTGAACCAGTTTGAACCAGCTGAACCAAGTGTTTGCTGAGAAAATGCCCTCAAATAAATACCATTATATACTATTTTGGCATTTAAGTATCACCGAATGAAAAAGTAGTTGTAGAAGTCAATATATGGTTTTATTATTTCTTTATAATTTAGCATATCACTGGTTAACCATCCAGAACAATTCTTTTTGCAGCTCATTCGCTAATAATTGTGTGAGTCATTACTAATGTCCTGCATTTACTTACACATACCATTCAGTGGGAGGTTACATATGTGTAGTTACAAAAACATTAGAGCTGCAGATACTACTTTATGTACCTCTGTGTACTTAGATTGTGGTTACATACCACATACACACAGGTATTGTGGCTATTTAAATATTAAGTGGGGCCCATTTTAGAACAAAATTTACAGACAAATCCTGATTTTCAATATGGTCAAATGCACAGCAAAGGGGACACACAATCCTCAGTCAAGCAAAAACCCTGCTAATTTTAAAAGCACTGTTTAAATATTTCTTGAGACCACTGGACTGCAAGCACAGTTAGAGATATACATATTTCAGATCTAAAGTGCCTGTCTGGCATTAAGATAACTTTGATTTTGTGCCTATACTAAATAAATAATTCTGTTTTTATTTTAGGAACATAAAATATTCTAAACGCATTGCATATTCCAGCATTATGACCGTTTGTGTGAATAATATTACATACGTAGAGCTTTTGAGGGTGTTTCGTATGACTCATACACTTTATTCCATGTATTCTGACCTAGTCATGCAAAAGCTTTGTTTGTGGAACACTGAAAACCATGAATAGTGTAGTAGCTTTCTTAACATAGAGGAAATAGTTTTACTGTGCAATTTTGCTTTAAAAAACACAACCAGTGGCAGCCAGTTTTGGGTACCGGGGGTAACATCAGGGTAACATTTTTTGTTTTTCTACTGTTGTTATCTTTATTGTGGCCTACTAAAGTACTGTGAATTATCTGTGCTTAGACTCAGAAACTAAGTCTCAAACGACACCCTATAGCCTCATTCGCTATTCCCTACATTACCGTACTAATACAGTATAGTCCACCCGACAGAGAGAATCAAAACAAATGAGTGAATTCAGACACTAATGAACACCTGCAGAATCACTGAAGGCAAGATAAACCAAATGACTAACTGATTTGCCGACACAGCCTTATATGAAATCAGCTGAAATAAAAGACATCTTTCAAGATTTCTGCAGATGATAATTAAAAAACTCCACAAACAGTATTGCAGCTTCACTTGTTACTAACCAGGGGTGCATTTCGGAAAGCAAGTATGGTCACAAGTTCTATCATTACAAATAGAGTTTTAGTGAAAAATAAGATTATAGTTAGCTAATGATGCTTTTGGGAAATGCATCTCTGATTGGACTTTGTTTCTGTAAGAACTTACTGAGAATTACAGAGTCTTAGATGTTAATGTAATTTTATTAATTAGTTTAATTTTACCATTATGGAGGTTAATGTGTCCTTTATTTGGGCTCTTGCATTTGTTTCTTTGGATGCTGTAATGTGTGGTTGAAAGCCATATTTGTTTATGGTTGTATCATAAAGTTTTCTAATCAAAATCTTATGTGTCCTAAACTACGGTGACTGGGAGGGGTCATCTTTGGTTCACTTAATTTTGTCATGGTCGTAAAAACATCCCTATGTCATGTTCATGAGATGTGAAGTCATGGCCTCAAGATACATTGAGGGTACAACATCTATTTCTCTTGGCCACTACTTTTTATGTTGAGGTAATGACATATTTTTCCCTTGCATGTCCATACAACAACGAGGGGTCATCAGTGATTACGTCATTAATATTTTATTTTGAATTGATAATTTATATTCATCATTTTAGAAACGATTACATAATGAAATTATTAACCATACATGACTGTAGGCTATTGTACACATCAGCATTATAATTAAGTTCATAAATATGTTACATAAAGTACATAAAATAAAATGGGCTTACAAGAAAACATTTTCATGGAACCATCTTGCAAGCTGTGTCCATTTACTGATTGTCGATTTCTGTAATATTTGCATATTATTATTATTATTATTATTATCACATTATTATTATTAGCCTACAGTTATATTTTCATATTTGCTTTTTTCCCTTAATTACTTTGTAGTGATGAGATAATTAAAAAATTAGATTAAAAATGAGATTAATAAAAAATTAACTACTATGTGACTTAAAATCACAAAAATGAAGAATTAATATATGAATCTTAACAGTGGTGATGATCATTAATATTTTCAGATAAACAGATCAACCATCTCAAAACAAGTGACTAAAAAGGGACAGAAAAAAATATATAATTATAAAAAATTATAAAAAAATCAGCTGCAAGTTTTATTCATGCTGCAATGCATGCTGGGTTTCATAAATGAGTTTCATATATGCTGTCACTCAGAATGCATTCTGGCATGAAGCTTCCTAATTGTAACTATTGTTGAGATTCATAAGCTGATTCTTGATGTCTGAGTGTCTGAATGATGCAACAGCTAAAAATAGTGAAGAACATGCTTTTAAACCTCTTCAGAATGTCGTGATCACAATAGTTCTTGATCTCATGATGCAGTTTTACAGAGATTCTGCAACTAATCTTTTGAAATTGTCACTTTTTTTTAAATAGAAGATTACACTCGAGAGCAGGCCACCACATGATGATGACTTCACTAAAAGCAGTCAGTATCACCTGATCTAATTTTCTCTGGGCTTTTCTTGCATTAACAAATGAACCCAAAATCTAGAGAAAACTGGAAATCAGTAGTAGATGTTGCATTTCTCATTTCTTAAGTGATACTGCTTTTTAATAGAAGGTGCTCACCACTAATGCTCGATCAGCACATAAAATTACTGTGAGGCCCTGTTGCACCTAATAGAATAAAGTTTGTGAACTGATTTTTTCTTTTCTTTTCGCCGAGGTGTAAAGCATGAGTTAAGGATCACCAGAGAACTCTTTTTTTATTTGAAAGATACGTCTCCAGCTTCAAGGCAGCAACAGATACCACAATGTTCGGAGCCTCCAGCTGGCGAGGAAAGACATAATCTACGTTCAGACTTCATTCAAAATCTTTGTCCATCGAGACAGCAACAGATGCAGCACGTCTCAAGTCTCCATCCTAGAGAGACAAAGTGGATCGAAGAAGTTCTGAAGACACACAGACATTTGCAACAAGGTTAAGCTCTGGCGAGCAAACCTTCATCCCAAGGCACCTTTGCTTGCCTGTTCTAGGCAAGGACCTTCTGCACCTGCTCCAGGGCTGTATCTGTGTGTTCCAGATTTAAGGACCTTTTGGTGCTTCAGGAGATCAGCATTCTCTAGCACTTCATGTTCAAGGCTGTCGAAACAAATTTCTGCTCCTTTCCCCACCCAATTTTTCCAGCACAACCAGTGGATGAAGTCACAGACTGCTCACTCTACATAGAGAAAGTGACTATCACTTACCAAATCTCTTCCAGAGACCTTGGCATTGTTGTGTATTATCAGTTTACAATTTTCTAAATTACACGAGTTATTATATAGCTGATTGTAGTTGATAACAGATAATATGTGCCGCATTTGTTTGATGCATAATAAGGTTTTTCATCTTATTTCTTTCAGTGTAGTTTATCTTTCCAGATAACATAGCTCTGAAAAAGCAAAATCCAACATAATCACTTGCGTTTTATGCATCTTATGCACTTTATTCCTATTTCATGTATTGTATTCATTTAGTAGTTGTTGATTACTCTTATCTATTTTTTGTTAATAAATTCTGTTTTATTGCACTTGTGTCGATTATAAAGAAAGAGGTTCTACATGTCCCCTCCAATCTTTTTGAGATGTGACCACACCTTAAGTGACACACGATCCAAACGCCATAACGTCATTGGTGACTCGAGTACCCATCACTTCAGTATTTCTCCCCCTAGATTGGCAAAAACGAAATTTATTGCATATTCATTGTGTCTTGATATTTTATAATGACCAGATGTTGGAAAAACCTTTGTTCACGAATGACTGGAGGACGAGGTTTTGTAGTCGTTATGCAAAACCACAAAATGTGATACTATCAGCCCTGAATGACAGTATTTTTTAGCACCATCATTTCTTCTCACTTTATGTCCCTATAAAGCAGCTCTCTGCAGCAGGAATCGCCCAGCAACATTGAGAACTGCGAAGAAAAAACAAGCAGAGTGAAGTGCGAGCCCTGCAAAATGCTAATAAGGATACAGCACTGAGAATTTATTATGTTTTTAATGACCGAAAAAAAATATTCAAAATAGTGGTTGGCCTTGTCCCAAATATACATGCATTGCAAAGAGCTTTATTATTGGTGTTAGAGTTTACTTATTTTGGTGCTCAAACATCTTAAATCCTCCAGAAACACAAGTAAAACATATTTTAATGCTTTATTATTATTATTGTTATTATTATTATTAGCAGGGGTTAAAATGGGATTTGTTATGTGCGGGGCTCTATGGTATACATATATATATACACACACACACACACACATGCACATAAAACCATTAGGTTATAAAACAAAAAACTGTGGACCGAAAAATTTGGCTAAAGGTGTACCTTGAGTGCTAAAAAGTGACACCAAGTGGTCCTGACCAAGCTTTGGTCTGTGACGAGTTAAGAGTGAGAACATGTTGTCTGTCCAAGTGCAACTTGCTACTATTTTAGTTCCTGAGCATTTGTTGGAGCGTGCTTGTGGTGCCTGATAATCTTGCAACGTTTGGCCAGTTGTCCATTCCAAAGTTGTGAAAGGAAATCACGACTGTTCTTTAAAAAATGTGAGCTAATGCAAAAATGGAAATAGAGATGAAGTCATGATTGCAAGCATGTTATAACGAGCATGGTCAGTACTTGTTGTTCAGATTGCAGATTTGCTTCTTTGTAAATTAAGTTTGCTGTGGTGCCTTAGTACCTTTAGTCGTCATTTCTCACAAGCCCAGTTGTCTCCTGACATTCATAAAAAGTGTGTATTCTTGACCTAATGATTCTTCTTGAGGGCAGATAATTAGATGAGTCTCTAGATACAATTAAACGGATTTCTCTCAGTCTGCCATCATTTACTATCTTAACTGGACAGCTTTTTTTTTCGATCTTGCTATCATGACTGTACCACAGTTATTGTATTGTAATTTCCATATAAATTTGGTAGGGAGTTTTGCTTTGATAGGTCAATGATAAATCACTTCTGTGGTAATTAAATTTATCATTCGTTTTTTTTTTTGGTGCTACCCTTCTTTAGTCAGGATGGTTTGGTAGGTGATGGAGACATTGTTCCAATTTTATGCTGCATTAATATGGAACATTATTATTACTAATATAACTGCACTTATGAATTCCAAATTCAGCCATAGGTCAGTGAACACATAAAAACAACACAATTAACAAGGCTTTGTTTGTGTACTTCCTATCAAATTAAATATTTCAAATTAATCGCAATATACTTATAGCAGATTTTTGCTGAATTAATTATTCTTCCATCTTCCATTCTGCACTCCCAGAAAAACAAGGTATACACAAACAAAAATGTAACTTATTTAACCCATTAAAAAGGCATGTAAGTACCTTAAAGGGTACATAGCAATACCTCAAGAGTATATTTAAGTACACGATATTAGCACTTTTTGAAAAGGTAAAACCCCAGTGACAGCTTTTGTACCTTTTTTTTGCTGAGAGCGTATGAACACTTTTTAAACGGTGTTGGAGTCCTAATACCGCTTCTGGCTAATGTGGCATCCAGCCAAAACATTTGCAAGACTTTAGCTGGCTCTTGCGGTGCCCTGCAGGACAAAGTTAGCGCACGTTCTGACATGCTGCGATGCAGTAGAATTCAGCAGAAACAGGAATTGAAGGTTGCTTCAGGCACAATCTTCCTTTCATCCTGTACTTTGCTAGGCATCTCTAGCCACTGCTAAACAGCCTGTTGCTGGCAGATCCTCGATCAAGGTTTGCATTTATATTTATGCTTTTTGCTGACACTTTCCTACCAAAGTGACGATAAAGTTTACTGATGACCTGGCACCTCTGAGCTGGATACCGATGCTTAACTTCTACTGCATGTGTATTATCAAAGTAAAATAACAGCAAAGTCATCATGCATAATGGCATCGCTTCGAGCAGTCACCAAGGGATGCTTTTGATACAGCCTGGTTATTGGAAAAGTTGTGAGTACTTTATGCGCCTCTCAGTCTTTTAAATGTTCTCACCGAGTTGCTCAGGTTGAGTCGAGGACATAATTGGTCCATGCTATCTCATGCTGTCTCCTTAGGTGAATATATTCTTAGGATTTATTCTCTTAGAGTACTGATAAGTCAAGTCACCTTTTCTTATAGTGCTTTATACAATACAGATTGTGTCAATACAGATAAAGAAGATGAACATGAAATAGCAGATAAACACGTTTATAGAGACAGTTAAGATTTTGATGTAAAGCAGCTCTAAAACACAATAGTATCATTGTTTTGGTCAAGTTGGCTCAGGGCAGTAAAAGTGTGAAGTTTATTTATCAGCTATAGACAGTTCTACAATAGGCAGCAATGCTATGAACCACTTCAGTTTGGTTCAGTTTAGTTTAATACTAGTATCGGTGTCGACCATAACAGTTGCAAAGTTGTTGGTCCTCAGTGGTGTCCTGCTTAAATAGCAACAACACAACAACACCAGTACATAGTTATTACATGTGGTTAGTTTAGCTCCGATAATTAACACCTCTGTTTTTTCAAAATTTAGAAATAAGAAATCACTCATCATCTAGTTTTTTGATATCTACCATATATTTTGTTAGTTTCTCAATTTGGCTTGTTTTACTAGGCCGGGATATGATATGAGAGGGATCACAAAAAATGCATGTAATTTTTTTTAGTACTGGTTTGAATAAGATATTTGACATATAGTCCAAAAGAGAAAACAAGTCTTATTTTTAGTGATATTCATTAGTCGTTAATGAGTCCCTTGTTTGTCATGAACAGTTAAACTGCCTGCTGTTTTTTAGAAAGATCCTTCAGGTCCCACAAATTCTTCCAGCATTTTTGTATACTGGAAGCCTTTCCAAATTACAGTATTATTTTGAGATTTATGCTTTTACACTGAGGACAGCTGAGGGACTCATTTGCAATTATTACAGAAGGTTCAAATGCTCACTGTTTCTTCGTAAGGAAAAATCATGCATTATGAGCAAAAACGTTTTGAACACCAGGATACATTTAACTTTGTTTTATGGAAAAATGTAAGCATCTTCTGTAGCTTCTTAAGGGCTGTGCTAGCTTTAAACAAAACAAAACAAAAATAAAAACAAACAAACACCATTTTCCCTTCTGAAGCATCAAGTGAGCATCATTCTGCAAAATGATAAACTTTTGACCTCAACTATAAATAGATAAAATTCACAAGTTAACTTGATTTTGTGTAAGTTCTAGGAACATGAATATATACTTAAATATATTTCTTAAAATACCGTTTACTTGCATTACATTACAGCAAATCAGAAAATTTAACAAATGATTAATGTTTTTTGGAGGTTAAAGGAGGTCCCCATTTTACTAATTCTAATCAAACACACCTGAACAAGCTAATCTTAAAGATTACTTTAAAGATTTCCTTCTCAAATTACAGGCAGATTCCTCTCCGGCAACTCCCCTCTCGCACCGGGACAGAGAAACCGGGAATTAGTGGAATGCTCAACCAGCCACCGGGTAATGACCATAAGCAAGCGCCACTTACCCTTCCTGGTGGCTGGGAGC
Organism: Puntigrus tetrazona; assembly: GCF_018831695.1. Classification (NCBI taxonomy): domain Eukaryota; kingdom Metazoa; phylum Chordata; class Actinopteri; order Cypriniformes; family Cyprinidae; genus Puntigrus; species Puntigrus tetrazona. Next base: position 2,505,711 of record NC_056712.1, on the reverse strand, counting down.
CATTCTCCTATAGTAGTTTAAGCTTTCCGCCTTCTTATACGAGCAAAACCTTGGGCGTGGCGTCAGGCTCGGAAGGCATTTATTGAAATAAAATAATACACCAAAAAGTGTCCAAATAAAAGGGGGATCTGACTAGCGAGGAAAGTTTGAGGCCGTGTTCCATAATCCGGCGGTCGCGATCCCTTTTCTGGGCCCGCGAAACTGTACAGCCTGGACTACGGGGTCCCACGACGCACTTCTCGGACGGCGGGTGAGGTCCATCGCGCACCTTCCTGGACCCAAGGACACCAGCGTGCATGCACGGGGAAGAGACCGGTCTCGAGGAGAGACGCTGGTCAGGTATTTAACGGCGACGGTGACAAGGCTAAACTGTGCGCCTCGTCACACGCCGCCAGACCTGAATCCTCGTACACCCACTTGGAGCCTGGTGAAGCGGCGAAGTTTTCTTCTTAAATATATTTCTTAAAATACCGAATTACATTACAGCAAATCAGAAAATTTAACAAATGATTAATGTTTTTTGGAGGTTAAAGGAGGTCCCCATTTTACTAATTCTAATCAAACACACCTGAACAAGCTAATCTTAAAGATTACTTTAAAGATTTCCTTAAATTACAGGCAGATGTGTTGGATCAGGATTGGAATAAACTTGGGTAATAGCCATTCTCCTATAGTAGTTTAAGCTTTCCTTCTTATACGAGCAAAACCTTGCTAACATAAGTGAAATACAAACACCAAAAGCCAACTGACTAGAGTTAATAATAATTCCTAAACTGTACAGTTTCAATAATTGTACTTGGACAGTTGACCTCAAAATTAAAATGTTCCCGTTAGATCGTCCGATATATTGGTGATTTTTTTTTCTTCTTCATCAGAATACTAAAATACGATTTTTAGCTGAAATCATCGGTGGTTGAAAAACGTATACAAGCAAGACAAAATGCATTCCTGTGGCTACTGACGATATATAGAAGCAAAGCAATCAGTCTAAAATCCATAGCCTCAAGCTATGAATATGATTATTGTCTGTGGGGTATTTTGGGCAGTTAATTTCAATGAACTGATTCAAATAGCTGATTCACAAGTTTGTTTGTTTTATCATGCAACATTTATATTATCAAATCACAAAATAATTGACAAGATACGCTGATCATTTCTATTTTTAAAGTACATAAAGTGAATAAACTAGTCTTAATTCACTTTTTTACATAAACCACAACAAATTATAACAACTGTCACCTGTCCCTTCATTCACGTGCTCAGTTCATGCATGGTCACAATAAGCAGTTCTTCATTACTTTGATCTGAGATTTGTCAGAACAGTGACCGTTGAAGGAAATTGAGCACTGAATGAGCTGGCAAAAACTGCCATAAAACTACAATACGTAAAAGAACAATACACTTGTGAATAAAAAATCCTCTGGACTGAGGAGATGGATTTCAGACAGCAATGTTAAGACTATTGCACCGATTGGTCACTTCTCTTCATAAGAAATCAATAGACCTATATCATCAGGATTCATTTTGTGTTTTTTTATGGCCAATAGCCACTGACTTGCATTGTATGAATGATCAAGGACCATGGTTTTAGCTAGAAATCTTCTTTATTGTTCTAATGAAAAAACAAAGACAACATCTTGCATTATCTGAGGATGAATAAATTAACAGAAAGGCTTTGACCCTATTTTATTCAATTTATAAAATACCAGAAATAAGTAACGAAACTAGAACATTCATTTGAATTTAAAGACCAAGGACAAATTAATAGGATAAATGCATTATGCTTGAAAAAGAAGTGAATTGTTTGTGACTCCTGTGTTGTTATCAGGGATTTGAGAGAAAGCTTCTCTGATCTCCACCCACATGGCAAAATAACCCACCTAGGTTGCCTCAGATTAATGGCAAAGATGAAACAGATTTAAAAATAAACAACATGAAGATTTAAACATACATGGCAAGAGGACACATTTGGAAAAAAAATAAAAAAAATTAAAAAATATAAAACTTTTCTTCAGCGTCCCAGATTTCCCAAGGGTTCGAAGAGTTTGAATATTCAGTGTGTGTTGCAGTGGTAGAGCAGGGTTCATCATACAAAATTCATACCTCTGGATACAAGCAGTGATATTGCACAGTAATGAAGCAACTAACATTTCCCCAGATTGACTAAGATGATGGATAACGGTGGGAGGTTATCTTTCAATCTGCACTGAGTACAGAGGGGATACAATGTTCAAACATCATTCTGTGTTCGGCCTTCAGCTATTTTATTTTCTAAATATAATTAGTTCTTTATGGGACAATCAGAGATTTTGGGTGAACTGTCAAGGTTTTTTTTTTTTTTTTAATTATATATTTCTTCTTTGCCAGCTCGATAAAAGACAGAGCTTATTCTGAAAACCAGCAGCGTTCAATAAAAGGGATTACTGAGCCAACCTCACTCATTTTGACTCGCTGCTGGAGGAACGATCACTTAGCATCTGCTTAGACTTTTCGGGAAACACCCCAGACGCTGCAAAGCCATGAGCTCGAAGGTATAGATTTCAGAGAACTAATTAGAATACTTTAGGTAATATCCCTTTTTCTGTACTTCTCAGTTGTTTCCAAGCAAAGTTAAAATGTCTTCACACCTGCCATATAAAGAAGAAAAAATTAAATCGTGTCCTCTCCAATGAAGCAAACATGCACATATTGCTATTTTCAATAAAATCATAGCACAAGTGCAGTAGTGTTCAATCTGAAAAGTAAATACAGTATTCATAGTTTCTGTAGTTTTTCATAATTTTTTCATAATCTTTTTGTTTTTGCATTTGATTCGCCAAATAATTATTGCAATATTTTATGGGCAGTGATTAACACAAATTAATACATTTAAGACAATTAAACCTAGGTTTTCAATAAAATTTTCAATCAGTATCACATTTTCTCAGTTTCATCTTTCTTTTTTTTCTTTTCTTTAAGTGCTCGTTTGCAGGTGCAGCAAGATATATTTATGTTATACATGCAAATTTATGGTGGTTGTTCGGGAATACATTTTTCTCTGCTGCTCAAAGAACCTTGGAAATGAAGTGTCCATCTGTTGATCCTGAAGAAAACCTTCCGAAGGACCCTTTATAAGCAGTTATTTTTGAGCTCTTCTGTTTGGAATGACCCCACAAAAGGATTGTTCTCCATTCAATGTCTCCTGCGTAGGCTTCATCTGTGCTGTTTGGCATATGCACCTACAGGATAATCTCTGACATAACAAGACACTGCTATACTATCATGTATTTATAACCATCGCTGTAAGCAAGGTTTTAGAAAGGCCAAAAAACTGAGCTTGTTTAGGGGCATATGTGCAAATCAGGAAAGTGTAACCAAGTATATTTAATTCAAGTAAAATATGCACACATTCATTCTTAATCTTATGACTAATTCGCTAAAATGGCTCCATTGAGTTGTTTACGTCAGTGGATGTTACTGTCGGTCATTTAATTGTTAAATGTCTTCTTAAATCTTACATAAAATTATAAAAAGCATCAAACTGAAAAGCATTCACTTTGCTTAGCTAAAGCATTGAAAAAGCATATTAAGTATGCTTTTTTAATGCTTTAGCTATATGTTTTGAATACTGCAGTAACTGAATACTATTGAACATGAGACATCTTATGTGTGTAATGCTGTCTTTCTGATCCTTACCTTTTTACTATTTATTAGATTAACTGTTTTCTTTATTTCATCAAATTATGCACTCAAAAGAATGCATTTAAACTTTGTTGTACCAGTACAATGACAATAAATACATTCAATGCATCATTTTTTATGTGATTTGATCTTTTGTTTTAACTCTCCAACATGTGAAAGTCAGTTATGTTGGCATTGCACCATATTTAGCCTGTTACTATTAAGCAATCATGTCCCAATTTTCATAAACATAAATAAATAGATCAATAGTGGGTATGGATTTAGTGGATTTAGAATGGCTAAAGTGCTGTATTCCCGAATTAGAACTCTGTGTTGGGGACAGAGCACAAAGTGTTCAACATTAGGAAGGGGTCCTTAACCAGAAGCAGGACCTGCAGTGCACTGAGGTCAGTATAGCCACAGGCTAATGTGGGCTCACACAAACACAGGTGAAAAAGTTGAGGAAATTTGTGACAGGTTGAGTGCTAATTCACATGCATGCAACCCTAAAATTAATGCATCTCAAAACACTGAAACCTGTGCAAAAGTCACCTCCACAATGCAAGGGAGTTGTGTTGTGGGTGGTTGCCAGTGTACTTGGCAGGATGCACTTGCCAGTACACACTTAGTATATCAATGTGGACTGGGATTCAGCTTTACTCAGTTAAATTGTTGTTGGACCACTCTATTCCTCCCTCTCTTTTTCTTTCCTTTTAAACACATGCACTGTGCTAAATGCTAGTGTGGCGTTAAGTGCCTCCATGTGTGAAATGGCTAGTAAACAAATTAAACTAATGTGTGGGAAGCATTCTTGCTGCAAAATGGCTGCTGCGAACCCCTCCAACCGGTTGTCAGGCGCCTGAAGCTCAGAAGGTGTCGAACTCCTGAAGAAAAGAAACCTGGTGATGCATATTCAGCACGTAGCCTTAGCTAACCCACACACCATAATCAGTCATGAACTGCTCACAGCATGTGTTTGAAAAGACCAGGAAAGATGGAGATGTAAGTTTTATGCATATATTTTTGAACTCCAAGAACAACACAGCATTTTATATTTACAGCCACTTCCTTGAATCCATTTTCAAGCACTAATTAGCAAAGCTCTCAAAATGAACCATAATTAAATCTGTGCTTTGAGATCGCTACCACTAAATTGATTGCTCATTTTACAGCCACAACCTCCATGGTCTGAAATTCTACAACTGCAGAGCTAATGCCATATTGGAGGGTGGAGATACTCAGGTTGAAATTCATTCCTGTCAATCTTACGTCATGATCTAATATCAACATAATAAGATGGTGATGTGACTCACCAAGACAATTTCATTTTCCTATTTCAATTATGGCACAAACAATCCATGAACTCAAATTGCAATTATATTATCTCATCTATATTTACCCTCATGCCATCTAAGAAATAGACACTTGAATCATTGTGATTCATTTTACATTGCAGATTTATTTTTTTCCCCCCAGTAATAAAAATAACAGTAAATTCACTGTTTTTCTCTGCAGTCACTACCATATTGGAAATTACATTTAATGACCCTCCCCCTGAATTTGGGGTTAAATTATCTGATCTAATGTTCAGCCTGAGTAAAATTCATAGCAAAAATATTATCCCTCTTGTTTTATTGAAAATGTATTTGTTTTCCTAGTCAAAAATGACCTACCACTTAATTTGCTTGTAAATCTCCTATTGTGCTATATTATTGTAAAAATTCAGTCTTATTGTCAGTCTCATTTTCTTTAAATTCACACATTTTTTGTAATTCTTTTTGGAAGCGGTTAATCATAGACCACATCGAGCTGAATTTATGCACCTGACCTGTTTGAGTGGAAAAAATCAGGAGCAAACAAAGATCAATTGGTCAATCAATTGGTTCCAACAAGATTCATAAACCTGTCTACATTGCAAGAAAACGAGTTGATAAAAAGATTGCTATTTTTGAAAACAGCATTGCATAGTGAGAGTGTTATAAGCTATTTTTTTGTAGGCTGGTCATTTCTGACCTGAACACAACATGCTGGTTGTAGGTAGTAGGTTGAGTAGTAGGATGAGGGTTCCTTGTTGTCTAAAATGCAGCATAATGTTTTAAAAAAGCATTTTTCACACCAGTGTCATAAACAAAGACATGCAAAAAACAGCATTTCTTAAATAAAATATTTATTTGTTTTTGTAAGGGCACGGAAGCATCAGGAAGCATTGTGCACTACATAAAAATGCTTGCCAAAAGAGACAGACGTATAAGGTTTAGGGTGGGTTTTAAACATCAGTCTAGCATGTTGAGCTGAGCAAATCTGTTTGAGCTGAACAAATCTGTAATATATTTTAGGACATCCACAGCATCAGGTCAGAACCATCAGACAAAAATCCTTCAGGTCTCCATGCAGGAAAAATATGTAGACATATAAAAGTCTTGTACACTTATACAAGGCAGCCCAAAGTGGTGTTTTATATTTTGTCTTGAAATGCTTCTTCTTCCAAAACTTTTTTTAAAATACGTCATTTTGAGTAAAAGGTAATTTATTAATGTCATTTCATGTTTCAAAGAGTCTTTCATCAGATTCTTCAAAGGCCCTGTCTCATGGGTGTCCAGTCCTGCTCCTGGAGGGCCAAAGTCCTTCAGAGTTTAGCTCCAACCTGCTCAAACACAGCAGCCTGAAAGTTTCTAGGAGACATCATTTAGACCTTTATTAGCTGTTTAATTAGGGTTGGAGCTAAACTCTTGCCCTGTCCAAATACCCTTGTCCTATACTTGTGGTTACTGCACTTGACCACTTGACTACTTACTATATATGACATATTTCCTATATTTGGCCCAAGTTTTCAAGTGAGCATGAAGACCACAACTTTTTATTACTTGTTGGGACAAGGCTAACATGTTTACATGTTGTAAAAAGGCTAAAACGTTAACATTTTACTAATCAACTTCTAAATATTGTCCCTTTAACAATGTAATTGTTAATTAAGTGATAAAAAGCAGTTGAAAATGTTGCACAAAATAAACATCAGCACTACTTATCAATGAAACATGCAACACTTAGCTTTTTTTCAGTTCTTGCAAAACATTTACCATAATGCACGATTTGTAAGCTAATGCATTCTGACATTTGCATCATATAGCCAGCTCTATATGGACTGCTTTTTAGCTGCTCATGGTACAGCATTGTACTTTGGGTAGTCCTGTTAAACATGAGTCCCAATAAAAGACCTCAAAGACTCACTTACAGTATATGGATGCTTCAGCAAATGTGTTTTTATCTCTTGTTTGCTTATATGAATACTGTTCAGGTTTAGGATTGGATTTAATGTACATGGTACATTATTTTTAAAAACATGTTGCGAAATATGCAATTTGTAACACAAATGATGTTGCCATGTCTGTAAAGTCCATGGGCCATGGACTACTAATAGTTTAAATGTGGACTCAAAGGTGGACTCTTTTTTAGAGACAAAACTCAAGACTTTTCGTCTGTGTCATAGTGGAGCATCTGATGACCAAAAACTGTCACTGGGTTTGTGAGAATTTCCTGAAAAGCTTGCAGAGCCATGAGGCCAGAGGTAACTTAAAGGTTACCAGCTGACTGAACCTCGCTCTTCAGATATTACTTCACTTATTCCCCCTTCATTGCTCTCTTGTGTCCTCTAGCCATCAAAGGAGTTGCCTGCAATACTCTGCAAAGGTAACAGACCTCTTTCCCTTGGGCTCAGAGCTTAAGTCAAATTACAGTAACGTATTCTGACAGCATGACCTGCATGCACACCGGAACCATGGGAAAACCAGAGATGGTTTCAGTGGCACCATATCAAATATTATTCATTATTCATGTGCTCTATTCTTAGGTCACCAATAAAGCAACAGATTTTTTCCCCATTTTATTTTCACGTTGACCTCCTTGATTTATGACGCAAAATGAAAAGAAAAGTAATTTAAGATACTGACATTTTGATCAAACATTGCAAAAATGATCCTAATAATACGCACAGGTAAGACAAAGTACTTTTCTTTTTCATTAAAATACGTATCATTTGAGGAATATATTGGGAGTTCTTTGGCATGTAGTCATTTTTGTAATTTAGGATACATGAGACATCTGGAGAAATAAGACTTTTTAATGCATGATCAGTTTCTGATCTGCAGCTGTGGAGTGAATATCTGATGGATACAAAATGAGCAGTGTTAGCTCATTAACAAAGACCTAGCATGCAGCAGCATTTCTCCTGTTGTGTGTACAAAAAGCTGATGCTTGTCTGTTTGTGATTAGCAGCAAATTAATAGATTTTTTATCCACATAAACGCCACAAATGCAAGGTGCTTTTTCTGTCAAGCTTCTGATTTTTTCTCGTTCCTATGTACGAGAAGCTTCATTGTGCTTACTAGAACTGGGCCTCACAAAGATAAATTGTACCTGAGTACTTGAGTTGCCATAGTAACACTTTATCCTCATTATGGTCGAAAAAGGGCAAGGGAATAGAAAAAAAGGCTGGTTCTATCTTTCTCTTAAAACAGTGAAGAATCCACCATTTCTGTAAAGAAACCATAATGTGACATATTAATTTATAAGTAACTTCTGAGGCTATACATTTATTATGGACTGATAAGAAGCATGCTTACTAACGCTTTATTTTATGTCCAGTCATAATTCTCTCCATCAAGAACTAAATATAGCACCTTCCAACCAATTAGTCTTTAAGCATTCACTACGGTCCAGTGCGACAACCCTTTGGCAATGCCCAAGACAACTGGCACAAAAAGAAGGGGCTGGAGGGGGAGGTTTGCCTGCCAGCCTGGCACTGCCAGCCATGCCTCACTTCACAGTTATTACCTAACCCAACCTGGCACTGCGATCATTCTCGCAAGCTGTTCAGGTCCACGAGGGCTAGCGAAAGTGTGTGCGTGTCTCAAAGATTGTTGGATGTGTACATCACGTCAAAGGCCTTGTGAGATCTGATATGACTCATTGTACATGGATACTCTGTAGAATTAAAACAAGATGTAAAACGAGTTCAAAAAGGTTTTTATTTATTTGTATTTTTTTAAACAAGGAACTATATGTAATTAAAAACATGTTAGAAATGTATTAAGATTGATTTCATATGGTTTACATCTTTTAAAATATGATTTAAGAACAGTTTTATACACAATAAACTATTTAATGTATATGTTATGTGGCGTAATCCTCAAGTAATACAATATTCCTCACATATTAAATACAAAGAAGTGTACATATATTAAGAATTCATCAAAATTATAAAAATTATGATTATATATTGCAAATATTACACTACATTTTGGGGGGTTTGCATCATTTTACAACCCAAAAATCTTAAATTATCCGCTATATTAAGAGACCGCTAGGTTGCATTTTTTAAGGTGTCCTTGTTACAGTTATATTAATGAACAACATGCGCTTACCATAGGATAAGGAGTAAGTTATGATTTAGGATGGGTTACATGTTTTTATGCGTAAATTATTGTTTTAATTATAATAAATACATGCAGCATGTAACTAGGACACTGTAAATTAAGGTAGTATTTAATAGGTATTATTTATTAAGGTATAAACATATTTTTCATAATATTTTGACTCTGATATCATGACAGAGGTTTACTTTTATGCTCCTCAAAAACAAAAAAAAAAAAAAAACAAAAAAAACTTCAGAAATTAAAATGTTTAAAGAAAATATATCATAGAATGGAAAAAAAAAACGTTTTATGTATGACATTTTTTACATTTATATTTGAAGGAAATGTCCCTCCCATTATTATGCCCTGGCTCTGAATATAAGGAAACAAATCATGAAAAGCAAGTAACTATAAAAAAATTCTTTGTCATGAGATATGTCAACATAGGAAAGGAATGTGCTTATAAAGGGACTTCATTGGGTCTTTAAGAACAAATTTATTCTTGTGCTTCTAAAAGCTCTATTTTCAACATTTCTCTGCCTCCGCACTTCAGATTTTGGTGGTTGTCCTTTCATCATAAATAAATGGTGGTGATGCAACTACCGAGCAAACTACAGGAAGCAGAGCAGCCAGACCGGGACTTTTCCGCCCTCATTTCTCTTTTTTAGCACTAACAGTTCTCGTGTATGTCAGGTTAAAGCTCCATCCAGCCCTAGCCGTTTTGCTCGGAGACCCATCGGTCCACATCAAGCCTGAAAATGTTCTTCTCCTCACGTTTCTCCAGCCCCTCTGGCTACAGACTCATTATACACCTGATGCTTGCAGCCAGTCGGAGGTCTGGAGGGCTGAAGGTTCCCTCGTAACTGCAGGGCTCCGTAGCCCAGAGCGGTGGGCTGTGCTTTGGTTAGCAGGCTGCACACATGGTGGGTGGTGCATCTTGGTTGTTCTTAGTGCTGAATGCTGAACAGTGCGCTGCCAATCAGGATGAAAAAAAAAAAAACTGTGGCTTTGATTTAATGTTTGCATAATGCTATTTTAATATATTCTGATTTTAATTTAATCAGTTTTAATCTCATATTTAGCACAAGGTCTCAAAAGTTTCAATGGACCTCAGTAATGTAAAAGTTTAGAGTGCAAACTCAAGGGGAGAGAGTTCAATATACACCCAATTACCAAGAATACCCCTTAGGGCATGAAAACATTGAACACATAGGCTACAAGTAATGAAACACACCTTCCATCAGGGGAGAAAAGATAATGCTGCCCTTCATGGTCCAATATGAGATCGCTGACACAAGGTAATAGCAGCAATTGGCAGCAGTATATCCGTTAAACTACAACCAGGAGTCTCCTTTACCCTCAAACCTTGATTCAGTACCCTCTCAGGGTAACCTGCCCAAAATCTTTCCTCTTCACACTCAAAATGCTGACATGAAGCAGCTTCTGCAGGTTTATTTATAGGTTTGGGGTCCTATTCAGAGCAAGTTTACATATTTTTTTTAAATATCTGAAGGGAATAACATTCCAAAACGCAAAGGGATAGTGTTCGGAATGAAAAATAAATAAGATTCAGTTCTGTTCTCGCATGTGGATTTTCTCACTTTTGATGGAAGACCGCGCTAAAATTCTCAGACAGTTGTCTTGCACTACTTGTTCAACGGCATTGCAACACTACTACAGAATCTACAGTAAAATGAAGTGTAGTCTGGGTGAAGAATGAATGACTGTCATGAGCCGGTTCATTTTAGTGAATCAAGACCATACTTTATAACCAGACTAGTAAATATTTATTTGTATAATGCTTTCACAATACACATTACTCATATTTCTGTAATTTTGTGCAGTGATGCTTGCAAAATATGTGAGCTTCATGTCACTGTTTTAGTCTGCTAGTCTTACAGTATCTATTTATTGTATTGAAGTTGTATTTTGCCAGTCATATGTGGAATACATATGGATATATACGTCAAAGCATGGGCTCTTTAAATGTAATTCATTTAACTATTTCAATGTAGGTTACTTACTGTGTGATCAGATTATTTGGTAAGTCTTGTCACGCAGCTGGACATCTTATTTAGCAGGTGCTGTGCCATCCTAACAATGCTATGAAAGTTTTCTTTGCCGGCAAATTACACAGCCCTCATTAAATGTGCCATCAAGACTTGTCTAAGACAAATGCTTTAATCAAGAAAATATAAAAAGAGAAGACGGAGAAATGAAGCTTGCTCACAGCACAGATGTTTTTTACTAAGTTCTGAACACACTGACCCCCTGCCATTTTAATTTCAGAAATTCTTTGCAGGCTGACGTCAACGATAAAGACCCTTGGGCACAACAAGTGGCTGCTCTAACAAAGGGTTTTGATAGTTACAAAGTTTGATGTTTTGATGAACCATTATTCAACACTCTCTACAGCTCGAAGCATTGAGCATTTTTAGTTTTTATTCTTTTCTTGATATGCAGAGTAAACTGCCCTAAATGTTTCAGATGACTTTCTCCTCAAGAATTCTGGCCATAGACAGTAACAAACAAAGATTTTGATGGCCTACGATGAATAAAACATTCATCTACAATAAATATTGCATTTAAAATGTTTCACTTCTGCTTTTATGCGTGAATATGAAGACAGTAAGCAGATTCAGAAGGTACTGGGAATCAGCATGAGGCTTATTCTGAAACTGAAACCTTCATGAACATTCAAGTAAGATTATGTCAGCTTCTTCTCAACAAAGTCTTCTCATATCAGAGCTCCCCGACAAACACTTCTTCACATTGCTTCTCCAGCAGTCATGATCCAGAAGCCCCCCCTGTGGTAAAGCCTAATTCCTTCTTTCTTCTCCGCTGAGGTCTCTTCTTTCATCCTGGTCCAACTCTTCCATCCTGAGCCAGGATTACCTACCTCTCTCCTCCGCTACCTCTGCAGCCAGGAAGAGGAAATCACACTTCTCTGAGTTCACAACGCCCCAAATCCACCGTCTGCGTCCTCCATCCCTATTCACAATGATGATTCCATGGAAGAAAAAAACTCTCATTCCAGCCAAGTGCTCTCTTCTCCTGACTTGGAACCCCACGTGGGGCTGTCTTGACGTCTCCACTCCAGTTTTGAACCACTTTTTTTGCATCTCTGGGGAGAAATGTGAGCGAGAGCTTACAGCAAGCTTTGTTTTAGGAGCTGTTTGGTCGGATGTGACCTCGTTTAAATTCCCAAGAAGGACCAGATTTTGTTCAACACATTAATACATTCAAAAGTTTGATGATGTGATTGAGATGTGAAATTGTTAAGCCAAACAAAGGATTTAACATTGTTTTGGTTCAGCAGATCAAAATAAATTATAGATTACACATCATGGGGATATTATTTGGGTGATTCTGCTTATTTGATTACATAAATCGAAAACTCAGATCCTATGAATGTATTCAGAACTTGTTTGTTTTATATTAGATTATATTAGATTAAATATTAGAATCAAAAACTAATAACACACTATGTTAACAGGTGGAGAAAGAAAAAAATGTGATATTTAAAAGTGATTTTTTGCATCTTTACACTTTTTAAAAATGCATGAAATCATGAAAATGCATGAGTATGGCAGTGTAACAAACATGCTTAATAAGTTATGCTGCCTCCCAGAACCATAAGTATAGGTTAAATCCTGATAGCAAGCGTGTGTGTGTGTGTGTGTATACATGTGTAAGATAAGAGAAGGCAGAAGTAGCAGCACGGGGTAAAAGAGGCACGGTTTGTTCTTTCTCTGTCTCAGCTGGGAGAGGACCTCAATCCTGACCCAGATACCCCGCCTTTCCTTCTCCAGTCTGGACCCGATCCAGCAAGCACCGTGGGCGAGTCTGAGACAGTATAGGAAATCTGTGTGTGCGTCAAAAGAGAGAGACTAAAACGGAGGGAAAAAAGACAAGAGGCAGTGAGTTGGGATCACAGCTGGAGTCAGACTCCATCTTGAAGGAGAGTCAGGAAGAGAAATGATGGAATGAGTCTCGCTCGGTGAGTGTGAGACAGCTCAGGACTCATCTTTCTGTTTGGGCAGTCGCAGCACTGCGCTTTCATCATCTTGAGTGGGAGAGATGCCCATCATGGTTTAAAGCCTGCTGTACCAGATTGTCATTGTGTTTACTGGCAGGTCATGGAACATGAGGACAGGAAAGAGACCGAGTGCGTGTGACTGTTCTGTCACATTAGCAAGGTGACTGTCATTTTAGTGAGGTGGCTGTGTAGAAAACGACGGACACCGATAGCTATTTGCCTCATGCTAATCGCTCAGTGCTGACAAGAACGTTTATAGCCTAATAATACTTTAAAATGCATTCGGAATTGAGCTATTCATCGTTTAAAGGGATAGTTCACCAACAGAAAAACATTTTATCAACATGTTGTTCCAAACCTATGTGAATTTCTACTGAACACAAAAGAAAACAGGCAAATGTAACCAAACAGCCATTGACTTCTATATTATCAGGATTATCAACATAAATGTTATTTGAATTTGAAATGACGTTTTTTCTGTTTATATATCCAGTGGTGGCAAAGCTGATTTTACAGGAGTCATTACTCAAGTCGTTATTGGCAGATGATTTTCCAGAAATCATTCTAATATGTTGATTTGTGCTCAATTATCAAAAAAAGCCAGAAAAACATACTGTCATATCTTAAATCATGTTGAATAAAGCATTGTTTAGTAAGTGTCAACTTGTGACTGAAATATCTACCTTGTTGACTTTTTTTTTGAAAAATGCCTACATTGGCTTCATCTGTTGTATAATATTTTTTTAGAAAACCATTATACTAAATATATAGGCTACCAGAAACATTATGGATATATTTTTCATAACTTCAGACAACCACAGCTGCCAGTTATATTGTATTTTTTTTTTACTTTAGAAGATTGCAGCTAGGTTTGACACTGGGTCACCGAGTTACTTATATCTCTAAACAGTGTGTGTACACCATTTTGGACTCATTTTCTTTTTCGCCACCAGGCTTATAAATTGTGGGCCAGGCCGACATTTTGAGGTCTCAGTTGAGGAAAATTAGTCTTTGGATGAGAAGACGCTAAAAAAGACGTCTGAGCTGCTTTCTAATTCCGTATTCTGGGCCAAGTCCTCAATGGTGAGGTGGAAGACACTATGTAGGCACCTGAAAAGAGGTCAGGGGCAATGCAAACTCACTTCTGATTGAATGATACTGCAGTCGCAAATGCAACAACTCCACTGATTCATCTGGCTTCTTGGCATTCACAAGTGTGAAGGATTCGAATTATGTGAGATTACATTTAGATTCGCTTCTGCTTTCTGCTGTGAATGCTGACTGGATGAATGTGTCATATATTTAAACTCATCTAAGAGAGAGGAAATGAGTGTTTCTGTATAGAAGTGTATGTCTGCATGAGACCCATCTGATGTGGACTATTGCGCACTGAGCTGCATCACTAAAACAGTGCTACAGCAGCAGCCTAATCACCCTTGTGCTGGCCTGGGAGCTGTTGCCTGTCGCAGTCCACATCTTATTGTACCAGGTAACAGACTTTAGAAGTGGAATAGTGGTCTCTTGCGTCCAGCAGATGGCACTTATGTCAAAGTGAAGCACTGTGAGGGCCCTGCAGTTGCCTGTTGTTTGTTCATTTACACAATAGTTCCCAATCAAGCTGTATAATACAATTACTGGCTGTAAAGTGTTCAGCTGGCAGAACAGGGGCTGTTTCGCCCACCTTATTTGATATGTAAAGATGGGGCACAATGACACAATGACTCTCTCTCTGAAAATTACATATATACATATACATACACACACACACACACACATTTTGAAACATATACTACATCCATATATAAATAGATACGTACATATATATGAGATATGTATATATGTATAGAGAGAGATAAGATGATGTAATAAACAGTTATTATAGCCAAGTAAATTTATTACATTTAATTAATGCTTAATTAAATAAATGTTAAACTAAAACAGCAAAATCTATTTAAAATTATCAAGGCAAAGTTTGCATTTAATGTGCATATAAATAATATTTAATCATATAATTGATACTGACAACTCATGAAAATGAAAAAAAAAAAGACAGTCTTAAAAGCCATTCAGTTGCAAATCAAGAACAAATACCTTAATATATATATGTGTGTGTGTGTGTGTGTGTGTGTATTTATATTTATATGTGTGTATATATATTTATATAGGTTTGTTCAGAGATGTTAAGATGTTGCCATTTTTACTCTTTTTTTAAATATTATTATTATTATTATTATATTGCTGGTTTATTTTATATAGCAGCAAAATCATCTCAGATACATAATATTTAATATATACAGAAATATTTAATATGTCATTCACCTATAATAACATGCCAATTGGTCTGAGGAAGAGAGATTAAAAAGAGGAGGAAGGACATCCTGAACTGGTTTCATTTCAGTGACCCTCAGGGGAAGAATTACACTGTTGATGAGATAGGCAGCGTAACGTTATGGCAGGCCAGACATGGACCAATCAATCAACACTGAATATAATAATTATTTTTAATATTTTTTAATGTTTTAATAAAACCATAAACCAAATAAAAAGCACTTAAAAATGAACACAAAGCTCACAATATTGATTTAAGTTATACAGTATCAACATTGTGAGTATCATTTTGGTGACCCTCCGGGGAAGAATTACGCTGTTCATGAGATAAGTAGAGAACAATACGATAACGGCTGCAGGATGTCAAGAGTTACAGATGGATCGTTATTGGTGTTGGCAAACAAATGTTCTGGTGGCCCTTCTGTGTCCCCAACAAGAGCCTGGGTCCCCTGGACTGCCTCCAATAACATGACAACAGTCATAACCATAAAAAGAGCAGTGCTGTCCTCCCCCTCATATTCCATATTTCACCCTCATTCTCTCTGTCTTTCCCTTATTCGTCCTTATAAGTTAGTGTGAAATGAAGGGACATTCGAGAACCGTGTGCATGTCTGAGTATCTCTGTGAATGTGTGCGAGACAGATGCTGGTTTTGAGATGAGTGCTTTTTCAAAAGAGACCCATAGCAGGCAACTTTAACACACTCTTGGCAATTCCAACACTGGCTCACTGAGGGGGAAAAATGCACCTCTACCTTCTGCCAGACCCCAAAAAACTTACCTGTGCATATACATCACTGTGGTTTACAGCTGAAATAAACAGCTGTATAACATTAACATTGATTTTTATTATAATATTGTAGGATTTCATGGTAAATTATCAATCAATAAAGACAATTTATTGCACAATACTGCTATAACCTCAAAATACTTTTACCATAGTGATTTGTAAAATTATACATTTGGATGCGATGAAGAAGTAGAAGAATGTTTTCTCAAATTTACTTTTTGTCCACACAATTGGTTTAGTACAGTTTAAGGTTTAAGTTATTTTTAAACTCCAAAGACTATTAACCTTTTAGTGCCACTTATTGGATGTTCATTTCTGAAATGCTGTGATATGTACAATAAACTTTGCCAGATTCATGTTCATCTGTTATGGTTTACATCTGCTTACATCCCATGAGAGTTAAGGTCCTTGCACGTAAATTTTTTTTCAAATTAGTTTTTTATTCATCATTCTTTCCATCACAATTTAGAAAATTTAGAAAAAGTTTTGGAGGCAGTGCGTAAAGGTGATTGACACAACATGAGGTCATATTTATTTTTCAACATTTGTGACAAAAAATTTGCTTTTTTTAAGCTTTTTTATACACAATTTACACTCACTAGCCACTTTATTAGGTACACCTTACTAGTATCGGATTGGACCCCCTTTTGCCTTCAGAACTGCTTTAATCCTTTGTGGCATAGATTTAACAAGGTACTGGAAACATTCCTCAGTGATTTTGGTCCATATTGACATGATAGCATCACGCAGTTGCTGCAGATTTGTCAGCTGCACATCCATGATGCGAACCTCCTTTTCCACCACATCCCAAAGGTGCTCTATTGGATTGAGATCTGGTGACTGTGGAGGCCATTTGAGTACAGTCTCATGTTCAAGAAACCGTTATCCAGCTGGAAGTAGCTATCAGAAAATGGGTACACTGTGGTCATTAAGTCATGGACATGGTCAGCAACAATACTCAGGTAGGTTGTGGCGTTGACACAATGCTCAACTGGTACTATTGGGCCCAAAGTGTGCCAAGAAAATATCCCCCACACCATTACACCACCACCACCAGCCTGAACCGTTGATACTAGGCAGGATGGATCCATGCTTTCATGTTGTTGATGCCAAATTCTGACCCTACCATCCGAATGTCGCAGCAGAAATCGAGACTCCTCAGACTAGGCAACGTTTTTCTTCTATTGTACAATTTTGGTGAGCCTGTGCAAATTGTAGCCTCAGTTTCCAGTTCTTAGCTGACAGGAGTGGCACCCGGTGTGGTCTTCTGCTGCTGTAGCCCATCCACCTCAAGGTTTAACGTGTTGTGCGTTCAGAGATGCTCTTCTGCATACCTCGGTTGTAACGAGTGGTTATTTGAGTTACTGTTGTCTTTCTATCAGCTCGAACCAGTCTGGCTATTCTCCTCTAACCTCTGGCATCAACAAGGCATTTGCGCCCACAAAACTGCCGCTCGCTTTTTCTTTTTCGGACCCTAGAGATGGTTGTGCGTGAAAATCCCAGTAGATCAGCGGTTTCTGAAATACTCAGACCAGCCCGTCTGGCATTCTGATGCTCGGTTTGAACCGCAGCAGATCATCTTGACCATGTCTGCATGCCTAAATGCATTGAGTTGCTGCCATGTGATTGGCTGATTAGAAATTTGCGTTAACGAACAGTTGGACAGGTGTACCTAATAAAGTGTCCAGTAAGTGTACATTCATCTGGTTACTGTATGATAATTATAGTCTTGTTTGTGTATTTTTCCCCCTAAAATTTTTTAAAGAAACAGCTTAGATAAGTTTAGAAGTAAGACTTGAAAATTGAGCTCTGTCAAGTCTCCTGAGCTATGAAAGAGTAACCTTTGACTCTGAGCAATAGAGTTTTCATCAAGAGAGACAGAGGAGACTGAACTGCTGTAACAGATTGTCCTATTCATACGCTTTATTACTGCAGTGAGTTCTGTCCAAACAGTGGATCTCGCTGTATATCCAAATTACACTCCAGCACAATCCAATACAATCCAATGAAAACTCACAGTCTGTGTTTGAAATGAATCCAAAGAGTTTATTGAAGACTTGTACACAGTTCCAAGTAAGGAACTGTGCGTTCAACAAGTTTAAATAACTAGATAAACATACTAAAAGAAATGCTATAAAAGTATTGCACAAGCAATATACAATATAACAATATAAAGTCACCTTGTGAGGATGCTTGAACTCGGAGGCAATGCTTAATACCGCTGTGTGTGATCCACTCCATCCACTCTCCATCTGCCATGGTTCAGTCAGTTCCTCACTAAAGTGCTGTCATGAGTTCTAAAACCAGAAAATGAGTATGTTTATCTCAAGCTCAGCATGTTTTCACATTTTACTTGATTTGATTTGATAATGGGTTTTTTTTTTTTTCGCAATTTACTAACAAGTGGTTAATTGGGACTGCAAAGGTTGTTGGGGACGCAAGCTGATCTAAGCTCTAAAACTCATCTAGTCTATATATTCACTGTAGTCTATATTCACAACTATGCTATTTAGTCACCCTCTTACGAACTATACTAACTTTAATATTTCAATTTATTTATAAACCAAATTCATATAACTGTTATGTAGTTTGTTAAGAATCACTTTGTTAGGAATTTGTGCTGTGTTTAGCAAAAAATCTTAAAAAACTGTACCTATTCCTAGAATGCTCTGAAGCAATCACTTCTGAAACACCAGAAGAGAAATATGTTAGCTAGTTTAGGAGCAGAATGCTTAAGGAAAGGTCTCAATTTACTCTCCATCCATCTCACTGCTGTCTAGGAGAACTAATTTATCATTTTTATTCCCTACTGGTGACCTTTGACCTTTCATCTATTCGACTCAACAGAGTAAACCTCAGCCCACACAAATATAATGTAATTGCTAATTACTCCATAACGTGAGAAGGATAAAACCAGCCTCATTTAAATCACTGATGTCTCATTCACGTCAACAGAAATCAATCATTTCTTTGTATGTAAACTCCGAGGGCGGGGAAGACACTCACTGATGTAATCCTTCACTCTTCAGAAACTCCAGTAAACACAAATTATAAATCCTTCTCAGTCCATTTAATTTATTATGCATGCAGCCATGCTTACATGCAGATAAATAAGCTACAGGCCAACTGATATACTGAGTGTATATCTAACAAAACACATGTGCCCTTGGCATGAAAAAGCGGATTTGTGGCTCATGCATTCACATCTATCATCACATGCCTACATCCCTGTTCCAAAACTGAGCTTGACTTCAGGCTGATCACGAGCCTCTCTGCGTTTTCACATGTACTCAAGGCAATAAGTAGATACTTTGAGTGGGACTTACTAAGGCGGAGGAGGATTTGGGATCGATGAGGCTTCTGTAGATTGTTATGTTTACATAAGAATGCCAATGGTAACCATTCTTCAAAATGAAGATACGTATACAGGTTTGAAATTACATGAAGGTGAGTAAATGATGGTGGAATTTTTGTGGGAACCTTTCCTTTAAGAAATTATACAAGATTACTCAAATTATAAAGATGTACTGCAAGCCATGAAATAGTGAACTGTTCTGGGAGATGCAAAGACAATTATTGTAGTGTCTAATACAATACAAACATACATACCTTAATACAGCCATGCCTTTCATATTCTGTGCAAAACAACTAACTGTTCTGTGGACTGCATTCATGGTAAAAAGCATAGTACAATTAATTTGGTAACTGAAATCATCATTAAAGCAATTTACCAAAATCAATTTACCAAAAAATAAAATACATAAAAAATTATAATTTAATAGAACATATTATTTAAGTAACACACAAGATAATGAAAATCTGCAAAATAATTTTTAGTGGTCATGTATTCCCGTGCAGAACTTTTAATGTCATGTTCACATCATGAAATGATTATAACTAATCAGACATTCTATAGGAATACCTATAGGAATTTCTGTTTCTATGTCAAAATTAATCTGTTTATGTGCATTTTATTTTGGATAATTTTGGGGTAAAACTTTTACTCTCCTATGAAATTAGGACATAAAGAAATATCAGCTATCAAAAAGAAATATGTATAGACATTTTCAGCACTGGTTATTAGGAAAGCATAAGGTGTTGAACCTGTGTTTTGTAGGAATTCACAGCATGATTCAGGGCAGCCCTTGAACAGTCTGATGGAGAGACACCTGTCCAAGTCACATGACATGGGTCATTGCGAGGGTCATCGGGACTCAACCAAATCACACAACAGCCTCTGGGGCTCTCCATGCTGAGACTGATTGATGTTGGTGGTCGAAACAGCTTTTAATCAACTGATTGCATTGTCTGCCATCTAATGGACCACATCTTTTAACATAATGGCCTGTGTGTGTGTGAGAGAGAGAGCAGTGTGGGTGGAAAAGGGTTGATGAGAGAGTATTTTGACAGACAGCTGCAAGGAAAAGGAGAGAGGAGAGGGATGAAGAGAATGAATGTTTGAGATGGAGAATGTGGAAGAACTGAAGGAATAAATGGGACAATTCAGCCCAAAATGAAAAGTCTGTCATCATTTACTGAGACTCATGTCACTATTTTCTTTTTTCTGCAGGCCATAAGATATTAAACAAGATGTTCCTGCTGCTCTTTTCTATACACTCACTATATATATATATATATATATATATATATATATATATATATATATATATATATATATATATATATATATACACACATACACGCGCTTGAAGGACTAAGTGGCTTTTAACTGCACCCATCTCACAATAATCATATCCTCTGCTCTTCCATTCTCATGACAGCTTATGATGCCATGTGATGTGATCAGGAATCTTTTAAGTGTTCCTCTGCTGTCTAGATGAAGAAGAGGCTGACTAAAATAAAGCAGAGATTTCAAGCAGACAGGACGTCGATGTAAAAGTCGAACCCTTTGTGGCTTCTGCAAAAGCCCTGTCAGATGTTTAAAGTAACATTTCTGCTAAATGTTCATTTTGGGAAAGCAGCTGCTTAAACCTCCAATAAATTAAAATATAAGAGCTTTAATTTAAAGCAAAGATACTTTATTAAATTGCTCCTCGCTCCTGACTCCTAACTTCTGCTGTATTCCATTGTAGAACTGTGATCAATATCATCAATATCAACCATTGTCTGCATTCTGTTTGAAAGCTTTCCATGTCCTAACTTGAAGATAAAGGAATACTTGTCGATTCACTAAAACGTATGGGGGTTATGGAAGGAAGCTGTCATCTGACAGCAAGATAAAGAGAAAAAGAGAGGGATATAACATTTGGGGAGTACAAGAGACAATGCAAGAGCTCAAACTATTTAGAAACAATTTGGGTACCATATGAAACCTTGATATGAAAGGTAAGTGGGTATACAGGTATGAAATATGTATTACAATTGTTTTCCAGAGAGTGCCACTGCAAAACTGCAAAATTAGTAATTATTTGGTCTAAATAATTTTGGATGGCTGAAAACATTGACTGAAACATCAGTTCTCTGATGTATGTGTGTTACTGCCTATTTTGTGCACGTAGTGCAGATATGCTATAACAGATGGACTCTGCTAATTTGATAACAATAAATTAATAATTTATTGAAATGTAATTTTGACGCACGTTAAATGTAACTTGACTGATTGCTGTAGGTGCCTCAGAACACACATGAAGTGACTTCTTTTTACTACTAGTTACAGT
The DNA here is from genome assembly GCF_018831695.1 of Puntigrus tetrazona. Lineage (NCBI taxonomy): Eukaryota > Metazoa > Chordata > Actinopteri > Cypriniformes > Cyprinidae > Puntigrus > Puntigrus tetrazona. The sequence continues at coordinate 2,483,807 of NC_056712.1, read as the reverse complement.
TCAAAATAAAGATGGATGAACATTCGAATATATGTTGTCTGATACAGTAAAACAGTCTCATGTGATCACTCAGTGTTTCAACTGCAGACAGATGTCAATGAACAGCATCTGAACAATGTGACTGGTATTTAGCTACCTCAAGAAAAAGAGAGAATCATTACGATAAATACATATAATATAATAAATAAGCTATTTTGAATATTCATTGCATTGTTTTTCATTAGTCCATTCATTTCATTAGATTATATAAAACAACCTTATGTGAAATTTTAAATGGCTACATTTTTATTTGAGTGTTCATTATACAGATATAAATAAATGAATTAATACTGTGTATTTTCTTTTAATTGTTTAGCTAAATTGTAGTGTTTAATTAAAACATTTATTTCAGTGCATCTGTAACGAGAAGTCAGATACGTTCAGATCCATCTGCAAACCCTTTATTAAGAATGGTCTAACAGGCAGGAAGTCAACAGCAGCGTCAGTGAAACAGGAGACAGAGACAGAATCATAAACAGCAGCAGGCTAGGGTTGAGGTGGGCAGCGAGTTATCAGGGTCGAGAAATCCAGGCAAGGGGTCGAGAGGCAGGCAGCAAACCATCAGAGAAACAAAAGACAGTCTAAGATCAACACAAGAAATCAACAGTAGTGTGTAAACGTTCAGAATTACCAGCAAGGGGAAGGATAACACTTCGCACTAAATGTGAGCCTGGGTCCAGTTTATTTAGTGGGTATAACGAATTGCACCTGGGCAGGTAATCAGCCCTAGGGGCATGCTGGGAAAGGCATTTCAGCATAACTAATACTCAGGAGAAGGTTACATCCTGTGGCTGTCAGAGAGTGTTTGATAGTTCATTATTAGCAAAATTACATAAAACGTAATATTTCTTTACACTGAGGCGTATTCAGGGACAATTTAATATTCAGATCACCTGAACTGGTTGTGGGCTTTAAAAAGTGAGAGATGTGCTGCAAACAGACATACACTAAAAGCATTTTGAATAGTCTACACCAATGAAATATCAGCGCTTATTAATTTGACATGGACTACCATTCTGAGAACATCCCTTACAAACAACTAATTACTTTGTTGTTTTTGAGCAGAGCGGTCTGCTATTATTTGTCTGAACCTGCCAGTCAAGAGTAGGTTTGCATGCTGGTCAGTTAAGCCCAAAACACACCGCACGATTTTAACAATCTTATAAAATTACTAAATGTCAGACTGTGCGACATGGATCTAATAAACTTGGCTATGACATGTGTGTAGACTGTATAGCACCTTCTGACTCGTATGCTACAATTTTATTACTATAGTAAAATAAAAAAATACATCAGCATTAGAGGTATTAAACAAAAAGGGCAAACAAAAAGAGCATAATAAATCACACACATTTTTTTTATGCGTGCTGAAAAAAAGTGAAAAAAGAAGGGATAAGTGTTTGAGGCAATTAAATGTTTTAGTGCAATGTCATATTGAAATTATGTCACATTTTCAATGGTTGGTCAGTAAACGTGGATCATATCAGCAAACACTCTATTCAATGGTCACTTTGTATCGTAGCCTATTGTTCTCAAGTTCTCACTGTATGACACAGTGCTATGTGAAAGCATGCAATGTGTTTAGTGGTTAACTTTTAACAGTCCAAAACAGTATTGATATCAAATCAGGAGGCATTTATACTAAACCTGTTTATTGCCCTTATCTGCACACCTCAAACGAAAGCTCATAATTAAAAAAAAAAAAATCAAGCTAATATGCTAAATCAATTATTTTACTTTAATTGATGAGTTACCACATTGCCAAGAGAATTTGCATTAAATGACAAAACTTAGTGAAGAAAATGTACATTCTGATACGAAAATATGGCATCTCCCACAGTGCATTAACATTGCCCTTCAGGAGCATTAAGCTGAAGCCTGCAATGAATCAAAAGCCAGAATCCTACAAGGTTCCAGGTGACCTCCCAAGATTAATGTTTGATTTTCATTGAACAGAGCAAAGTGCACAAGTTTGTGTGCTAGAAAGTAAAGCTTCCACTTTGTCATTTACCTGTTGAACTCACAGAAAATGTGAACAATGCTTGTATCGCCCGTAAGCATTTAATTTAACAGCGCTGCGAGTCGACTGCAGTACTGGCACTCCCTTCAAATTAAACACCGAAGCCATCTTAATGCATGAAAATGTCATGGGGAAATCGGGACATTTTAATCAGGTTATTCTCCATTATTAAAATGCTCTGATGCAGAGAGATACTGGCATTGAGAGAAGCCGGATGAGAGTGTTATTAAAACAAAACTATAATTAGTCCATAAAATGAGACATTAGACAGGGTGCCATGTTTTGATGTGCTCATTTTGGGCAGAGCTTTTCACTCCTCCCAACAGGTAATTGGGAAACAATTTAAAATGGACAGTGAAAAAGTGTGAGTTTTTACTAACCTAGTAGTTTCCCGTCACAAGCATGACTCCATTTTCAGCTCTTTTTAAATAGGTGCTTTACTGAGTTCCATAAGCCAAAAGGTTTGTTTATTTGAACTTATCCTCTTCTCTTAGCAATGCCAGTCGCCTGCACAATATTAGCATGGCTTCCCCTTTTAGTTTTTAATTTAGTCAATGCCATTGTCTGGGATGAATCAGATTGGCCGATTTTTAATTACCTGAGATAGAATCACAGTTTCTCATTAAAAAGTGAGAGCTGCTTTAAAGCAGCAGTGACAGGACACACCGGCAGATCTTTCAAAAGCAAAGTTGGATGTTTTATCACTTGGAACAGAGCTTTTTGTTGCAGTGTTGCTTTGCTATGGAAATGCTTTAGATAAAGCACTTCTATGTAAACCATTAATTTGATTTTAATAGACGCTTGCCAAACCTGTCGCTTGGGGCTGGAGCTAAAAGTGATTCAGGCTTTATTAGCTTGTGATCTGAGGACAGGTTGGCTTCGCTTGCTGGCGCCATGTGTAGGATGATCTGTCACATCTTTAGGGTAGCTTCTTTCTTCAACTCTTCTTTCTTGGGTGCATGATCTTCTGGTGTAGCCTTTCTGTGTGGAGTTTGCGTATTCTCCCTGTGTTGAAGTATAAGAGTGTCCAGATACCTTAGAAAGATTCAATTTGTATACATTCTGATTTCATATGGTTTCCAATAACTTTCGATACTTTGGCACTTTATAGTGATTTTTTTTTTTAGCAGTGAATTATTATAATTGCACTTGTCTGCCTGTTATATTTTTACACTGTACATATTTTAAGGAAAATGGTTAGCAGCTCAAAATATCCTTAATTATAGTTATGTGCCAATGAATGTGCCTTCATATTTCTTACATTTATTCTTGTTTTAATTTTTATAAAATGATTATTAAGATCCGAGATCTATGAAATGAGGCGAAGTGCAACTAAAAGTTACAAAAAAAGTTGATTAAAGTTATTTAGTGATGAATGACCTGAGAAAATAAGAGGCCAAATTGTTTTTTCTTCAGAAACTGTTAATGCACCAGTGATAACTATTCATTTAGTTTAGATGCAGTGTTATCAAAATACAAATGTATGTCTTGAAACTGTATATGACACAGGCTTATAGATTCTAACTCAATCGGACGTAATCACATCGATTATTCACATGATGCACATGATTGGTTTCTTTCACATTAACAGCCAGTGAGCTCTCTAATCGACATTCAAATACTTAGTGCAATTGCGGCACACTTTAAAAATCCTCCACCTCCCCCAGCTCCACCTCTACAGATCTGCTACAGAATAACTTCATGTATGCTACATTTGGGAGTTATTTCATGTATGTTATATGTTCAGTAGCAGTGTTACATTCTCACAGCAGCATGTCTGCGCATGTAGTGGTAGTGGCAAGCCTCGTTACTTGCTCTGCCGCACAGCAGCGGTGTAACGGATATATTCCTCCAAGACCAAACACATTAACACTGTCATGCATATCACAGTGCTGTGCTAAAACTCAAAATTGTCGTGACAGAACTGTTTTAATTTTTATATATTTTTTTCCCCACATGGAACTTTACAGCAGCATTAGCTGAGGCGGTTACAAAATGTGCTCACCTAAAATGCCCTCACTCTCTAAAAGATGGTACATGTCCTGCCTGCATATCGAACACATTTGGTGGAATTAAACTGCATTCACTGTTCAGGTCTTATAGCAAAATAAAATGAAATAAATTATGAATAAATGACAGATAGATAAATAAATAAATGCATACATAAATAAGGGTATGATTAATATAAATCTTGAGGCAAAACAGTGAAAATAATCTTTCATCACATTAGCAACTCAGGTCACTTTGTCTTAATCGGGTGCAGGTACTGCTCTGACAGCTCTGTTGTCTCTTTAAAGTAAAATAAGATATCCCATCTAAATGGGTTAAAGTAAAACACACAACACAGACAAAGAAACTCCACAAACTTTATCGCACAAGACACTTGGCCATATATTGTTCTGTAAAGAGCTGGCCCCAGTATCACCCATGGGAAAAAGGAAAGAAAACAACAAAGAGGACAAAAAAGAAAGAACATTTTCATGTCATAAGCATTTACAACAACAAAAGAACACAATCAAATGGACACAGCAGTTCTTAATTTAACCCATACTCTGAAACTGTGCACTTCACTTTGATATGCTCCAGTGTCTGGTGTAGTCTGCAATACAGCACTCAAAAGCAATGCATTTTCTAATGGGTGGGTAGATGCAACCTGTCTCGCAAAAAATAATATACGATTTTCCAGTTTGCAAGATAAAAAGTAGAGAAGGAAGCATGCTGGTTGTTCCTTTGGGAGATTATGACATAACATTTTCACAGAGTCCATGAGCTTTTTTAGATATTTCATTACTCGGTGTAGGCATATGGTGTCTGCATTTCCAAGAATGGTATTCTCGTATTAAGAGATTTTATTCCATCCAAGAGAAGTATTATTCATTATAACAGACCTTTACCAAACATAATGCATTAACAAAACAGTAAACAAACAAAAGCATTTCATTGTTTTTATCACTGCACTTGCTGAAAGAAAGAAAGTTATTAGTATTAAAAGAAAGAAAGTTATTAAAAGAAAGAAAGTTATTAGTAATTTTCAAAATGGCAAGCAATTGCTGCTTTGTTTACATTTTATATATCTGCATAGATCTTGTACATCCTTGATTCTGTTTCTTCTTGACAAATATAGACTATTCATACCTACATATACTATTATACTTAGCTGCGGACAGTTAATTCCTTCTACACGGACAGAACACACATGCTAGTCAGCTATTGTCTGAACAGTACGTTCAAGTGCAGCTTTTTGGTCCAGATGCAGCCAACATGAGGTGACAACACCATCGGCTTTTGTCTTCACAAATTCTTTGAACTTGCCTTTTTTGTCTCCTTTGCATTTAGTCTGAGAATGTTCCCAACAAGCTGTTGAGTGACTTAAACCTAACATAAACTAATATATAATAATATCAAGGTCTCTGAAAAAGGTTTGAATAAGTGATATTTATGCTCTCTATGGTCAAGTGAGCAATCTAGTGAAGCTGACTTCGTCCAGTGGTTGTGCTGATAAGAAAAGAAGCAGGACTTGTCCATTTCAGCATCTTTGAAGATGAAGTGCTGCGAGATGCTGGTCTCCTGGAGAACCAACAGGACCTGAAGATGTGGAATATCCAAATAATAGTGCCTTGAAGTGAAGGTTGCTTGCCGAAGCTTAACCTTGCAACAGATGTCTGTGTGTCTTCTGTCTCTTTGGGCTAGAGACTCAGAACTTGGTCGGTCTGCTTTTGTCACTGTGGAAACTCAGTACGTGCTCACTCTGAAAGTAGAATAGTTAAAGGAGATGTACGTAGGATTGACACTGAGTGGTATTCTACTACTAGGCAAATTCAAAATATTGGAAATGTTTGGAAATATTGAAAAAGACTTGATGCACACATAGGTTGCCAGATTTACGCTTAGACCCCTTTCATTTGCCAGCTTTCATTACAGAAATTAAAAATGCTCTGTTTTCTGCCAACTGGCAACCCGGGTTTTCAACACATGATTGGGTAAATTGGCAGTGGGCAGGTTTTACAAACCAAAACAGTGACTGACATTCTGGACCGGAACACACATTTCAAAGGAGAATAACAGACTGTAGCATTTTTTAGTTAACTTAGTAACATGTTAACTTAGCATGTTTTTTTAAATATCTGCAAACATACTATGGTATTTTTATGCTTTAAAAATCCTTTTAAAATCCTACATACAGCACCTTTAACAGTTTAGTTATTTACAGTGTAGTTAATAGTGTGTCAAAATATTACCAGAACTTGTCTCTTGGTATTTCAGTGGATTTGCCAGAGACTCAGGACTTGGTTATTTGTAACTGTCTTCTAGGGTGGAGACTCAGAAATCTGTATCTGTCAACATCTCTTCTCTTGCAGGCTGAAAACTCAGAACATAGAATGTTCTGTGGAACTTATTTGCATAGCATAAACACACAGTTAGTAAAGCTTATCTAAAGTTTTATCAATGCATTTATCACTTACCAAATCACCACCAGAATACATCTAGCAATGTTCTGAATGTTCTTAAGTACAAACAAGACAAAAAAAGGAAAGAATTGTCTAACACAAATATGTTAATATGTTCATTAAAAGCAGAATTTTCTTGTTTCTATAGTGAATTTTGCTTTTGCCAGTCTAGGAGGCAAAATAGTGTAGTTATAGGTACTCTCGTCACTAAGGACATTGTGATATTTGGATCACATGTCACTTAAAGTGTGGTTATGAGTACATCACATAAGAAAGATTGGTGGGATCAGCAACTACTAAATTTAATAAAATAGGAATAAAGCTCATAAGATGCATAAAATGCAAGTAATTATGTTGGATATTGCTATGTCAGAGCTACGTTATCTGGAAAAGTAAACTGTTGCTACTTTGAAAGAAACAAGGTGAAGAATCTAACAAATTGAAAGAAAAAAGAAAAAAACTGAAAGGTTATTTGTTATCAACTCTAGCAGGTGCAGAAGGTCCCTGCCTGTGTTAAGATGGAGACTGGAATACTAACCGGCGCATTTGGACGATGACCCCTCTTGTTCGTTTACTTGGGTCTAACTCTGCCCACGTGTTGTATTGACCACACCCCTGCTCACGCCACTATATACCTTAAATAAAGCTGCTGATGGATTCTACTCCACCCAATGCATCCTAACAGCCTGGAACATGCAAGCAAAATTACCTTGGAGTGAAAGTTTGCTCTCCGGAGCTTGAGCTTATGTGTCTTCTGCCTTTCTGGGCTTGAGACTCAGACCTTGGTCAGTCTACTTTGTCTCTTTAGGATGGAGACTCAGGACCTGGACGAAGACTGAAAAAAGTCAGAAGTCCTTTCCTTCAGAGGGAAAGGCTGGAGGCTCAGAATGTGGTGGTATCTGTTGCTAAAGCTGGAGATTCAGAACAAAGGTGTTTTTGTTAGTATCTCTCTGAACTTGTAGCTGTTATTGTCTCTTCCCTCACGGGACTCAGACTCAGTACTTATGTACTGGATGGCCTGTTAGTGTCTCGCTGGACATGACAGAGACTCAGAATGGCTGTTTCTGTTGCTGCCTTTCCCGTGCTGGGACTCAGATTCAGAACTGTGGATCTGTTTCTGTCTCTTTGGATTGGAGACTCAGAACCGTGTATCTGCTATTGTCTCACCCAAGCAGGGCTCAGACTCAATAGTTCAATGTGTCTGTTACTGTCTCTTCTCTTACGGGTCAGAGACTTAGAACAGGTGTTTCTATGGCTGTCTGCCCTGTTACACGACTCAAGCTGATGATACACTGGGCCACTTTTAGAGCATTGTTGCCGGGGAACTTTAGGAAATGTTGTGTAAACGGTCAACCAGGTGAGACACAGGGCCTAAGACTGATTAAATTATCCAGACAGTAATCCTTTCTCAAATAAAAAGTGGCCAAGCATTCTCAAAAAAAAGTTGTCCAATCAGGATCAGGATCAGGATCAGGATCAGGATCAGGATCAGAACTCATATTTGTTTATCTGCTATTGTCCAGATCTTTTGGGCTGATGTTAATACAGCAGTCGCACTCAGCTGAAAAGGTGGTCCTGGTCTGGTTCCAAACAAACTGTTATGTTTGAATAGATAACCTTAGCACACACGTTTACATATGTGCATTTTATGGTTTACTTGCAAAAAGAGAAGTGATAAGTAAATAAACATTCCAGACCAAATCAAGTGAACTAGCAAATATAATGTACTGTTGTCAAATCAATTTTGAAAAATAAAATTGATTTGATTTATGATTTATTTTGATTTATTTCAAAAAAATAAAATAGTGGCATCAAATAGTGGCATATACACTACTGTATGCAATGGATATACTGCAACGTCTGACAAATGTAGTAGAAGGGTAATATGCTCTTCCAAACACTGGAAAGGCAGATCAAATAATTTTTCTTTGTGCAGAAAAAGGTGCGTAAACTTTGAAAGAGTTTACTTAGGACATTTAATGACATGTAGGGAGGATCAGATATAAATAATATATCAAGTTCATGTGCATCATTCAACTGAAATCTGACTGTAAATTTCTGATTTCATGAATTTTAAGATGGATGTTTTGCTTTTTCCATTTACATCATTTGCCATGTAAATGACATTTTTCACGTACCATGCTGCATGATGGAGAGGCAGGTTTCCAGATGGGAAAACATGGAAATGAAGTGTGCCTGAGGCATTGATTATGAGATAGTATATGCATCGAAACAGCTCGTCTTATCTATTGAAAGAGGGTGTTGCGAATGTTGTTAGCTGTGGTGCTTGTCACTATGCAAGGCAAGAAACAAACTCAGCTCATGCTGAGATAAACTATAAAGAGTACAAGCCGGTCTGATCTTTACAACTTGCAATTTTCATACACACACAGGAAACTAACTTCAGCCCTGTTCTATCTCAGAAATTATAAGCAGCACTCAGAAAAACACTCTAACTCTGTTTTTCTCTATTCATTGCTACTTTGATATGAATGAATGATGGAGGAGAGTACAGCGCATAAAGTGTTGGTATTAAAAATGCATGTCTGGCTATAACTCAAGAGAAGCCTACACACAAACTGTATAGGGACATCTTTGATGAAAATCAGCCAAGGCTATATGGCACGCAGGGTCCATTTAACAATTTTGTACTTGGCAGTATTTTGCGGCAGTCATGTTTTTTCCTCCCTCTCAGCATTATTCTTGTTCATGTGGCTGGAAGCGCATAACCTCATATCCATTAAAACTTAATGATGACAATATCGTTTGCCACTTATCAGGAGAAGCTGAATGGCTGTCACTTTAAATGTGACAGCCGAACTTATCGGCGAAGCGTCTATCCCCTTTGCTGACAGTAATTGCCCTCCTGCAATTGTTATTCTGCCTGCAACTTTGGCAGCCAAACATGACAGTAAATTCCTAAAAGAAAGAGAATAGTAGTTATTGAGATGCGCTCCTTCAGGCTTGTTTTCAAAGTCCTTCAGCGTTTTATTCTTACCCCAACCTCGCTCACATTTATATGAACTACAATTTTGGTATATTTCCTTGCCTGTAATGCCTTAAGAGGCATATCCTTAATTTATTTAATGTTTCCCAGCTACATATTTTAATGAGTAAAAATGTCAAAACTTTTTCTTTCTTTCTTTATGAAAAAGGTGAGGTTTTGATGACAGCGTAACTTGATTTTCAAAGACAGTAAATTTGGTGGCCCTGTGGGCACAATTCAACACTGCTAGTAAAGACATGTTTTATACACATTTGTCAACTTCTTTGGTGGCCCATTCTTGTCACAATTACAATATGAGATGCTCAAATAACAAGGAATTACAGCACCGATATGCTCAAAAAGATAGAAATGATGTAGTTGGTGGCCACAAGAAAATACTCTTTTAGGTGCTGTGTTAACAGTGTATATTTTGTCAGACCAGGGAAAATAGATTTTCAATAATGCAAACAAATTCTGCTTTGCTGTTAAGCAGGTCTAAAAGACAACAGTAAATTGTTAATTTTGTAGTTAAAGCCAGTTAATTGCTGAGTTCTCTTCCAATAGTGTCTTTGCAATCAAGTCAACCATATTGCCAAATATAAAGTGTCCTCAAGAAACCCAAACTCTGTTAGGGACATAAACAGAACAGGCTCAGTCAGAGAAAGATATCTAAGGCCTTAACCATCTACTAAAAGTAAAAGTAAAAAATAAAACACTAGGGGATGTTTCCCAAATTAAGCACCATCAATTGACACATCTCCTGTAGAAATGACTTCATCAATGTTCACCTTAACAGTGCTGTCCTACTAAAGCCAAAAAATAACATAACATGTTTCTAGATATTTATGGAACATATTATGTTTACACAGCTTTTTCTCTGAAAAATATTGCTATAGCAAGTAATTCTAAATGTGCATTCCAGGGGTCCATTTTTTGTACATCACTAACTCAGTTAGCTGGATTTGGTTGCTGACAATTTTGCCTCTTGGATTTTTTGGCTCTCTGAAGCTCATCCCAGACTTGCTGTCATATCAACTGGTCAGTTAGCTTATTTCATTTGCATCTTTATAAGCAAAATTTATACTTCAAATCTGTCCCAGCCAACACTATTTTATTACAAGAGTATTCTACTGATCCAAGGACAGCAATACATTTTTTTTGAAAATGTATATAATAAAAAATTATATAAAAATGTATATAATAATATGTACTCATTGGAATATTTAATAATAAAACAATTACTTTATAACATTATTGGAATCTTACACACATGCTATAGTAAATCTGAGCCATGCATTAATTTGAGGGGCGACAGATATTATGGGATTGGCCTGATGGAATGCAGGAGATGCAGATACCATGATCTTGAACCTTAAGAAACTTTAATTAATGCTGCCATGTAATAAATCTGTTTCAAAGAGAAAATTAAATGAATTGATAATTACAGCATTAAAGCATGTAGGGCCTACAAATAGCTACTAGAAATTGTGAATATAAATAATTGGGAATCATGTAAAAACATAAATTAAACAAATTAAATAAAAACTGTGCACAGCTCATTAATCTGTTATACCATTTATGCGCTTTTGTTTCCTTTTAAAAGTCCAGGAATTTGAAAAGTGTTTCATCAGGTGTCTTTTTTATGATTATATGATGTCATCACGTTGCTGTCTTGCTGCCAGCCAATCGCGGAACTGCCGATTGTGGTATTGTTACATCTGCCCTTTTGAGGAAACAGAACACACAGTAATCCTAGGCAATTTAATCCAGGTATCTAATATGCTAATTTGTTTAAAGAACCAAATTAGCCAAAGAGCGGTTATCAGGATTAAAAAATGTGACATCTGTCAAATCAACTCAGATGTATTAAATACATACTACACCTTTAAAGAGATAGTTCACCCATTATCGTGCAATTGGCATTTTATCTACAGTCTCAAATAGGAGTGTTAATAGTCCATTTGAGAGAGAGTTTTAATGCAAGAAGAAGACAGTTTTAGTTTTGGGTAAACTATCCCAGGAAGTCAGCCCTGCTAAAAGCTACTCCTGGAAGAACTCAAGCACTGGAACAACTGACCAATAGACTGGTCCACAATGCAAAAAAACTGCCACTTTTATTGTATTAATAAATAAATACATTTAAAAATATAATATCTCAACTAATCATACGAATTAAATGGTGAAAAAAAAGTTTGACTTTTAGTGGCAAAAAAACACCAAAGAACCAAGGTTCAACAAAGGTAAAGTACTATGGAGAGTAAGCCAGTTAGTCGGAATCTTGTGCACTGGGTGTGCACACAAAAACAAAACAATGTATTTTTCACAAAACTAGAAACCATAGAAATCAATTATTAGTCATACTTACAGGTTGTTCAGGGTACTGTTGTATCTTTGATGGATAAGCATTCTTCAAACCATCTTTGAGTTTTGAGAAGCAGTTGCCAATACACTGAGGGGGAACAAAACAAAAGGTTATACTGTTATACAGTTAAACGGTATCACTGTGGTAATTTTAACCACTGACTTCTTACATCCTCATCTTTTGGAAGTGCATACAAATACGAGTCTGCTTTACAGCACGGAACATGTTGACAACGCAACCAACTAAGGTGTTTAAGGGCAGGCCAAAGTAGACGTTGTTCTTTGACAGCCGAAGAAAACCACAGGTTAGCACTATGCAAATTTGTTACATAGACAAGTTACAGAAGTGAGACTGGAATTTCTGATGACTACTTTTGGCAGTCTCCTTAAAGAAGATGGAAAATATCAATAAAAAAACACCTGAAAAAGTGGAAAGAATAGTATTGGGATAGGGAATATAAAGTGTGACGTCTCGTCCATACAGTCTCAAGAAGAATAATCCATTTTTAAGTTTTTAAGTAAATTTTGTTTGTTTGGCAAATGCTATAGTTTTAGCCCCCCTTTAATGAAGTCTTAATAATCATATTAATTTACTGAAACAACAAATTGGTGCTGTAATAAAGAGAGGCATGGTTTACATTAAAAAAGGAGACACAAATCATTGCATTAGTTTGCATCATATACCCTCCGTTTATCAGATTGTTATACAAAGCTGTAATGCCACTTGTCCAAATATTAATACTACAGGGGTACACACATCCCCTGTAGGTGAAATCCAAATTAGCAGGGAACACCGGGCAGTCTGGCTACCCTGTTTCATGACCTGGTCCACTTGCAAACACTGCATGCGGAGGCGGTGTTTGGCAGGTTATAAATGACTTCTCAAAAAGACCTTGACACAGGTTGCTATTGCTGCACGGCGATAACGCCACCTTATCTGCTGGCTTACACTGACAAACCTGTGAGATGAATATGCAACATCCTCATTACACGCACATTTTATTTCATGAGAGACGTCTGGGACACTCTCACTCTCCTCCTGTCTTTTTTTAACCTGCTATCACAGTGTGCCTAATTTGAGCAGAGAGAATAGCGAAGCTCTGCTCGGTTATGACCCTATTACTAAGAGCCATATTTTCTCATACAGCCTGTTTGTGCCTCTGTGTCAAGCCATTAAAGTGAAACAGAGCTAATGCATGTGAGTTGCAACAGTGTTGCAAGACAGATAAGCTTGGCCACACTGTAAATTGCTAGAAATATAGCCCTACTATACAGTGACCATTCATTTCTTTTTTAGCGGCCTTGATTCTGGAAGTTGCTTTTTTTATGTATTTTTTCTCTATATAGATTTACAAAAAGTTTTCAATAAAGAACCATAAATCAAACCAACTAGCTCTGAGATGAATCACAACATTACAAACTTTAATATAAAGCATTGTTTCGCGATCACAGTCCTCAATTCACAGTCCTGTTTAAAATGTACATTTTTAAAGGAGAATAACCATAACCGTAGCATAAACATAAACATAAAAATATGTTCATTTTATTAAATATCTGCAAACATATTATGCTATTTTTATGTTTTAGCAGAGCAGAATTACATGCAGCACTTTTAAGTGGTATTTTTTTTTACAAATGTAAGGAAGTGAATCAAAACCTGTATATGCATTAAGACTGATCTGAGAAGGGATATCCAAAGGAACAAAAGGACTTCAAAAAGAGAGTAAACAATACTCAATTTCACAGTAATCACTTATATTATGGAAAAGATTAAGAACTTGGTAGAACTGTGTTCCGTTGAGGAGGAGGTGTGTCCTCCTTTTGGGTCTCTGAAAGTGTTCCAGCCAGGTGTGACACTGGAGCACGGGAACCTAAACACCAAAAGGTTTTTGCAACTACATTTGGTATCTCTTTGTCTGGTCTGTGACAAAACACAACAAGGGGCGATTCTGTAGCCAGTTCGGCCCGTAGTGTGGTGTGTGTACTCATACATTACACTATGTACTTTTTAAAGACCAGGTATACTGACCTTTTAAGTTTGTTTTATTTTGTTTTGTGTTATTTTTGTACTGCTGATCAGTTGTGCAAATGTTTATCAAGTATACCAATTTGGAAACTGTTCTTGCCTGGCAAAATAAATGTTAATCTTGGTTAATTTATAATATTGTCTGAAATAACTTTTCTAGTAGGTTAGTGACTTCTGAGGTTTTCCGCATTGTTGGCGTGCTAGGGTGAGTCAGATCAACGATCGATGGATGGAGCCGTCTTGAGATCTTGACTTCTGGTCACCAAACTGGCTTAGCATGCTATTACTTAGGGAAAGCATAAAAAATTACTCTTTTTGAGTCTATCGAGGAGATGGCTGCATTAAGGTAAGCGATCTACGGGGTAGCCTCTGACTAAGACCTGGACTAGCCCAGATGTGTCGTGAGTCTGTTCTGGCCAAACAAGGTCTCTAAGCAACCCAGACTCCTAACGAACGATAAGTCGAAACTAGCAAATATTATAGTTAATTAATGATCCAAATTTAATCACGACTAGAGGGATCAGCAGTTACATTTAAATAAATATAACTAAAATCATGAAAGATTGGAGTCAAATAAAATTATGTATAAGGTCAGTCTTAAAATTGGAAACAAAAATAAATATTAGTGATTGTTAACGAGACGCAAAGAAAAGACCGAACACGCATTGACCTTCGACCAGGGCTTCTGGATTCCATTCTGCAGGAAAAGGGTGACCCTTACACAAAGGTATATTATGTCAGACTTTATACTTACTAAGCGTCATCTGTATGTGAAGGCACTGTGCAGTGCAAATCTGTGAATGAATGTTTCAAACTGGGATGGAGAAACGCTGATAAAATGCAACAAAGTAATTAAAGCAGCAGTCTGTAAGTTTTGTCTTTTTGTTGCCATCTCTGTTTGAAACCTGCAATTACAGTTACTTGCAAAATTATTTTCATTACATTGTGCACTGGCACAGCTCTAGCACAGATGAATCTAATGTTTTGAGGAGTATGAGTGGATAGGAATCACAGATTCTAGCCTATGTCTTGGAATAAATGACCCAAATAAGAATTTTCATATGAACAAGCAACAAGTCTGCCATGTTTGTTCTGAGAAAAAAAAAAACTCCAATAAATCACACTACCAATGGTAATTAATGTTAAACCACGCTAATTATTATTATTGGTATACTTTGTTTTCAAATAGTAAATTTTAATCAGCATTGTGTGATTATTTGTGTATAGCGTGCATTACTGCACTGTAAACCTTTTTTAGTTTACTAAACTTTTGGACTCAAGTCACTGAGTAAAGTCACATATGTCTTTTTCTTTCACTTTATTATCTTGAATGTTCATGCAATTAATTATTTTTTTATAATTTTTTTTTGCTTCTTGACTCCAAATGATCAGTTCTCATACCGCTGGATCTATCTGCTGTTTTGACACTGTCAGTCAACAGATCCTCCTGTCCACCCTTTCATTTATGGGCATCATGGGTATTCCACTCCGCTGGTTTGAATCCTACCTTACTGGTAGGTCTTTCAGGGTGGCCTGAGGAGGAGAGGTATTCAAAATACATCAACTGGTCACTGGGGTACCTCAAAGGTCTTTGGACCCCTCCTCTTCTCCACATACACTACATCACTGGGTCCCATCATACAGGAAGATGGCTTCTCCTACCATTGCTATGCTGATGTGCTGACACATGATGACACCTTTCATTTCATCCAGATGATCCAACAGTAACTGCCTGGATCTCAGGATGCCTATCAGACATCTCAGCATGGGTGAAAGATCATCACCTGCAGCTCAGCTTGGCCAAGACTGAGCTTCCTGTCTCCCATCCACTCCAGCTCTACATCACTACTTCTCCATTCAGCTAGGTTCATCTACAATTACCCCATCAAAGTTTTGAACTGAATTCATAGCATATACATAAATGCTGGGTTAAAACAATCCAATTTGGGTTATTTTTGTAACCCAACACTGGGTAAAATATGGACAAACCCAGCGTTGGGTTATTTTAACCCATCCAGTTGGGTTAAATATTTGACCCAACATCCTGGGTTTATTTTAATTAACTCAAATATTGTTTGAGGATTACTATTGCTGGCTTACAATTAATATAGAATAGTACATAAATGCAAAAGCAGACACAAAATTATATATATATATATATATATATATATATAAAGAGAGTCACTACTGCTTTTGCGTAAAAAGTAAAGTACCGCAAATTCAGAACTTTTCTTCATTTATTTCTTTCCCTTTCCAGCTCTTACTTATTTGAACAATGCCTGAGGCTGGTATTATGAGCACTTTCTCTGTCTGTAAGATGAATCTCTTTATGTATTCCCCAATTGTACGTCACTTTGGATAAAAGTGTCTGCAAAATGATTAAATGTAAATGTATTTAAATGACAAACAATAATGTATAAGTTAGTCTAATAAGTTGACAACATTGTCTTTGTAAGACAACTTAGAGATATGTGAGATATGACAAAATTAACATATGTGGCTGAACATAGTCTATAGGCCTCAATCAACAGGTAGCATAAACTGAAAAATATGCAGTTCTTTTTTTACATTGTGTGTCAATTTCAAAATCTATTTAGTTGTCACGGGTGTGATAGGCAGGAGAGCAAACAACGCGTATAAATGAAAATAAAGTATTTAATCCACATTCGGGGATGAAAGTAAACGATATACATGCAGGCAGGCAGATATACGGAACAAAATCACACGCAACTATGGACGAGATCGGACAAACGGAACTGAAAACACAGGACTTAAATACACCGGGTTAAATGACTAAATTAACTACACACAGCTGATGACAATGACATAATTAACATGGAGGGAAGGCAGGGCACAGGGAGCACATGGCACAAGACAAAAACATAAACAAAGAGTCCAGAGACGTGACATTACACCCCCCTCCCGGAAGGTGCGTCCTCGCACCTAAAGAGGAACAGAAACAAAACGACTGGGAACTGGGGATACAGGATCTTGGGAGGAGGTTCCGTGGAGGGCGGCCCCAGCAGGGGGCAAACAGACAGGAGTCCAGGGAGGAACAGACAGAGGAGGAGCCAGGGAGGAGACAGGAGGAGTCCGGAGCAGGAGGAGATCCAGAGCCCAGCTATGGTGGTCCACGGTGGAGCTGACGGAGGGAGGAGCCATGGAGGAGGAACAGCCATCGACTCCATGGGGCCGACCGACGGTGGCGGAGCAGGTGGTGGAGGAGACTGAGGCGGAGACGGAGAGCCGAAGAGCCAGGGTGACGTCGGGCGCTGGAGGTCAAGCGCGCCGCCGGCCTCGGCGACTGACACGGAGAGCGGGGGGCGGGAAGGGCGCTGCGGAGCCAGAGCGACTGAGGACTGAGGTGAAGCTGGAGGAAGGAGGAGCCTGACAGAGCCGGTGGGATGGAGGGACGAGGCAAAGCCGGAGGAGAGGAATCCCGAGGCGACGGATGGTCGACGACAGACCAAGGCGGAGCCGGAGGGACGATGGAGCCTGGTGAAGCTGGTGGACCGACGGACCACGGTGGAGAGGAGGAGCTAGGAGCCCAGGGGAGCCGGCGGGTCTACGAGCCGAGGAGGAGTCTGGGTCTCGGAGGCAGGGCGGCGAGGCGAGGATCCTTCAACCTCGGCGGCGATGGAGACCGGCAGACCCGTGGCGAGCTCCAGATGGTGAGCTGAGGGTGAGCGCAGGGGCTGCTGGGATCGATCGGTGGCGTATGACCAGGGTGGGAGGAGGAAAACTGGAAGCGCACAAGGCGCGGGCACTGGAGGGAGCGCGCGTGGCGCGGGCATCGGACGGAGCGCGCGTGGCGCGGGCGGGGCGCGCGCGGCGCGGGCGCGCCGTGGCGCGCGGGCAATGGAGGAGAGTTCTTGGGGATCCAGCAGCCCTAGGTGGGAAATCAGCTCACCCTCAGCCGATGTGCAGTGGGCGGAGCTCCACTCCGCGCTCTCCTTATAGACGGCTGACTCCACCGCGGGGAGCTCCGTTGCTGGCTCGCGCACCTGGTCTGACGTATACGGCTCGGGTCCTGTTACGCTCCACGGCTCTGTCGCTCTCTCTGGCGATGGGTCCGTGGTCGCGCTCGACTCCGCCCCCGTGTCAGCGGTGGGCTCAGGCTGGGGCTCGACCTTGCGGTGAAGCGCTGAGCTGGGCTCTGGATCCTGAGTGGGGCTGGTGTCGGTGTCCTCCAGCGCAACAGTCATCGACGATTTGCACGACACCAGCACCCACTCGACGTAGGCGGCGATGCTCTCTCGAGGACCGCTCCCGGACAGCTGCGCCTGATTGGAAAAGTTTAGTGCGCGCGAAGTAGATTCCGCACAGAAAGCTGTCCGGGTAACGAGAGTCGTTGGCCAGGTGGAGGAATAGCGCGGTATATTCCTCGAGAGAGCAATCCCCCTGCTCCAGCAGGAGGATGAGGAAATTCGGGTCTTGATACGGGGAATACATGACAAACAAAAATAAAAGAAATTATCGCCGCTAAAACTTGTACTTGTGTACGGTCCGATCTTCTGTCACGGGTGTGATAGGCAGGAGAGCAAACAACGCGTATAAATGAAAATAAAGTATTTAATCCACATTCGGGGATGAAAGTAAACGATATACATGCAGGCAGGCAGATATACGGAACAAAATCACACGCAACTATGGACGAGATCGGACAAACGGAACTGAAAACACAGGACTTAAATACACCGGGTTAAATGACTAAATTAACTACACACAGCTGATGACAATGACATAATTAACATGGAGGGAAGGCAGGGCACAGGGAGCACATGGCACAAGACAAAAACATAAACAAAGAGTCCAGAGACGTGACATTAGTTCACATTTAAACATAATTTAATTTATTAAATATAATTTAATTTCAGTTACAAAAAGATACATTTAATTATTCTAAATGCTATGAGAAAAGGCTATAAACAATGTATAAAGGCAGAGGTTTAAAATCTCAAAAAAATAAAAAGAAACTACAGTAATATTGTATTTGACATCTTTTATGAGGCAATAAAACTCTATGGGTAAAATGGGTAAATGAGTCTACACCACAACGTTTTGTCCCACAAACCTGCGAATTTCAGTTTGTGAATGCTTTCATAAGTGTGGGTAGTGTTGTATTCACATGCATGCATTTTACAGGGAGGACGTGCTCCTGCCTGGCTCTTTTTGTACCTTCTGGTTCAGGTCCTGTGGCCTCTGTGCTGAGACAGAGCATCGACTTTGATTGTGGGGATCATAGGTAGAGCTGGCAGAGGAATTTGAGACTGGTATATACCTTTGAACCTGCTAGCTATGAGCTTACTGAACCTCTCTCAGCCCCAAAAAGGAGTTGGTTGCGGTGATGCCCTGTGCCACAGCTAGACTATATTAATCATTTTGATGACAGATGTAGGAATAAACAACCTGGTTTGCTACAGTTTGTGAATGCAGGCGATCATTCAGTATGGCATAGTGGTTCTCATCATTTTTTTTTAAACTGGACCCCTATCAAAAATTAAATCGTCCTTGCGTATCCCCATCTGACCCCCTTAACACTCCCATTATCCATCCTTTATTTTCCATTTCCATCACAATTGATTTACATTAAGGGTCCATCTGAGTTTGCTGATCATTGTATTTTTAATGTAAAATTAGCACTTGTTTATCATGAATAAGATTTGCATTGTGGGGTGAAGCGTAGCAACAGCAGCAATAAGACTTCTCTCCAGGTTGAGTCTGCTTCTTTTGCTTTGTCTTTATGTTTGAACATGGCTGAAAATGTGACCTCACACAAATAGGTTGATCTAAAAGCCAGC
The DNA here is from genome assembly GCF_018831695.1 of Puntigrus tetrazona. Classification (NCBI taxonomy): domain Eukaryota; kingdom Metazoa; phylum Chordata; class Actinopteri; order Cypriniformes; family Cyprinidae; genus Puntigrus; species Puntigrus tetrazona. Next base: position 2,464,126 of record NC_056712.1, on the reverse strand, counting down.
ATTTCATACAGAGCACACTACCCTACATCAGGGTATTTTTTCTCTGCACCAAAACTTTGTCAATGGTGTCTCTGAAAACAATTTCTTCAAACCTCTATCTGAAGACAAATCTGTAAGTCGTTCCTGAAGACTAACAGAAAGGGTCTCAGTGCTTGTCTAGCATTGTTTGAGCAAGAATAGCTCCTGCTGGCACAATTAATTGACCATTTAGAAAGAGCTTGATTGACAGGCTATATGACCAATCAGAACACATATATTACACTGTTACCCGCAATTAATTTTGCCCGACATCTACAGTTGGTCTCCTTAGCTTCGTAGCATAAAAATCCATGTTAAAATGGGTAAAAAGGTTTGATTGAATTGAAACTTTAAAAATGGTTTTAGATTTAACCACAAGCAGTGATAACTCACATGATGCAAGGAGGGAGGAGCTGGACATCTGTGTAGCAGGTTTTAATGTCTCTCTTTTGTTTCTTGGCTGTAAATGGTGGTTAATATAAAAATGCTCGTAAAGTAACTTGAACCTGACTTTTTAAATTATTTTTGTAACAATATTATTGTCAATATTAGTTAATTAATTTTTGTATCGATCCTACGGACCCCCTGCAATTACTCCACGGACCGCGGAATACCACAGAATCAAGTTCCCTCAGAAGGGAATATTTCTAGGTTGCCAATCTTATCCAGAGAAGGGAACAACAAGTGTCATGTTGCCATACTTGAGGCATACTTGCACGTTTTTCTCTAGCCGATTCAAAATTGATGCTGCTAAGCAAGCTTTATAGCATGCCAGCACACCCAGTGAGGACATTTGACTACTTTAGCTAATTGAGATTGGCATGTTTCCACACATGCTTCAGACAACTGGCAAAGCTTTCTCATAGAATCAACACTATGATGCACTGTCTCATTCTTTTTAGGGAACCAAACATTTTCAATATAATAATAATAATAATAATAATAATAATAATAATAAGAAGAAGAAAGAAGAAGAAGAAGAAGTCAAACTATTTCTGGAGTGCCATAAAATATATAATTTTATAATGATTTATAAGCAATACATTTTTATAAATGTATATTATGAATATTATTTATATATATTTTATTTATTATATATTTATAAATGTATTCTAAAAATATATAAGTAATGGGTAAATGCATATTAAATATGTAATATATATATACTTTGTGTTGCTTCAACAGACACATTTAAGAACCACGGCGCTCGTGTGTTCTTCAGTTTTATATTTGTTGAAAACATCTCTCTGTGGTATAGTGAATGTGTTGTTTTTTTTTCTTCTTCTTCTGTTTTCTGTGGCTCAAAAAGTACGGCATGGCATTAGATATTCTAAGACTGTGGGTTTTATTCTCAGAGAATGCAACTGATAATGATGTATATCTATGCGCTGCAAGTTTCCTTAGATAAAAAAAAACAAAAAAGAAAAATGTCTGTCAGATGAATGAATGTAAAAGTTCTGGAGCCCTCCTATTGCGCTCTATTTAGCACTACACTACACAGTTTCTATGAAATGTGTATGTAATGTCATGACAAAACAATATATACAGAAACACTGGCATGTTTCAAGAGAAAAATAACTTCCTGCTGAGATACAAGGTTTTGATTCTCATGTGTGTTGATACTGATGTGCGCGTGTGTGCACTTACTATGGCAGCACTCAAGAATTGCAATATGGCTTCAAGTCAAGACATTTAAAGAACTGCATCATTAAACAGCTGGAGTCAATGTTATGGTCAGAAAGTAATTCACAGACACCTCATGCTCCACAAATCTTGTTTCTAGTGCTAAATATGACAGAGAAAGACATAGTTCTGGTTCTCAGCTGACAGTTCTGTTTTGACTGGGATGTGGAGAGCATTGGAAAATCTGTGATAAACGTGGAACAAATGAAAATACCATTACCTATCTGATCTCCAATGCAAAGTATTGCTCCTCAAGAAGAAGAAGGGAAAAGAAAAACACATTTAAGATCCATTTAAGATTCCAACTATCATCACCGACATATTCCAGGGTTTACTATATATAAACTACACTGAAATAATCTCAGTTTGAAATTCTTTGCCTAAGCGTGAAAAAAAGAAATCAAAATGAGGTGTTATCATAAATGAAAAACATGAGTATAATACAAGTAAATTCTTATTTGAGGGATTTATCTACAGTTTTGTGCAAATGCTCCACATATATTTCAGATTTTCTCTGCTGCAAGGCTTTTGTATGACCTGGAAACTCAGAGGGAAATGTGGCATGTAGAGCAGAAGAGGATGAAAGGAACGTATACCTAGCACTTATTACAAATTCTGTCTCAAAGCCAATGAAAGAGAGCAATATGGATTTGAATCTTTCTGTCATCAGTATGAATAAAACTTGGCATGATACTGGCTGGCTGTGCGGAAAATGAGAAGATGTGAAGACTGTGAGAAAACCGACCTACATTTGGAACCACAAATCAAACTTTGAGTAAAGTAAAATAGGGCCAACTACTGTATTTATCTGAACCACAGTAACCATAATCCTAGTAATATAAACTCCCTCTTATAAAAATATAGTTTTTCGCACAATAACCACAGTAACCAACTTCTATATTTTTAAAGTAAACACCAAACAGGGTGAAACCATATATAGTACATATCAACATGATTAGATTGATGCCAGCATGCATGAATCAGCATATTGTACAAGTCTTACATAGAAAATATGTCGTATTTCATTGTAAAGCATAATATTCAACTAGAAAAATGGTAGGGTAGTGACCAGACTAGCCACTGGTAATTTATTGAATTAAAAAACATGACCTGCATGTCAGACTGTAGTTTATCTGAATGTTTGTGGAAAATTATCTTTCAAACAACACTAAAACCCACTCCTGAGGAGACGTTTTGACCAGGACATGGAGGCTGAAGGTCACGTTTAACCTCCAGAGTGTACAGTTTTAATTATGTATCTCAGGATATCTTTTTTATTTTTATTTGAATATTGTGAAACCTAAGTTCATAGCTATATATATTATGTAACTATATTACAACATACATTTATAAATTCAGGTAATTGATTGTTTTCATATCATTTTGACTTTTAAAATTAGGTGTGTTTGTAGCTTTTCATTAAAACTGGGGAAAAAAGTAAAGATCTACTTTGTTGTTGGCGAACAATAGAAGATATAAGCAAGTTTTGTTTTCTACAGTGGATTCTATATTCGTCCTTTTTGTTTTCAATCTTATAAAATATCCCTTTACTATTTCAGTTTGAACAGACGTTGCAAACAATTTAGTCCATGAATGAACTAAAATTGTGGAAAATGTCTGAGCTTTTTGCAAACTCTTTGACCAGTTAGATTAAAACAATAATTTAAACTGTAAAGCTGGATTAAAAAAGCCGATAACATAAGCAATCTCCATAAGTATTTACATGCATACTATATACTGAGTAAGAGTTGCCTCATCACTAAAGATGCATGACATAATACATGTAGTGTAATAGCGTTTACTGCTTTTACTATAGTACAACTATGGTCACAAGAACTGCAGAACTTTCACGCTGACTTCATTATTTCAGGCTAGACCAGTATAATTCATTTTTTTTGTCTAAATAATTTCTCAATTAACCTTTCCAAAAGCACCTCTGTCAAATGAAAATATGATAGAAAATATGATAGAAAGAGATTTCTTGCCACATTTACAGATATAATGGCACTGAAAGAAAAAACAGATTGCTTTTAATGCTTCTCATTGTTGCCAGTAACTGAACTGACCCCAGTAAATGCATTTCTAAACGGTGCGCTGGCTTACTGATTTGAAATTGATCAAAATAATGGGGCAAAACAAAGAAGGGCTTTTACGAGGCTTGATACTTCTGTCTGGATGGATAAAATATAAAGAAGTAATTACAAAGCTTTCTGATATAGACTACTGATATTCTCAAACTTGACAAAGACAGGTATGGTTTTGCAAACAGAATTCTTGAAATGTCAGGGGTTAAGGGCTTTGAGCCTTAAATCGAAACTGCATTTGCTGCTTGTGCAAACTGCAGCCATAGCTTACATTAATGCCTGACAATATGAAGGTTTGAGAAAGATGATTTCCCACAGGCTTTAAGTAAGCCTTGGGGTCAGATGAGCAGTGTAACATTTGGCCATTACATAGAACTGTGTGAACATTTCATGACTTGTAGAATTAGGGCATTTGTATGTATAAAGTGACCCTGAAAAATATGGACACTTGAACCAAATGTATAAATCCAAGTATGTGACAAAATGATGCCTCGACATTCAAGAAAATATTTTACGTCAAAAAGCTTTAGCTGACAAGACAATTGAGAATCCTTGTCTCAGTGCAATGCTATTCATGCATTGTAACTGTGTCTTATGTATAAATATTTCTGTGTCCTACAGTGTGTATGTGTATTCATGAGTGTGCCCACAAACATCTATGATTAAAGTCTCTTTGCTGCGAGATTTACAGAGCTCTGGGATATGCACCACATAGCTGAAAACATTTTTAAAGCTTGTTTACATATCAAGTGCAATGACCTCAACATGTATTAGCACACATTCTGGTCAGGCAACTGCGGGAAAGTAAGATCCTCGTGTTAATCATTTTAATAGTCAGAACATGAATGGGTTTATTCCTAATGAGCAGATTTAATCTGAATCTTAGATGAGCCTACAAGATAAGATGCATGTATGTGATGAGCTGCAATGACAAATGTGTTTTAATGTAATTCAGTGTCAACAATAAGGGGGCAAACTAAAATATTTTTGTCAATGAAAGACTGCCATGTAAAGATTTTTTATATTATAATAAACGATTCGTTCTCACAATTAATTAATTTATTTACCTAGCAGGATATTCAGACAAAATACAGCTTAGAAGCAGACTTTGAAAATGTGTTTGTAAAAAGGAAAGTAAAACATATTGCTGACAAGTACGTTATTAGAAAAGAAGCACTTATTCATAACCCTATTATGCTAACATAAACTTATTGACGCGAACGTCTATATCACATACCTTGGTGCACTTTTTAGTGAGACAAGAAATACGTACCGACGACTACATATTACTGTAGTTTCCAAAAGAAATGATCACTAAAGGCAGTGAAACTCTGACACATTTTATTCCTTTTCACACGAAAGAAAAATATCATGCTATGACTTCAAAACAATATTACTGGGATATTGTAAAACTGATGCTTATGAATGTTGGGATCACACATATCCAGCTTCATATGGGTGTTCATAGATGGTAGATTTGTTCGGTGACTCACAGAGTACAAAGATGCACTTGAAAGGTGAGGAGCTCAGAATCCTTTGTAACTACCGGATGACAAAACAACTCATATCTGTGAAAAAAATAAGTTAAAATGGCATGGTTGCAATCAACAAATGCATTTTTAGTAGAGTTAGTAGAGTATTAGTAGACTGGTAGGGTTAGGGTTAGAATAAGTTAACGTTCCAGAAAAGCTACCTATAGTCCGTATAATTTCTGTTGGTAGATTGGTACAATAAAGAGATAATCAGACAGTCTACTTATACTCTAATGAAACTTAGTTGACGTGTAGGTGCAAAGTTACTTATTGTCAAGAGAATGTTCATAAGCGGCCATCAAAATAAAGTGTTACCCATTTTTAATATTTTGCATTTGTTAAGACTACTAGGTGCTGTAAGTATAAAGCACACCATAATAAATATAATAAATAATCGTGCACACACATGCACTTTGATAATTCAGCAAGCTTTTTATGTGGAAACCGATTTCCTTGTATTTTCATACAAATTATTTATCATTAATTCAATATGTCACAGGATCAATATACTTGTTGATCCTGGAACAACATTCCAATCATAATATGAGATAACTTTTCAGGAAATATCTATTTTAGGCTTACAATTGGGGTTAGGTGCTTTCACACCCATGTTAATTTCACATTGATTTTAGGAATACGTCATGGGGAGGGTTAGATTTATTAAGTCTATATTTTTGGACAGTAATGTCGATCTAGGATCAACAAAAGATGTTGAACCAGGAACCTGTTTTACTTGGCAAAATCACAACGACCATAAGCTAATGTCTCTTTCTTTATTATTTATTCATGCTGCCATTGCTGTCTTCCACAATGCCTAGCTTTGTTAGTTTGCCATCCCTCAACATTTTTCTTTTATATATATAAATAATAAATACAGTTGCGCACACACACACACACACACTTGATAATTCAGTCAGCTTTTTAAGAGGAAACCGATTTCCATGTATTTTCATATGAACTATTTATAATTGGATTGTTATCAAGAGTTCATATGCTTTCTGGTTGCTCTGAAACGCACAGATGTCTCCTGGTTTTGTGTGTGAGCTAATGTCCCTCTCTTCATTATTTATTCAGGCTGTCATTGCTGACGAGTCCCCCACTATGCCTTGCTTTGTTAGCTTGCCACCCCCCAACATTTCTCTTTTTGTGTTCTCGGGAGATATTTCACATCTGTTCCACTCTGTCAGAGCAGCATATAATGACTGTTTGCCTTCAACCTTATTTTACCTGTGGCTTAGTAAAAAAAAACCAAAAAAACATCCTGTTGTTGATGTTCTTTTATTTAATCATCAGCTTCTCATTTGCATTCTAGCTCTGTTTCCTATGCTGTGAAGGCGTCAAAAATAGATAAACATTCCTCATATTGTGGATCGTTGTCATTCTTATTATCTCATAATGGCCTATTTATATTTTGCTTTACAGGGCCTTAGGGATAAACTAAGGATAAGAGACTTGTCGTGAATTTTATCTGGTTACAGTGGCGAACATTGACAGAACAACACACATCATTCACCGCAAAAGAACAAAACTTCATTGATTTTGCAAAGATAACGAGCACGTCAGCAAATGGGGAGTTGCTATGAACAAAGAAACTTCAACTACTCAATAAATTTGTTGCTTAAAGAAAAACTCACTTGTTCCCTTGATATGCATATGAAAGTGTGTTGTCTAAAAGAGTTTGGCTTTTTTTTATGACAGCTTGCTGCTGCAGAGGATTATTCTGCCATGGAAACAAAAGTAACAAAGTATTTCGAACTGGATACGGAATGATGTCTGGTTTGCTCAGTCATTGCATTTGGGACAAAAACAACACATACAATCGCTTACCTATAGTTCTGTCTGTTGGCTTAGCATCAGTGTTGGAGAAGCTACTTTGAACATGTAGCTTGCCAAGTCCACAAGTCGACTACAATCAACTTATTCTTTTGAAAAAGTAGCTTGCAGAGACACATAAAGGCAAATTGAGGAGCTCTCCTGACTTAAATTTGTGGCAGGATGCAGGTTTTTCCGTACTAATACTAATTTTATTCTCTGCATAAATTCATGAGAAGATAGGCTTTTAAAGGTAACAAAACAAAATGAATGACGCAAAAAAGACCTCCCTCACAGAACCAAGCTGAGTCACAGAGAGTATAAATTAGATGCACATTTTTAATTTGTAAAAGAAAATGGTCTAAAATATGAAAAGCCTGCTCATATATAGCAACAATTATTCAGAGTAGGCTGTATATGTGCTCATTTGGGTCCACCTAAATGTCTTTATTAAAGAAGTTCAGAGCAAAACACATACTCAACAATATTTCTTCCACTTCCAATGAACACTGTTGATTAGATCCTGAGACTCAGCAATGCGTTCTTGTGCGAGTGCTTTTTTATTTGTTAACTTTGAAACAAAAGTTTATGTTTAGGCATTCATTAATCAAATTCAGACAAGGTCTAAAGGACTATAGACTTACTGTGCTGGCACCTAATTAATATATCTCATGAAAATCATCTTTATCCTGTGCTGCGCTGTTGCCAAATCCCTGATCTGTTCAATACATAATAGGTATGGAAGACATTTAAATAAATAATGTGGGTGGGAATGTGCTGCGTGCTGTTTAAGGAAGTCTTCAAATCTAGAGATAATGCACTCAGCAATAGGCCAGGTATTCCTCATCCTCTGCCAGCACAGAACCCTATACAGAATAACAAGGAGAGAGATGGGTCTTGTGTGTCACCCACTGCATAATGCCTTTTAAAAAACCTAGTGAAGATCAATTTAATTTGGCTTGAGAATGAAAGAAGTTGCAAAGTCTGTTGAAAGGCCTTATTTTGCAGTCCATACAAAATTTGCAAAGACTTGCTTGATAGCTCACTCGCTCAGGATGATAGGACAAGGTTAAGGATGGATTGCAGTTATTCACAGTGATGCACAATAATTAGCGGAGTTCGCTAAGGCATTGTTGACATGAGCAAACGATTCCAGCTGAAGAGACGGGGATTCTGTATTTTGAGAAGGTGTTTAATGTATGGGCACATTAACCGTACATTATGGAATAGTAACAAACTGAATTTCATTATTTTAGTTTAATTTATGTCATAATTTAATATATTTTTCTCACACTTTAATTAGAAAGCCTAAAGTTGTAGACCTTGTAGATTGTGACACTAGGTGTATACGACTTTCTTCTTTCAGTCGAATTACTGTTATATTATTACGAATTGAATTATATTAAACATTTTCCTGGCACGTCTAAGCTCTGTCATTTTAGTGGGTGGGTGATTCTCTTTAACAATCCGAAACATGTTAAATAAAGCACATGCATCCAAATCTATTGAGAAATGCCATGTAGCTTTTCAGCTTTTTTTTTTTTATTGCTAAAATCATGGAGCAACTCTGACAAGTTGGTGTGTGTTTGGATGTTTCAGCCATTGTGCATTTGTGTATCTTTACTTTGTGTGTGTGTGTGCACTTGTATTAGAGAGAGCATGAGAAAGCAAAGCATGCTTTCCAATTCTAACAAAGCTCAATTTTCAAGTTCCTACCTTTTCATATACTAGCTTTGTTAGATTCTATGTTGATTGTGGTTCTTGTTGCATGATTTAAATAATTTAGCGAAGTGATATGCATATACAACGCAGTAAAACCAGCCTGGAACCAAAGTGTTTATGTTTCCCTGAAAGTAATTACACACCTTCAGATTCAAATATTCAACATCCCTATGCTATAAAATATAACACCAATACATGCATGTAATTAATATATTGACCATCATCAGTACACAGTTTCTGCAGCTAAATCCGTTATTTTGATAATATAACAGAGATTGCAATACATGGTGAAACGTGAAGCAACATTCTGCTGTTTTACTATGGGATAGAGTGACTTTGTGACATTTACTTTATCTCATATATTATTTACTTATTTATTTATTCATGCTGGCAATGTCACGTATTAAAATCACAGGTGCTGTTTACTATAGTCACGTTGACTATTATTCAGAAGGAGTACGATTTTCCATGTGAGCTTCTTAAGAGTTTTGCAGGATTATAATGCGTTTGATAAAACTAGAAGAGAGAGGGTTGTTATTATTTATGATGGAGCTATTCAAATTGCTTTCTGAAACGTGATGTCCTTTGACTTTGCCAGTGAGAGACCACTGAAAAAATCTCTTTCCACATTTTGTTGAAAAAATGTAAAAAAAGGAAAAAAAGTAGTTTGTTACCGTCTGATTGCAGGATGTTTTCGTGTGATTGGCACTGGAGTGCCGGTGTTGATATTGTACATCAGAACCGCTGGCCTTTTTCTTGTATCTCCAATACACTGTACTTATCTGGTCCTCTGAGATAATCAATCTCCACAGGCTCTCACACAAGACACACACTCACACTCAGCATGCTTCCAAGTGCAAAACTGATTAAAAGGCAAGAAGGCTTTTCCCAGCAACAGAGATCAAATCAACAAGCTTGGGTTTCTTTTGGGTTAGCCCAGCTTTCATAAGTTATGTAATACGGGCAACATTTAGTAACACCGGAGTGGTAATAATAATCACCTGTCTGTCTGTAAAATTAATCTACAATCAAAACTGTCTGGGTTATATTTCATACAGCAAATGTACATACTGTAATCAAACAGTAATATTGTGAAACATTATTACTATTTAAAAAGACTGACTTCTATTTTTTTACATTTAGTCGTTTAATTTATTCCTGGGATGACACGTCACATCCTTCAGAAAATCTGCTGCTTTGGTGCTTAAAAAAATCTTTCTCTTTGTTGTGTAGATTCAAACAGCATTTATTTGAAATAGAATAAATGATTTGAAGCAATATACAGTATACAGTCTTTACTGTCATTTTCATGCTCAGTTGAATTATTAGAAATAATTATTTTTTATAATATTCCTATTGTTTATTTTTATTTTATTTGTTCAAATACCGGTGTCACCTCCCAATTTATGAATCTTTTCAATCAAAGATGCAAAAATGTATTACAATAGTACAATATATAATATTTCTATTCTATTTAACAAATTTGATAAAATAAAATCAAATGAAAATAATAAAAGTCAAAGTTTTATGTAAAAAAAAATTAGGTTTTAATGAGACATAATGAAAATATTTCCATGAAATATTTTGAAAAGTAGTCAATGTAGTGCTTGAAATTTATGTACAATTACATATGTAATATGTTCCTGTTAATTATTTAAATGTCAGTGAAATATAATTTTTAATGCACAACTGTATTTACTTTAAAATTTAAATTCAAAAAGCTCTATTCACCTGCTCGACAACTAGAAATATTGTAAGTAGGCATTCTACTAAAATAATGTACAGGACAACAGAGAATGGAAGTTGGAACTTTTTGTCGAATTTGCCTTCAGAACTGATATGTCCAACAGCAGAAAGAAAAAAAAAAAAACTTTTGCTGAGAGGTAAAAATTCCTGCCAGGTCAGCAGTACACACATATATGAGAACTTTCTAAATCTACAAGCAAGGGAACAGCATAACCTCCGTAAAATAAGAACAAAGAACTGTAAGTCTGATCTCTCCCCTGAGCTCCTGCTGTTGACATCCTAACGAAAGCTCATTAGGACTCCTGTGATTCATGATCTTGTCCTGCTGTTTGCTGAACTTTGTGTTGTGAAATAGGTGTTTAAAATTGAGCTGACGTTGAGTATGAATGCGGGCATGCTTCATTTTCATGGAATCATAAACACAATTTGAAATTATGAATTGGTGGTTGAAAATCCCGTTTGGAGGGTTGTGTTTCTGTAATGTTGTGTTCACAGCTGATGTCAGTCTAGCAGGGAGAGCAATTTCCTGCCTTGTCAGTGATGCTTAATAAATCTGGCAAATGTTAAATGTTTCTCAAATGTAAACATTGTAGCCTGTAGGCATTAAAAACTGGTTTTGCTTCAGTATCAATTCGAGAACAGTCTATTAACAGTTATTATTTAGTTTTTTTGATACTTGAAGTAGCTTTTTGTGTTTATATTTTCGGTTTTAGAGAATTTTTAGTAACACTTTTAAGTTTTGTCATTTTATTCATTCATTCATGCATTTATTTGCTTGTATACTTTTCTATAAAAAGCAAAGCAAAGACATTTATAATGTTATTTTTTTTACTCTATTAATTCATCACACAAAACTCTAAAAGGGTTGGCATATTTAACCATCTTTATTTTCATTTGAGCTCACCACAAGGCATAGACGCATTCCGTCGGGTCGATTTTGGGGTCATGACCCATTGGTTGAGAATGACCACCTCAGAGTAACTTTACTGGCCTCAGTGTGAAATGAGTCATGTCATGTATGCAAAGAATTTTAACCATGACCAAAATCAATAAAATGATTGGATACAATCATGCATACTTCATTTGCTCGATCGAGTGTAGTGAATTAATTTCAGTCGGGAAAGCTGCTCGCACAGAGATTCCATTGCAAATAAGTTTGATACCGTGGCCGGGTATCGGATTCTTTATTGCGAACTTGGCTGTCTGTTGGCTAAGTACAAGATATTTTCATTAAGTGAAACATCTAGAATGTTTACCTTCAAAACCTTATGTTGAGCACACGCTGTTTCTTTTAAATATGAGTGTAGGCATTCATGGATCAGTCGATTCACAGACAGTTAATTATTGACGTGACCTTGGTGATGGATTCAGTCTTTTCATGGACTGAAGACACGAGCCGTTCAGAGACGCCGCATTGATGCGTGAAATGACAAGCTTTTGTTGCTGTACTGAGCGATTACTGTGCCAGATATTCAAACATTGGTTTTAATTCAAGCCAGAATAATCAGCAAGGTAATGTTGTGACCAGCAAATCCACTTCTCAGAGGACTGACAATTCACACAACAAAGACCTGCAATTTCATCCACAGCTAGGGCCAAAGCTCCTTTGATATGAAACAAATTACGTTTCAGACCATTTTAGTACACTGTTTATGAGCATGTTGACCGAGAGCGTACGTCTCCACTTTTAGTTGGTTTAACATAGTGTCTCAAATAATCTTCAAAATACAAGGAAATGTCAAGTCGCGCTTTACTAAGCTTAGCGTCTGAGTTTTAAAAGTAGAAACTACATGCGTAGTTAATATTTACATTTTTACATCTGCCAGATGCTTTTATCCGTAGCGATATGCATTGAAGGTATCATATTAACAGCGATATCATGAGTTTAAAACATCCTGTCGCCAATCATATTTATTTTTGCTTCTTTGTTTGTTTTGGCAGTGTCAGCAACGTCAGAAAGTTAATTTCCCAGTTTAGTTTTAAGAAACTTTAAGACAGCTAATCAGATACCTGCCAATTAGCAGCTCTGACTGGAAGACAGATGCCTAAAATAAGCTCACAGTCTTAATATATATCCAGTCAATAAAGTGGCTAGACATCCTTCTGCTTAGAAATAAATCACTTTTTTTTCTCTCCAAATGCACTGCAAGCAAAGGAACTGTCCAGAATCAAGGCTGGATTTATCACAATGAACCTGGTCTCAGAGTTGTCAGTCTGCGTCAAATTAAAATTATAAGATTGGTTTATGCGCTTTTGCTTTTAATGCTGCTTGGTGCTTTCGCTAATAACAGCTGTTAAAAGATATCGAAGTAATCGATAAAAATATAACATTTTTAATCCTGGAATTCCTGGTCAATATTGTGACATTTACGTGATAGATGGGATACATATTTTGAACTATTTGATATTTTTGACCTATTCTAATCAAGTGATAGATTAGACGTGCTCCTGCTTGCAGACTACAAAGGAGGTCTGTTTCTATGAATGGCGCAAAAAGAAACAAAATGCCATAGCATTTTGCTTTGCAGGTGTCTGATTGATAGAAAAAAAATTGGAAATTGTGGAGGATGGATGGTGCTATGCAATGTCAGCGTTTGTTCTGCAGGTGTATAGGTGTCAACATAGAGAATAATTATTGTGTTGAACACACCTGTCTCTGGAAATGTTTGCTAAACAGCATTCATTGTAATGCAATGTAAATGTAGAAACATTTTATTTTTACTTTCATTTATTTATTTCAAGTCAGTGGGAATCAAAACAGTTTGGTTATTAACATTTTATGTTAATAGCAAGTATAAAAGTATATTTTATGTTTCACAGAAAGTAATAAACGTTTGGTGATCGGTACTCTTTCATTTGCACACCTACAGTCTAGAGATTTCAAGCAATGTTTGTTACCACTTTAGTATAGGGACCAATTCTCACTATTAACTAGTTAATTATTAGCATGCACGTAGCCTGCATAAAAACTGTTATTAATATTTATTGTCAGTTATTAAAATTGTCTGTCATGCCTATTAATAACTTAACTAGTTGCTTATTAGCATGCATATTACTAATATATTAGCCATTTATTAGTAGGAATTAAACACATATTAATTCCTTATTCAACATGAGCTTATTCTACATCCCTAACCAATGCCTAAACTTTACAACTACCATACTAACTATAAATAGGCAGCAAATAAGGAATTTATTGAGGTCAAAACTATAGTTATTTGTGATAAATTAGTTGTTTATACATATAAAGCACATATTATGCATGATCACATTTTGTATTCCTAATTTAAACACTGCTTTACTAACTATCAGCAGCTATAAACAGCAACTATGCTATTATACTACTAACTACACTCTCAGAAATAAAGGTACAAAAGCTGTCGCTGATGCGGTACTTTTTGAAAAGGTATACTTTTGTGCCCATTAGATACAAATATGGACACTTGAAGCACTAATATGTACCTTTAACATACCAAAATGGACATGACAGCTAGGAAAACACTTTTTTTTACGGTTGAACCTATTAGTTGCTTATTAGCATGCATATTACTAGAATATTAGTCATTTATTATTGTTAATTAAGTGTATATTAATGCCTTATTCTACAACGTCAATCCTATCCAATAGCTAAACTTAACATCTACCTAAACTATTATCAAGCAAACAAATAAGAATTTGTTGAGGGAAAAATCTTTTGTACCTTTATTTCTGAGAGTGTATAAGCAGCACATTAATAGCTTTTTGAGATAATGGTTAGTAATGGTAATAGTGAGGATTAAATCTTAAAATAAAGTGTGACCAAAGTTTAAAAAAATTATTGATTTTTTATATGTAAATGTTTATGAAAACATCATAAAACAGAAATAAACCGCTTTTTTTCAGTGTTTGTAAATTCAAGCAGAGCTATGCGTTACTCAGTACAAGATTCATAGTATTCCCCAGCGGATTTTTTTTCTCTCTCTGATATTCCCACACATCTGTCATGCTTTCTGTAGCTTGCTCTTTCTTCTCCCTGTAAAATGAAACTTCACAAGACTTGTTTTCCAATAACCCCCACTAAACGTGACGAAAGCTTCCCTACCCATAGCACCCCAGCAGGGCTTCCTGGTCTTAGTTGCATAATGGCATCCTTACTAGTCTGTTGATACAGGAAAACACTGGGTTTTCCTTGTTTTCAGACACATTGCTGTTTGTTTTTTAAGAGGGAAGGCAATTGTGAAAGATGGATGGTGTTGTAAAGACTTGTATTGTGTAATTTATAACTTTCCAATAGCCTAAAGTTTAATTAAGTGTATGCTAAATTAAGTTAAACGACCTCTCCCAGTGCGCTAATATCAGGAGAGCCCTCAGAACAGAAACACTGACCGTGGTGGGTATCGCGAGGACAGTGCATTCCATAATCATCGCTGTTACCTGTTGTCACAATGACAGCACGGCCGGTATTCCCTTGCGGCCTTGGCTACCATGGCAGCACAGAGATTCAGGCTTTGTGTTGTCTGCCCACGCAGTCTTCCTGACAGCCTGTCAGCAGCAGGCCTCTCGAGAGACCCAGCTCAACAGCAAACATACAGTAGGGTTCATGGACACCAAGAGTTCCTCCACCCATTTTGGTTGAGGCAACCCCAAAAAGTTCAATGCGTATTCACTGAACAGGGAATAACATGGAAAATCACAAGCAAGAGATGCTGTCGCTAATCACAATATATATATGTACGTATCTCACAACAGGATACCCATAATGTAATAACAGAAACAGGATACGCATAATGTTATTACAGATACCATTATGCTTTACACAGGCTGCATGCTGTGCATGCATGTTCAATGCATTGCTATTTTAACTCTAATTGTTATTTTGTCTCTAAGATGCTTTTTTTCATAAAAAAATAAATAAATAAACAAAACATGTATATATGTATGTATGTATGTATACAGTAGTCAACATTTGCAGTGGATCAAAAAAGTGAATCAAAGTTGTCCTAAGACAAAAAAAGTATTGTTTTGGTTTTTGGACTACTGTATACATACATATATACATGTTTTTTTTTTTTTTTATTACAAAAAGCATCTTAGACATACTAAAATAGCAATGCACTGAACATGCATGCACAGCATGCAGCCCGTGTAAAGCATAATGGTATCTGTAATAACATTATGCGTATCCTGTTGAGAGATATAAATAATTCATTAATTTCTCTTCATATTTAATATTTTACATTCACACAATATCCAAGTTGCAGCTGTTAATTTGTATTATACAACACTGACAAATTACAGCCGTCTAATAGCAAACTCCGTTTGAATATGCTGTCTGTTTTAAGACCGCAGCAGTCTGTTTCTCCATAGCAACAAAGAGAAGAATAACATTAGAGAAACTAAAATTGCGTGAGGAAGACATTTTGAGGTGCTGGGGAATTCGAAGAACGTTGGAGACAGGCTGCAGAGAACATGGCAGCCAATGACGGCTTGTCAAGGTTGTACTCACTGTACAACAACACAGGCAGTAAAACCTAGAAAATAAAGAGAAAGGGAAGGAGAGGCAGATTGTGGGGGCCGACGAGTGGGAGAGCGCTCACTGTGTCCTCCAGCTGAAGCGGTGGGCGGCCCACTTGAGCTCTGAAGTGACGTGGTACATGGTCTTGATTGTTAGAGTTATTGAATGTGTACTATACTCTGTGCGTCATTTGATGCAGGAAGGTACCAAAGACTACAAAAGGCTATTTTCACCACTCCTGTAAGGTTACCCTGGCTATGAACAAAGACATTTTTCTTGCGTATGTTATGAATGCAAAGCACAGAATGAAAAAAAGAAGGATGAATAGCTTCCCTAATTTAATTGAGACACTTTATTTCTTAGTATTGACCCTCCTGCAGCACAAACCGTGACAAGAACACGTAAGCTAAAAATGCTGTGTGAAAAGTACCACAAGAAACGACCTGTATTAAATAATGAAAAAAATGCAAATAATATTGAACAGGACTCGGTTTTATAGGTCTGGATTTGAGTGGACAGCCTTTATTTGCAGCCTTGGTGACATTAAAAGAAAAACATTAAAAGTGACATTAAGGAAAACTTATTTCAGAGGTTGAAATTTACATTTTGATGAAAGAAAAAAACCCTACACAAATGTATATATAGTGATGAACTGAATTAATAAGGCCAAAGATATTTATTAGGAAATAATTTAAAGGGATAGTTCACCCGAAAAATATAAATGCTATAGATCCTCATGTTGTTCCAGACCTGTAAGACCATATTTTTATGAAAGCTGATTTTTTTTTTTGAAAGTTCATTCCACAAAACATTCAAGCTTCATAGACACATTAAAATGAATTCATATGAATTTTACAGTGTAATCAAAATTTTCTGAATAGAAGCAATCCCTTTAAATGATGAATGCATTGCAATAGGCTTTTATTTTTACTGTAAATAAACATTGATCAAGGCTCACACGTAGATCAAATAAAATTTTACACATGGAAGCACAAGCATATTTGTTTTATACATGAAAACAAACCTCAGCGGGTTTTGCATGCATGTTTGGGATTCAATTTATTATTATTATTTATAATATATATATATATATATATATATATATATATATATATATATATATATATATATATATATATATATATATATATAAGCATGTAGATGACTTCAAAGCTAAACTACAGTTAAATTAAAAGACATACAACTCGAGTCCTAATTAAGTCCCAGTCTAGCTGTAAAGCTAATTTTAGTACCGATAAACTACCTAAATTGGATTAGTTACTACAGCTATGAGACATATATTCATTAATGACATAATGCAGATAAAACACACACACACACATAATATAATAAGAAATATATATATAACGCAGTGGCGGATACAATTATCCCAATGTTCAGCCAAAATGGATTTAACGCATTGGAATGTAGATAAAACATTGATTTTTTTTCCTCCCCCATTTTCATTTTCTTTTTCTTTCGAGTGTGTGCACTTTCTCTTCTTCGTGCGTTCGCTGCAGCAGCTAATCAACAAGGATTCTATGAGCGGCTCGTGATATCTGCTTTTCTCTCCTTACAGCTGGGCCTTGAACACAGCACAGACAAGCAGATAAAAGCCTTGCTGAGCTCTCTCTCTCTCTCTCTCTCTCTCCCTGGCTCTCCCTCCTTCAGATTCTTCTCCTAGTCAATGCCATGCAACATATTCAGTCTTACCGAGTCTCTCTGTTCTTCAGCCAAAGCAGGCTGGGTTCTTAACTCACCCCATCTGGAGCTGTGACGCTGCGACAGGCGGAGAAGCACAGGTTCTAGTGTTAATGCCGAGGACTGCAGCGACTGCATTACAACTGCTTTCATGCATTGAAGAAAGCCTCAAATTTTCACTCTTTACTAAATTGTCATGTTCATGTCAGTGTTTCATTGTGCAGCAGCTATTTGGATGTGCATCCAAGCTAAATAATGCCAATTCTAAATGATTCCCAGGCATAGTAGTGTAGTGAGTAGTGTTTGCTCCACAAGTACCTTTCTTCACAGTACAATGAAAACTGTTTGCACTAACAATTGTAAATAAACTATAACACTTTGAAGTTTAGATTATCAGAATGAAGTTTAACCAAACAGCACTTTCTGTCTGTGTGTAAATATAAGTATATATATATATATATATATATATATATATATATATATATATATATATATATATATATATATATATATATATATATATATACAATAAATAAATACATAAAGAAAAGTTGTAGCTGAACATTCTGTGTCATTATCTGCTTTCCCTCTAAATGTGGATTGAGAAATTCAGGATATTGAATTACAATTAGACATTGTGTGACATTGGTGTTTAAATCATTAAATACTAATATGAGGTGAAGGTGATGAAAAACAGTAGCTTTGACCCTGGAGTGTGCTCGTGGTATATGATGGGTCTGTATTTAACAGTGCTGATACAGCCTTTTTGTGACAGTGGAAACATAGCAGTTTTATAGAACCTCTTAGTATCATAATTTCAGTGTGGATTGTTGGTGGATCTGAACCTGGAAGTTTTATTAGTGATTTTGGGGGTCTACTGTTTTTCTACTGAAAAAAGAAAGCTCTGCTTGTTTCCAAATGAAAAATAAATAGATGAATAAAACATGTTAAGCATGTTGTTTTTGAATCCAAAATGTAAAAAAGGGCAAACTCAGTACTTTTTAAGTCAGATCCAAACTCTGTCGTGCACTGCAATCCAGTGCTGTGTAACATTTGAATTTGCATGCCGACTTATAGCACTGGTTTAAGCCTTTGGTCTTTGCTACTGAAATCTGTGTTATTATGCATGCATGGAGTCATCTGCTTGAAAACGCTGAGAGAATAGAAACTAAGCATACCATAGTCCATTAGGAAACACCTGGAGAATTTACAAAAACGCGCTGTTGCTTTAATTATAAATATGTTATTTCAGTTTTATTTAACATTATTTAAAGAAGAGATTTAGGTTATTTTAACATATTTTACAGTGCTTTTAAAGCTACAGTGCTCCTTGTGTCAATGTTACAAACATGCTTTTTGACACAGTTCAGAACTCCACGCATTGCATTCTTCTTTACCTGTGCAGAGTAAGTTGTCATGTTTTCGCTTTCTGAAGTGTGGGAGGGCTAGAAGTGCAAAATTAATAGTTTGCCTACTAATTACTGTGATTTGCATTGAGTGCGTTCATATACCACTTAGGTCAAATGACATTATGAATCATATAATCACAAATTATTCTCAGGCTTTCTGTTCCCTGTGACTGCAGTTATGAAGGTATAATACGCTCATGAGGAAGAAAGAAATGGGAAACACTGGTTTAAAGACCTTTACATCTTTGCAAAGATTATTTTTTCCATGGCTCACATGACATGCTAGTAGATAATAAAAGATTCATTCAGCTTCTATAAGGATGGAAGTAAAATGCCTTCACTTGCTTAAGCCTACCCGACTGTAAATGCATTACTGTATTTAGAATACATAATGCAGCAGGGAGACACAGAAGATGGATTTTCATATGGAAGAAGTGGTGAGGTGTTTGAAACAAAGATGTCATCCTATTATAAATCTTTAAGCATTTTTAGAATCCACTTCATGCATTTGTTGATCTTCTTAATGCCTTACTTCAGAGGCTTTCCTTTGTTTGTCTTAATTTTCAAAAGAATATTTCAGCTGATTGTAGATGCTGACAGCAGTCTTTAGTTTTATGCGTTGTGAGCTCAAATGGATTTCACACACTTCATTCACATGAATCTTTGATGAGCATTGCAAACAAAACTGGCAAGCAACAAATGGAAATCTCCAGTCAGATTTCCCCGCACCACCTCATTGTGATGCACAGGTGTGCAGGGAAATAAAATTGCCTTTGAAAGGTACTATGGTGATGTTTTTACTGATTATGAGAAAGAACTCAATAAATCAATAAAGCTCCGAGAGCTATTTAGGTCAGAATTCACAAATTAATTGCACCTAGTGGTGTTTATTTTCACATGGTGCTTGCATTGTTTAGCACCAAATTCACTCATGGGGCATAAATCTGCCCACAAAGTTTGTGTCATTGTGGTGGGTTAGTTAATAAAATTGCAGAATTCTGTGCTGAAACACCATGTGAAAGAGTATCGCAACATTTTTATTAATTCAGTTATTTATTAGTATGGCTGGGGAAGTGCTTGAAGCCAAATATCTTATTCATGAAAGGCACAAATAATGACTTTGAAATGTCTGTGTTACTTTTTTAAAGCTTCCAAGCGAGCTTGAAATACAATAACATGTTTCTGTGTCTCAATCGCTCCTAGGCTTCATGCAGCATGTAGTGTATGAGGTGACGAAAAGGTGAAAATATAAAAGTTTTATTTTTTTCCTAAAACCTAAAAAAAAAAAAAAACAAACAAACAAAAAAACATGACCTGTTGTGACGTTAAGTTGTATATATTATTCGAACACAACTTTTTACTTCCCTTTTTAGCTTTATTTTACTATTTGTTTTAATAAAAATTAATGAATGTAGAGGTTTACACATTATGGAAGTTCAGTATGGAGGTTTATTCATTAATTTTTTTCATTCCACTCTACAGCTTATTTGAATGTGTCTGGCTGTGGAGTTTGTCTCAGCTAGCGCTTCACAGATTACAACTTGAAGTCACAGCAAAACAAATAAATAAATAAACAAAAAATATATAAATATACAGTCACGGCCAAAAATATCGGCACCCTTGCTATTCTGTCAGAAAATGCAACACTTCTTTTAGAAAATTGTTCCAGTTGCAAATGTTTTGGTATGTTTTGCTTATAGTTTTCAGTTTGCCCTGCAACAACAAACAGACAAACAAGCAAAAAAAAACAAGAAAAATCTTGCTAAAATTTTCACACAGAACTGGACATAATTATTGGCGTCTTGTCAAAATTAAATAAATAATTGCTTTTCTATTTAGACTCAACTGTGGGAAGTAACAGGTGTGGGCAATATAGTAATCATAAAAAATATAGCAGATTTCTATATTTAAAAAAAAAATGTTTGTGTTCTGTGTCACACTAAGCATGGAGAAAAGAAAGAAGTGTAAAGACTTGTCTGTGGATTTGAGAGAAAAAAACTAAACAAAAAAACACTGACAACATGGAAAAACATGGAGAATCTCAAGGCTTCAAGTAGCTAACCTCCTTGGACAAGGACAGAAGAGCAAAAATTATGAAAAATTACAACAAAAGATTTTTTAGAACGGTGGATAAAGAATTTCGATTAACATTCCATTCGTCTAATTCAAGCTGATCTGCAGATACAGGGTACAACAGTGTCAGCTCACGCTATCCGTCACCATCTGAATGAAAAGTGACACTATGGTAGGAGACCCTGGAGGACACCACTGCTGACACAAAGGCACTAAAAAGCAAGATTGGAGTTTGACAAAACTTATGTGACAAAACCACAATCCTTCTGGGAGAACATGCTGCGGACAGATGAGACCAAAGTAGAACATTTTGGTAAAGGGCATCGTGGCACTGTTTACAGAAAAAGAAATGAGGCCTTTAAAGAAAAGAACACAATCCCTACAGTCAAACATGGTGGAGGTTCAAAGATATTTGTGGTTGCTTTGCTTCTTGCCTGGACTTTGTGAACAGTGTCATGAAGTCTGATGATACCAAAAAATTTTGGTGCACACCATAGTGGTCAGTGTCACAGAGGGCAGGAAGCTGTGTCTTCACCAGAGGTCATGCAGAACAATGACCCGAAACAAGCTTCAAAAAGCGCTCAGAAATGGTTACAAACAAAGCACTGGAGAGTTCTGTAATAACCAGCAATGAGTGCAGATCTGGACCTGTGGAGAGGTCTCGAAGAGGCAGTTGGGAGAAGGCATCCTTCATCTGAATGACCTGGAGCAGTTTGCAAACGAAGAGTTTCCAGCAGAGAGGTTAGAAACTCATTCGTTTCAATTTTGTTTAGTTTTTTTCCAAAGGGGGTTTATTTTTTTACACACACACACACACACATATACTGTATATGTTTATATATATATATATATATATATATATATATATATATATATATATATATATGGTGTTTTTGTAATTGAAAAAAAAATGTAAAAAGCAAATGCAATGCAAATGTGTAGAAAGGAAACACAACATGTTCTGTAACGAAATAAGTTTTTAATAAAAAAACAACCAGGTCCATGTATTTATCATCGATAAATCCAACATTGTGCTTTTATCATATGCTATAAACCAAATATTGCTTATTTCAAAGTTACAGTACCTATAACTGAATAAATTGAATTACTTTATTAGCTTATAGATTGTTTCACTGGGCGCACATGCCTGGCCCTAGGTTAACTTTTAGAAAATGTAATTTTAATTTTATTGTGCATGTTTGTAAGCTCAGCTTTTGTAAACTGCTTTGTGTTCAGCCGTTACAAGGGAAACCTTATTTTTTCGTGCTTAAAGCTCCTCATGCTGGCAGAGAATGAATTTGCATTTTTTTAATAAATCCGTTTGATAGATGCTTGCTATCAAAAAATAATGCACTCTAGAAGGACTTAGCTATTGTTATTGATTCTATTGCGATGTCCATCGAAGTTAAGTTAGGGCTACAAAAGCACGCATGCGCAGTAACGTTTGTTAAAGTTGCTGTCATTGAAACCGTCTATATTACTATATAAAACAAACAGATACAAATGTTATATGCAATTTAAACAATTCAAATATATATTGACTGTGTCTTCTCTGCAATTGTGGTGTTGTGTGGTGTATTTTAGTGTACTGCCATTTATTTCATACAAATCTGCCCTTAAATGACACATAAAATTATGGTAACTGATTTGTGTGTCAATTCTAGGCTGCAATAGACCTTATGATGTTAGTTACAATGTTACACGAGGCTAAACACAAACTAAAGCAGAGAAATTCATGCTTGTAGCTAGACAGATGAGTTTTGGTTATTCGTGCACTTGTCTTATGAAAACAGGCTTCGTCCACTGTAGCTAGAAACACTACTGTATTGAGCTCCATTGGGAAGTGTACTTTTGGACTAAGTAAATGTTTGCTGTTAGCTTTTTCTCTCGAGTCCCTGCAGAGAAAGCCAGCAACTTACCTCATGTTGAATGTGTTTTTGTTTCAGTTACACTGCACTGCACCTTGCAACAGCATGTTTGCAACTCCCATTTGGCAGGTGTGATTAGTTACTTGTAAAGTGGTGTAATTGAAACAGTGTTAAACAGTGATAAGACCGTCTTTTGAGAAGGTAAGGCATGTGTTTAAAGGACATAATACATCATTACTATAAAAGGAAAGTGTATAGAGGTCATATCATGAGAAATTGGATTTTCCTTGATCTCAAATACATTAGCACATGATAGCACGTATTTGCATATCAATGACGCCTGCTGGTGTTTAGCAGATTGGCCCACCCAGTCATGCTGAGGCAATAAGGAGGAAATAGGGTAGACAGTCCAGCCTTAAGAGTTTGTGTGTCATATTTCAGCATGGGTTGTTTTGTGAACCTGTCACTGTGTAATGTAGGCTTTGAAAAGAAGCTGTTACTGAGGGATGGGCAGCGCAAAATATAATAGACCTGACAGCAGACCAGCAGCTTGTGAGTAATGCTGCATTTCATTCAAAGTCCGATGTTGGATACTCCTACTTGATATCTTTGGCTTCCATAAAGGCGTTCCATTTCCTGACACTCGGAAGATGATTTATACGCAGTAATGTGATAACTAACTAGTCATTCAGCTGTCAACTAAAATTTTGCGCAAATTACGATAACGGTGCAGATTATTGGTTAATTAAGATTCACATTTCCTTGCAATATACTATTTTTTTTTTACTTTTGCATCATGCAATCAGGGCCACATACAGTATATAGCTTTTCCAATGTATTAAACTTTCTCAGTAGCCTAACTGAAACAGCACTGTGTTTGTGATGCGAAGCAATCGAGTCCTGTAAAACACAAGCTGGAAATTTTGTAGATGCTTTTAAGAATAAAGATTGTGTCAAAGCATTTAAATATGGGTTTTTATCTTAGTTTTTTCTTTTGTTAACACTGTCCGTTGACATGTATGGTTTATCTTGAAGAAAAAAAAAGTTATTAGTGCCACTCACTGGACATTCAATTTAGAAAGTGTAAAATTTTGCAAATTGTCTCCACAGTCACATTTTTCCAATAATCCTAATTTATCCTAAACCAGTCAATAATTTGACATGCAAGATGACAATATGACTCATTTAGACTGTTCTCATATTTATTAGTAGAGCTGAAAAGGAAAAACAAATAGTATGCATACAAAATATTTGTACTAAATGGTTTATACGTGTGTAATGTGGGATGAGGGCACTGGTCAGCAAAAATGGCTGACTAGACCAGCTCTGCAGAGGTGAACAATCTGATAAGTAATAGAATATTGTAGAAGGCTGAGCCATTGGCAGTATTTGTCTTGAATTTAATTCCAGCCAGTATTGGATGGCAAGCAGACCTGAGCAATGTAATGCGAATTTGAGGAGGTTAAAAACCAGTTGAGCTGTCGCATTTTGGACACGCTCAAGGGGATTTATGGAACTTGCTGGAAGGCTGGCCAGGGTGTTACAGAGAAGCTGTAATGACCACGTTCGCTGGTCTTATGGCAGATGAAAGAGTGGATTTATATCATAAAAGAAAATAAAACAAAAGATTAAATGAAATAATATGATATTTCTTGCTTTGCTTACAGAAAATTATGTTTTGCCAGACACGTATTTTGTCCTTTTGTAAATATTAGCAATTTTCTGTAAAGTGCTGCTTTTGTGTAGTGTGTTAAAGTGTTTTTAAAGTGTGACTTTTTGAAGGGTGATTTATTTTACCGGCCTGCCATCAGTCAAGTAGAGTTTGCACCAGGGGAAACTCTTAAATGCTTTGTTAAGTTTGCCATCAATCAAAGTTGTGAGGCGTGTGGTAAGTAGAGGACAGATTTCTTCATCAGGACCTCACCGGCCCATCTGTATCCATCTGTGTGAGGCAGTGACTTAAACTGACCAGATTGGATTTTAAGAAGGAAAATTGGCCTTGCCACCTGAAAATCAGTGATAGGAGTGCTGTAGACAGGATAGGACTATTTCTCAGAACTCCAAAAGACTCATTAGGACTGCTAGTGTGAATCCCGTTCCAAGTTCATGCCTCGTGTGATGTTGGAGATGAGGATCTAAACGTAAAAGAAAAATGTAATTATATATATTGCTACTGTATATAGGTTTTGTATGCTAAAATCACTGTGGCTTTGTGTAGCTTTTTCTTGAATTAAAATCCAGAAAATTATAGGTAACATTTTTTATGTCATGTTTTGACAACTATTGTTATTATTAAATCATATACCTCTAATACATTAAGATACAAATGTGTAATTTTTTATTTTTTAATTTTTTTATAACAGACATGCCAAAACAATTGTAAATAACAATGTTGTCTCAGCCAAAAAAATAAATAAAAAATTCTAACTAAAACTAAACAGGAAAAAGGAAACAATATCTGACAAGCAGGCTTTGCCTTTGACTGACATAATGAAGTCAAACATTTCAAACTCGTGTCAGATTAAAATAATTATGTGGTTATTGTTATGGAGTCCCAAACTCTCTTGGCTTGTTTTAGACTCAGTTTTCATGCTACAAAAACAACCACGGTGTGCACGACGAGTAAAAAACTAAAGTGTAAAGATCATAATAAAAATCACTATCATAGACATTGTGTTCTTTTGAAATTATTTCGGATGCACTTTGAATAGGACACAGATTAGGAGAAGTGTTCCTTTCACATTTTAGAAAGGATTGATTACTTTTATCAAGTGGCTTTAGTTCCACATTTTATAATGCTGTAATGTCTAATGTTGTGCGTTTTATTTCATCAATTAAACACAACAGCATATATGCATTTTGCCTAATAATGGTTGGGTCTTTATTCACAGTACAGCATTATATCAAGTGTCTTATTGCTGTTACATAATAATAATAATAATAATAATAATAAAAGTAATAATAAATGAATACATTTTCATTACAATTTTATTACATTAAGTTCTTCTTTATTAGGATATTCAGATATGAAGATATTCAGGCTAATTTTCGTTAGTTAATGACCAGCTATGTTGTACATAGGAAATGTAACAGTATTTGATTTATTTCCTTTGTTGAACTATAAGACTTCATTTCTCTCTGTCGTTATCTAGTTTTTCTTCCAGGAAATGTTTAATTCTGAAGTAGATGATACCATCCAATTTTACAAAGATCTAGAATGGCATGTAATTCTTTTTATTAGCAAAATGACTACATAATGTTTGAGTGAATGCGGTGAATCATCCATTGTGATTATTCCCGTGTTATAATACCTGATATGTGACCCTTAGTCATGCTGAGCTATTTGCAAAATAATTTGACATTATGAGACAAGGTGACCACATTATATAAATTCAAGTATGTGCCGCAGAATTTACACATGGTAGTAAATGTCACTCATTCGTTCACCATGGAGAAGAATATTTATTTAAAATATCACTGACGGAAAAGGTTATATCTTTTTTTAGTGCAGCATGGGGTTCAGGTGACAGCTACCTGAAAAATGAGGTTATACATTAGCAGAGAGCATTTCTGAGAGCCGAAATGTTATACATGATTCAACTAGAACAGGGTTTCTATATTTCATTGTGCAGCATGTTTCATTCTGCTGTCGTCTTCACCTCTGAGTGCCACACAGTTTGATACATTAATGAACATCTGGTTGTATGGTCCAACTCTGTCTGCTATAGTTAGAGATGCTCTTCAATAGCCTTAAATCTGTGGGGATTGAAAGAATCTATCTATCTATCTGTCTATCTGTCTATCTATCTATCTATCTATCTATCTATCTATCTATCTATCTATCTATCTATCTATCTATCATCTTACAATTAAAAACTATTGCACATATTCTAAATACTTAATAACGTTTTAGGGTTTTACAACCTTGCCTTAGAAAAGGTTGATTAAAATGTCATATTTTAGAGTACCTGGTATTCATCATGAAGTATCCATCTTTTTTTTTTTTTTTTTGGTCCTAGCCTTCAAATGCACACTATGTGCAACGTGATCTCATAATTTTTATTAAATGCTGTTCCATAAAACTTACAATTACTTACGTTTTTACAGCCACCAAAGCGCACAAAACTGCTGCCAGCTCGTTTCCACAATTAGGCCTTTGTAATGTTAAACCAGACTTTATTTTAAACCATTTTTGCAATAGTTTAATCTTTCCTTGTCATCTAATGTCTAACTTATGAGCCATGGGCCACAAACGGTGTTTTCTCTGACATGCTGTGACTGACCAATAAAATACACCAAAAATGCAAGATAATTACAAAAAGAAGCAATTTTATTTGTGTGCTGTAATTAAAATCTTCCAGATCTATAAGACTGAGATTTGTGCGTTTTACACAATGCTTGTTAATGTTACGTATTCATACCTACGTATAAACATGAGATCAGGCTGCTATGTGCTGTAAAATGGTCCACACAGGCAAGTTGTTTCATTTTAAAAGAATAATCCTCCCAATATTTTCCTTGTTCTGTATGGGTTGACTGGTACTATCTAAAAGGAATTATTGTAATCAAAAACATTCCAAAGTAAGACCTACCTGATACAAAAAAGCCCCAAAATTACTCAGCAGAGACATCTATTTAAGCTCTGGCACCTCAGTGTTTTGTGTTAGGCCAAACATTGTAAATATGTTTGCAGGTAACTGCATACCTATTATCCAATATGCAAAACATGGGATAAAATTAATCCCTGTTTTGAACAGCTTGATGACTCCTTTTATACCACTTGTGCTTTGATGGAATTTCTGTGCTGTCGGTTCATGGTTATCTATCAGAGCTGTATAAATTTGCAATTGAATTAGCCAGCCAGGACACAGTTACACTGGGAAGTTATTCTATCAGCTGTACCTGATGCAATGAATAACATGAATAAAGCCAAACACAAGTCTTGAATAAGTCAATCCTTTGTTACAGCAAAGGAAAACACATTTTTCTGTTATTTTGCAGGCAGCACATCTGTCAGATAACATGTTGAGGTGAAGATTTTGTTCTTTGAATCACATGTTTTGCACCGAGAGACTTAAAAGCTAGAGTTCCTCAGATGGGTTAAAAGAACTTCAATACAAAATCTTCAACTCATACGGTGGATCGTGTTTGATATGAAAGACTGCAGAATCTGTTCACAGTTGGAATTGGCAAGACTTTTCAAGGGAAAACACAGGTGAGACCATGTTTAATATTGGCAGATGCCAGCATAGGGAACTCCACACGCATAATCGGATTTTATTTGAGGAGGGAAAAAAGAAGGAATGCATAATTAGGGTCAAACACCACACACAACATACGTCTGCGTTTCAAATGAAAGATGCCAGTATTTGTCCCACAACTGCACCAGTTACACCAAACTCCATCTGTCGAACCTGTTCATTGTAAAGTCCAACACAATAGGTTTTCATGTCCAGCTAAATCAAACACATTTTCTCACAGGGGACCAGATTACCACGAATGGTATAGCGCTTGGCGTAAAAAGTGTCCCATTGTGAAGATGCTCATTTGGGGAAGGTAACTGCTTGGAATTAAAATGAAGGGCAGGATGCATCTTACTATCCCTAAGAAGATAGCCAAATATCTTTGTGGGTAATGTAAACTGCACACCAAACTTTTGAACTGAAAACCTTTTTTTGTATCGTTATTTATTAAAGCAAACAGCTTATTCACCCCAAAATTTTAATTCTGTCATCATTTACTCTCTAATAGTTCCAAATGAATTTATGAATTTTTGTTCTGCCGGACACAAAGGAAGATATTTTAAAGAATGTTTGTAACCAAAAACCAATTAATTCATAGAGATTTGGAACTACTTAAAGGCAAGTAAAGGATGAGAGAATTTTCATTTTTGGGTGAACTTTTCCTTTAATAATAATAATAATAATAAAAAGAGCTTTTTGCCAAAAAAAGCAATGTGGTGTAACCAATATTAAAAATAATTAAAACTAAATATTGTAACATCACAAAATCACTTATTTAAATAATTGGCACCCATGAAATACACACGCTCAAAAAAGAGAAGGAGGGCCGTGCTAGACAAGTCAAAGCAGAAAAGATGCTTTAGCAGTGTGTTTTGACGTGTCATGGTTAGGGTAAGGGACATGACATTTCCAAGACTGCGTTTCCCAAAAGCATCATAAAAAAGAAGTTCGTAAAAACGATCATACTACTGATATA
This sequence comes from Puntigrus tetrazona, assembly GCF_018831695.1. NCBI lineage: Eukaryota > Metazoa > Chordata > Actinopteri > Cypriniformes > Cyprinidae > Puntigrus > Puntigrus tetrazona. Next base: position 2,434,765 of record NC_056712.1, on the reverse strand, counting down.
AATATTATAGTCTGTTTCCCAAAAGCATTGTAACTTAAGTAGCTCTTGGAAACCATCAAAGATGTATGAGTGCTCTGGAGTAATCGTAAAGCCCTACATGCATGATAAGAAGAAAGAATTATGAGGTCACCTGCAGGAGAATCTACAGGCTTGTGGGCTTACACTTTATTACTTTTTTTATTAAAAAAAAAAAGGCACAAAGATTATATTAAATAAATAAAAAAATAATACACATCTAAATGAAATGACTGAACAAAAATATAATAAGTAATGCAGGAAATATGCTTTAAACAGGTATATAAACACATATATAAAAATGTATGTGGCTTGAGTTTACAAAATCCAGCCCGGAAATAACGTCTTTACAAATATATGATAATATCTGAATTCATCTTTCTTCAAGAATCGGCTAAAACACATCTCCTCCATCCTTTATTTTTTAAAGAAACTAAGAATGCTATTATTTTTCTATTCTGTCTATTAATTTTCTTTTTATTTATACAATTAACAACACAAGAGTCTAACACTAGCTTCTTTTGTTATTTTTCTATTCTATCTGTTTTCTTTTTAATTACTACATCATTTAAAAAAAAAAATTTCATTAAATAAAACCTTGCTACATGTACTACATTAAGTTACCTGAGACTTGCATATTAAAGACCTGAGACTTGCATATCATTGCTCTTTTTTGATTTTGATTGCTCCCATTGTCCTCATTTGGATAAAATGATCTAAATGTAAATAATTGCCTAAGATCAATTATTACTGGGAAACCCAGCCCAGAGCAGTTCAAGCCAATTATGACACACCGGGCCAGCCAACCAATCAGAGCACATTTCGTATTTTTATTATTATTTTTGTTATTATTATTATTATTATGCAATTGACTATCTATATACATTCTCTATATGCATTACCATCTATATCTTCCATTCTATCTAAATATAAAATGCATTTGAATTGTGTATTTTTGCACACTTTTCAAAAACGCACATGTGGATAAATTGGAACCTAAGAGGGAGCCCGCAATGAATTAAAGATTAAAAATAAAGCATAATGACAGTGACCAAAAATAGTAAATTAGTCAAAAGCTTACATGTTCAATACAGCAGCATCTTAGAGATTTTTAATCAGTTATTCTTCTACCACGTGCGTGCGATGTCATTAACAATGGCCCTACGTTGGTGATATAATGTGGTTCAATACGGCAATGTATGCGTGTTCGGGAAACAGTCGGGTCTAGCTAGTTCGTTTCCAAAATAATGCATCATACTACAGTGGTTAATTGGCAAAAAATTAACCTTTAATGTTTATTTTATCATTTAATTATATAAAACAACTGTTTTATTACATTTCAGATGGACATAAATTGTGATTATGAAGCGTAAACACAGCTTCTTCAGTGTTTTCTGTATAGCCGTTTGCCAGATGACACTTCTGCGCAATTAATTATTTCCCGGCCAATTCATTATTGAGGTGTCAAGGATTTTATATTCACCTCACTCTAAATAGCAAGTAAGATCAAAATAAACTGTGACTGGTGGCTCAACATGTTGACCAGATGGCCTATTCCTGTCCAAGTGAGCAGATATTGGCCAGAAAAAAATAAGTCTGGCTTTGCTAGGCTAGGACTTATGCATGCAAATTACATATTGTGATTATGCTGGAGCCTTATAGTTGCCATTAGGAGAGAAACCTCATTTTTTCACACAGGGATGTGTAACAATCAGTGTAAATGGTAGTTTGTGTTCACCATACGGTGAAATGTAGTATTGATTAAGTGGCAGCAAATAAATACCCCTGCTTTTACACTAATATTTTAGTTGTATTGTTTAATTGAGGAAACAGATGTTTGCCATTTTAACCGAATGAGCAATTGTTTCTGGATCAAGCCAGAGGTCATATGACATGAAACTTTTTCGATATACACGAAATGATTTTTTTCCTTCACACACTGCACAGATTGCTTGCAGATATCTGAGTGGATACTGTGTGTATCTTCTGCGTGTAGACTGGAAATTGTGCTGTTTATTGGCTTCCAATGATTTTTTTTATACAGCCACCGTGGCCTCTTTGCCCTTGGTTTGACCAGTGATGGAAGACTTGTGAGGCAAATGTAGTCATCGACGCATGTTGAACTTCATCCTGTGTGACAGTGTAATCCATACCTCATCTAGGAATGATGACCTCCTCAAAAGCACAGCTCTGAAGGCCTCTTTGTCACCTGGTTTGCTCAGAGGACACCAAATGTTCTCTGTGTACAAACCGTCATGTGACTGTCATCATTCAGCATTAAACATGCTGAAGTCTCAGACACAATCACCAAGGATCTGCTGCTCATCTGCTGCTTGGCTATGTTTCATTCATTGACTTGTTTCTCCACTACTTCAGTCTCAAAACCTGAATCTGCTCTTTAACATGCTAAAAGCATGCTTGTCTGCAACATGAGTTGGAAAATATTCCTTGTTATATACTCTACTTTACATATAATCATCACTTTATGATTTTTTCTTAATGTGGCAATTATAATGGGTAATTTGATGCTTGTTCTGTCAGAAAAAGGAGAAGAAGAAGAATTTTTAATACTCTCATTCAGAAAAGACGTATATCTGATGTATAGCTGTTATTTGATTGCAGCCTTTGCCATCTGAAGGCAGACATTACTGAGATCTCTTCTTAAACTTTTTATCAGGAGAAAATTTAAAAGAAGCAGAAAATTTGCAAAAGTCATAATTTCCCCTCTATTTGAAACAACTCAAATATTAAAGAGATCGTATTTGCGATTTATTTTCTCTTTACCTATAGGCAGGGTAAGACACTAACCCAGGTCATTTTTTCTACAATGGCCTCAGTCAGCTGCTTTCTTGCTTTACTCAAAATGAGACAGTTCCAATTCACAACATAGTCATTCAGAGGTGCCCTCTAAGAGATCCTTGGACACTTTTACTCAATCATTGTAAGAGGAGAAAGAGACAGAAAAGGAGAAAGAAAAGGGGGGAAATTTTGAAAGAGGTAAGGTGTCTTTTATTCTCCCATTACTATGGAAATGAATGGCTAAGCCTGCAGTGAAGTCTCCTCATGACTGCGTGTGGAGGTCTGTGTACTATAAGAAAGAGGGACAACAGAGGAAAGGGACCAGAGGAAAAAACGTTCTTTGTCCACTGGTGTTTTCTCCTTTATTGAGCAGAGTCATGCTGTCAATCATCTTTACATCTTCTCCTGCTCAGCTTGAGTTCATGCACCCATCCTTCAGCTTTATACCAAAAGTTTTTCCGCAGGGCTTCCGCTGTTTGATTTCAAAACTTTGCCATCAGGAAAGTTATTAAAGGGTATACACAGTGCTTGCGAGCTTGGTTCAGACATGGCTTTGTAAGCTCACCCCAAAAGAGAGAGCGAGAGAGTGAGGGAATTTCTTGGAGTCACATAGTGGAAAAGGACAGTGTCAACAAATGTTCCTCTGGCCTGATTCGCTCGGACTCCTGCATTTAATTCTAAATAATTGACTGCTGCTTACTGCTATGTGACCACTTGGATACAAGTCTGGCAGTGTTAACAGGATACACTCGTAACTTCGTTTATAGCTTGCTGGTCAGGCATGACGTCTTGCTGTTCAGTATTTTTATATTCCACTTCCTTCTCAGAGAACAGGGTAACTAACACCCAATCTTGCGTAGCAAGACCTGGTGTAAGGTCAGGCCCACATTACTACTCATTTTGGCTTAAAGATATAATGAATAAATAAAAGCTCACCACTGTACTATTCCTTGCTAATAAGTGTTGCTGACTTTCAATAATGAATTTTCACAATTTTTTTGTTTTTCCCAGACCCAGAGTATGATAAATTTGTGATCAAATGAAAATAAATTAATAAATAAATCTGTGACATATTCATAAACCATTTCAATTTTAACTTTGTGATTTGTTGTACTTTATATATTATATATTTCCATTAATGATTATATATAATAATTTTGACCTTTTTTTAATGCAGTGTCATGCATTCAAAAATGAAAAGTGAAGGTGAATCAAGGAAAATTTTGCCAGGATATGTTTGTATGTGTGTAGATATGTGTAATTACTAATCAAGCTCTAAAATTGTACATTTATGTAAATGTACTAGGTTACATAAAATGCTAGCTTTTTTTTTTCTAAAAAAATGTTACAATTTTAATTTCACTGCAGAATGCTTTTAAACACAATACATATCTTGATATGTTGTGAAGTGATATTATGGGAATGTTCATGACATCAGAAAAACATGCTGGATTAAAAAACGAGTGAGGAAAAAGTTCAGAAAAAATTGCAACTCAACGGTTATGCAACTTATGCAATATGACATTGCTTTGTAAAAATGTAATATTTAATAATTTACATTCAAGAACAAATTTGGCCTTTTTTTCCTGCCAACGAACGCACTAGTAAGACTACAACCAAACCATCAGGCTACCAAATACCACACAACCTGGAAACCTGTAATAAACAAAAAGTCATTAATTAACTATATATTATAGCAAATCAACCGTATGTCTCTTTTTAGCTCCCATTTCAGTTTGTTCAGCTCCAGTTCAGCGCAGTCACTGGTCCAGTTTTAAAGGAACATGCTTCTTGCTGTCTCTCTCCTCTACTGTCATAAACATCACAAATAGGCGAAGTAGTATCATCACACACAAAACTGTTTGCATCTGAACTTTTGAACCTGCATGACATACATGCTCACTTTTGCATCCAGATTTCCAATCCAACTCCGCTGGGCTACTCATTATAAATGATTACCAACAGAAATCGTGTCACATCAGCCTAGCCTTCTTACCCAGCAGCCTCAAGCTTTCGGTTTGAAAAATTAACCCAGTGTTACACAGTGTAGGGCATTTTCAGCTGAAAAATTAAGTAAACTAGTCTGAAAAGAGTTTTAAGTCCATAGGGCCTAAAGTGAGTCAAGTCAAGTCTCCTTTATTTATATGGAGCTTTTAACAATGCAAACTGTGTCAAAGCAGATTGGAGAATAGTGTCAGTAATTTATAATTGACAAGATTAAACACTCAATTGTCAGTTAAAAGCCTTTAACTGATAATTGAGTGTTTAATCTTGTCAATTATAAATTACTGACAATTTAGAGATGTCATTGTCTAGCTCAGTTTAGTTTAAATGTGCAAACAATTCGACAATAATCTCTCGAAATTAAGTGTTCCCAACTAAGCAAGCCAGAGGTGAGCATAAAAGAACTAACACCCAGAGATTCGATTATAAAATGAAACCATCCTAAATGTGATCTTGCGATCTACCAAATATGCGTACATGTGATTCAGAAAATAAACCTACATACAGAAAACGCATGTACGTGTCTCTTTGAATCTGTGAATTGCAAATGATCTTGAACTTGTGCATAACTGAATGGCTGACCCCTAAATAATGTCATGTCATTAACACATAAAAGATCACCAATTGTCCAAATCTTTTAATTTGGAACACTAAGCTGCAAGAACATCTTATATTTCCCAAAACCTGCAAAAAAAAGTATGTACGTCAGCTCAGTCTCTGACGTGACACTAAGCACTATTCCACATCAAAGCCAGTTATTACAAATATGAGCGTTGGCATGGATTTAAGTGCATGCACACTCTAAGATCAAATCTGAGCGTATACGCAGACTTAATAAATGAGCCCCCCTTTCTCAACATCTTCTAGTAGGGGCTAACCGACCTGTATTATCTAGCATCACCCATTGGAAGATGAACATGAACATGAACAAGCCCTGCAGACACTGGACAGCGATAATCCAAACAAAGGTCACGATTCCTTGGATTTTACAGCACATGTTCTGAGATGAAATCCCATATGGTTATCGAAGCGTGCAGAAGTCATAATGACTGATTTATTCACTCCAATCCCTGGTGAAGGTTAAGGGTGGCATCTCAGGCACTCGTCTGTTTTCTCATAAAGCCCTTTGAGGCTTTTTATTAGTTTATTAAACGCTGCTTTATGAGGAGCACATAACTGCATCTTGCACGTTGATGCGTCTCTCTTCCATCTGGCCTCTGTCTAAGTATATGCTTATGACTGATTGCAGTCCACCCACAGCCGCGCAATTTGGCTGACTAGCCTACCTTCAGATCTGCAAGTTGTTAGGAAGATTTTCTCTGTTTCTCTTGAGCGTGCAGATCAGCGGTCTTGCCACAACAAAACGAGGCAAGCAAATCAGCGCTATTTTGACGCAGCATTCTGTCGGTGTGCTCATAAACCCGCGTTCCCGTGCGGTTCAGCAACTATAAAGCTTATGGACTCCTGTCAGATGGTTCCTTGGCATCAGATGCATCTCTGGGCTCCAGCTACTCCCCTCTGTGCAATTTGTGAAGCTTCCTGAGCCTCTGCCACTAACCATCGCCTGTGTTCTCACGCCTGGATGAAAGAGACTCGAAATTGAAGGAATCACAAACACTGGCAAGGGAGAAATGCAGATATCGGAGCTTCGGTTTTGCATCTTCTCGCCCTTGAAATATTTATGCTCCCCACAAAAAGGAATTTGCAAACTAGGGATGTTATGTGGGGCCTGGCCTGTCAAAGAAGAAAGACTTTTTGGCTAGTTAGGAAGCCTGGTAAGGACACCAGTGTATAAACACAACATATGCTGGTGGCCAACAATGTTGTGGTACAAACAAAAGAACAACGGCTCTTTTTCTGTCCACCTCTTCTTTGTTCCCCTTCACATCAATGTAGGTGGCCACCAGAAACCCTGCTTTATGTGGCACAGGCTGGCTATTAAAAATATGCCTGCAGTGAGCTTTCAGTGAGACGGCCAAGAGCGAGCTGCATTCTAGGGCAGCGCTCCTTCTCTCTTTTTCTCGCTCTCACTTTTCTGCTCCTTCCAAGCCACTGCCTCATTTGTATTTTGCGGCCTTTCGTCTGGCTCCACCGTCTAATTCACTTGAATGTTCCACCTGCCCACCCTTCAAGATTTGACACATTTTATAAACATCTACTAAAAGGACTGTCACAGGCCTCCAACTGGCACCATTATCCGCTAATTCACCCTAAAAGGAAGAGGCTTTTATTGCAATCTGCTCACGGAAGAAAAAAAAAACAAGTGAGACGTCTGATGTCTCTTCTCATGTGCCGCTTGAGTCCTTCATCTGGTCCTCATGCTCTGCTTCAGAGCGACAGCATCTCTGTGACTCAGTCTGTGCTCACAAATGGTGTGCTGTCTGGTTTTTGCTAATTGCCAATCTCAATATTTGACTTGCTGTGCTTCAAAGTAACCTCTGTTTATCTGTTGTCATCTTAAGCTCATGGTTTATGGACATATTCGTTTATATCTGAAGAAGGCAGGATTAATGCACAGGAGCTTTTGTTAGGGTGAATGACGTGATTTCTCCCTTGAGTAGTGAGTGTATTTTCTTTTGCACTCTACTGATGTGTCTATAATGTTATTTTTGTCACAAACCATAGACCGAATTTGGAGCAATATATTAACTACCATAATGTACTTGTATGTCAGGACTTAACACATTACAACACTGCTAAAAGACTTTCAGAATCAAAGAAAGATGGAATTTGTGAAAACTTATCAAATACATTAACTGTGTAACTGGATGACGCATTTCACATTATGGTAATTGAAAGTGCAATATATGCATAAATTAAGTACATGAGTATGAATGAAGGACAGAGTGAAAGCAAAAGAAAAATGAAGCATCAATACTATTTTGTTTTTTGTTTTTGCATTGTGATTTCATCACCACTGAGCACAATTCCCCCAAACTTTCTCATTAAATTGTTCACTTTATGTTTTGGTGTCTTTGTATTTCATATTGATTTTTAGTAAGGGAGTGAATTATTTAAAACTACTATGTTCTATAAACATTTAATAAAAATTTAAACTGCATCTCTTGGTGAAGGGATTAGCCATGGCCATGGATAATAACTCTGTATGTAATTGATGACTTAGTGGTTAACTTCCTGTTAAAGGGTAAACAGGGGTCTTGCCATAGCAATAGAGGGCAGATGTTTCTAATGTCTATGCTCATCTTCTGGCTATTGCGGCCTTGTGCAAGATACTTCACCCCTAACCTCTGATGAATGTGTGTCATCATTCTGCCGCCCATGGCATGCTAGTAAGTGGAACATCCAATAGGAATATTCTCTCTCTGGATAAAATAAAAATGCAAACCTGTCCGCTATTGTTAGATGTTGTTATTCATTTATGAGAAACAGGCAGTACAGAAGCTACCTGTGGGAAACCAGCAGCTCAACTCATGAGTAACTCCTGTGGAAAACCAGAGGGTGAAATATTGTGTTAATAGACAAACATTAAAAACATGTAGCCTACGTTGCTAGTGATGTTTCAGAGAGATGTCACTGACCTTGGTAGTTTGTTTGCATACATTACAATAGGGAACGCTTATTCAAATTACATCTTTTCCCTCAATAAATTCCTAATTTGCTGCTTAATGATAGCTGTAGAATAAGATATAAACATGTGTTTAATTATTATACAGTGCTAATATTCTTGTAATATGCATAAGTGATATGCATAAGTATATACTGTATATTGTGGCAGGAGGAGCCAATGAAGACACAGTGGTCGTGGCGTCAGGCCTCGGAGAGGCTTTTTATTAACAGAAAAATACAAAATAAAGTGTCCAGGGGAAAAAAGTGTCCAAAATAAACAGGGGAACTGGTGTCCTCGTCGTGCCGCAGGGGGAGTGCAGGTCGGGTAGTGTTCCAGGGGGAAGGGTCCAGGTAAGGGGCGGATGCACTAAAAATATTTCCTATGTTATAAAATTGCTTATCAATATCACTTACCACCTTCTTTAGTAAATGTATGCAAATGCCTAAAGCAATATGTTTAGCCTATTTAAATGCAGTGAGAGGTTATATTGGTTATATAATATTATATTGGCACATCCACTATTGTTTGTATATTATCAGTGGCATTTGTAGGATTTGTAAAAATCATCAGGAACTAATGGACATGGGCTTAGGGAGACAGTAGTGAGTGGACATGTCTAGGGGGGTCTGGGGGCATGGCCGAGATATTCTACTTTGCTCCTGTTGTTTGATGCTTAAAATCGAATAAATTCAGTATTTGGATTTGTCTGTTTCAGCTGCTCAGGTTTGTTGCATTGTGTGCCCGGTATTTTTCTCAAGAAATGCAAATTACGTTTTCAACACTGATCCATCATTAGTTGGGGAACAAGAGCCAGAAGAAATGAGAGCTTCCTTCAGATTTGTGTATAGCCTCTTTTCTCCTGTCCAGCGGAAGTGTGAGTGATGGACTCCCTGCAGTCCAGTCTAAAGTGTTGCAAGATTCATCTTTGCCTGGCCTTGTGTAGCAGCTCACTTAGAACTCTGGTTCTTATTTACTGGACTTGCCAGAGAAGAGAAGTGGAGAGCAGCAAACTCAAACAGTTCATCCCCAACGGGCGACACTTCCACAGCAATATGGATTTCCTCAGTTTGAAGTGCTGAGGGAGAGAGAGAGAGAGAAAGAGCAGGGGCCTATTTGGACATGTTCCCAAAGAACATTACATCGTGCATTCTTGTATGGCATCCATGTGGTCCTCAATGTTTCATTCTGTGTTTCTTGAAAATTCCCCAAACTTTCTGTGAGTGAAATTCTGGCCAGGCCCTTATGTAGTATCTATCAATAATTAAAAGCTCTTGCTGACCCTGGTGTAGATTCGCTCAATATGTCTCTCAGCTGAACTGGGCAACTTTCCACTGCTCATGAAATATTGTATTCCAGAAGCATGCCCGTCATTTTAAACATTACCACAGTTAGCCAAGAGAAACACTTAAAGGTAACAAGGTGGCTCAGGTCCCTAACCTGCGCAGACCCAAGCTTTGCCTTGTCGTTGTTTTGTCTTCATCATCTCCTGAATCGCCTTTGTCATACTGTGTTTCCAGATATCACACTCTTTCTGCTGTTCACAGTTTGTGGGTGAAAAGCGCACTGACTTCAGTAGATTGGTTTTTCTCTCTGTGATATGCCAACAGAGGAGAGCAAATGCATTTTCGCCCTTCTGATCATACCTACAGTCTTATATTAACACAATGTTCAGAAAAAGGTTTATTTTTGTTGTAAATTCTTTTTCTATGTACAGTAATATACAGCATATAGTAGTACTATTCTTACTACCACTGATGATAATAATAATAATAATAACAATAATAATAATCACAACAACAATTATAATGAAAGAAATAATAAAATTTTTAAAGATTAAAAATTCCATATTTATTATTTTTATTACTTGGTTTGTATTATTCATCATGCGTAAAGCTGTACTCACACAGGTTATTAATACACAAAAAGCAATAAGACAAAGTATTTTATTATATTGTTTTTTTTGGTTGCAAATAGAAATAATAATACTAATATTAATAATAATACGTAAGTATTATTATAATTTTTGCATCAATATTGTTATTAGTTTAAATTCTGTTCAAAAATGTCTTTTTGCAAAACAAGGCATACGCTTGCGTATTGTGTCTTGTCTGGTTTAGTGAGTCAACAATCTTCCAACCACAGAAAGTGACAGAAAAAGCTGCAGTAAGCATGTTTGTGCCTGGGATCAAGCTGGAGGCTGAGCCCGCACCGAGGCAGGAGGGGTGAGGCATCAAGCAGCCCTCTGTTGGGTGTCAGGGCCATGATTCATGCTGAGATTCTGGAGGAAGAGCCACCGTAGGGAACAGAACCACAACGTTGGATATGTAACAGCAAACGCCGACATCGTGTGACTGCTCTCCACACTTCAAGAACAGGTTTGGTGAATGGGGTCCTGTGTATTTCTACAAAGGCTTGGAAATTTCTCTTTTTGGGTATGTTCCGCGAGTCTCTCCCTTTCTCTCATGTCAGTATGCTTTGGCAGCTCCCGGGGGGCAGAGAGACGGGCTTCATCTTCAGTGAGTGTAAAGCTCGCTCAGTATGACTTTAGTGTGTGTGACTGCAATGGTGTCCTCTCATCTAAACAACCTCTTAAACGGATCCACCTCCTAACCTACTTCGTAAGTCATTTTGCCAACCCACACTTGAGAATTTTCGTAATCTCATCCTCTGAAGTCTCTTGGTTACGGAAGTAATTCCCATTTATCTTATTCATAAAGATTTCAAAACATTCTTCTAAAGAGATCTAAGCCTTGAATTAAACCAACCAGCTTAACTGAAAGTATATCATACATAATATATGAGTTACATTATAAAATTGTAACGGTTCTGCTTTGAGTGGGGATCGAACCCAGGTCTACTAGACTCAGTGCTCTGTGTAGACAGGCTGAGCTAACTTCCCAACAAATGAATTCAGGTGCAGAGGTAGCAAAGCCAGAGTCAAAAAGTCTTCAAAAATAAATCAAACTTTACTTGAGGAAAAGTCCAACAAAACAGGAATCAGTGACTCCAATAAACAGGAAAAACAAAGTAGACATGATAGTCAAAAACATAAACTCAAGACAGACTTATCTCACAGTTGACACTGGAAACCAAGGCTCAAGACTGAACAAACAAGCATGGCACAAACTCATTAAATAGTGCTGAACACAGGTGTCACCTATCAGGGCAAACGAAAAGGAGCAGTTCAGCAGAAGCCTGGAGAGAGGCGCCACCTGCTGACTAGGAGGTGTATTACAGTCAGTGGTGAACTCTTACAGGAGTCCCTCTTCTAAGAACGGCTCCTGACGTTCTCTTGATGGATTCTTTGAGAACGGTGAAAAACTGAAATAAGCTCAGGGTCCAAAATGTCTCGAGGCGGAACCCATGAGCGCTCTTCTGGTCCATAACCCTCCCAGTCGACCAAATACTGCACTTTTCACGGACCAGGCGAGAATCCACCAGCCTGCGCACTGTATAAGCTGGTTGTCCGTTGATGATACGGGCAGCTGGGGCAGGCCTTTGAGCTGGGGACAGAGAAGAAGAAACAACAGGCTTTAATCGAGAGACATGAAAGCGTTGGGTGGATCCTCATGGATCTTGGAAGCAGTAGGCGTAAGACACTGGATTTATCTTCCTGAGGATCTTAAAAGGGCCAATATAACGTGGAGCAGTTTGCGAGATTCCACTGCAGCGGAAGGTCTCTGGTGGACAGCCACACCCTTTGACCTTGACGAAGCATTGGTCCCAGCCTCCGCCTCGGTTTGATTGTCTCCGCTGTTGTTGAGAAGCTTTCAGTAGAGCTGCCCGTGCCTTCTGCCAGGTCTGTCGACAACGTCGAACCATTTGAGCAGCAGCTGGAACACATACTTCAGGCTCCTGTCCAGGGAACAAAAGAGGAGGGAAGCCATTCTGGCACTCAAAAGGGGACATGCCTATGGAAGAATGGTAGAGAGTGTTATGTTTCTGCCCAAATTAATCGAGAGCTCCAAGTGGTCTGATTATCTGCTGCTAAGCATCTCAAAGTCTTCTCTATTTCCTGATTCACCCTCTCTGTCTGCCCATTAGACTGGGGATGGAAACCAGATGATAGACTAATGTGTGACCCAATGATGCGGCCAAAAGCCTTCCAGAAACGGGAGGTAAACTGAGAACCTCTATCAGAGACCATGTCCTGGGGGAAGCCATGAATCCTAAACACATGCTGCATTAGAAGCTCTGCAGTCTGGCTTGCAGTGGGAAGTTTAGGTAAAGGCAATAGATGACAAGCCTTAGAAAATCTATCCACTACCACCAGAATGGCTGTATTACCTTGAGATTTAGGTAGACCTGTGACAAAGTCAGAGATATGTGTGACCATGGATGTTTAGGGATAGGAGGGGATGCAGTAGTCCCTGAGGGTGGGTTCTGGGATCCTTATTCTGGGCACACACAGTACATGCAGCAACAAAAGTCTTGACATCCTCCTGCAGCTTTGGCCACCAAAACCTCCTTCGGATAAGTTTGCATGTTCTAGTAGCCCCAGGATGGCCAGAAGGGGGAAGCATGTGCCCACTGCAACACATCAGAACGTAGTTGATTAGGTACAAAGAGGCGTCCTGGTGGACCATTACCTGGATCTGGCTGCTGGTTTTGGGCTTTCTTAATGGCTGCCTCCATGCCCCACTGGATAGCTGCTACTATTCTGAAGATGGACTCTGGCTTGGACTCCTCTGGCAGGTCAAATTGTCTCGAAAGTGCATCTGGTTTAGAATTCTTGGATCCTGGTCGATAGGAAAGAACAAAATCAAACCGGTTAAAAACAGAGCCCAGCGGGCTTAGCGGAGTTTAACCTCTTGGCTTCCCTAATATAGGTCAGGTTTCTGTGGTCTGTCCAGATAAGGAATGTATGCTTGGCCCTCCAGCCAATGCCTCCACTCCTCTAATGCCACCTTTACTGCCAACAGCTCCCGGTTTCCAATATCGTAATTCCTTTCTGCCGCAGTTAGTCGACGGGATAGATAAGCACAAGGATGAAGCTTGTTGTCAACCCTGGCTCTTTGGGACAACACTGCCCCAACCCCCACATCTGAAGCATCAACCTCCACTACAAAGGGCAACTCGGGATCTGGGAGAGTTAAGATGGGAGCAGACGTGAAGAGCCGTTTCAGCTTATTGAAAGCTTGGTTGGCTTTCCCTGTCCACAAGAATGGTTGGGCAGATTTCTTGGTGAGGGCTGAAAGAGGTTCAGCGACTGAGCTGAAATTCCTAATAAACCTTCTATAAAAGTTGGAAAATCCAAGAAAGCGCTGAACTTGCTTAACAGAACAGGGCTGGGGCCAGTCTTGCACTGCACGCACCTTGCCAGGATCCATCTGGAAACTGCCCTTAGATACGATAAAGCCGAGGAATGGGACTGAGGACACGTGAAAGTCGCTCTTTTCTAGCTTGACAAAGAGGCTGTGTTTCAGTAACTGAGAAAGGACCTGTCTAACATGTTGTACATGTTCTTGATAGTTACATGAAAAGATGAGGATGTCATTCTAGGTAGACAAAAACAAACTTGTTCAGCATATCCCGTAGGACATCATTAATGAATGCCTGGAACACAGCAGGTGCATTTACTAGGCCAAAGGGCATCACCCTGTACTCATAGTGGCCCGTTGGGGTGTTAAATGCCGTCTTCCACTCATCACCCCTCTCAATCCTGACAAGATGGTAAGCATTTCGCAGATCTAATTTAGTAAAAATGGTGGCACCCTGCAGGATCTCAAAAGCAGTCGTCATCAGGGGCAAGGGGTAGCGATTCTTAATAGTGATGCGGTTAAGGCCCTGTAGTCGATGCAGGGCCTGAGGTCACCATCTTTCTTTTCAACAAAAAAAAACCCCGCTCCAGCAGGTGAGGTTGAAGGACAAATGAAACCATTGTCCAAGGCTTCCTTGAGGTACTTGTCCATGGCAGTCCTCTCAGGGGCAGAGAGGGAGTAGAGTCTACCTCGTGGTGGGCATGCTCCAGTTACCAGGTCAATGGCACAATCATATGGTCTGTGTGGAGGAAGGAGGTGGCTCGGGACTTACTGAAAACCTCCCTCAGATCAGCATACTCTAAAGGAACTCGGGATAGCTCAGATGACTCAATGCTAACTTGAGGTAACTCAGGACGAGAATCCAAGGATCTTAAAATTACAGGTAAGGGGAGTCCTTGAAGGTTGGGTAAGTCTTGTTTGAGGATCTCAGGCCCCGTGGAGTGTGTAGACAAAGGCTCTGGGTGTGCCTCAGGCATACTCGGGAGAATGGCAAAAGAGGGGGTAGAAACACAACAGTTAGTTCCCCAACTTTTAATAGCCCCTTTAGACCAGTCAATGTCTGGGTTATGAGAAGTTAGCCACGGAAATCCAAGAATTAAGGGAGCCCTGGTGACTGTATCAGATAGAATCTCATTAATTCTTTATGACTGCCAATCTCAAACTGAAGTAATGATGTGCAGTGACTAACCTGTCCTGACCCCAGAGGTCTGCCATCTAGAGCTGTGATCATTAGAGGGTTTTGAAGAAGCATGGATGGAAGGCCCAAGCGTCTGGCAACGTCTAAGTCAAAAATTTCCAGCTGCCCCAGAGTCGATGAAAGCACCAAGTTGGTGATGCTGGTTATTGTGAAAGATGGTGGCTTGGATTGTAGCTCCCGAGGTCGCAGGATGGGAGAAGATTTTTACTCTCGTTCCAGTCCCCCCTTTCCTGGACGAGAACTGGCTTTTCCCGACAATTCTGGGCAGTTGGATCGGAAATGGCCAGCTTTGCCGCAGTACAGACAGCGTCGTTCTTTCATCCGCCGATCCCTTTCAGTCTGAGTTAATCTGGTTCTACCTAGCTGCATGGGTTCCTCCAACTCATTGGATTTCCAGGGTGGTTCAACAGCATTGAAGGGTTCTTGAGGGCGATACACTCTGGTCTCCCGACGTCTTTCATTCCTTCGCTCCGGGCCGATGATCTACCCGGATAGACATATCAATGAGAGATTCTAAATCTGGAGCAGGATCTCTAAATGCTAACTCGTCCTTAAGCTCGGGAGACAATGCTTGGTAGAACGTGGCCTTCAAAGCTTGCTGATTCCATCCACTCTCTGAAGCTAGTGTGCGAAACTCAATTGCAAACTCTGCCACACTCCTAGTGCCCTGAGAGAGCTGAAGCAAACGATAATCCACATCTCCTGTACTGGCTGGATGGTGAAAAACCCTCTTCATCTCCGCAATAAAGCTTTCACAATCTGTAGTGAGTGGTGATCCTTGGCCAAAGCTGAGGCCCAATCTAATGCCTTTCCAGTGAGAAGGGTAATGATGTAGGCCACCTTGCTACCCTCCGTAAGGAAGCTACTAGGTTGTAGTTGAAATATCAGTGTGCACTGTGTGAGGAATCCACGGCACCTTTCTGGATTGCCATCAAATCGTTCTGGTGCTGGCAGTTTGGGTTCTGCCAGGAAACTGCTAGCGCTGCAGCAGGATTAGCCGGAGGCTGCTGGGGTTCTTGACCTGCAGTAGCTGTGTCTTGAGCACTTAGGCGCTGAAGAATCTCTGTAAGAACCTGCTCATGTTGCTGAATGGCTGCAGCTTGTCCTGCTATGGCCGCCAAAATCCGATCCACATTGGAAGGTGGTGAAGTCTCCTCTGCTGTATTCATATTTCTGGTTCAGTCTTGCTGTAACGGTTCTGCTTTGAGTGGGGATCGAACCCAGGTCTACTAGACTCAGTGCTCTGTGTAGACAGGCTGAGCTAACTTCCCAACAAATGAATTCAGGTGCAGAGGTAGCAAAAGCCAGAGTCAAAAGTCTTCAAAATAAATCAAACTTTACTTGAGGAAAAGTCCAACAAAACAGGAATCAGTGACTCCAATAAACAGGGAAAAACAAAGTAGACATGATAGTCAAAAACATAAACTCAAGACAGACTTATCTCACAGTTGACACTGGAAACCAAGGCTCAAGACTGAACAAACAAGCATGGCACAAACTCATTAAATAGTGCTGAACACAGGTGTCACCTATCAGGGCAAACGAAAGGAGCAGTTCAGCAGAAGCCTGGAGAGAGGCGCCACCTGCTGACTAGGAGGTGTATTACAGTCCAGTGGTGAACTCTTACAAAAATCTATATTATAGATATGATATAGCTTTTATAATTTAACTCAAATAGACGGACAGACAGACAAAAAAAAACAAAAAACACAGGCACTCACCTGTAAAATAAAAATTGTATTGCAAACATTTTAAATCTATTCAAATAGAAGCACATATTTAATCTCTCACATTATTATTTTTTGCATTTATGGAGAGTACAGGGTATCTTCGTGTTACACCACTTCTGCCCTGCGACAAATAATCTGAGTCACTGTTTGTTGTCGTTGTTTTTTTTTTTCCAGAAATGCAGTGTATAATTCTGGCTCTCACATGGATGAGCAGCCTGTTAAGTGCTGCAGGAGCTGATTTTCCTGTGACACTGCTGACAAACATGTGCCATTTAGGAAATGTCAGCACTGGGACTCACTGCAGGTCTGGATGGCACTCGCACACCGCCTCAGATGAGGCTTTTTCTCTCAGCTGTCTCACAGGCAGCGAGGAGAGAGGAGAGAGAGTGAGAGTCGGTGATTAAGCTTGCCCAGGGACTGCCTCACACTCTCCATTAATATTGCAGCAGTGGGATAGCTCATAATCACGGCCCAGCTCGCATGATTTGGAAGGATATTGGCTCCTCTGGAAACCCCTGCCTGTCAGTGAATCAGTAAACTGTTGTAACGTTAGATGAATACGTATCATTTTCCAAATCAAGAGGGGATTATTGACAGAGAAGTCTCATTTAGCAGGCGATGCAAGGTAGCTGTAATTCTGACTATGACAATTTGTTATGAAAACCGTAAAGTCCTATGACTCAAACTGATTACTCACAGTGTTTCATTCCAATTTGATTTCTGTATGTGTTTGTTACTGTTATGCACTGTAACAAAATCCTGAAATGGGAAAAAAGCCCTAGTGGCAACAATTGTTATTGCATTAAACAATTTTCCATTTCTCAAATGCCTTGCCATTGGTTGAATAAACAGGCAGCCCCGCCCCAAACTCATGCCATTGGTTTATCGTGTTGCTGTGATGCTCAATCAAACAGCAATGCTTAGTTTTACTTCTTTTGGGCAAATCAACATATGCATAGCTTACTTAGTTCTCATTTCCCTCAGCACGAACAATTGAACATTTATTGTAAAAGTTTGGGGTCAATAGAAAGATGTAACATTTCAGTTAGTCAGGGATGGATTAAATTAATCAAAACAGTTATATTACATTGTAATAATATTTCATATGACCTTACTATATCGTATAAATGCAACCTTGGTGAGCATAAGAGTCTTCTTATGACCTCAGAAGAAATCCTGACCTCAAACTGTATATTTTAAATTATTTTAAACTATCTATATAACAATAATACATTGTTTTTGAAATATTTTAGGACTAGAACACTTAGAACAGGTTTATGTTACTCTTTGTGCCTCTGTTTTTTTTAACGTTGATGACTAAGTGTTGTGACACTGCATCTACTGATAAAATAGATCATCCCTGCCAAAGACAGTTGCAATTTCCTCTAAGTATTTAAGCCTAAGCCTACAAGTTTTTTTTGTTTTTTTTTCCTTTTCCAAAGAACTACCGTGTTCTTTTCCCACAAACTAGTCTGATTGCTGGTACTGACTTCATAATGACATTTTTATTGCAAGAGTGTAATGTAATGACTCAGAGTGAATTTCTGTGTACTTCTTTAAAAATAGACTGTTTACCTCTTTTTGACGTAATTCGTTTGTTTGCATGTTTTAAAAACTGCAATTCTTTGTTTCTGAAAAGAAAGGGCACTTTAATTCAGGTGTTGTAGTAGGGGTTTTCAAACTGGAGTGCTTTCTAAATAGTTAACTGTTTATGCATTTATTTATTTAGGTAGGTAGCTAGTTTAATTCCAATATGTTTATTTACTGATTTTATTTTTTTTCCTCATCAGTAATAATGTATTTAATAATTTAAATTGAATATATTATTAGATGTACAATTTTACAGTTCAATTTAACCAATTGTTGTCGTTTTTTTGCGTTTCCTACAGATAAAAACAACGACTATAACAAAATAAAAATCATTTTGCATGTATTTTAGTGTTTTTTTAAGAGAGAGAGTTTTAAATATATTCATATTTATATTTAAACATATACAATATGTTAAGTGAATTACAGTTCTTTTCATCTAAATGTTAAACTGAATTTAAATGGGAATTGAACTGAAAATTGAACTGAATCAGTAATTTGTAACAATGAAAAAAAAAAAAAAAAAAGTTTGTCCTTAACAAAGGTAATAGCATAAGGGAAATATTACGTCTGGGGTTCCTTGGCATCAAAAAGTTTGAAATCCCCTGGCATAGGACATTTGGTGGGAATGAGGGAGGGATATTTCTAGCACTTGTGATGAGATGAAATTCATTACCGCTTTACTAAATTAGCAGTACAGTGAAAGGAAACCATATTGCCTTTGTCTTCCACATCCACTGTGATTGAGCACCAGAGGCGAAGAATGATTTATCAACCGGATATTAAATTTCCATAGTACTTTGACAATCTCTCCCATGGCATCGAAGATAGGCCTCACAATTACCTGGGCTTTTCCTTTTCACCTTTTTTCGCCATATTCCAACACTTCATACAAAAGTGATTGAGGTCTCTTTTGTGTAATCACAGATGGAGATTGTATTGCAAAGTGCCCATTGTGACTCTTATCTAAGAGCTCGATGTTAAGGATAGCAATTTATGTGAGGTCTGTTACACAGTCCTAGAATTTGCTGTCGCTGCCATAAATTGCAATCGCAGACGTTGTTAGAGAAACTTCATCACTGGTTCCAGATCAGCGAGGTGGCGATGTGTTTCATCACTGAGCCTTATAGCAATTATCATTAGAGAAAGCAGTCTCGAGGGAGACTTGATTAGCTGTCTGTAGTTTAGAGTAAGAGCACACTTATTTAAGAACACCGGCAAACTATCAACAGCTCGGAAACGGCACAAAAGCATGGCGCTAATTAGCAGCCGTATACCTCAGAAGACTGTCGGCCAATTACAAGAGAAGAAGACACAACCCTTTATTAGACTGAAGTGTGATATTTTTTACTCTGGGCCTAGAGAATAAAAAAAAAAAAAAAAAAAAAAACATCCATGAAAGTTCACATTTCTGTGACAAAGCTAAAACAGTTTGTGAAAGGGATTTCCTGTTGACTTTAGACTACCCGTCTTAAATCTCTTCTAAATGTTCCCTTAATTAAAAGATGAGACACCAAATAGTTTAAGGTGAAATAAATATTTATGGACCTTTGGATTTATGGTGCTTCTGAAGAGCAAACAAATTGCTACTGATAAAAATCCAATTTTGCATGCAAGCAAATAACATTTACACGCTCTCTGTTGTTAACGTCTAGTCTGCTCAGAGTGTGCATTCAACTAGACAGCATCTTTTTTTCCAAGTAATAGCAGTACTGGGCCAGCAGCAGCTATTCAAAAAGACACTTTAACCTTCCCTTTCTCTTCAGTGAGCTGATAAAAAGGATCTGTGAAGTGAAACACCCATTTCAGAAAATAATATATCAGAAATCCCTATTTCATACACCAAAAGAAATACCGCATTGAATTAGTTTAATCATATCCAAAATAAAAAAAAAGATATTTTATATTAAAAGTTTTAAGTATATAGAGGGTAGTATATGGGCGTAGGTCATTCATAAAAATTCCTTCGTATTGACAACTCGTTTGAATTTGTGAGGTCATAATAATAATAAGTAATAATGTAGTATTTGTATTTAAAAAAGAAAAAGTTGGCATAATATGTGTCACAGAAGTCACGGATTAAACAAATTACAGTCTTTTTAATAGCCCAAAATAGGAACATCAGAGTACAGGACCGACAGGAAGATATTAATAACCAACAAACACAAACTGAATGGACAAGACCTTAAATACAGAGACAATTAAGTAATGATAAGACACACACACACACACACACACACACACACACACATAATTATAATTTATTTTTTTTTATTTTTTTTTTTGATCTTAGAAAATATAACAGCCAACCAATTAACCATATTTTTAAAAAATTTCAATTTCAGTACATGTATTTTTTAAAACCACACCGTAGAACCACTGAATTGAAGTCATCATAGTGCATATGTATTCCTTGTGAAATAAGTTATGTAATAAAGTTTTGTGACACTTTATTTATCATTTATGAAGTACACCTGTGTTTACTCTGACAGGACACTTATAAACTTATAAAGACACTTATAAATTTGAAGAGAAGTGACTTCTGAATTCCTTTACATCGACAATACGTGCTGTACTGAGTGAAGGACTTCTCAACCATTGATGTAGTGCATTCTTTAGCTATATATTTTTTTACACATTTACAGACATTGCATACGCCATCTCGGTCTCATCTTTTGGTCAGTGTGTTCTTTGGCCTATTCAATACTAAAGAACAACTTGACAAAATAATTTCCTTGCATAATAAACAAGTACAGTTTAAGCACAAAGAAAAGAGAGAGAGCGAAAAAAAAAAACCTGTTGGTTTCTGCAGCACAGATCCTCCAGCCCACAGTTGGCTTTTTTCTACTTCTCAACTTCTCGAATATGACAGCATCTCAGCTCTTGTGGCCTCGTGGGATAGAAAAGTGTCCACTGGTTCCACACTTCAGAATCTCAGCTGATACAGTAGGTCATTCAGGTATTCGGTTTCATGAATACTGTATTCAGGCATCCTATTATTTGATACAGCTTTTTGCATACTACAGTATATAACGTAGGAAATATGCAGATCCAGAAAATCACCTTGACACCAGTTGCTCAAATGTCACTGCAAAAATGGCTCAGAAAAGTGAAGTTTTTTCTGAGAAAAACATTTGCATTTGTTTGAAGAAGCATCTTTGATCTTTTGTTATCTAATGCAATGGCATTCAGATATTTTAAAATATGACAAATGCTTTGCAGGGCCACTGAATATGCATTAAGCAGACGTTTGAATGCTTTATGCGCCTTGCAATCCATTACATCTTTTCAGAAATAGCTCACCAGAGTTATAAATGACTTATTTATGGATAATTTATCAAAATTCAGATTATAATACATTGCAACAGAAAGAATACAACATTATGATCAAGTTGACTAGTCATCTATATGCTGCATTGTATAACAATGGAGAAACTTTATAATAGAGAACACATTTTTCACTTTTCGCTCAATAAATTCAGAATTTGCAGCTTTTTATTAGTAAGGTAGGAATTGTGTAGGATTAAGGATTACATGGTTTCATGGCATACATGTACCTTGGTGCGCTTTGTAGCGAGGCACAAAATGCATACCACCAAGTACATATCACTGCAGTTTCCAGCAGAAATAAACACTAGAGGCTGTAAAACTTTTTATTACTTTTCACACAAATTTATAGAGTTTTAATGAAGCGTAATATTCACGCAATTACTAGAAGAATATCATGTTATGAGTTCAAAACAATATTATCGTGCTGGGAAATTTTATAAACCGATGCTTTTAGCATCACACTGAATCAACTTACCTATGGGTTTTCATAAAGAATAGGTTTGTTCAGTAGCTCGCGGAGATGTGCATCATTTACTCACTCTTGAGCATTTTCGAGAATTTGTAAGAATTTCTGTTCTGCCAAACGCAAAGATATTTTGAAGAAATCTGTAACGGGACTGTTTTGGGTCACTATTGACTTCCATAGTAGGGAAAAAAAATCGTATGGATGTCAATGGTGACCCAAAACAGCCTGATTACAAACTTTCCTTAAAATATCTTCCTTCCTTTTCCTTTATGAGACCAGATTGGATGTAAAATAGTTATGTAGAAAAGGGATTAATAAGTGATTACTTATAATAAATCTCCTACTAAACTAATAAATGGCTAATATTCTAGTAATATGCATGCTAGTAAGTAACTACTTAAGAGATCCTAAAATAAAGTGTTACCTAGATCTTACAAATGACTATAAGGCGCATTATAAAGCAGAAAGAATATATTTATGATGCACTGTAGTGAAGTACAGGCTTCAAAAGTTTAGATATTGGGCAGGATTTGGGATCTAGAATATTAACAGGCATGCTGATAAGCAACTAGTTAGTAGTGAGAATTGTTTCCTATACTAAAGTGTTATCAACGCATGTTAAAAGTGGCTCCACTGAATCTAAGCATGAGGAGTCCATTGTTTCCATAAGCTGATTGGGAATAGTGGTCTGATTTGATTCTGTGATTTCTTTATGTAATTGACTCCTCGCTGAGAACAAAGTAAATCATATTGAAGGCCGCAGAGGTTCCCATCATAAAGAAAATGATTTTCTACCTTTCTGCTGGCTTCCTCAGCACTTCCAGAGTCCCTCTTGCCTGCCCGTGACACAGATCGCAGTTTTACAGTGGGTGTGATATGAATTGCTCTGCTCCAGTATTTCCCCTCTTCCTTTTTCTTTTTACAGACATTTGCATCAGCTCCAGTTGCAGTCTCTGACAGAACATCCTCATAAAGGGCCTCATTTGCCCATGCGTGGGCTCTCTGCGGTAAGATGAAGATGCCCGCGTTTCAGCTCTGAAAATCTGAATAAGCAGGCCAACCAGTCTCTTTCTGACGGTATATGTGAAGCCATTCATACATTTGCATAATTGTATGCCATTTAATGACATGGGTAATATCACAGTGCCATTAGGATACACTGCAAAAGTTTGCTGGGGGAATCCATTAAAGGGCGACATCCCCCACAGTGTTAGGAATAATGTTATCACGAGAATGCCTTTGAGAAATAATTCAAAATTCATTACCACATTTTTAGGGAGTTTAATGCAACAGTTGGACAAACTTTTCTTCCGTGAAAGAAAGGCATTTTGTCATGCTCCATAAAGTGTGTTTAAGGCTTATTTAAAAACATAATCAGTCTTGACAAGCAAGCTTGATACATGCAATGAATCTGAAAGGCTATTAATGTTCAGTGATTGTAGTGAAAGGCAGTTTTGTGGAAGCCGTGGAATTCCCTCAAGCATCCACTGACCCTAAACAAAAGATTAAAACTCTTAATATTTGATGACTGACTTCCCAATTATGAATTGACGAGATATAAATCGATAATTCAGTGTCTTTACACTTTCGGTATCATTCAAATATATTGGTTAAACATTTTTGTTTGTTTGATTCACATTTGTTTTGAAACAATAATTTCACTTTACCTTAATTTTTTGATGAAGTCGCTGTAAACACTTTAGTATAGGGACCGATAATCACAAATAGCTTATCGGCATGCCTATTCTTATCAATAATTATAAAGCATGACCATATTCATCATCACTAAACTTTGGCATTTGTTGTTATATTTCTAATTGTTTATTTTGGTAAGATGTTGCACTGGCCGTGTCTGTATTTCTCTGTATATGATTGTGGTAAGTGGACTGAGCGTTAGGATACAGCTACTGTAGATGCTTAAGTGTAGTTGGATGCTGTCCATTACACTGAAAGCCTCCCTGCCTTGACATTAATGATATTTCCTCCTCGGCCATTTTGAAAATGGGTCATGGCATCATAAATCCAACACATATTGGTCAATGGAAAGTTATGATCCCTGTGGTTTTCCCTCTTCATTACGGCTCCAGACGGCGGCAGGCATGTACCGTGAGCATGCCACCATCTCAGCGCTGAAGCTACGTGGCTAATGACTGCAATTACAAAGGTTACGCTTCTTTTGTCCCTCGCAGCAGACGATTGATCTCAGCTGGCCTAATGTCAGGGGCTGTCAGTTAGGGGTGGGTTTTGGCCTGACAGCATGACAATGTGAATTGACAAGACTGTGGCTCTCACTCTATTATTTAAACAAACAACGCTTTTCTGGCCCGCCCACTCTTTTTCCCACTCCTTTTTGGGGAATGACGGAGTGTTTATCAACGATTCCACGAGCAAATTGAAGCTTGGGGTCACCTTGGTGTGTGCAGTTGTTATGTTTGAGTTGTGAGAGAGATTTGGGCTATTTTCATCTCAGAGTTTTTTTTTTTTTGTTTTTTTTTTACAGGATGTCGGGAAGAGTCGACTGGTTAATGGGTTCACACTGTTTGAATGTTCTAATTGGCACTTGGCAGCTTTTGTCTGTTTTTTTTTTTCTTGTACTAAACGTTACAAGATGCTTGTCAGTTTATTGAGCATGAAGTTTGTTAAAGTGCCTTAGGGATGGTCATAGCTTCCTGTGCAATCAGCAATTTAATTGTTGAGGAAAATTTAATTAAAAAGTTTCATTATTTTATAGACTTTATACACAAAGTTTAAACAGATACAGTACTGAGAATTAGATGAGTAAACATTGCTATTTCTGATTTTTGGCCTCATAATATTGTCTTATAAAATGAAAAAAAAAAAGTGAAATAAAATATGATAATAATAATAATAATAATAATAATAATAATAATAATAATAATAATAATAATAATAATAATAATAATAAAATCTTGTTTTATTGTATACAAATTGTATAAAAGTAGTCTTTTATTATAACATTTATGATATATACATACACACACACATATATATATATATATATATATATATATATATATCTTTTTTTTCATACTTATTATTTGTAGGTGATTTAAGATATTTTGGTGAATATATATGTTTTCTGTGTCGCAATTAGAGGCAGTGTTAGTAAACATGTCAGAAGTATATTTCTCCACAGCTGTTAACTGAGGCAATGGTTAACCTGAACTCTAGAGTACATGTACTCAGCATCTCAGCGGAAGGATGGCTAATTAACACAGCATCTGCTCCACTGACCACAGACTTTCATCCCTCCAGCAGCTCCCTCTGGGTATCACTGCAAGAAACATCTCTTATTAAAACAGGAGAGGAAAAGTGTTATTTTTGAGCACAAGTGTTCAGTTTGCAAAACTCTTGCTTTCTTTATCTTTATCTAAGCCGACATTGTAGATGCGGGAAATTAACACCAGTTCTTAATCAGTTACGATGGTTCAGTTTGATTGTTGCATCATCCAGCGATTTTGAGATCCGTTATCTAAAAGTTAACAATCTACATTTTTCATCAGCTGCCATATTTCAAACACATTTCACACCACTTTCACGTCTGAAGCTGGAGATGATGACATACAGCAGCCGTGAGCTCCTTAAGCCGATACGTATATAATACCGTCATGTGCTCTTGGACATTTCCTACATTAAACATATTTTGGATTGATTTTGATCTGTTTCTTTTTTTTTTAATTCATTCAACTCTAAACATAATTTGGTTAGTTTAGTTTAGGGACCCTATTGACTAACTATTAATTGTGATATTTGCCACAATAAACTCGCTCCCTATTATCGGTAATATTATTTAAGGCTCTGTTTGTGTTACTTATTATTTCTATGGGATAGGACTAAGAAATCTGGTATATGGTCATGCAGGATTAATAGGCATTAATATACTAAAGTACAACAAAATTATAGTAATATGCATGCTAACAAGCAACTAGTTAATATTCAAAATTGCTCTTTACCCATCATTTTTATTGGGTTGGAATTTATTTATTCTCCATTAAAATAATTATGAAAACACATTTATTTATGTGTTTAATTAACATTGTACACCGAAAATGACTTTTTGTTGTGCAAGCTGTTGTCTGTATACTAATTAAGTTTACTCAATAAATTATAGGAGAGCTTATTACAAAACATATTATATTAATGCCACTTTAAATGTTTGATAAGTTGGTAAAAATGATTTAGATTGTGCCATTCCTCTATGTGTCCAAAAAAACAGGTGTTAAATTTGATAAAGAGGCTGTAGCTTATTCTTGTGGGTGTTTGACATGCCATTGAACTGTACTGATCTGATCTAACAACCTTTGAAATTAGCATGTGGGTTAGATTGCCACGGTTCGTGCCGTCAGAATCAATTAAAGCATCTAGAATGTCACTGCATTTCATAAATATTAGTGGGAGTAAATAATCCTTCATAAATATTGCATATTTACTATTTTTTATTTATTTATTTTTATGTGCAGTTGTTTGATTCCTTCTCGTTGCGGCTTGCCTAATTTCAGACCACCTAACATTATTACCCAAACACCTGTGTGGCATGATTTGAATACTCATAAAACATAAACAAATTGATTTCGATATGCAAATTGCAAAGAATACAAGCCTCGAGAGCAAGTTATATCTTGAAGTCATTTCTAAGTCGTCATATATTGTCCATGTACGCATCAGTAATAAAAGGAGCATTGCAAATAAGTTCTGTGATGTGAATTCACCAAAGAGCTGTAACTATTTGCTCACTGTTGTTTTTTTTTTGCTTGCCTCTTATTCTTTAACCAAATCCTCCAACATAGTTAAACCAGGCACTAGTGTTGTGAGCATTTATACTGATAACACAAACAGAGCATTAAATAGCATTATCAGTGGGCATTCATTCTAGGAAAATGTATGTATTTATTATAATCCTTCATTTTGAATTCCAGCTTGCTGTCATGTCACGTTTTCTTCATTTGCAATGCTTGAATGCATGATTCTGACAGACTTTTAGAAAAAATAAAATACACATGTGAGAAATTGGAGGAAAAAGGTTTGTCTTTGATGTAAAGAAATGGGGTGAATAAACCATTTAAACATTGTTAAAGTAAAAGAAATGATTTAAGTGAGCTCTTGTTAAGGGATAATGCACAGAACTAAATGTAGTTGTGATGATGTATTGAATGTATTTGCAAAAACGGAATGAAGCTACCCAAACAATACGCATTTGTAGTGCATAAAAGAACATAGAAAGCTTTCTCTGAGAGTTCTTTTTTACACTTTAAAAGAAAGAGAGAAAGAAAAAAAGGTTCTAGTGTTAGTTGTTCAGGGAAGTAACATAATGCTGAAGTGAAAATGTGTGCCATTTTCAATTGCAGTTGCTAAAGGTTGATAAGGAGCAAAGGTAGATAACCTCTTAGTAAATTAGGAACTGGATGCAGCAAAAGATGATGTTTCTTTCTTTTTTTATTTGTAGGAAAACCTCACAGTTGACAGAGCAGTCAGATGTTGAATGATTTAGCATTTTGATGTGACAAAACAGAACACCCAGGTGCATTGAATCAGATGCTAAACAGGTGCAAAAAGAAGACATGTATAACTGTTAAAAGCATTTTTTGGTCACACTAAGTACTAAGTAATTACACCAAAATTGAGGTCAAATTGTAGAGCAATACACTTTTGCGGCGGGAAAAGATTAGGGACAGGTTAGTGGGTTAAGGTGTAAGGGATGGGTCAACAGTATATATATATTCGCCGTATATATATATATACACACACACATACATGTGCATTATATAAAAAACAATGCAAATGTTGATCACTTGCTAAGTGATCAACAGAGCACACACATATAAACGTTACAAGCATGTATTGGTCCTGAAATGAAGTTTTGAATTTTAATACTTTATATAAAATTAAGAATTCACTCCCATTTCAAATGGCCATTCAAGGCAAAACAAATTTTATGTCATTTAAAACTAAAGCTGAATGTGCAGTACTAGTGCTACTTCTAAAGTCAAGGCCAAAGTTTTTCTTCAACTCCATGGTCAACAGATCTACCTTAAAGAAACCCAAACTGAGTGGAAAAAGACTTTTCCTCTATGTGAAAAGAGTTTCTATTCAGTCAAGTGTGGTTAATTTGAAACTAATTACATTTTGTTATGTCTTCATTAAACCCTTTACACCTCCTTAATTACCCTGTCATTTAGCCATGGCTCTCTGGGGTCCAGCTGAAGTCCAATTCACTGTATTATTTGATTCATTTTAATATAAGAAGAAATTCAGCTGACAGGGTAAAAGCCCAAACCTGAGTTTGAGTGATCTCCAGCGGAAAGAAAATGAGTATTGATTCCATGTGTGCAGTTCCTAACCATCTTCACTTTTAATTGACCATGTTGGCATCCTTGGGGTTCAGTTTCTGTCTAAGACATGTCCATAACAACAGTCTTTCAGTTCACAGGCAGTTGTCAGGGGAACGGGAGGTGAGAGGAAAAGCCAAAGAAGTTAGTCAATTTGCTGAGACTAAGAACAAGCTTTCTGGTAGAAAGGCCAAGGGGGGTTGGGGGTGGCGGTGTATGTATTTGGGATTCCTCATTCTGGATATTACCGACCCCGATCAATTTTTAAGTGCCAAATGAGAGAAACCAATCCCTCACTTTGCTATTCTAATTTGTTTCCTGACAGTGCAAATACACCATCAGTTGGGGCGTGCGAGTGAAGATGATGTTACCTGACATGTATAAGGCTGTACTGAAGCAAACTTGCTTACATAAACAGGGTACTCGACTCTCCTGCTGGGATCTCAACAGCAAGCTATAAAGACCCTGTAGGGGCTTCATTTCCAACAGCGGCGAATTCATCAGACTGTGTTTGTTGGGTCAATACCTTTAAAATGCGCCCGATACCTGCTGATGAGTTTGTTTTCTTGTATGCATTTGGATTGTAAAGGTTCACACATACTGTATTAATCCATGCATCAAATATTGCCTTTATTCTATTTATGCGCATCATTTTAAAGGTACTCTAGTGGTCCCTAACTTGGAAGCTTTTGCAAACTTCCAAAGTGGCAATATGCAGAAATATTTACTTATTTATTTCAGGGTTCCCACTTTATCATAATAAAACTTTGTCATCATTTGGCAGAAATACCAGAGGAGACAATATGGGAGGACGCTGAAGGTGACTTCACCCAGTAGAAGATCATTCAACAACAGTCCAATTAACCAATCAGATTTAAGAGATTTCATTTTTAGGGAAATATCTGTTTTAGGCTTTGATCAGGGTTAGGTGCTTATACACCTTTTTTAATCAGCTATCCTTTCCCACTGATTTTAAGAACGCATTTTGGGTAGGGATTGGGATAAATCTATATTTTTTAGACAGTAATGTTGATCCAGGATCATGCCTTATGGCAATCATAATTGTTTTTGTTCAGTCATATATGTGAAACTATTCTAAACTGAAGCAATTTTTATGTGCAAATAATTTTGTACATTTAAAATTTCTGGCTTATCATTTAAAGGTGTTTTTTTTAAGGTGTATATTTGGCTCAGGGACGTTAGCAAGCGTTAGCATCTTTTAAGGCAGAACAGAGTAAAATAATATTTTCTGAAGCTCATTAAATCAGTGATACCCAGCCATTTGTTCTGTTCATACAGTTGTCTCTTCCCATATCAATTTCATGAGCCGCTTTTTCTTATAAGGCTTAGCACTAAAATATTAAAAGACTTTTACTTCAAGGTTTGGAATGAAATGAAAAACTCCAGCTGACATCTTTCAAAATGGCAGACTGGAAGAACTAAAGGTATAAAGTTTAACAACCCAGATTCCCCATAACTCGTCTGATGGCTGAGCGTCTCCTGTGGGCCGACCAGCACAAACAGTGGCAGTGGAAAGAAACCCAGCTGGCATCAGTCTGTTAGCTCTCACTTCACCTTCAGAAGGTGAACAAAGGTAAGTTATAAGTGAAATGACTCTTTAACATTAACTCTGTCATGCTAACACTGCATTACTCTTGTTACCCAAACCTGAAGATGATGCTTCAACCAGAAAATCTCAACTTCCAGGCTTTCTGGATGATGTATCACCTTAGGCTCCTGGAATTCCTAGACTGTTCCCAATTTCTCCACCAACTGATGTCCTGCATGAAGACTGACCCCATCACACGCCAACAGTAATTCATCATGATACAAGGACCAATGCACCAGCAGACACAAATGTTTGAATTCAACAAAGGGTGCCCAGAATTTGCTGCACCAGAGGCCACAAACTGGGAACCTTTGGCAGGAGCAGACATAGACAATATTCTTGCCAAAACAGTGGCCAGAGGCTAACCCTGTCCTCTTAAAATGAGCAAGCCTTAACAAGGTTATCTAAGATGTCTTGGAGGTGTGTGTCATGCAGCAGTTCCTTGCTTGAAGATACACACAGCCTTTATAGCCCTGTGCAGTATGGCAAACTAGATGTGATTGGACGAGCGTAGCTGTAGACGTGCCAGACAAAATCATGATGGATAGGCTACTGTGTTTCTTCCCCCAAGTCAAACAGAGCAGGAAATGACTTGTTTCATTGAGAATAGAACCACTATACCACATTTTATTAAGCCAATAGTTCCAATCCAACCATGTTAAATACATAGATATAGTAGCAGCATCCGTAAAGGTTTACATGACAAGAATTACTTCTACCACGATGGTATTTGTTTTGCTTTTGCTATTGTTTTAGTTTGGATAAAGCTATTTGGTGGAATAATTGTTTTAAAAACTTGAACCTCTTTATTTGACTCTGTAACACTGAGACATTGAGTGAATTGAGTGAATGTATGTACATTGAGATTTTCAAAGGAACATTTTCACTCAGTATGTGCTGCATGGATAATTTTACACTAACAAGCAGAGGGCCTTACAGCTGAGGGTAAAAGATAGTTGGAGAACAATTTCAAAGTAATGAATTCTTCCTTGAAAGAATGAGTAAAGGGGCAAAATAATGGAGGAGATTTTGCCTTCAATTCAGTCCACTGACACTCTCCATGCTAGTGAATAAAATGAGATGACCTACTTTCTGTTAACAGCTCAAGACAAAAAAAAAAAAAAAAAAACAGCAGTTGAGCTTTTGAGTGTGTAGACAAATGCATTCTCAAATGTTACCATTAAAAATATATAATAAATCTGACACTTTTCCAAATGCATAATACAAGCATTTTGTTGAATGTAATTGATTATATTTTCTGTTTATGAACACACTTTTGCAATATAAACTCTCAGGGAAAATGTTTTTCAGACTGTAAGAACTGTTGGAAGCTTACCGGTGGTGATCTTGAAGTCAGGCATCCATTGTGTTGTTTTTTTGTTTTTATTATCTTTTTACTTCTGACAATCGCATTTAGGCTTCAAAATTATCATGATAAACAAAACATTTAAGAATCATGAAGTTTTGTTGGTCACAGAGATCATTTTCTGTAAAAAAAAAAAATCAGAAACCAATTGGAAAATCTTATTAGGCTTTAATCTAGGGCACCAAGGTCATGCTAACTCCCAGGCTGGCCTACAAAAAATACATAATCACTGCAACACCCTATTATATCAATGTTGATTCTGAACATATCACTAAACCTACACTTTACTCAAAAATATACACATTAAATGTATATTAAAGTATATACGTTTCTAATGTGGCATTGCTAAATCAGAAGCCTTGGGACAATGGGTTGCATATCAGTTGGCCTCCAGATGTCATTCTCTCTCACCAATGAACTTTTTTAAGATGTTAATGAATCATGGGTTTACATAATTACCCAATTAGCCATTCAAGCAAGGTCATATGAGTCTTCAATTATGTTGGTGGGTAAACAAGCTTAGAATCATTCAGTGCACTGCTGAGGTTTGACTGGTTATCAGTTCAACTGATGTGTCACACTCTCGAAATTAAGCAGCAAACTAGAGGACACTTTTTTTTTTTTTTTGTGCATGCGACTGATAAAAGCCTTCTCATTAGCCAAACTACTAAGCATGATTGTTCTATTGCACAAAGTCTCTCTTGGGGAAAAATGGGCCTAAGTGATCTTATTTAAAGAAATGGATTACATGCACTACTGAAGTCTGAGTATTCTGTTGCGACATAGATATTGCCTGTGCTAAAGCCCTACAAGAAGTGCAAACCTCAAAGACCTTTGAAATGCTAATGGTCATTATATTGATCTGTGAAGGCCTTTCATATTATACTGAAAGATACGAAAGTGGCCTTCATGTACAATGCAGAGGCAATTTACAAGGAAAGAGAGGACACAAAAGCTTTTGTGTCCTCACTGTAGAGTGGGCTAAAACCAATCCTTTAAATCTATATCGTGACTGAGGTAGAGCTGATAAGCAATGAGGTCTGTCTTTTATTTTTTGGGTCACCTGCTGGATTTGTTTCAATACCTGGAGGAATGTACTAGGAGTATGAAAACTATACAGCATCCTAGTTAATCAAACAAGAATAAGGAGGAGATTTCCTGGAACTGAGAGAAACCCACAGGAAACAAAGATCTGGGCAGTATCTCCAACAGTATTAAGGTGCTTGTGGTCATAAATTGAAAACCTTTTGCCAAAGTTTTGTGAGTACAGAGAAAAGATCAAAAGCGAAGCATAAGTAGAAAGGAAATGACTGTAAGCTTTAAAAGGTTTGCTGAGAGTTTGAATGACCCAAATTGAAGTAGGATTGAGAATTAATAAGTAGAAAGGAACTGTACTCTACTAAAAATTAATATATAGATTTTTTTTTCTGTCATACCCAACCCATATCCATTTAATTGTACATACAAAAGTACATAAATACTTTTTTTTTTTGAAGGACACTGAGAGAAGGGGACACTATTTGAAGAGCCATTAGAAATGGCTTCATAATTTCATGAAGGGCCCTTTCAAAAGGCTTTAATATACATACAGTACTTCACCTCAAGAAAGTACATTTACTTGTTTATGATTGCATTATCCTTGCAATCTATACTGAGGTATTTTATTGAGGTATTTTATTACTTTACCTGCGATCAGCAAACAGTTTTAAAACCTTTGCAACTGTACAACGGGGGAAAAACACACATTCTTGATATTTTGTTTTGTTTTCAACAAATAGCATGCAAGTTAAATGCATTTTGAAAATCATTTCAAAATTAATTCATAATCACATAATAATTTTATTAAATACACATTTAAAAGTAATTTAATAAGTAATTGCTATCGTTATCATCCTTATATTTAACTAAAACTGAACCAAACTCAAACACACAATAAATAACTAAATACACTTTAAATCAGTAAATGATTATATTTTAAATGAATAAATATGGAAAAAAATATGGGAATGCTAAACGCTACAAACAATTTTCATTTCCATTAATAAAAACAAATATGTACAAAGAATGGTATAATTTTTTTAATAACTAACATGAACAAAGATTAGAAAATACTATAATAATGTGTTGCTAATACATTAACTAACCTTAACTAATGATTATTAGTTACAGATATTCTTACAGATATAAGCATTTAATTTCAAAGAATAAAAAATTAAATATTAATGATGTATTTTGTATTTTCACAATGTTGTTTCAGGGTCAACCAGGGTCAACTCAGGTTCTGCTAATCTACATAGTGAAAATAATTATCCCAAGATGCAGTTTTTCCAAACCACATCCATATATTTAGATATGTGTTTCAATTTGAATGTTCAGAGCAGATTTAAATGAGGTTTCAGAACATATGCTGCATGACTAACACCATACAAAAAAAGCATTCTGAATGTGCTAATTTATATTTACATGTGCACTGACTTAATTCTGAATACAGCACAAGAGAGTTCGACACCACCACAAAATATCAGGTTTTATGTTCTTTATATGACACTCATGTCTCTGTCCTCATGTGTACTTGTTAGTTTTCTTCAGGGTTAAGGCAGGTTACATCTTTTTTTCAGTTTCTACATCTGCAAGTATAAATCTGGAACGGTTCCGGTCATGTCCTGAACGCTAGTTATTGTATCATCTTGCACAAAATGCTATTCCGTTTCTCCACAATGCAAAATTCCTCTACGGCTGCAAATGATGTTATGCCTGCAGCAGAAAGCAGTTTCTATTGACATTGTGTAGTATTGAGGTATTTTAGAGCCCTTATTTACACCAGTCAGAGAGCATCAGCTCTTTGTTATTCAGTTACCTTGCAGTAACGTTCAATAACGTCATTTTTTTCCCTTTCTCAGCGGCAAGCGAATCATATCAAGTCAAAGCCTCTTCACAGCTCAGCATCGCTCAACAGTTGGCAAGGTGAACTTGGATGATTCTTTCATCTGTGCATTCAACGGACCGAATAAAAGTGCAAACACAAAAGAGGTTTTAGCCATTCACAGCAGCGCAATGGCAAGGACGCTATTGTTTGCGAGTTCAAAATAAAAGTGCACTTCAGGTCACAGAGGGGAATGTTTAGGGATGCTTCGTTTTCACTCAACCTTTTTCTCAGAGTTATCTGATAAGCAATTCTGTTCGGTCGAACCAGAGTACACATCAGGGCAGCATATTGAATGATGCGCTGGAGACAAAGGTCATGAAGGCTAGCATCTTCTTTAACAAACCAGAAAACAGAAGGTCACCACAAGCTGCTATTTCTGTAATTCAATCAACAAGGAGAGACTGAAATGATATACTTTAGCACATAATGAAACTATCGTTGTTTTGGAATATTTACACTACCGTGTTACTGCTATAAAAACAATGCCTTGTGAAAAAGAACTCTACTTAAGTGCAATGGATGTGGACTTTTAGGGGCAGATTTACTAAACAAGGTAAATTAGTGCAAGGGCACACAAATTAGTTTAAGGACATGTTTGGATGTGAATGTGTTCTCTATGGTGTCTCCTCCTGGCAGCAACAGTTTCATGGTAAACACAAAATAAGTAAAAGACATGCTTTTTGAGAGTTGAATAATTGCAAATAACATAATCTGACTACTGTAGGTACTCTCCTCCCATAAATTGTTGCAAAAAGACAATGCCAAAAGAGGGTTTGCATTGGCACAAGCTGCTAGTACTTACATATGCCAATATGTACAACATGAAAGTACTTTACTACATACTACATCCAAACGATTAGCAGTAGATGAAACAAGCCACACCCTTTCTTTTCCTCATATTATATTCTATTTCTCCCAGAAGTGCATCACGATACAGATGTAACACTTCCGAATGATTACTAAAATATGCATAAAATATGCTGATCCATTACAATATATATATATATATATATATATATATATATATATATATATATATATATATATATATATATAATATATCAGCCAGGCTCTCCCACCAGCCAACCACAATGCTCACAATCATCAGAATTCTGATCAGCCGCATCTGCACCTCATCAACAGCTAATCAAGTCACAGTACAAAAACACACACCACAGTCACCACAGTGTCTGGTCAGGTTTATCAATGAAGCGAACTAACACTGACGCTTTATTGAGTTAAAGCCTGAAATGCTTACCTTGAAACTTACCTCTTGTGCTCCATTCATCTCATTGTCCAGTATCCTGTCTCCATGTGTCTGTCAATCGGAAACCAAAGTGAAGCTCAAGCCAGTCGAAGTGAAAATACTCTACAAAAGTACATTTGTATTATTTAGTAGTATATAACTTGTGCAAAGTTTATTGAGAAATATTAATTAGTGTTGAAATCAACCATAAAAATATGTACCTTTTTTTGTGCAACATAGTTTTTAATACACCTTACTGCACTTTTCGCCACAGTTTTGATAAAACACAGGATCAATGGCACATTTGTATTACTGTCACGTATTTGGATTTGTCATTGTTTTCGTGTCCCATGTGTGTCCTACTTTCAGTTGATTGTCTTATTGCCTTCAGGTGTGTCATGTCAATTGTCATTTACCTTGTGCATATAAGTTCCTTTTTGTTCAGTGTTCATCGTCTGGTCTTCATCCTAGTTAAGTAGATATTCTGTCTGCCTGCCTGTAGCAGTATTCTTTTTTGTGTGTAGAAGATTAAAAGTTGTTAAAGTTATATCCTCATCGAGTCCTCATTCTCCCTTAACAACACCGTGACAATTACGTTGATATAGATATGTATTGTTGTGCTTTGGAGTTTAGTTTACATTTTTAGTTTCTGTTGTTAAAGTTCATGCTCTATCATGTCGAAATTATGCCCTACACCAAATCCAACTCCAAACCTACCCAATAGTGTTAACAAATGTAAAAGTTTTTTTTTTTTTTTTATGCACACCTGCCATTACTCAGATTGGAACTATTTTGACTCTATGAAGTACAGAAAAACTAGTGTCTATGAAAACCCATATATGAATCTGGATATGTCTGATAATAACATTCAGATGCATCACTTTTAAAATATACCAGCATATTAATATTGTTTTGAAGTCATAACATGATATTCAAGTAATTGTGCAATAATAATGAAAAGGAATAAAACATCAGAGATTTGCACCAGTTTGGCACCAAGGTACGTTTATACCATGAGACCAGGTAGCCTACAATTAGTGAGATGACTGTATGATCTTGAAAAAATCAAAATGCAAAATTCAAAATTACTTTCATTACATTATTTGCATCGTTCACAGGAGAGGGGCTGACAAAGTGCTTGTCATGTATATGCTGCTCAGCTGCTCGTCTTTCTGAGCTCACAATACCATGCCTTTTATGTCACAGACATTCAAATGATCACAGAAGTACTAGGTTTATAGTTTGTATCCAGACATAGATGCATACAAGTTTTGTCAAACAAAAACTGCATTAGGCAGCTATATAGGCCAATCCAGCTTTCTCCCAGTTCAGTTCACTAGTCACTCTTTTTTCTTTTTTTCCCTTTTTTTCAGGCCCCCTTTTCAGGACAACAAGTGGATGGTCTAGTTTACTATAAATATAATTGCTTTGATAGACTTTGACTCCCACATTTTACTGCATTGTAAATAAATATTGCTGTCTTGTGAGTTGTTAGGTGCTGAGTGTTATTTGAGTGTTTCCTGTGAGGCTAATATTGAGGCTACTGTGAGCTAGCTAAATAAAATGCAACGTTTATTATATAAACCTCAAGAGTATTCATAGACTGTACATCAGTGGCACTCATATATCATTAAATCTCATTTTTAGCATTGCTCATGGATGAGGTTAGGTTTAAGTATAGAGATTTTAGATTAACCTATAGATATGAATCTGGATATGCACGATACTAATGTTCAAAAGAATCACTTTTCAAATATCCCAGCATAATAATGTTGTTTTGAAGTTGTGAAATTGATATTCTTCAAGTAATTATTAATAATTATTATATTAATATTAACTGAACCTCTCGAAACTCTTGTTTCTTAATTGAAATGTCAAATTCAGCAAAATCAGAATGTGCTACTTAGCATGTCTGTTGAGGAACCATCAAAATATAAGCTTTAGGATAGTATATTTATTGCTAAAATATTGTTAAATGCATTTTTAAAGCAAATGTGTCATTTTTTTGATCTGGTATCAGATTTATGGTTGGTTGACAAAAAAAAAATAAGTGTCAGGGTTCGATCTAGAGCTTTCATGTGCGGTTTCGAGTTCGCTTGGCCAAGTGCTATTCTGCCTACGTGTGTTGCGCGCCTTGTGCGTGCAATACAGTAAAAGACACAACATGAATGCACGCAGCTGATAAAACAGTGCCCTCATAAACCACCTTCAAATTGTAATAACTCTGTCATACCCATGTCATTAAACAAATTTGTGTCCCCATAAACCACAAAAACCAGCACACACACAAACAGTACTGTTGTTATTTAAATATACCTTTTTATCTTCACAAGACAGCCAGTAACCTTAGTGGAACCAAGACCTGAATAAAAAATGACCTCATCAGCAGCACTGCAACTCAAACTACAAAAGAAGAGTTCTGCCCCAGAGACAATAAGACTGAATGCTCAGTTCCATATGTGTCATTTGTTTTCCTTAGATCTCTTCACTAACACAGCACAAGTAAATACTCACCCCACTTCACTCCCTGTAGTGAATGATTTGATTAGGTCCTGTATGCACTTGTTTGAGAGGATGGGAGCTTTATGTGCACTTCAAATGAGATGGATGCTTGTGTCGGGGGGCGTGGGGATCTTCACATCTGAACGCTTCACCTCCCGGCCCAATAACTAATGAATTCTGCACTTCACTCCAAGTGTGGAGACAGGTGCTTATTCTCTGCATCAAGAGTGTTTGTTCTGTGGTACTCAACTCGTCAATGACCTTTGAGATGATGGGCAGGAGACACTGAACTCATTCACAGTCTAACAGCAGGTGACCAGAGCATGACATTGCATTTCCATTTTTGTCTATGTGACATAATATACACAAACATTCAAATTTGAAGTAAAGCAGTAAGCTTTAATATAATATAAGGTGTAACTGCTGTC
The DNA here is from genome assembly GCF_018831695.1 of Puntigrus tetrazona. Lineage (NCBI taxonomy): Eukaryota > Metazoa > Chordata > Actinopteri > Cypriniformes > Cyprinidae > Puntigrus > Puntigrus tetrazona. The sequence continues at coordinate 2,396,383 of NC_056712.1, read as the reverse complement.
AGATTTGAATTTTACATTTTATATCTGTACAGGATAATAACTGCTTTTACTAGGTCATGTTTAATATATCGCTACTGCTATTACTAGTAAGACTAGAAGACCAATTAATTTAATAATTGGTCTTCATTTTTAATACAAAAAATATAATTAAAAGGTGAGGCTAATACAATATGTTTCAGATTTTACATTTTAGGTTCACTGTGTATTTCATTTAAATGCTCTGTATGTAAACAAAGTTTTAACTTCAGTTATATGGAGCATTATTAAAAATCACAGAGTATTACACAGTAACTAACCAAGGTCTTAAAAAGTTACCAAAAAAAAAAAAAAAAAAAAAAAAAAAAAAAATACACAATATTTCTTAAAATGTTACCAATATTCTATGAGGTGTGGTGTATTAATTTTCAAATATCAGTTTACAAAGTAGGCAAATGTAAAATTCTGTAGGGGCATTTGTCCCTTTCAAACTTTCATTAAGTTCAGAGCTGTGCTTTCATAACAACCATTAAATATGCTTAAATTCTGTCATTTTTTTTCACCCATTTGTCCACCTATTTCTCTGTCACATTTTATTTTTCACTCTCTCTTGCTTACTTTTTGGTGAACACAATCTACTCAACCTTGAGCACCCCTAACCTTCAAAACCCTCCGTAATCCACCAGCCCTGAGCTATCCAGATGCGGCTTCTAAAGTTGTCATCACAGTTATCCAATTAAATATGTGTTAAATTTGGAAAGTCCTTCATTTAGCTTTCCACTGTGCTTCACCATCTAATTCTCGAATGTATCATGAGTCATATCTTTCCACTGTTATGGAAGGTTTACTGAACCGTATCTCTTAGAAAGGTTATTGGCTATTTATTGCTAGCTGTGACAACTTGTTTATACCTGTTTAGGATTATACAGAGGAAGAAGAAGAAGAAGAAGAAGACTTATCAAAAAAATCATAATAAAAATGGCCTTCAGTAATGATAAAAAGGCATTAAAAGTAAATAGCTAAGACCTTAAAATATTGCAACTCTGGGGCAAGTAGATTGGAATTGAGGCTGCAGGTAGAGAACAACAAGGGACAAAGTGCAGAATAAAGTAATAATAAACGAAAAATGAATCAAGAACAGAGAATGACTTGGCAAAGAAACTGGCAATTATTATATGCAAAGCCCAGATGCATCTGTCAGAATCAGTGCCACAGTTCTTTCAATTTAGTTCTCAAACTGCTTTATTCTGTAATCTGTGCTCAGCAGTACAATGGAAGAACACGTTGATTTCTACTGGGTTTACCATAAAATATCACATAACATGAGTAAAATAATTAAATAAATAAATAATAAATAAATAAAAAGGCTGTGCTTGTTATTTTTAAGCACACATTTATTGTATCTGTATGCTCTTCTACATTATACTGTACAGTGCTTTGATGCAACCTGTGTTGTTAAAAGCGCTATATAAATAAAAATGATTGATTGATTGATTGATCGGTCTTTTATTAATGTAATAAAAATGTATGCATGGTTTCTCAGGTACAGGGATATGTAGACTAACAGCTAAATGTATGACCTCACAACAAACAAACAAACAGTATGCATGAATGCCTTTTAATGCCGCAGTATGCAACACTTAAAATCCCAAAACACAAATTGAAGACATTATAAATATGACTTTTGAAAAAAATACGTTTTTATATAATTACAGTATATACTTACTATCTTCCTAAATATACAAATTCTCAAATTTTGAATGACACATCATCTGAATCAGTTGCCTGATGAACTGAATCAGCTCTGGGCAATCGCGTTAGTATACAAACAATTAGTTGTCAGAGTCATTTAGTCGGTTCACTCACGCACTGAATATTACTGAAGTAACCAAAAGAGCGTCATGGAAATTAAGTGAACATTTACAGCGATGCATTCAAACAAGCCTGCAGAAGTATTTCAGCGACCAAGAAGATTGGTATAAAGCTTGTGAAAGACGCTTTAATGTACTGTAGGTAAAGACACTTTCCGACTAAACAAATGCAAAAAGACTAAAAGATTACAAACGTGCCAGAACAGCTGAAGGTACTTCCATGCCACGATATTAGCATTTGCATTAGCTTAATATATAATTGCAGGGCAGTGTTTAGAACAAACAAAGAAATGTAAGGAAGAAGCCTATAGAAAGAAAGAAAGAATATGCAGCATCTAAGATGCTTTAAAAATAATGTGTTTTATTTAATTACTGTTTCTTATTTAATTAATCTTTCTCATTAAATCTTTTTCTTGTCATTATACATTACCGACGCTCTATTCTCAGAATTGATACTGTTCAGTGCTTTGATGCAATATTTAAAAAGTGAAAATTATTGATTGATTGTTTGATAGATTGATTTAAAAAAACAAAAAAACACTGTTTGATAACCTATATCCAAACCAAACTTTAAATGGCAAAAATATAGAGTGATTGGGAAATCAGATACGATTCTTACATTGATTGCGATATCTGAATTTCCATTAATGAAAGGTAGTCTCCTGGCACAATATAATTACTCCTCAAGGGGTAAAAAGCCTGGAGTAATATGCGAGTGGGTGTGAAGGCAGAGTAGAAGAGGCGTTGTAAAATTTCATGGCAGATATTACAGATCCCCAGTGGCACTTCTTGCAAAAAAGGGAAAACTATTGGGAAAAAGCTGATGCATACAAGTGCCACCGAAATAGAGCAGTGTCCAGAAGATGTGTAGGTTTGTTTAGAATAGAATACCACTCTGCATCTTTTTTGGCAATGAATGCAAAGAGTCCGGGACTATAATGGAGTTGCTTTATCTGTTTGGTCACACATTTCACATTTGTTTCTCTCACATAAGAACACAGACCTTGGCCAGTGCAGACGGTTTAAAAGACCTGTATGTGCCAGACCAGAAAGTAAGGTATGTCACAAGAATATCAGAACATTCCAGGGAACTGGAACTGTCTTCTCGTTTTTGCTGTCACTTTGCTGCATTGTTGCTTGGTCCTTTTTAGTGTTTGACAGTACATATCATTTACTTTTTATCCACTATTCTTCTTCACTGATAAGGCCTTGCCATGCTTTGTGTACTCAGTCATAATCATATAGAATGATGTTGTTAAACCACTAAACATTTGGAATGTTAAGGTTATAGATGCCTCTTGTAAGGCTCACATGATTTGCCCTTTTTCTGTTAGTCTTTCAAGTCACCCTTGACTGACTAGAACATGTCTAGAAAGTGTCACCATGGGACTTAACGTGGCTTCAAGGGTTATAATTTTGCTTATGCAAGTTTTTCTCAGCTCTTTGCTCACCATTCTCTCTTTCCCCTTCAGCTGGTTCCCTTAGGGGTCATCATTAGTGAAATTATCCAGACTTTAGGCTGCAGTATATTGCAAAAATGTAAAAAGCAGTTGTACATATTTTAGTTTTGTACCATATAACGTTTTTAAAAAACAAATACGGTCCATTTATTTTGCACAGGCTTTACTCTAAATGCCCTTTTCATGTAACTCAGCACTAAAAGGGCAATGCCTTATAGCCTTAGTCCTTAGAGACACACAAACACTCTCTTTTCTTACGAACAATTTACTGTATCCAATCCACCTAACTTGCGTGTCTTTGAACTGTAGGGGAAACTGGGGCACCTGGAGGAAGCCCACGCTGTTATAGTGGGCACATGCAAACTCCACACAGAATGAACTCTTGGCTTAAGTTCTCTCCTCACCTGGCTGGCACAGAAAAAGATTGTGGGTGAGTTCTCAGTTCGATCACAGTGTGGTGAAGAGGTTGTGGCCGATGAGATGTACAATTTCTAAAAGAAGGATTGCAATTTATTTGATTGGCATAAATGGGGAAAATATATACATTAGAAAATGTATTACATATGTAAATGTTTCAAAATATGTGAAAATAGTGCTGAATTGAAACTTTTATTTGAGATTAATAGTTTAAAATAGCCCCAATACTTAAACTGGAAAGATTTAAAAACATATTTAATATGTGCCAACATTTTTGTGGAAGATCAAAAACATTCAAAAAAATGTAAAATGAATAAATAAATAAATAAAAATGCTGGTTTATAAAGTTTTAACTACAAATTAATTAATTTTTAATTTATTTATTTTTTTTCCCAAATACATATTTCACTCCGAAGACCTTTATTAGCGACTTTATTAGCCACATAATCTTAAAACCCATTCACTGCCATTACAAAGCTTGGAAGAACAAGGCAATTTTTTTTTGTATAATGCTATATTCGTCTGAAAGAACAATATGCCTATAATGACTTGAGGGTAGAGTAGATCATGATTTTTTTGGGTGACTATCTCTTTAACAAGCAAATTAGTTGTTTTTTTAGTAAGTTTTTTTGGTTTTTAAATATGTATTTATATATTCAAAATACAAGGCTTAATATGTTTGTTAGCCTGACACTAAATAGTTACACCTCTCCTGCATGCGATATTTCAGTACCAAAATATTTATCTTACCAGTAACCAACCTCAAGTTTGAACAGCCAAAAAATAAGTCGTATTAAGCCATTGCCACAAAACCTTTTTTGCTTAGTGCAATTAATGCTGTGCTGTCACTGTATGAAGAAGGTGGGTAAACAGAATTTTATAAAGAAATAATTTTGTATATTTTCAAGGCAATTTAAATAAAAGTAATTTATCAAAACCTGATCAAATAAATTATAACTGGGCATATATCCAGGTGTACTATACAATCAAGCACACTTTATGCATGTTAAAGAGCCTGTTCGGCTGCATGGTATGGTCTGTTGTGGTGTTATGCTATCCTTGCAAAGTATACGTTTGCAAAGTAGCACTCAGAGCGATCTGAAAAATGGGGAACTGTGGAGTGCAAATTGCACACATTTTTGGACCATTTGAACTGTTACCTGATTTGCATAATTCTTTTAGTGAATCAATTGCTAAAACAGGCAGTGCAGTATATTCTTAGTGAATTTCTAGATTCCCAATCAATTTGTCTTGAATGTTGTGCTTGCAAAAGTTGGGTAGGTAGGTAGAATAAAGAGTAGAAAACTGCCTTGAGATGTTGTTTAAAAAGATACATGCACATACATCAGACAAGGCTCAGGTTTCAAGATTTTTTTTTCTTTGAAGCCGATTTGATGAGCCCAGAAATAGAATGAATAATGGAGTTTAAAAGCTCATTACGAGAGCAGTTGCTCCCAGTAGCTTAACTTTTATAAAGAAAGAAACAGTTTCTCACAAATTTCTCTGTAAAAGTATTTCAGTCAGGGTGGACAGATGCCGGTGGGGATTGTCTAGTATATTTCCGATTCAATTAAGTACGAATTAAAATAAAACAATATTAAAATTAGATTGGGTGCTGAGGTTGAAGTCATTAAAGTTACAGAGTCAGAGTAATGTCTCTGACAGAGTCTTTTCCTAATTAATATAATGCGTCGTGGGAGCAGCCACATGTGGCTCAGGGAGATGAGGTTCATGGGAGATTTTTGATTTTTCTCTCCAAGACCCAATTCTTCTGTGTGGTGAGACATCATTCTAGCGAGAGAGAGAGAGAGAGAGAGAGAGAGAGAGAGAGAGAGAATGTTTCAGCTCTGCTTGAGAACAGAGGTGTGAGTCTAATCTTTCTTAAGTACCCCTTTATCCTCCACCTTTTAGAACTGTGAAGGTCACAATTGACTTCACATTCCATGTGCTCAATGACAGACCCTCGCCGCAAGTCTCTCCCATGATCTTAGCACAGGTCATCAATAACTTTTTAAAAGGTTCATTGATTTTTGAGTGACCAGGGCCAATTGATTTCAGTGCACTGCATTATTTGAGGCTTTTTTAAACTCTCGTCATGGAGGTACTAGAGGTCTCGAAGATTTGGTGAAAGATGGAAGACTGATTGGTCCTGAAACGATTGTGCTCATTGTAAGCATGTTCATGAGTGCGTCACCTCTGCTAACAAATTGGTCAAGGACAAGTCTGTCTTTAGCCATTACAAAAGATATAATCTGGTGTTTCTTTGCGTTTGCTTTCAAATACTCCCGTTTCTGAACTCACTTGGTAAAGACCACAGGGCAAAGGTCCCTGTTACACGAGCAGAAATACAAATTGCAAAGCGTACAACTTATAGATAAGTTGGCCATTGTCTGGCAGACCTTCGGTTACAATGAGTCTTGGGAAAATCTTCTTTTCAAAGCTTCTCACTCACTGTGTAGGCCGGTGCTTTAGAAGACTGTGCCGCAGTTTTAAAAGCGTGTTCAACAAGATGAAGTGGGCAATGTCACCCTACGCTTTTGTTGGGCTTCTCCCAGCATTTACGACCAAGGTTGTATTTCCTACAAAAGGTCTGAATGTGCGATTCACGAAGGTCAGCGATTCATTGATTGGCAAGATTTCCAGGAGGGCGGGGGGACATTCAGTCAGCTGAGACCAGCATGACAGTTTTAGAAAGTGGCGGCTTCAATCAAGGACAAACATGCACCATTGTTTCCCGCGCACACATTCGCCCACAAAATTTTCTCTGCGAGACAGCTGTGCACAATACCCCTGGGTGGCACTGAGAAACTCAGCGTTTATTCTGAATCTCATTTGCTTATTTGGAGAGTTTTCGAATATATTCACTTGGAATTGCAGTCTGAGAATGGGGGCGTTCTGTAATAAACCGAATTCTCCTGATACGCACAAGGGTTTTAAGAGATGCCGCCACTGCATTAAAGTAATGTAGCGGAAGAATTCTTCCAAAACATGTCTCATATATTTTCAGGCAGAGACTTGATTTAATTTTGCATTACAGTGGTTACATAAAAAAACCAGCAGGGTTAAGACTATCTCCCGGACCCTGCTGCAACTGGTTTTGACAACTCGCCTGCAGACACAGCAACGATATTACATTTCCTCACTCAAGCAAGTATAGGGTAGGGTTTAGAGAGCAGGGATTTAAGTTTTATCCTTCAGGTTCTGAACTATCTGAGCCTTGGGAAAATTGACTCTTACTCCAGGTCATGGGAAAGGAGTTTGCCTAGAAAGACGTTTCAAGAGAAATAAGGGATCGGTGCTAGAAGGATTGAAGAAAGCAAGCGGTAGGAGCTGAAAACACTCTCCTGATGACTGCTGAGCTTGTGTCCTCCTATCGTCTCTGTGTTGCTTTACGGGGGAAGCTTCCATGCAGAGGGCTTGATGGAACCCTGCCATATGGCAATAATGGGAGCTCAGGCTCCGCCAGAGAGCCAGGTGTGGACTGTGACGGAATGAACTAATGCACGCTGCCGCGCTCTGCCTCACTGCACTGACTCCAGCAGCTGTGGAAAGATGACTTGACCGTAGGGAAAAGGCCGAGAGGACACGAGTGTTTGATTAGGGGAACTCGATGTGGCCCACTTAACTCTTACACGTGTGGAATACTTAGACGTCTGTTTCAAGCTTGGTAGTCAGCAAATGAAGGCAGAACTGACGCATTGGGGAAAATGGATTATGTTCAGAGAGCTTTTATGCTTAAAGCAAAACAACTCAAGGGGATCTTTTAATTCCAGAGTCATTGCACTTTGATTCCTTGGCAGCCACAGGTACCGGCATTGTTAGACTGTCTTAAAAATCAATCTTTAGTTGCTGTAAGTGGCAGGCCATTAGAGGCACCGTGAGAACAACAAAATAAATCTGTGTACACAATCGTATCACATTTATAGCGGTAAAGTGGTTGATTGTATTTTTGTAGATTGTTAATAAGACTGCTTGGTTGGAAACTATAACCCTTAGTGACACATGGTCTCAAAGCAATACACAACGTAATTGGCATAATTGGCAAAAGAAACTATGTATTTCTTTAATAAAAACATTTGTAAAACTTTACCAAACTTTGTTTACTCAATTTACTCAATTTGCACTGAATAAAGTTCAGGTATTCAAAATATAGGGAATCGTGTTCTGGAATATGTGTCATAGCCTGAGACACAAAATATGATCAAACTCCTGCAAATGTTTGGCTACACCGTGAAATCCCATTACACCACACCTGCTGAGTGAGGCAATGTTTTACACAGCATCACACCAACTTCCTTTCTATTTCCTCAGCTGGTCCAATGAACCGATTTGAAACTGATGTTATAGTCAGTGTGGATGAACTTAGCAGTGTATGGATGTAGAGAATGTAATTACTCTGACTGTTTTTATAAAGAGTCCTTGAAAGAATTCCACACTGCAGTCTGCTCACTCATCAAAACCGTGACAATAACAAGACACTGTATTTTCTCAGTTGGGCTGACAACAAGTGAAACCCTTTTTTATTTTTTTGCTGTCACACCTTTAAAATTTTTATATGGATATAAACAGTATATATTATCATCACCTTATTTTTGGCGTGTTGTTCATAAAGGCAGACAGTTTTGGTCAAAATGTAAGCATAGAAATGAAGTGTTTCTCATTTCTGATGCATTTACTTAGACGTCTTAAAGAAAATAAAACAAATTACAAATAAAACTCTTTTATGAAGTCACTTTTTGTCCTTTGTATTTTAAACTGTATATTCAACCTGACCAGAAGGAAGAGGAACAGAAGGAAGAGAAACAATCTGTAGTGATAGAGCAGCAACAGGAAAAGGAAACAAACACTGACACTGTTGTGCATCTGGCGTGTGACTGTGTAGTGATATTTCCACAGTCATGCTGGATTCTAGCTGTGGTGTTAATGAACAGCACCATGTGAATAAGGCATGCTGAGTAAAACAAGTTCTGTACATTCAGTAAAGAACTATTCATAATCTGCTAGTGCTGTTTAAAACCTAGACTCGCCTTACAGAGTCACCTTTCGACTGCATTAGGAAAATAAATAGTCTTTTGATATAAGAGGAGGTCAGCTAAAAGCCATATAATCATTTGCTGGGTGTAGTTTTCTGTATGGGTTTGACAAGTTTAGCAGGGCATATCAAAAGGCTTATGACCAAGCCTTTACTTCTGTATGGTAGACTGCTGAACGTAGTATTATAGGAGGGGGCAATCGCAAAGAGAGCTTTCAATTGGACAAAATATTTGTATTATGTTATGAGTCATTACTAGTATTCCTTTCAGCAGAATGCTAGCACAAGCAGTTGATGTTGACCGAAATGATAAAGCCATATATATAGTAGCTATATAAAGATAATAAGTAAATAATGGTAATAAAAACGGGTTTATTTGCAAAAACTGATAGTTAATTGTTAATTAGCTATTAGGTATTGTTTAGTTATTTTTTTTAACCTAATCAAAATTACCCAACTGTGGTTCGATTGAAATTAATTAGATCTCACAATTTAAAACATGATTATTTTATTTTTTAATTATGCAAATAAACATTTATAATGGTAATGGTTTATATTTCTTAAACAATAAAAAAACACACACTGTACATATGTATACATCTTTTTAGGATAAAATGTGACCATATGTTTTCACGAGATTGAACTAGTTAGTATCCTGGCTCCTATTGAATAGCGCAAACATTTCATCCGTTCTAAGATTCACAACGATCTGTAATCCAAGTATATAGAGGGGAAATTACACACTTAAATCCTATCGCTTCAACATTCCCAGATTTTTTTTTTTGCATTTCCTTGCTTTCCCCACTGCATGCTCAACTGACTGGAAAAGGAAGGCAGAGCTGAGAAAACTTGGACATAGCATCAGCTCTTACAGATGGAGGACCCTCTTAACTTTAACTCCAGGTAACAGGGCGAAATGACAGGCTATTGAGCAAGGGATTATGGCAGCTTTTGCAAGGTTAGAAGCGCTGACCCTGCACAGCTCTCGCATGAGCAGCAACAATGGCATTTAGAGCGCCAGTGCCAAGGGTGCTGGCATTCCGTAATGAGATGTGCGGCCATCTGCCACGGCATCTTTGGGATACTGAAGACACCGTATGCTCCGCGTGTGTTTACTACTCCAGGCACAACCTCACAAGGTGACTGCCAGCATCCTCTGTAGACTTCGATTTGCTTCAGATTCGCTTCAGACTACTTGTTACTCGCTGCTTTGTCTTGCATTTATTTCTTTTAATGGATGAGTTCATTAATTCCGGTTTTCATTTAAACGTTTTAATTCGAATATCTGAAAACAAGATCATGAAGACATTTGAAACACAAAAATAGACAAACACTCATACAACCTCAAGTGTTCAACAAAAAAAAAAAAAAAAGAGCAGGAAATGACAAAGATGCTGCCAAGCAATGTCCTTCAGTTATACCGAGAATCTCTGAGCTTGGAATTAGATGAAGCCCTGAGTAATTAGTTTTCGACATTTCATTAAACATTGTGTAGCTTCAATGCATAAATTCAGAGGCTCCCAAAAATGGAGGCTGTAATGAGGTACGAATATGAGCTGTTTTCATGGAAGTCCAGACAGTGATTCTTCTTTAAACATGACTCACCATTATGCAAGATTTAATGAATCTGAAATATAGTCAGTGGCCTTTGAAGGTTCTTTCTCTCTCTGAAATGAAAGCAAGATAGAAGAGAGAAAAGGTGCAGCACTGAATTAAAACTAGGCCAAAGCTGATGAAGTATCTCTCGCCTCTCAAAGTTTAAGGGTCGGAGTGGGCTGCATCTGCTGATGTCAGATGTCATTAACATATTTAACTCAACAAATACTCACTTGACAGACATCCATTACATTCTTATTATTCTGGTAATATGCTTATCTGAAAATCATACTAGTGTGTCAATGAACTGTAATTAACTATTTGATATCAGAAGGGAAAAAAATACTATGGAAATCAGTGATGACCCAAAACTTTTTTCAAAATATCTTTCTTTGTGTTTGGCGTAACAAAAAAATTCATACAGATTTGAAACTACTTGAGGGTGAGTAAATGATGACGGAATTTTCATTTTGGATGAACTATTCCTTTTAAAAAATGAATAAAGACCCAAACCTTTACGTTTATTTATTTTTTTGAGGTCATCTGACCAGCCATTTCTTGCAATATGACCAAGTAACTACACATAATAGATGTTTAAGTCAGAATCGACTTAATGCGGATGTTTTCATTCAATGTCCATTAACTGTTCTGCACATTTGCGAATACTTTAATTATATTCAACAAAATGTAAACACAATTTAAATAAGAGATACATAATTGACAGCTTTATTAATTACAATGGGTGTTTTCGCAATAATTACTTTTAGCTATATTGCACAGTGTTCATAATACTAAGGCCGCTTCATAGACAGAGCTTAGCCAAAGCCAGGATTAGGCCATAGATCAATTAGGAAATGTAAGTTTTTTTTTAACATGCCTTAGGAATAAAAACAAAACAAAAACAAAAACATTAATAGAGTGCATTTTAAGACAAAACAAAGGCACTAACACATTTTAAGATCAGTCAGTGCAAGTTTTTTTTCCAGTTGGCACAGCTCAGATTCACCTTTTAGTCTAGGATTATGGACTTAACCTACTAAAAATCTATTACAGCATAGCACTCATACATATAGACATACATAAATGTTCATGAAACAGGATAAAATGAAAGAAATAAGTGAATGTGGACAATGCATTAGTCCAAACAGAATGACTGAAAGGCTACTTTTGTTCTTCTGACCTTGCACTGATGTTTATTTTCATTCACCAGCATTTTGACATTTTTAAAACATGTATCTTAGGGTGGGATGCAACTCTGCTGTGCTCTGTGTGTCACAGATAAACATTACATTATTTAGGGCCTGCTGGGATGCTTCATACACCAATAGCTACAACTGCACCCGCTAGTGTGTTGCAGTGCTATTTTTGACATTTTACTGTATTGGTGCATTTACTTTTTACATGAGTAAAATGTAGTGAGGGTTAGCGAGATCATAATCTCGGTAGTACTCAAAATGGGTCTCGTATAAACATGTCCTGAGCATGCGTACAGCTATCTGAACCTAATAATGTCACGATTTAAATGCAGGTACAGAAATTATGCTACATAGCAATCAACTTTTGTCACGTTTTACCTAAAACAAATATTTGTGTGGAGGAGGCTTGGTAAAAATCTATAAACGCACTAGACAGGGAAACTAGGTTTAGAAATGTAGCCTAGAGTGGATTTTCACAATGTTTGCCAAATCCATCCAAAAAAAAAAAAAAAAAAAAAAGATTGTGTGTATAGCTGATTAAAGCATTGACCCCATTTCCCTAGAGCACAACAGGTTTATTAACTTGACTCAGTGTTGAAGGTTCATGACCTCAGAATAATCAACTGCATTCGAAGTGCCTTGGAGGTAATTTGAAGAAGTTGAAATGTACTCTAACAAGGCTGCCTAGCTAGAATGAACCAAATTGCTCATGAATTGATCATGAGCTATTAACATAAAATAGCTCATGAGTATGGGGCAATCTGCTTCTGAATATGTTTTGTTTTGGGTTTTTGTAGATTGAGAAACAACTCTCAGAAGCCTCATACGTGTGGGAGGTCATGGGTCAAATCAGGAATTGTAGATTTAGACTGTGTCAGTGGATAAAACATGTTTTCAAATGTTGTCATACACTGCAGGTGCGCCACTGGTGAAACAAAAGAGCAAGGGAGCGCTTGGATAACATAATTATAACCCTGGAGGCTACCAGATTTTTGGCTGTTTGAGAGAATGTGATTTTGGAAACATGTCTTTCTTACATCTAAACTTATAGATATAATTCCAAACAGACTTTCTCAAACCCACATGTTAAATTAAAGCATTTGCTAACGATATTCACCATCCAAGAGGCATTAATGAAGTTGACTTTAAGTGATTCATAATTAGACACCTGCAAATACAAAGGCTCATGCAACATCTAGGATATTCGCAGTCATTAGTAGCATAATCTAGTCCCCTGTGGTTTCTAACACACACATGCGAGTCAAGAATTTCTACAAAGCATTGTTGGTTTCCCGTGAGTCTGTGAACAGACATGAGTTCATACAGATAAAAGTATCAGACCGGATTAAAATATACGATGCCCTGTCTGTCAAATCAAAAGATAGCCGTTTCAATATGTCATTCAATAATTGTGGTAGATAAATTGCAAATAACGCTTGAGGAGAAGTGCCTTCTTCCAGTAAGTTATCTCATAAACTGTGTCATATAAAAAGGCCACTGCAATCACGCTGCGACTGAGCTTGTTAAAATCCTCTGTACCCAGTGCTCGTGACTCTAAATACCTGTTTATTCCTAAAGTGATGGAACATAATAAATGGCAGATTTTAGAGGCCTAGCATCATGTTTTTATTCTGTTTACATCGTGAGTATCAAGAGAACAAGCCAGATCTTCCCATTAAGCAGCAATAATGAAAGTGTAAAGAGGGAAAATTAATGACACATTTTAATTAAAGAAGTCAAATGGAAAATAAATCACAAACACTCACATGCGTAGACTCCGGATAGCAGTTTTCCACATGGGAGTGCACAGAATTACTTTCAGTGGAAATAACCCTGGTGATCTAACATCAGCGCTCTAATGTGGGCAAGGTATTTATGCTAATACAACTTTATTGTAATAATTATTCAGTTTATCATGTATATAATTGTTCATAATTTAATTATGCAATTTAGTATGTAGATGAAGTGTGTCGCTAATGAAACTTGGTTCAAATTGTGGAAGAGACCACATACAGGTAACTGACATCATCTCAAAAGACTGTTGACTGTTGCATTGACTTTTTTAATGTTTTAGCTTTTTTTTACCTTTGGTAGATTAAGTATACATGCATAAACGCATTCTACTTTTTATTTATTTATTTTTAATGAATTTTTAAACTTTCTATTCATCAAAGAATCCTGTTAAGCATTAGTTTCTGAGTATATTAAGAAGACAGTTATTTTCTCAATAATTAAAATAAATCATTCTTAAGGAGCAAATCAGCATATTAGAATGATTTCTGAAGGATCATGAGACAATGTAGTAATAGTAATGATGCTGAAAATTCAGCTTGCATCACAGGAATAAATTACATTGTTTTCTACTTGATTATATTTCAGAGCTATTTCAAGTTGTAATAAAAATATTAATAACAATAGGTTTATAATTGATAAATAAATAAAGAAATATTTACACCTCATCTATTTTATGTGTAAAATTATTCACTTGGTTTGAAGAGAGGCATGACATAATGTTTTTAAAAGCATAATAGTGTCTAATAATACAGTAATTTAGTTCTCAAAGCTGTTTTCTTGAAGGCGGTGAATTAACATAAACGATCGTTATTTTGTGATCGTTTATTGGTCTAACCTTCACCAATCGAAGAGTAAAACTGGTCTGGTGTCAGCATTTAGGATACTGTCCTCAGGAAAAGTGGAATCTTTATCACCTCCGCTTCCTGAATAAAAAGAGGGCAGAGGGCCACTTGAGGGACTTTGATAATGAGTGAGTGAATTTGATCTGGGAATTTAGTTTTTTTTGCTCCACTTGGCTCCAGAGAATAGATCTATTTCCATCTCTCCCATATGGTCTGATCCAAAAATGGGTTTTATGTAATAACAAAGCCAAATATACATGGACGCTTAAACTTCAGCCTCTCAGATATGGTCACGATGCTGCTTTCTGCCTTCTGGCCTGCAGAGATCCTCGCATCTGTCTACAAGCTCTCTAATTCTTCTCCGTTCTCTGATTCCAATGGCCCAATTAATTGAATGGCTTAAAAAGAGGGAAAATGCATAATGCGGATTTGTCATACTGGCAGGATTTGCAGGCCTATTGCTTGCATCTCCGTCTCCCATATGCACGGGTATGAACTGGCTTTTGGAGAGCCTGCTTAGTCTCAGCAGGAGACGGGGAACCATCCAGGATTTTTTTTTACAATGAAATCGCCTAATGCAATTTCCAGTTTCTAAAAGCAGATTGTGTCTGATTAGAAAGAGGATCAAAGCAGTTTAGCAGGTTTACGAGGGCAATGTTAAGACATCCATTCACTCAGTAGTAGTACATTTTATTTGTTTAACTGCAGGAGGTTGAGAGCTGCAAAAACAATGATATTTCTCTGTTTCAGTGATCTTTATTGTTTCTGTAACCAATTGTAAAGCTGTCTGTCATTGTCTTATTTCTCAAGATGCTTCATTGGCATGATAAATATTTGTACATATGCTTGACTTAAAATAATAATAAATAAAGAGTGAAACAATGCACACAGATGTAATAAAAATAAATTATAATTCTAAATGCATTTTGTATTTTCAATAGTTGCTTCATAGTTACATATTTGTTCATTCATTTATTTTTCATTTACTCATCACGCAATTCCACGCAATATCTCTGCAATTCTGAGAAAAAGGAAATAGCCTGGCATATCCAGTGAGAAAAAGTGTGTGAGAAAAACTTTTTCCATAGGTTCCAGCCTCACTCATCTGTATCGTTTTATTCAGTTGAAAAGTTTGTCCATGCAACAAACAATGTTAAATACTATTATCCTGCTATTTCTGGTTTATGATGGATGTCATTTGGCTCACAAATTTAATTTCAGAAAGATTTCACTTACACGGCTGCCATATTTGAGAATAATTCCAGCATGACTGTTAGGATCATTGATTGAGATCTTATAAGATTGACAGGGATTAAATGATTTTCATTCCAACAAATCAGCTCTGAGTATCCTTTTTAATCTTTTTTTTTTTGCGCTGCTTTGGCCCTTTTGTGCTCGATCCAGCATCGCTTAGTCAGGACAGGTTTAAGATCAGCCGCCAAGTGGGAAGTGGGAGGATTGTTCTCTGGCATCAAAATGTACAAGAGTCTTTGAGGGCGATTCTTTTGCCCTGGCTGCTCTTGTTGACAAACCATCAATCATGCAGAAGTACACAGTGCCTTGCCTGCTTAATTCTCCTGACTGATTGTGAGTCGGAGGGGGAGCAGGACTGACATGCCTGGAGAGTGTCCCCGCCATGCTTCAGGCATTTCCCCGATGGCCATAGCAGTCTTTCAGAGCACTTCTGCAGCCTCACGAAAGCAGTATTGTCTGATTAGAAGTGGAGATCTCTTTACCAGCATCTCACTTATTCTGATGAGTTCTCAGGATTTGTTTATCTTATTTTTTCTGTGTTAGCGAAGTATAAAATAATAAAACTGTGCATCACGTGTACTTTGACGCTTTAATCTAGCATCATATAATGCAAGCATAGCACATATCCGACTTTACATATTTACGTTTTAGTATACCCGTAGCTCAATGCGTGATACAGTGACACGCTTTAGGTGATGGAAAGTTCTGAGTTCAAATCCTGTGTAAAAAATTTACACAGGAAACAGTTCACATCTGCATAAAGACAGCTGAAATGGCAGGGTTGCATCAACACATGCCTTTTGATATCAGTTTTGCACCATCAGATAGGATTAGGGTTGGATTTGGTGTAGGGCATAATTGCAGCATGAGATACTTCCAGTCCTTTAATTAACATGAGGGTCATGAAATCTGGCATGGAAAATATTATTGCAAGATTTGTTGATTAACCTGTGGAGTTAGATGATTGATTGTCTGCAGGACACAGTTCTTACTGCTTGATTTTTTCTATATGAAAATCATTCAGTGTATTGTCGATTTTGTAAATGTCTCTAAATGTGCAGATTTTGGGTAGGATCCATGAAATTTACTAAATGAAACAAGCTTCTTCACTTAAATATAGTTAAATACTATACTAGAGAGAGGGAGGGGGGTGGAGGAGGAGGTGCACTCAGTAACCAATCACATTAACGCAGCAGACAGTTTAAACTGATTTCTAGCTCCCAGCATGCTTTTCTTATAACTGTAAGCTAGATTTTTGAAGGTTACTTTTGTGCTGGAAATCAGAGCCTGTGGTTAGATCCAGGATGTGCCATAAAATATGAACAGTATAAATGCTACATGTTGCTTTATTTGAAAGACCTCAATAATTGTGCATGCAGATCTTTTCTTTTCTTTCTTTTCTTTCTTTTCTTTCTTTTCTTTCTTCTAAATCCTGAATTTTACAATGCAACCACTCAGCCTCAAACCCTTTGACCTATTTGTTGATTTTTCTTTCTTCAAATAGCCCTGATCCTCAATAATTTAACATTTTCATGTTTACTGTTTACAGTTAATGCATTGCAGGTAAACATGTTTAATGATTCTAGCGCCTCTTGCTTGGCAACGACGGCTCTATTCTATTGTGTTGTTTGGCCAATCGCAGATAACACATGGACAGTCTGAATATGGTTTTTTGACGTATCTTGCTCCATCAAATGCAAAAATTATTTTATGTAGACAGTCTGGGTCAACGCCATGCTTTTTCCAAAGAGGGGAAAGGATTGTGTTCCCCACGCTGACTCCTATATAACTTTGCTGCTTTGAAAAAGAGCTTGACAACCTTTGTTTTTGCTGTTGCGGCGCCAGTGCTGCTGGGCCAGCAGTAGCTCTCATACAGCGTGTTGCCAAGTACTGTACACGGTTTCCCAACTGAATTCCCTTCTTCCCTGCCTGAACGCAATACACCCTGGACACAATATTTGTCAAACTAAAAATGCAGATTTTCTTTCTCTGGAAAGTGTTTTAGGGAGACTTTTAGCCATTATGGTGCTAATTTTGGTATAATTGGTTTCGTTATGCAGACTTGGTAACCTCTTTCACAGCTACTCCGTCATCATGCCAACCAGGACAATTTTAGTGGGAAATCTAAAATGCGTAAAAACAATATTAAATTATTAAATTATTATTTATTTATTTTTAAATATTGTATCAGTAAATGAATAATGTAACTTAGTCATTTTTCTTGAATTTGAGTCTTTAATTGAATTCTTGACGATTTTAATGTACTTCTGGAAGTTTTTTTATTTTAGATTTGAAAAATTAATTATCATTAATTTAATTATTTTCTGTAACACACAAACTGCAGGTTTTTTTCATGTACACCCAGGATTTTTCATCAAGTTTTATCAGTTATTAATATGATTTTTAATTAATTAATTGATTTATGTTATGATACAAGACATACAAACAATTCATAACTTCAGCTACTTTTATTTATTTTGTTTTTAAATAGATGAGCTAATAGACGGAAGATCAATGATGTAATGTATGCTATTTACAGACATGTCTCTCTAAAAGATACATTCATCGGACGCCTCCATAGCAATAACAGATCTGACTAACTGAAACCAGATTGAGCACTGTTTCTCACAAACCAAGCGCGTGAGGGCGGCTCATCTTGTTAGTTCTCACATTTTAATTGCCGCTGCCTCCGTAATCTGATTATATGCTATGAGTGGTTGCATGAAAGATAAGAATATCATAATATTAAATTAAAACTAATATCCAACCCAGCCTAACAGAGTTTCAAAGGTAGCTGGCACATCTAACAAAAATCCCACTCACATCGCTGATCACGTTAGAGTCTTTTGAGGCAGAGAAGGCCCACGTCGCTCGCTGAACTCTTCCCTGACCTGTCACCAGCATGAAACACGACTCCAAAACCGCCCGCGTCTGGTTTTAAACACAAATAATCATACAATGCAAATGCCGTGGCTTAGTTGTTTGCGGCTCGGCTGGTGAAATCGAGGGTCGCGCGTTTTTTAAGCTTATACGTACGATCAACCGCCTTCTACTACATTAGAGTCATCTTTGGCTTGCTTTTCGGCCTGCGATAGGCAGGTAAAATCACAGTGTTGATTAAGTATGTATAATGATATTGTCTCTGGCTTTTTACTGTGGTTAAGCCATTTGTAGAACAGTATCCTGCTGCTGTAGCTTCTGTGATCTCTGCTGGAATATCATCTGTTTAACAAGCTGCCTTCACATGACAGCAACGAGCTCCAGTTTATCAGCTTGAGGGCTTGGGCGGCACGCACTCAGCTAAAACAAAGATAAAGACTTCTGATGATTTTCACCATCACTCTCTGCATGTCCTTTGAGTCAGGTGTCAGGAAGCCCTAAAGGTCCAAGGCCTTTGAGTGTGGGATAAAGACATCGAGTTATCAATGCAAGCTTTGGACAGGAGGATGAATGCTTTTGAAGATGATTTTGTTCACAGTCTGCCATGAGGTCTTTCTCTGGTAGTGTTGAATCTGGAAATTTGAAAGGGGGTTTTATTGTTTTTGGAGCTTTTGATTTCTTATGGATTTATTTATTTATTATCTACTGTGGTGTACTTGTGAGGTGAGTGTGATTTTGCCACATATTGCTGAAAGAACATCTTTTATTAATCGACAAGATTTTAGGTTAAAGGTTGTGACTTTTCTAACTAACCTTTTCATTGACATCGGTTTGTAAATAACGCGCGTTGTTGGTCAAGGGCCAATAAAAGATCTTGATCGCATATGTTGTAGGAAAATGTTTTGTTAAAAAAATTGTGAACTTATCACTAGACCTTTTGCTGCAGTTATCAATTATTTATGCTATTATGATTGATTGATCAATCCAAATATTAAATTAAATTAAAAGAAGAAAAGAAGAAGTAAAGAAAAATAATAAAGAAAACAATTTTAATCTGTTTTCTTATATATTATATTATGATAAATATTATGGCATTTTAGAAAATTGTATGAAGATTATTCATTTAAATTTAAATCATATGGGCCTTATTTTGTTTTTATTATTATTATATACTATAATGTAATAATGTAATATAAAAAATGGCATAGTAATCTTATTTGTATTTTTATTTAATTTTTTATTTGTAACCTTAACCATTTTATTAACATTGCAGCATAACACCCTTAAACTTTAAAAAACATAAATCTCTCTCTTATACAAACTATTTGAAAACATATTTTTAACATATAAAATATATAAATAATATATAATGTAACATATATTTTAAGAAGGCAAGGGATGAAATGCATTTTTGATAATAAGCCACAATTGCCACTAATTGAGGTTCAGTTCTTGTAACTTACCATTACAAACCATCTCCAACCTCAGAGACAAATGACTATAAATAAGCCATCGATAGAGTGATTACTTCTAAAAGCTTGCCTGTGACTCTTGGTGCTGAAAACATTTCTGTTTGGTTGAGCATCCCAACCAGCTCAACGCAAATAACATTGGCTCAACCGGTGTGTTTCTATATTCCAAGTCTCTAGAAACCACAGAAGTAGCTCTTGAATCTCATTCACACTTCCTGCATATGGCAGTATGATCATTCCATAAACATTTCCTTTTAGTGTTCCAGAAAATACATCATACAGGGTGGGGAAATGTGAACATTGAAATGACTACATGCTGGTAATTTAGCACCCACTAAATCTTTACTCTAAAATATCCAGGCAGTTTTGCAGATATCCAGTTGGTCACGATTAGCTGAGGCAGGTATGTTTGCTGTACCAAGCAGAGAGGGATTTCCTGTTGGACCTGGCCTTCTTTATAGATTCATGGTCTGTAAGGTAATGTGCTGTTTTCATTATAGTGTTCCAGAAAACTTCACACAAATCGATAATTCAGATTTACTGGGACATATCTAATATACTTAGATCATATGAGGTTTGCGCCTCATGCATAACAGCATGTAATGGAGTTTTACCTTTTGCTTCTAGCATGAAAATAAAAAAATGAAGAAAACTAAGAATAATTGGCTATGCTCACATAACATTTCATTATGCAAACACACTCAAGGCCTTTATATAGTATTGGGATTGTGGACAAGAAAATGTCATTCTTGAATCTAAACATTCCTTGATCTCTGAACTTATTCTCTAAACATCTCTGCTCATCGAGAGCCTTTAAGTCAAAGATATAAAAGCAGATCTATAAAAACAGACATGTTTAAATGACTATTAATTTGGTACATAGCATTACGTTATACTGATGACAGTACATGATGCCCTATGATTCCTATTTCTCTAATGCATGGACATTTTGTTTCCTCATTACATCATTAACAAAAAAACACAGATACAAGACAAATATAACCTACCTGGGTCCTAAAAATAGGCTTTAAAAATGTCTTTATATACTTCACTGTTTTTGACATTCGGTTGAACATTAACTGCTTTTGTTCTTCTAACAAATATCAAAAAAGAGCTCAATTTTATTTGTGTGCTGGTGACTGTCACCTGTATCGCTTTTCTTAATTTTAGATAAAAAAATGAAAATCCGCACAATGTACTTAACATCTAAATTGAAATGAAATACAGAGCAGGGCATCAGCAGATATTGGGCTTACTAAAACAAGGTTCTCTCAAAGATTTGAGTGAGTTATTGTTGGCATAGAACAGTGACCTTTGCTTAATCTGAAGACTCTACTGTACTGGCTTGCAGTCTCTAGTACATGATATGATGGGGCTTCAGAAGAAATACTCTGCATCTACATGCTCTGTGTCATTTTAAGGCAATTGCACTATAATGCGCTTAGTAAAATGCATGGCAGATACCATGTTAATTAGCTAACAGAAAAATCTAGAAAATACAAAAAAGAGGCCATATACAGTATATATATATATATATATATATATATATATATATATATATATATATATATATATATATATATATATATATATATATATACAATCTTATCTAACTCATTGCTTGTCGCCATCTGGTTTTAATGTGGTGGTTGTCAGTATAAAGTACATTATAATCAGTATATATTTATAGTTAATATACTAGAATTTAATACTCTTTAGATAGTTTTACAGGCTTTGTTTTTTTTTTGCTTTGTGACACAAGAGCTTGATGCTTTTACCTTAATTTTCCACTGGCAGAGATAAACATGAACTGGGCCTATTGTGTTGGACACACTTTCCAATTCGGCGCTGTTTGCAATATTAGCAGGAACTGGCGACATGGCCAAATACTGTTATTTGGTGCAACAGAAATCTTGATAACTGCTCCATCCATTGTGCAGTACTCTCTTTAGAAACAAAGAACAGCAGCTGTTAATGGGCAGCAATCTTTCCAAAAGTACGCTTTTATACCTATTAGGTTTAAATATGTGCACTTTAAGTATAATGTACCTTTTAAAATTACGAAAATGGACCTCTTTTGGTACAAAGATGTGCCTTTTGTAATGGTACTGCTTCATGACAGCTTTTGATCGTTTAATTATGAGCTAGTGTATTGCATGCATGCAAAGTATTTTTAGGCATTATGATTGAGATAAAAGTACAAAATAAAAGTGAACATCCTAAAACTAACACTGTTCTTTTCTTGCCTTGAAAGAGGCGATTTCCTGCCATTTGCTTCCAGGAATCACGAAGTAAGTTCTTCTTTCAAATACACTAAAAGAATTGGCAAAGCAAACTATCAGATAAAACAAAGATCATTTTGACAGCGCCTTCCTATGGGGACTCTGCCAAACAGTTACGGTGTATAAATATTACTCGTTTCATCACTTATCTGCCTTTAGCTTTTAAACGACATCTTATTATTTTTGTCACTTTCTGTATTTCACTTACAGATAATGTCGCTCTTCACCAGATGATGTAAACAAAGGAAGTGTCCCTCGGCGTGCTTTTGGATTTAACTTTGTGTCGCTTTAAGCAGTGGAATGAAGGAGAAATGTTTTTTCACCCATAATGACCACCCGCAAAAAGTCGGATTAGGCTGTCGTTTGCCCTCTGCTAGAGAAAAGCAATATGGCAAACAGCTTAGTCATGGTGTTTCTCTCCTGGGGTAACTAATATGACTGTGGGAAGGGAGTTTAGAAACACTGCCCGGCTGCAGACCGGTGCTTTATTTCCTCTCTACTTCAGTCGTGATGCAGTGTGCATCGGCTGTGAACTCCCTAAGGACCCGTTCGCTCCCCGGCAAGCACATCACTGCACTTATAATACTGATAAAATTAGAGGGCGCTAAAATAATTAGACAGGTTCACAGCAGGAGGCCAGGTCATTTTCATGAGCAGGTTTTGTGCAAAAGACTACAGCTGAGGACGTTATTTATGACACTTTCACCGTTAATGGGACGATTTGCACCTTCACATAAGGTACACACTCATGCAGAGAGGAGACAATTAAGTACATCCTCGTGGTTATTGTAAATACGCGGAAAACAACATTTGTTTTGTTTTTACATTTATGTTTTTATCCGGAAGAAGATTAAGGAACACTGCAACAGAAGATAATCACTGAAGGAAAGTATTTATGGTCAGAAGTGTGGAACAATATAAATTATTCTCACAAAAGTATAAGCTACTTTAAGGCATAGTCGGTACATTAGAAAAAGAATGAAAGAGATTTTTAAAAGCGAGGAAGAAAAAAGTGCAAAGAGTCAAGAGCTCTGGAAGAGTTGTTTCTGCAGGCATGCTTTGAGATGGACTCCCTGTTCTGGCGTGGAGTTGAGAAGGTCATTCCAATTAAGTTTGCACTGATGTGAAGATTTTAGTCAAGTATTTTTTTGGTCACTTTAGAGTGGAACCATGGAGTAATCCAATGGATTTCTGGAAGTGAACTTCGTGATTTACAAAAGGTATGAGGTAGCTGCCCATATATGCAGTTTTTCATAGTTCCTGAAATGATAGAGACAAAGTATTATATGAGCAAAATATTTTTTTAAACATAAAATATAAAATTAGATTTTAGATCTCTTAAACAATATATATATATATATAGATAGAGTATATATATAATATATATATATATATATATATATATGTAATGTGTGTGTGTGTGTGTGTGTGCATAAATTATTACATTTACATTTACAACATTAGATATTTTAATCCTAATGGATAAATTTTAGTGAGAGATAGGACAAAGAGAGATTATGGAGAGAAAAAACAACAACAACAGACAGTAATAACTTGGCCAAAAAGACAAAAAGATATGTTTTATCTTTTGTTCCAGTATGTATCCAACCATTTAAAACTATTGCAAAAAAATAAAATAATAAGTCATTGTTAAACCACCAGATGATTACAGAAATTTGGTACACTTTAAGGTGGCTTGTTAAAAATAATGTTGTCCTAAAATGAATTGGCGTTGCAGTGGCAGGAAAAAAAAGTCAAATTAAAAAAAAAAACATGTCTTTCTGTATAATAGGTCCCACTGATGTCATGCGCTAATCATCAATACAGAAGATGGGCTAAGCACCGAACCTGAGGCATACACCAGTGGTTAGTTGATGTGACTTAAAGATTTATCCTGTGAGGTGTGAGGAGAGGAAGATAAGAGGATTTGGTGGTGTTTGGATGAGGACAAATGATTGCAAAGATGCTTCTAACAAGGCAAATGACTTTGGTGTCAATCAACAAGAAGGTTCTTACTTTAATGTCCACTTTGTACCCCTGAATGATTGCCCGTCACTACTTTGTCTGTTTCTTATTTTTAAATATTATGCACTTATTGCAAAGTTTTAAATAAATGTTTTGAATGAGTAAGAAGACGCACCATCTAAATGCTAAATGCACTATCTCAACCGAGTATCAAAGGAAAGAGTGCAGTATATTTTCATGCTGTCGATTTCTATATCTCGACAAATCTCAAATGGAAGAAGTTCTACCGTTTTAAGCGGTGAGCACTTTCCATGAGTGTTGTAATAGCCAACAGAAAGATACGATCAAATGCTGTATCTGCTGGTTGGTACTTCTACACATACGGTAGTCAGTAGTCAGAAATTATATATCAGGGAAGAAATAGTCAAATCAATAAGTCACGCAGCCTTTAGCACTATGAACAGCACTGATGCTTTGATCAAAATGTGACTGGACACTTATTTTAGGAGTGAAATGTTTTGCTGATATACAGCATTTATGAACAACACACACAATTACATATATGACAAATTTAGAGGCAAAACACAAACTCATTGCTTTGCCCAAAACTTCTGCGACCATCCTTTGAAAGACCAGATTATGACATTGGGTTGCATAGATCATCTTAAGCATTTAAGCCAGTAATCATGCACATGCAAGCAGGCCCACTGTAAAACAAACTAAAAATATCTGTTTTAGATTTATTTATTTGCTCTGTGTATTACATGACAGCAATTTGCTTAATCGATATATTTAAATTGAGTCACTGTCCACACCTCCTACAGATCATTTGCTTAACCTAAAAAACCTACATACATCAACTCTGTCTACCTAAATATCACTTCAAACAGCTCACCTTAACTTGTTCTCTCACAAAGGGCATGGACTATATCAAAATGTCAGAGATGCACTTCAACATCTAAGAAAAATACATTGAGATCCTATGATGACTTGTAAAGTTTACTGCAGTTTATGGAAAATAAATAAAATAATAAATAAATAAAATAAAATAAAATAAATAAAATAAAATAAAATACTGCCAAGTAACACTGAGGTTTTGTTAATATATAATGTGTGTGTGTGTGTGTGTGTGTGTACATAATAATGTGCACATACACAGTATATGTTTTGAAAATATCAATATCAAAATCAATTGAGTCCTCAGGTATTCTAGTTTTTCTTTGTTTATTTATTAACTGGCTTGGATGATCATGCTGATAAATCATACCGATGTACTTATATCATATTCACTGGAGATCCAAAATGTATCATATTATCTATCTCCAGTGCTGCACTTTTCTCCAGGCTGACTCCTTTCATCCCCCCATTGGTGTCTCTTTGTAATTCACCATGTTCAGATTTTGTACAGAAAAGCCATTTTGCCCCTTTCCTCATATTTCTGAGGTTTGTAATCTAATCGATTGTTCATAGCCTACTGTCTTGTGAGCAGTAGTTACTATTACTAAGTACTGCAGTTTTCAGAGCTGTGCTCCAGCTGCGCAGTGCTACTGCTGCCTACACACAAAGACCCTCAGCGTGCTAAAAGATTGTGACGACTTCTTGTGAATTGATGTTAAATTGCTTGCTATTATATGTCTCTTGAATTACTCCATCTTTTCAGTCTATCTAACCATGTCCATATCTCTTGGTGTAAATGCTTAGCAGGCTTATTTAATATTTGTAATTCATCCCTATACACAGCTTTTTGGATCGATGATTTCACATTTCCTTTTTATGAGCATGTTTTCTTAAAGTCAAATTATTTTTTGGATATTTGCTGGTAAAATAAAAAATGCATTTCCATTTTAGCTAAGTGTTTTTTTTTTTTTTTATCATAAAATGTCGTCAGCACTATAAACACTAAACATCACAGATGCAATGTATCTCCTAGTGCAGGTAGTGTTGTGTTCTTCTTGTAACTTGCTATTGAGTTAATGTCTACTAGATGTGCATGCCGTGGTCACATACAAAGAGAACGCTAAGTTTTATTGGAAACTACTTGCTCACTGGTCTCTAAAATGATCCAAAAGGACATGGAGGTCCATTTGAAAGCCCCGATGGAACTCACCTTGTATGTTCTCTGAGCTTTGAATGATTTAGAATGGGTTGTTTTTCTCTGCTGCATTCCCTGGTGGATTCAGGCTTCAAGTCTTTTTTACAGTCTGCTAGATAACAATGTGGGAGTAAAGCACAATAATGTGAAACAAAGGAAAGGAAATTTAGCCTCATCCCTCTATAAAGTTGAATAAGTAATGCCCCATAATTGCAGAATGCATATCAGAAGTATATGTCAGAACACTGGACATTGTAAGTCTTAATTTATAAACAAAAAAACAATTCTCATGATAGAGAAATGGATACAGGATCTAGTTTTTGGTGCCAGAGAAATGCATGCTATTAGAAATCAGCGTAATTTCATATGCCATTTAACCTGAAACATCTTTTGCAATCAATAATTGGAACATTAAAAATATATATATATAAAAAATGCGCTATACATACATCAATTAGATTTTTAGATCAAATAAATCATTGCTACACAATGTTAAACAAACAATGTGTCACTCATAGTTATTTTACATACATGTGACCGAATAAATCGCTTTGAATTGAGATCAATTCTCATTCTCAACTGTTGCTATGGTATTACTTTGCATATTGCAGCAGTAGCTGTTCCTGTATTGTTATTTTAGATTACGTAATTTCATTTGTTTAATATAATATATCATAACATAAACTTATAATATAATATAATATAAAATAAAACACATATTGCTTTTTATTATTTATGTGTGGGTGTGGTGTGCATATATATATTAAGAGAGAAGAAGAGAGCATATATATATATATAGTATATATATATATATATATATATATATATATATATATATATCAGGTAAATGAAATCAGGTAAGTAAATTTTTTTATACTTTTAAAGTGGACTACCTTTAATCTTCATGTATTTCTGCATGGCCGTTTTATATAGATCCTTTAGTCCTACCTAATGTACCCAAGTAAATTACAGCTAATTAGGGAGTTTGTAAAGCAAGAGATATACAGGGCCAATAATGAACTGAGTCCACAAACTGAAGAGTGACCAGATTTCTCTCTGATGCTAATCTATGTTTTATACTAGTCACAATAAATTTTACTTTAAAAGTGTAGTGAAATTAACTATATATATATATATATATATATATACAAACAATGAACAGGCACATTTTAGCAATACACAAAAATAAACAAATAAGTATATATATCTGAATGTTACCCCACAACACAAGCACAACAGTTCATTTACAATGTTGCATTATCAAAAAGATGTTTACCATATAAATACCAATCAATAAGCCTTTGATTCCACAATGACTAGACCAGGCACTGTATGTGAAAGTGATCTTAAATGGGTTTGATTCTAATGCACCCAAATAACGAAAGTGGCTGGAGGGGAAGTGAAGCATGTTTGGTAGACGCAGTGCCTGCAGCAATGCTCACGTTAAAACAATCAACTCCAAGAGTGAGCATTGTACCCACATTCAATTAACCCTAAAATGTAGTTGAAATACCAGCATAATCCACTTTGTTTCACTAACTTCGTTTAAAACGTGAGTTATGCGTGCTAGAAATGAGGTGAGCTGAAATAAACGTGGATCAGAGTGCATAGGTGCTGAAACACACACAAAAACACAGTATGGATTATTGGCCAGACTGAAGAGGCTGGATAAACACACAAGCAATTAAGTGTATGTCTTCCTTTTCATTGAGGCGTCTAAATAAAAAACCCCAGTGGCTCATATTAAGAAGAGGAGGCGATCAAGTCTCTGTGAAATTTGGTTCTATAAATCCATGTCAGGTAGCTTTAGCATTTAGCAAAAAATGAGCCATCGCTGATGCTCAACTTCTAAGCTTTTTTGGGTTCTAAAAAAGCATGGCGACTTTTCTGCTAAAGAAGCCAGAGTGCAGGAAGAAAATTTCTTTCTCTAAGCCGTTTTCAGATGCACATTTATCACAGAACAGTGATTGCCACATTTTATTCCGGAATGCTAAAGCTGAGATACATACTCAGAATTTACGCCAATGATGACAGTATATAAACAACAGTTAAAATAATTTTAGAAACGTTCTCAAAAAGGTTATCACTTGGAAATTGCACTGAACATTATGCATTTCATTTAGGCTTGTTCAAAACCAGGCACAGCTGTAGACACTGCTGCTCCTTCAAAACATGGGAGCAAACTGTCTAAATATTCTCTCATGTGTTGCTTGCCAAATCCTGAATATATTTCCTTATTTTATTATTAAATATGCAGGTTATATCATTAGGGTCATATTTGCCTGGTGTTTTTCAGTTAGATTTGCCTTGAAAGATGTGTATTGTTGGGTTTATTTGTTAGTTAACTTTTTAGTGGAAGGTGCCATCCTGCTTGTTTTTACACGTTTAGATATATACATATATATCTGTAGCCACCGTGTTAGGAAAGAAAGCCTTGCTGAAGGTGAAGTATTCCACAAGCTGCCAGTCTGGATGGCATAAACTCAAAGAATGTGCTTTAGATGCCTGTTGTTGGTCTCTCTTCACAGGCATGCAGTGGACCTGAAAGTCAGAAAATCTAGAAATCAAAATGTACTTCAAACATTTTAGGATTAAGCAGGAAAATAAGCTATAGAGTGGAGAAACATGATGTACTGTATGCACAAATGTCAGGGATATGGGAGGACGGAATCAGTTTGTGAAACAAACTGATAGGAGTGTAGTGAGGTGCACAGGTGATACAACATCAGAAACAAAGTAGGCAAAGACAGCTAGGAAGTCCACTGGAACAGTCTGGGCAGGAAGTGGCAGACTGCAACGGCAGCGGCAGAACAAACAAGACATAAAGCTAAGCCTTCTTGTTGACCGCCTACTCTGGGGACCAGTGCCAGACAGGAGAACCAGTGGCGGGAACGGATGCGGACAGAACTATGGCGACAAGACAGGACAAGGCTCCACAAGAACAAAAAATACTCTAAAGCAGGCAGAAAAACAATTCAGATAAGAGTAAAAATAATAAGAACTCATTAACCAACACAATTAACTTAAAATATATAAAAATGCAAAACAAGAAGGATCGAGACAAGAGCTAAATACTTAAATAAAGCATAATAAAATAAGCAGAAGCCATGTGATGACACAAGGCGAGAGAACTGATGCCATGGAGTTTAAAACAATTAGATCTTGTAAAATCTTGTGAAACATCACATTAAACAGGCTGCGGTTATTGATAAAAAACAATATTAGCATTGAATCATTGCAACCGGTTCAAATAACTTTTTATTAGCATCATTGCTCCAGTCTTCAGTCGGCATTATTCTGATATTATTGTAATTACATGATGATTTTAATATGATAATTTACGTATTATTATTATTTGTTTATTATTTATTGTTTTTTTAAACTCTGCCTTTCAAGAATCTGGGGTAAAAGGAATTATTTGGTAGAGGATTAAGTTGTAGAATAAGGTAATGCAAGAATATGTGCTTTTGTAAGTAATAATAAACAGCCTTTTTTGTTAATAATATGCATATTAATAAGAAACTAGTTAATAGTGATAACTGATCCTTATCCTAAAGTGTTATCAAACTTTTTCTTTTTCAAAGAAAAATTCTATATATTTTGATTTCCAGCAAAAACAATGTTGTCACATTTCACATTGACAGCAATAACAATCATTATTAATATTAGAACGCTTAATAAGGAGTGGCACTTGAACCCCAAATGAGAAGGATCATGTGACTGGATTAATGATTGCGAAATAAATTATCTGAAATTTGTGTCCATTTTTTTTCATTCACATTTCTGTATTACAATTTATGGCCTCAGTCTTTTGAAATCCCTCTGTATTCAACATCTCTTTTGGTTTTACCAAATTACTGTCGTGTACTCATTTTATAACAATGGCAGCTGGGTGTAATGCATGTTCGGGATGTTCACCGCGATGCCTAACCCTCATCACCACAAAGAACTCCCGTGGCCCATAGCCATTCTGGCGCCTTGTCCTCACGGTCATATCTCTGAAATATGTTCATTGAGTTTCGTGTCGCGTCGCACAGGCTAATTAACAAATTACAAATTACAAGTTCTTCGGATCAGAAAGCTGCTAAGCCTTTGTGTGGCAGCATGACCTGCAAATGAAATCTCACAGTAAACAATCTAATATTCTCTCTACGGTTGAGTGTTCGTCACAACACCGCCCCATAGTTTCCCATAGTTGCCTGTTGCTGCAGTATCTGTATTATTTACTTTTGGTTTGCAGCCTTAGCGAGAAAGCAAACTAGATGCGATTACACTGCAGAGGAGCCCTCTGTATAGATTATGGATCTCTAATGAATACTGCAGACCCTGTTCATAACTTCACAGCCCTAAAGAGCCAGCTTTATAAATGTGGGAATTACCAGCAAGCATAATGCCTTTGGAAAAACCACAGGGCTTGTACTTGAGACTGGTTTGCTGCAAATCAGACTCTCCTGTTTTTTCACTCATAGAAGACTAAACAGAAGACTTTTGTTCAAAACTAATGCACTGTTGAATTTGGTTAAGAAGTCCAGTGAGCTCTTCGGTTCTGAGGATTACATCATGGACTTAGGTGAGCACTGTACATGTGTTTGATTTCAAATAAGTGAGAAAACTGTCACCGTAATTTAAGGATCAGTTCTCGATTAATGATCAGTTATCTCTAACTAACAGTTTAAAATGTGTTGTTATGTGAGGTTTATTCAACCTAGTCTCATAAAAATATGTACCTATGTTCACGTTTTGCAATACTGTTTTACATACAGTTTTAAATGAAATGTCAACTGAGTGCTGCTAAAACAGTAGTTCAATCACGAACCTGGCACATTTTTATTATGTCGATGATATAGGTATGTATTGAACTGACTGTTGCGTTGTATTGAACTGTAGTTATGGGATTTGAACCAGGGCTCCTCGCCTCTCAAATAAAATCTCTATACTCCATAGCCATTGATATTGTTTTGAAGTCATCGCATGATATTTCTGGAAAGTAATTGTGTGAAAATTATGCTTTATCAATCAAATACATTTTTAATCAAGATTACTCTGAAATATGTGCAAAAGAAATAAAGAAAAATAAGAACTTTACTGTTAATTTCTTTTTGGAAACTGCAGTGATATATAGTTGTTGCTTTATTTTTGTGTCGGCGGCAAAAAGATGTGCAAGGTACGTTTTTCACTTTAATCTATATTCGATTGCAATATAAATAATTCATTTGATCTGATTAATAAAATAAAAAAATAGGTTGACCCAAAAGCAAAATTCTGTCATCATTTACCTGCCCTCAAGTATTTTTTCAAACCTGTATGAATTAGTTTGTTCTACTGAGCACAAAAGAAAAGATATTTACAAGAAGAAGTTTGCTTGAACCAGGAGTGCTTTTTGGGCCCACCATTGACTTACATAAAAGAGAAAACAAAAAAAAACCTTGGTCAATAGTGACCCAAATCAGACTGTTTACAAACTTTCTTCAAATATATTTCTTTGTGTTAAACAAAATAAATAATTCTTCTGAGTTTGGAATTTCTGAGTAAATAACGATGACACAATTTTCATTTTCAGTGAACTATTGTGGGGAAAAAATGCAAATGTTTATATGGAATTTTTAGGATTCTATGTATTAAGATTGTTTTAACATGACAGAATATGTAAACACACACAAATTGGACATCTGCAAAACTAACAAAAAAAAAAAAAAAAAAAAAAGGTATTTTTTTTTATCTTCCTAACAATATGATAACAGGTTTCTGTTTCTCAAGCAGGCTACGCAGTAACAAATTAAGTATCTTCACTAAATCATTCCTAGGCAGAGGTATAAACATATCTGCTTTGTTTTCATTGTTGCAGGATGCTTACGAGCCTACATTTGCACACTGTAATAAAGAAATTAAGACTGCTTCTGTCTCTAAAAATATTGCTGGTCTAATAATATGTCCATAAAGTGTCAGTCTACAAAATCTAAACAAATCTTTTTGGTTGAACAGGTTCCACAGAATTGAGTCACTGAACTCAATCAGATTATTCAATGTAATCAGATTATTTCAGTATGGTATTAATTTGACCTAAATCAACTTTGTTTTACAGCCAAACCTAAGGTTGTTAAGAATAAATCATAATGCGAATCATGTTGCAGATCGTAGTGCTATGCTTATATGAATGGAATGCCAACACAGTATTTGTTTGGGTCTCTACACTTTGTAAAACTGAAAACAAATACAAAAGCAGACACAGCCTTTTTAACATATAGGGTAACTTATTAGGTGGCTGGATGTAGTGCAGCAGGTACAACTCAAACTTTAAGCCGGGCTAGACTGTCTTCTAAGTTGCAGGAAAGAGAAAAAATAATGACATTCTTTTGAAAAAATAACCCCCACAGTCAGCACCATATACCATACACACTGCTTTGTCACCAGGTTTCCATAGTTACCATGGTGTCTGAGGGTATATCTAACTCCATGATTAATTATACACACAAAAGTTCTGCTTCATGGAATCCCAGAATGTAGGTAGTGCTCGGAAGGCTTCATTTCATACACCGACTGCAAATGAATGCTATCAACCTTCAATTATCACGTACTCAGGCACTGAGGCAGGCACAATTTGAAATTGATTCGTGAAGTGGTGGGTCAGGGTGCAATTCTCAACAAAATTGTGCCTGTTAGGGACTTCTGCATTCAAATATTAATTACCTGGTTTAATCATAAATATATATGAACAAATATATATATATTTTTTTGATGTCTTAGTGTTCTCACGTTCTGTTCCCTCTCCAGTGCATACAAAAGACTACTTACTCTGTACTATTACTAATGCTCTTATTACTAATTACAACTTTGTTATTTCACCAGTGTGTGCTATTCTGCATTCTGTGGGCCTTTAGAGTTCTGACAGGCGGCTAATTTATTGTTGTCTTGAGTGCTTCTAGAGTTTGCTACAGTGTCACAAGGGGTTGCCATAAGCATGTCATCTCAGTCAGAGAACAGCATATTATGGATGTGAAGGCCAAAAATGTTCTCTATTCTTCGAAATGTTGTTCGATGTGTCAGAACATCTAGAGAAAAGTGTTATACAAAATTGTGTTTTTTTTCATATGTGAGTTTATCTTAATATCTTTATATCTGGTTTATCATGAAATTGGCTTAGTGGTGTTTCATCTTCAGCACTTTTATATGTGAAGGGCTAGATTTATTTGAGTAATGCTACAGTATTTGTTAACTAGTTGCTTATTATGTACATTACCTGTATTAACTTATTATTTATATTATGTGCTTATTAGCCCTTATCAGTATATATATATATATATATATATACTCTATTTTTTGTTTTTCATAAAATTGCATTAAAAACAGGTCTAGTCTTGAATTTTCTTTCCACATACTATCATAAAGCAATTAATGCATATATTTCATTGTTTTATGTTTTGTCCCAGAACTAAATTGCTGTTTTAAACTATAATGAAACCATTGTGATTTATTAGTTTTTGTTTTTTTACCAATGTAAAATAAATTTAACTGGAGATCTGTGTGAACATTTTAATATTTAGCTTCATTTGTCAGGAGCGAACATGGATTCAGTTGCAGGATCAGCTTAATTTGTTGTAGTCTTTGAACAAAAGCTCGACTGGGGCAGAGGAACGAAAACTTGGCTTCAGGAAAATCAAAAGCGGCCTCCAGTCACTCCACTGAGCGAGCATGAGAAGCGAGGCACGATAACGAGTCTCTACATGGTCCTGCTGCTCGATTCCAGCGTAAGATCCCAGGATCAGGTGAGGGCGAGCTGCCAACCTGTTTACCCGGAGAAGAACCAGGCCAGCTTCCAGGATGGGGTCTGGAGAGAAAACAAAAGGCAGAGCAAGCAAGAGAAAAAAAGCAAAAAACACTAGCTAAACTTGGAGCCTACACAGACTTGACAAGACAGGACAGGACTGGATCGCGCAGCATCACTCACACCACAGCAGTCAGACACAAGACTGCAAACAAAGAGGGGAGCTTAAGTAGGGGAGCAGTTAAGGGAGCTAATGAGCCACAGGTGAGAGGCAGCTAATTTAGTGATTAATCCAGATGACAGGGCAGGGAAGCACAGCATGGCAGACTGTTGAGCAGACAACAAAACAAACTGATCAGACTGAAGTCATGACAGTACCCCCCACTCCCGGGCGCCACCTGGCGCCCCAGAGGAGCCACCTCGTCGCGTGAGTCCTCAACCAGAGTCTGATCCAGAATGTCGGGCCGGTATCCAACTCCTCTCCTCGGTCCGCGCCCTCCCAGTCCCACCAGAAACTGGAAACCCGACCCACGGCGTCCTAACATCCAGGAGCTTTCTCACAGTGTACACTGGAGTACCATCCCACTATGCGGGGAGGAGTCAGGGTAGACCTCACAGGATTGAGGGGAGACAAACACAGGCAACCTGGACACGCGCCGAAAGGCAGGTGGACCCGACCAGAGTGTGTGGGAAGCTTGAGCCGCACTGCCCCGCCACTGGACTCAGAACCTTGGTGATGAGATGTATGGGCCAATGAACCTGGGTGCCAGCTTGCGGCGCCCGGAGGCAGTCCTTGGTGGAAACCATACCTTCTGACCACACACACATGGTGAGGAGCAGAGAGTCCTGTGACGATCAGCAGCTGCTTTGGTCCGTCTGAAGCCGGGCCAAGGCCTCCTTAGCCACTCTCCAGGTGCAGCGACACCCGACGGACGAAAGGCCAAGGCAGGCGGGACCGCAGCCTCGGGTTCCTGGTGGGGAAAGGGGTGGTTGATAACCCATAGAACATTGAAAGGGGACATACCAACATGGGCGCTACAGGAGGAATTGTGGGAATATTAGGCCCACGGTAGCTGTAGCTCAGGAGCTTCCGGACTGTGTGATGCCATACAGTCGAGATCCTGGCAGTTGGCTCGCTCGGACTGCCCATTGGTCTGGGGTGAAAACCTGAAGACAGACTCGTAGGGCCCGATCTGTCTACAGGCTCTTTTGGCTCAGGAGACAAATTGTGGTCCTCTGTGAGACCACGCTCTACCGAGAAGGCCATGAATCCGGAAAGCGTGAATTTCCCTGCCTGTCGCGGTCTCCTTGGCGGAAGGGAGTTTGGGCAAAGGGATAAAATGGGCGCTTTGGCGATCCACCACTGTCAGTATCACGGTGTTGTTGCCTCTCGAGGAAGACCAGAGGCCGAGTCAAAGCGCAGTGTGACCAGGACGAGAGGGAATGGGCAGGGGCTGCAACAGACCAACAGGAGACTGAGTTGAAGTCTTATTTTGAGCACACACCGAGCAAGCCAACACAAACTGCTGGCGTGAGGCCATGGATGTACCAAAATCGCTGTGGATGGTAGCCAGATCTCCGAACACCTGGGTGACAGGCTACCCTGGACTCATGACCCCACTGGAGAACCTTGGGGCGCAGGCAGCGGCACAAATAACCCGACCCTCGGGCACCCTCTGGCGCCTCTCCTCCCGTCGGCCTTTCTCACTCCGCTGTTAGATGTCCCAGAGGACCCCCCAACCCACCCCCTTAGGGAGAATGGTATCGGGATCCAAATCCCTCCAGGAACCTCAAACAGACGAGAGGGCATCGACAGCAATTCCCAGAACCCGGCCGTCCCGAGAGGAGAAGTTAAACCGCCCAAGGGGTGCCCAGCGAGCCTGGCGAGCATTTAACCTCTTGACGAGCAGGATATATTGCAGGTTCTTGTGATCCGTCCACTTGCAAGAAGGCTGCGCAGCTCACTCCAGCACTGGCGCCACTCCCCCAAACCCGCTTCTGACTGCCAGCTCCTGTTACCTATGTCACCGTTTGGCTGCAGAGCTCAGGCGGTGGCTTGCATGGGTACACCTTCTCATCTCCAGGGGACCGTGCAGGATGACCGCGCCACCCGACCTCTGAGGCATCTACCTCAACAATAAACTGGCGTTCAGGATCTGGAAGACAAAGAGACAGGAGCAGAGATGAAGCGGGACTTAAGACATCAAAGGCCTCCTGAGCCTGAAACTCCACCTGGTGATACTTTTAGGTGAGTAAGTGCCGTTAAAGGTGCAGCGACCAGGCAAAGAAGTTCGGATGAATCGCCTGTAGAGATTTGGCGGCCAGGAACGCTGCAGTGCCTTCCGAAATGAGTTGTACTCGGCTACGGCTCTTGTCTTGGCAGGATCAGCTTTAATCCCTCGCTGAAATAATATGCCCCAAGCAAACGACTTGGCTGATAAGGAACTTTGCATATCGCGCAGCATAAGCTGGTTCTCCAGCGGCCGTTAATAGCACCTGAGCGTGTTGAGTGTGTACCTGCAACGAGGGGAAAAGATGAGAATATCATCAAGATACACAAAGAACAAACCTGTTTACCATGTCCCTCAACCGTCATTGATCCAGGGCCTGGAAGACAGCTGGGGCGATGGTAAGCCGAAGGGGTAAAGCCAGTATTCAAAGTCCCGTAGAAGTGTTAAAAACCTGTCTTCCACTCATCCCCCTCACGGATCACGGACAAATGATAAGGCGTTGCGGTGGTCATTTAGTAAGACCTTGGCTCCCTGTAATAACTCCAAGGCAGAGGACATCAGGAGTAGAATGCCGGTTTCTTATGGTGATGTTCAGGCCTCGATAGTCGATACTGCGGTACCAGGAGCCATCCTTCTTCTTAGAAGAAGAACCCAGCACCAGCAGGTGAGGGAAGAGGGTCGGATGAGGCGGCATTTAGGTCCTTGATATCTTGTCCATGGCCTCTCTTTCCAGGACTAGACAGGAGTACAAACGCCCTCTGAGCGGAGAGATGCCTGGGAGGAGGTCGATGCTTTGGTCGTGCGGCCGGTGAGGAGGAGGTAGGGATGTGGCTCGGGGCTTTTACTGAGACCCGACAAGATCGCGGTACTCTGCCGGGACCCCAGAGATCAGCGGACTCCGTCTGAGAAGGCTACAGAAGACACAGAGACGGGGAGACAAGGCAGCACCCAAACGAAGCAAGACAAGACTGACTCAAGATAGCACAAGTGCCTGACCAATCCACGTGAGGCTTGTGCTCGCCAACCATGGGTGCCCCAGGACAGCAGGGGCTCCGGGAGTCAGAAGGTACAGCTCAATTACCTCACGGTGATTGCCAGAGACCACTAGACTTACTGAGAAGTGGAATGAGTGATGGAGAAGAGAAGGAGGCCATTGAGAAGAGCGGACAGGGAATGGGAAGGGAATGGCGAATGCCCCACTGTGCAGCGACTGAGGCATCCAAAAAAGTGATGCCTCAGCTCCCGAGAATCCTGACTGGAGCAGAGTGGGATCCTGGGGAAGCGAATGGACACCGGAAGCGGGAGTGCGAGACTTTGGGGACTCGGAACATGGAAAAACGCCCATCAGAATTCTGACTTGCTGATGGGCCCGGCTGAGACACCGGGATGGCTCTGTGTCCTGGCTT
The DNA here is from genome assembly GCF_018831695.1 of Puntigrus tetrazona. Taxonomy (NCBI): domain Eukaryota; kingdom Metazoa; phylum Chordata; class Actinopteri; order Cypriniformes; family Cyprinidae; genus Puntigrus; species Puntigrus tetrazona. The sequence continues at coordinate 2,358,855 of NC_056712.1, read as the reverse complement.
TACAGTATAGGCAGAGCCTCGAGTCAGTCGATCCTGCCTCCTTGTAGAAAAATGGCCCTGCATGAGGTTCAGGGTCGGCTGTGGGAGTGAATTGGCGAGGTGAAGTTGGGTGCTCTGTCTTCCAAGGTCGGGAAGGCTGGGCGATCCACGCTGGCAATGGCTGAAGGCGCCCTCCACACGCAGACCAGCCAGTTCCACCAGAAGTCGAGATCCGCGAGGCAGTTCATGGGTGACAATCTCATCCTGGATCTCATCGTTCAGCCCCTCCCGAAACCTGGCTGCGCCAAGGCAGCCTCATTCCAGTCACAGGTGGCTGCCAGTGTTCGATCGGATCAAGTAGTCTGTGACCGACCCACCATCCTGCCTCAATCGCGCAGCTGGAGGCGCCTCCTCCCCTGTGCTGATCGATCCCGAACGAAAAGCATCATTTCGGCACCGGAATCCCTCGAAAGTGGCACAGAAAGGAGACACGAGCATCCCCAAGCGACAGTTGCCCAGTCACGAGCCCTCCCTTGGGAGGTGATCACGAAATGCCACCTGAGACTCCTCTGTGGCATAACGGCGGAGCTGGAGTGCAAAGACCAGAGAACACTGGGACAGGAGGCGGCACAGGTGGGATCCGTCATGAGAGGGAGGACTATTGGCATGGGGTTCTGGACCGGCCTGAGGTGAAAAAGTATGCCTGAGGCGGCAGCAGGCGGTCAGCCTGGGCCTCTTGCTGGAGTTCTTGCGCCCTTGCACTGAGCTCAGCAACTGGAGTTTGTCAGAGGTCGACATCTCTTGAGGTAACCCGTGGTTTAGTCGCATGCTGGCCAAGGGAGAATACCCTGTTGCGTCACAGCAGTCTGACTTGGTCTTCTCCTGCCAGATCCATCTTTGGTCTGACCGTTCTGTCCAGGAACAGTGCGGATAAGTTGCAGGATCAACAATTTATTTGTAGTCTTTGAACAAAAAACTCGACTGGGGCAGAGGAACAGAAAACTTGACTTCAGCAGGAAAATCAAAAGCGACACTCCAGTCCTCCCACTAGGCAGGGAGCATAAGAAAGCGGGAACTTGATAACGAGTCTCTGCTAGTCCTGCTGTTTTCGATTCAGCGTGCGAATCCCCAGGATCAGGTGAGGGACGAGCTGCCAACACAACACCGGAAGAACCAGGCCCAGCACAGGATCAGGGTCTGGAGAAAACAAAAAGGCAAGAGCAAGCAAAGAGAGAGAAAAAAACTAAAACACTAGCTAAACTTGGAGCCTACACAGACTTGACAAGACAGGACAGGACTGGATACGCTTGCAGCATCCTCACACCACAACGAGTCAGACACAAGACTGCAAACAGGGAGCTTAAGTGAGGAGCAGTTAAGGAGCTAATGAGCCACAGGTGAGAAGGCAGCTAATTTAGTGATTAATCAGATGGCGATGGGCGAGGAAACACAAACACATGGCAGACTGTTTTGACAGAACAACAAAAACAAACTGATCAGACTGAAGTCATGACATCATTTTTATTGTAATAACCCCAGCAATGCAAGACCCATAACTTTAATTTTTAAGCAGTGAGTATCTGTTTTTATTTTCGAAAACTATTTCTACTATAAGTTCCCATGGCTGAAAAGATTAGCTCAAAATTTGATGTACTTTGTTTCGTCTTGTAAGAATCTAATGTGACAACTTATTGTGTTTATATGTACAGCAATGCTTACAGCGAGTGTAATACTTTTCAATATTCCACACAACCTCACTTTCACACTTAAGGAAATCGCAGTAGGCCGTGATGTTAGTGTTCGCATTCTGGGAGTGTTTGCGCGTTCTTTGTCTGCGAGTCCTTCCAACTTGTGAGCCCAGAGAAGCTGACATTCATGTGATCTGAGTCATGGTCTCGGCAGAGATGATTCACAAGTTTTCACTGTGGTAATCTATCATTTATCTTGTTTGCGATGTGAAGTTTGCCATCCTTAAGGCTGCCGGGTCTGTCTTTGTGCCATAGTAAAAGTGACTTGAAGAGCACAACCATGCTCACCCCTCAGACATGCTGTCAGTGAAGTATCCATGATCAACAGGGCCTTCTCATTTAACTGTAGGGAGCTGTTAGGAAATTCACTAAAGTACCACGCCCACAACAAGAAGCGACTGTCTTACTTGGAAGCATGGGGCAAATAGAATCCTTCACCTCCTCTGCCGCTGGCTGGGCATTATGGGTGCGTGAGTGTCTTTGCCTGACTGGTCTGTAGCGCAATAAAGGTTATCAGGAAACACTTTGACGCTGTGGCGATGGGCTTAGTAGCGTTTGACAGAACCCAATTAATCTTGCCAGAGTAGTGGCCATTGGCTGTAATGATGTGAGGGCTCCAATTAAGTTGTACACCAGTGTCTGACAATGTTTTGAGATGAAACCAAATTTACATCACAGCTCTAATGAAGATGTTTCATTTTGTGAATCAAATGGATTCCTGAATCTGTCAGTTACAAAACAGTCCATTAAAAAGTGAGCTTATTAAATGAGTCATCAAAGTTGTGCGTGAAAGTGGGGGGAAAAAAGCAAACTGCAGAGGAGAAATGCTGCCAAAGCATTGGCTTTGAGATCTAAATAGAGTTGAGATGGTTCTATTTTGCGAAAGGTTTGAAAGTACTCCATGTTTCAAAAGTCGAATGCACTTATCTATGTTAAAGAAACAGTAGCTATTTTTGCAAGCAACCAAAAAACCAGTTGTAAATCAGATTGAAGGAATTCAGTTAGACTGAAAACAAGTTTTATGTAAACACCTCAGGGTTGTCCAACCGAACTCTCAATTTTAATAGATTTTGATTGGATAGCAAAGGATGGTGACCAAAAATTTTCTAATTAATAAGTATGCAAATGCTTGAATCTGACTATTCAACAAATATAGTCAGATTTAATCTCAATGTATGCACCAGTTTTTGTCTTGTTTTTGTTTGTTTATTTGCATGTATTTTTATGTGAATGAATGTGGGAATTGGATTGTAGGTTTAAGTTTCTCTTATAACCGCAGCTTTCCAATCTGAATTAAAGATTGGATTCTTTCAAAATAAATGAAAATGAATGCATCTCTCCCTAATGAGAAATTGTTAATTGATCGGTCTATTTTGAAATCTGCACATCATTCACTTGTGCTCCAGTCCATTTTCAGCACCATGGACAGCGTCACGATATAGCAGCTCATGTTGTATTGGCAGCAGTGGGATTTGACATGGCTGAAGGAGCATCACAGGTTCGTCAAAGCTCGTTAGTCCCTCCTGAGACTTCTCACTTAGGTGAATAGGAAATTGACCGGTGAATTCATCCTTTTCTTTCTTTACGATCCTCAATAAAAAGAAAATTGCACTATCCATGAGGACACAGAAGAAATGAGTTGTGGAATTATGCAGGACAGGCCATATATATATATATATATATATATATATATATATATATATATATATATATATATATATATATATATATATATATATATATATATGAATTAAAATTCAGTCTTGTTACATAATATTAGTTAAAGTTCTGCATACAAATCTGTACATTATTTATCCTTTCTACACAATGTATAACAAGTACAGCTAGTTTACTGTGGAAAATAAAATGGCAAACTGATTCTACCCTTTAGATCTGAAGAAAGGTCTTTAAATGTTACATGTTACATTGTCATTTTCAGAAGTCAGCTCAGATGAAGCGGACACATAATGGAAGAGCAGCTTTCATTTAAAAAGCACTAATACTCTAAAACAATAATTGTGTATACAGTTCTACATGAAGGAAATATTTTGAAACTCCCAAAGCAAAAAACCAGATGCGGCTCGATCGTTTCTCAGTAAATCTTTGTTATTTATTCTAGTCAGTTTCCTAAAGCTGAAATGTCACAAGGCGTTAGTACTGTGAATAATTCCTGACCTTTTGCCTCCTGTGTAGTCGCGCTTTTGTGTAGGCTACTGTCCTCAGAAATCATAAACATCACTGGCAATTGTGTGAAGCTTAACATTTGGATATGATAAACAACCATAAATCATGAGCTGGATGCAAACAAAACATTTATAATTACATTATACATGTCAGAAGGAGCTTAAATCTGTGGCGCGGTCCTCCCTATAGACAGCGGGCAGATATATTGAGAAATTGACACCACGGCCATCCACGGGAGTGCAAAGTGGGTGTCTCTGGGATCTTAAATAATTCAGCTCTCTAAATTAGATTTTCCTGACATTAATGAATGTATTAATGAGGCCCATTGACACACTACCTTATGCAAATAAGCTAGGATGCAAGGAGAGAGGAACAAAGTTAAATAGGTCACTGTGAACTTGGAGAGGAGACAGGGGATAAGGGCAAACTCTACCAAGCTCATTACTTAATTACCATCATTGGCCTCCATGAAATGTGTAGATAGAGGTTCTACCTATTTTCATTGTGATTATAATTATACCTGTAACAGTAGAAAATGGTGCGCACAAAGGATAGAACAAGCAATTGTCTAATCTATCCTCGTGACAGATCGACCTTCTTTCAGCGCAGACAGGAGATCATCTCCCAAAGCCTGGTGAGCTGCCTACAGGGACAGTATGTGCTGCAGCGTCAAGGAGGTCCAGCAGAGAGCAGGGATCTTAATTGTGCTTCCTCATCCTTTGCGGAAAAGCCCATTCCAGAATGCATCGTTCAGTGCTCAGAGAAAGAAGAAATCCAGTGATGTGGGAAAGCAAAAAAAAAAAAATACGTATACGTATATGAATTAAGAATGATCTACTTTGTTTCATTTACAGTGTGTGTTTTGTTGTAAATATATTAAATATTTTAAAATGATAAGTATTAGGCTACATATTCAGCAGAGCTTATTCCTCACGTCATCCATAGAATTATTCCGATAATTCAGTTCAGCGTGCTGCTGCTTCTATTTCTTCTTCTCATTTTTGGATTTGTTAATAGATACAGTAAACATAAACCATCCATTGCAAATTATAAATGTCTTTCCTATTATTATTGTTGTTATTAAAGTTTATGTGTGCTTGCTGAATTAAAATATTGATTTCTTAATAAATTCTAAAATACTGAGCCCAAACTTTTCACATAAGAAAAAGAGAGTTTGTTTAATCTTAATGCTGTATCATAGTGAGCAACCACAGCATGTTTCAATATAAAGAAAATGGGTCCAGTTTAAGTATTGAGTTTAATTTTATCACATTAGAAATGTTTTTGAAGGTGATAAGCAAATGGCGTGCATTTGGATAAGTAATTATTGAACAATAGTCATTATTAAGTGCCATTTTCAGCCTGATGACTACTCAACACCCCTTGCTCCCAGTAATGCGCAGAAAGTGCATTTTCTTTTGTAAAGAGAAGATTAATCGCTGAAAAAGAACATAAGTTGGCGAGGTGGCACTACACAGCCCTTCTTACTGAAGATCCAGTGGTAGAATGTGAGAGATATCTACTTAAAAAACCAAAGCCAAGAGGATTTAAATCAAACTATGACTGAGGTGCTTTATGGTTTTAAATGGATGTGCCAAAAGCTGCTTATATTCTGTGGGTAGACATGGCTACTCCAGACCCTTCTACCAAGTATGCACACAGAGAACGCCTATGTGCTGTATTTGAGTGTTTTTGATATGCCGGATGACCATCTGAGACATTCAGTTGCAATCTATTGAGTAAATTTACATATAGGCTATTTTTTCTGTTTTTAGAAAGCGTGTATGTAAACAAACCCACTCACAAGCTGCTTTACTTTCACAGTCTTACAGTAGTAGAAGAATGAATTAAAAGTAAACAAGGTCCAAGGTCCCAACAAAGGGAGCATTAATCACCGTAATGGTGCCGTCAAATGAAACACAGCTATCTACAACTAAACAACATCGCTAAAAGAAATAAATTCTCTATTAATTCTGAATAACAAATTTTGTACACATAAGGTGCTAATCAGGGACTGACAATAAGGACAACATTTTGATAGGTGGTCCCCTCAGCCAGTATACTATATACCTGCTACCACGCTTCACTTTGATAAAAGTACACACAATTAACTTATTTAAATGTGAGGGCTTATGGTATCTCACTGTTAGAGGATTGAAATGATGAAATCTGCTGCAACATTTTTATTTTATTTTATTTTATTTTATTTTATAAACTGTTTTTATTTGGCATTCTTTATGTACTCTTCAAACTTTCAGATTTAAAAAAAAATTATAAATTAACAGTTAATTAGCAAAAAAAGAACTTTTATAAAATGAATAAATGAACGAATTAGTTCACTCATTAATATTGTTTTTAAGAAAATTATGTTATTTTTTGAATGTTCTGTTCTTCAAACAATTTAACGCTGATGAAAATAATAGTTTCTTGAGCAAAAATTAAAAAAATAAGCATATTAGAATGTCGCAGTCAAAAGTAGAGTTAAAAGGATGCTATACATACATATTTGCATAAAATAAAAAGTAATAATAATAATAATAACTTTGCTTAAAAATTGCTTTTGTAGGAGAGTATATATATTTCTGAGATTGTACACTAAGTTTAATAGAGCATTTTAATGTAACAATAAAATAAATGTGTAAAAATCGAATTTTATTTTGACAAAGTATATAATATTGTGATTAATCCCTTTGCCGTTCAACTTAGGTCTTAGCTTTCATGTATAAGATCTAGGTTACTTGATAAAACCTTACATACATGTGATATGTTGAGTTTGTACATAGTGGTATTGCAAGTGACAGAATCCCAAATAAAAGTCTGACCCGTGATTTATTATGAAAGTAACTTTTGATAGGTGCTTTTGACTGCATCCTAATAATTTCTTATCCCTCCAAAAGAAAGGTGTTGGAAGAAAAAAATTAATTTTCTGATTACATGGAAGGTGCAACTCGAGCACTAAAGCGCATTACCTTTCCGGGCTTGGCTCGTTGCCTGGAGAATTGCCAAAGACACAGTGAAAAGCCTGGAGCAGTATATCCCCCTCACCAGCACTTACCGCACGTGTCACATTCTATTTGAGTATGAATTGACATCCTCCATTACTCTATGGAAGATTTGCACATTTCACCTCTATTGTATCCAGCGCTCTCAATCCATCTGCGATTGCTTGCTTTAGCAATTTCCGGCAATGCCTGGATGTTATGCCTGCAGCGCGTTATTCTCCATGCTTGGTTTAAGAAAGCATAGCAAATGAAGACAACTGAAATCTATATACGTTTGATGTCTTAAGGTGTCATGATTAACACAGCCTGCTTGGATTATTTACGGCCTCAAATGCTAAGAGTCTAATAGCAGATAAGAAGTGGCTGGCAATGTCGCTCCGATGCATTATTTCTCTTGCCTTTAGCAGGATATTTAAAGAATCCAGCACTAGGGATCAAATCATTACCAGATTATAAAGCGGGCGTAAGCCAACTTTTAGATGCTTTTCTGGCTCAAACGTTCAGGGAAGTTTTTTAGAACATGTTTCCTTTGGGTTAGAACTTTCCTTAGATGATATTCTTTTATGGGATCTCACACTGCTTTGAAATGTTATATGTGGCACAGAGCCTTACATGAGAAAATGCTTAGTGTCACAATTTCAAGATATATTACCGCAAGTTTCTAAGAATCAAAGAATAATTGCTTTAATTCACTAAATCCCTTCATAATAACGAAGGATGTCCAACTAGGCATTAAAAACGCATTTAAAAAGAACAAAGACATAAAAAAAGAGCAAACAGGATAGAGAAAAAAAGAGGTCTATAATGCCTGGAGAACGTTAAACTAAACATTTAATCTAAATAGAAGTTTCTTGGCTGGAGCATGAGTGAAATTCCATTTTTTTGTTAACCTTGTTTTTAATGTATTTTAACGTATTAATACTTTGACTGTACAACATTGATATTTTATTTTATATCATTTTATGGAATGGAATGGGATGCTTATGTGTTGTTTTGAACGTGACACGTAGCAAGCTATAAATAAATAAATGAAATAGAAACTGCCTGCGAAGCACACATCTTCGGTCAATATCTGACAATAGCAAAAGATGCTTTCTTTCTTCCCCCCTCAGATAGTGTAGTTATCGACATCTACCAGCAGAGGCTAACTGGATCATGCTAACAAGTCAAACTCTGACTGCTTGGAAGGCGCAGAAATCAATGTCGGCTCCCCATCAGCCTTTGATCTTTCCCTGGTGCCTAACCCAGATCCTCCCCTGGGAACCCAAAGAGCCTTCCGGACTGCCAGCTCATCTGCATTCAGCATTGATCACCACACAAAACCACCCACTCTGTCATCTGTCATTTAAGGTCTGGAGCACAGACTCCCCAAGGTCATCCCTGGCATTCTGACATCACTCAGAACGCCCACAGGAATATGGCCTAATCTAATTAGACTGATTATTTCAAACTCGGATCGCTTCATCATATGGAAAGGCCTAAAGTGTGTGCTCTACATTAGCGCGTTGTGATCCGGATTGATTATTCACTTCATGCACACAGCGGAAGCATCGGAGGAAATGGACAAGTTGGAGGTTTTTTTTTCAAATGGGGTCAAAAGGCTGGCCGGTTAGCATGGCCCCATTAGCCTCTGCCAGCAGATGTCGTGACTACATTCTATGCATCTGAAAAGCATAAATTTCTATTCACTATTTATGTATTTATTCATAACCAGCCATGTATTCTGTATTTTATTTTTTATTTTTCAAAAGAAAGAATGTACAGTAGATGTTTTACAAGGGCCTTTAATATTTGGAGAAAATTCACCCTCTTATTTTTATCTTTAAAATATTGAAAATTACATTTATATTTAACTTAAATGATAAGTTAATCTTTAAATTATTGAAAATATTGAGAATAAGCGTCCCCAGTGGGTGGGGTTGTTGATAAATAAAACAATGCAATGAAATAGGGGAAGGGAAAACATAGAAAAGCAATCTCAAAGCAATCTCAAATGGAGCTTTCTTAAATAATATTTGATAATAGTGTTGTCTGTCATTGAACGGCTGTAATTATTTGAGGCATGGAGTGCATCATTATAAGCTTTCATCCACTTTTTACAGGTTATAGGCTATAATATTTACTGTACCTATAGATGGGCACTTTTTTTGTTGTTGTTTAATACGCTTGACTGAAATCTCAAATGAAGCACTCATGCGCCCGAATATTTAAAATGTACAAAAGACAAATACTTTTCTCCACTCTTAAAACACACAAAAAAACATTAGCCTTTACAGGTTATGAATAGTTTTATAATATTTACGCTGTACCTCAACATGTTATTTATTTGCCCTTGTGTTGTGAAAAAGTGAAAAGAAAATGTTACAAGCTTTCGCTGACAGTTTGATGGTGTTACAGTTTTATTGACAAGCTCAATGATTGTCATTGGTTAAAAATTTTAAAACCCTCTGATTTCAAATAATAATGACATATTATAATAGAGATATGAAGTACGGATCATTTTTCCCAGCAGTTTTTCCTGACTGGGCTAGGGTTCGCAACTGACCCAAAGGACCTCTTTTTCCTTCCAATAATTTGGTACACGCTGAATATCACAATATGGAAGAATACATCTGTCACTACTTCCGTTTTCCGTGTCACTTTAAATGTGTGAATTGGGCTTATATCTATCTCCAGGTAATTTAAACTTGCTATTTTTTTTTTATTTTTTTATATTCAGCGGTATTATGCATTTATTTACTTGGCCCTGTGTCAAGTAGTTGAAAGAGTAAACATTTGCTGGAAGACTAAGGGAAAAGTCATTAGAGCTGACAAAGTAGACTTGTTTCAGATAATTTTCTGACACGAAAGAGAACTAACTATTTAACTCTCAATTATTTTGTGGGGTTATTTTCAGTGCTGATTAGAACACAGTCATTGTACGCTAATTAGACAAAACAGACTGCCACGATATACAGCTAATAAATGAAGGATATGCTGTGCTTTAACAAGCTTTAAAAGTGCAAGCAAAGTCACTTTTATTTGTCCAATCTATACAATTAAAACGGATGAACGAATGAATGAACTGAATCATTTAAATAGCGACTCTTAATCGTCATATATACAACTTGTACTGATGCTGTTTGTGGGTGTGCTTTATTTTTCTTTGCTTGTTTAATACTAATAATGTCAATTTTACGCTTTCAAAACAACGCTAAAGTAAAAACAGAAACTGTTAAAAATGAAAGTATTTCTTTTAAGAATCACTTTGTTTAATGACATTGTCTTCACTTCAAACTTACACTTTTTACCCCTTGTTTAAAGAGCTTTTTATTTCATGCAAATTATATTCAAATGAAACACTAGGCATTATTGTTCCGACAAAGCAAACTAAAAACAGACTGAGATAGAAACAACACCATTGAGGAAAGAAGGTCTCTGTGTTGAAAGATGAAATTGAACACAGGTCTTCAGGGAGCACTTAAAAGGGTCTCTCTGCGGTTGACATTGTTCAAAAAGGTAACTTCGGTGACTTGGTAACTTGGCATTTACTTTTCTTTGTTTGTTTCCTTTGCACCGCACTCAGACATAAAAGATATGACTAAAGTCATCACAATGAGAAACATCAACATCAGAATTGCTTCATATATCTTATTTATTGACAGATGAAGCAGTCCGTAACTTCTATATTTTAAGACTCCTATAATCTGGGGAATTAAATTAAAATCATAAAGTTCCTCAGGTGTCTGTCCTTTTATGTGTTGTGTGAGTCACCTTCATAAGAAACATAAAATCCAATATTTTGAGCTGCCCAGAACTTTGTCAAGTTCCCTATATATATATATATATATATATATATATATATATATATATATATATATATATATATATATATATATAACCCTAGAGGTTACACATTGCTCACTGGATATTGTGAAAAAGTCGGACATTGTAGTGTGTAGAGGAAGCAAAAATATACACTGATTTTGTGTGTGTATTCAAATAATTATAAGACTTATATAAATATGTTTTGTTTCTTTCACAGAGTGATCGTTATGTGTCTTAAGACATCAGGATTTTATTTGGTCAGTGTATGTTTTTTGGTCAGTGTATTTTTTTATCAAAGTTTAGGAAACTCTGGTCATCGTCCATCCTGCCTGCCGGAAGGCACCTGTCCCTCGACAATTCTCCTTCAAAAGGAAAAGGAAATACTTTTACTTACCTTATTGATATTCTCAGTTTGAGCGATCTGCTTATATCTGTGTTTAGCTGTAAGCCGCTCCTAGGTTTTCTATTAAAAGACTTACCTTGTTGGAATCTATTCAGTGTCTGTCTCCTTGACCAGATCGTAACAGCCATTATATGGCTGACAGTCTGCAACAGTTTGAGTTAAAAATATGTTGTCTGTGTTCTACTGAAGGAAACCCTGGGGGTAAGCAGACAAACATCAAATTAAAATTTTTAGGTGAACTATACCTTTAAGACACAATGCATGCGGCAAGTTAATAAGATGCTACACATCAGATGTGTGCAGGGATCATGTTTGTGATCTATCTTATTATAGACATGCTAACATTTCCAACATCACAAGGAAATGCCACAGTGCCACAGATCACACAACTACACAGCAGGTTTTTCACAACCTTCTATAAGCAAAGTGATCATACAATTCCAGCACTTTCAGAAACGTATTGTGTTGCTGATCACTTCCTATACAAATGTTAAGTATGACTATATATATATATGATGAGAGAGGGTCAGCCCAGCCTCCTCCCATTTTATTTTTGTCTTTTCCTTTTACGTATGTTACTTTGCTTGAAGACAAATATGACTTGTACGTTTATATATATATATATATATATATATATATATATATATATATATATATATATATATATATATATATATATATATATATATATATATATATATATAATATATTATATATATATATATATATATATATATATATATATATATATATATATATATATATATATATATATATATATATATATATATAATTTTTTTTTTTTTTTTTTTTCTAAAACTGATCTGATATCACATCAGATGTGATGTGATCTGTAAAAGAGTGTGCAAAAAGACTTGCATATTTTAAAAGCAATGTTGCTCAAATTGCAGAGGCTTTGCAAATCTCATTTTCTACTGTGTACAACATCAACAAAGGATTCAGAAAAACTGGTTATCGACATTTTTAAATGGGCCCAGGAAAACCTCCAGAAACCACTGTTGGTAAACACAATATTCCATGCCATCTGCAGATACCAACTAAAGTTCTACCATGAGAAAAACCATATGTGAACATGCTCCAGAGGGGCCGTCATGCCCTGTGGGCCAAGGGTAATTTAAAATGGACTGGTTTCAAAGTCCAAATTTGACGTTCTTGTTGGAAATCACGGACACGTGTCCAAAGAAGGACGGAGACCTTCCAGTGTGTTATCAGCGTTCATTTTAAAAGTCAGCAAAATATAGGGACATAGGGCTTGCGTAAGTGCAAAAGTATGGGCTGCTTTTATGTTTTGGAAGGTACTATGAATGCTGAAAGGTGTATATGAAGGTTTTAGAGCAACGTATGCTCCCTTCCAGATGACATCTATTTCAGGGAAGGATGAATGTTTCAGCAGGACAATGCAAAACCGTATATTGCAGCTATTAGACAGTATGACTTTGTAGCCAGAAAGTCCAAGAACTGAATTTGCCTTCAGCAGCTAGAAACCTATATCACATAAGAATGGGACCAAATTCCAGAAATTCAAAATCTCGATGCCCAGACGTCTTCAAACTGTTTTTAAAAGAAGAGATGTTACACTATAGTAAACACGCTCTATTATTCTGAGACCTGTAGCAGGCATCGAATTTGAAATGAGCTAATTTGGACATACAATTGTAAAATTTATCAGTTTAAACAGTTATGTTATCTGTATTTTTATGTGAATAAAATATTTGCTCATGCAATTTAAAATTCGTTTAGTTTTCATGGTGGTGGAGGGATGGTGGTAGTGATCTTCAGGGATTAGTATAGGCCACTTAGTTCCAGTGGAGGGAAATCTTTATGCTTCAGCATACCAAGACATTTTGGACACTACTATGCATCTAACTTTAGAGGAACAGATTGGGGAAGGCTTTCTATTCCAGCATGACTGTGCCCCAGTGCACAACTCAATGTCCAGAAAGGCCGGATTAGATGAGTTGGATAGAGTGGAAGAACTTGACTGGCCCACACAGAGCACTGACTTCAACCCCTGCCAACACCTTTGGGGTGATCTGGAACAAATGTCGTGAGCCATTCTCATCCAACATCAGTGCCTGACCTCACAAATGCTCTACAAGATGAATGGGCAAAAAAACCCACACTCCATAATCTTTTGGAAAGCCTTCTCAGAAGAGGGGAAGCTCTCTAAATGAATGTCTTTGCATTTAGAATGCAATGTAACGAAATCCCCTGTTGTTGTGATGGTCAGGCGTTTCCAAACTTTTGTCCATATACTTCATATCATTTACAAACATATATTAACTGGCATTAGTGTACGGTTTTTACCCAGTAGGTTGTGGTGTAGCTGTTGTTTTTGCAAAAGTGCAGTTTGACTGTATTGCTAAATTATGACAAGTTTGTAACCCAGTGAGCTACAGTTTTGCCTAACACTGCTATTTGCATGCTAACTTCAAGCCCATTGAGAGATAAAACCAATAAATAAATAAATAGCATGTGATTAAAGTGTGTAGCCCATAAGCTATGATGCAGGCTGAGATAAGTGTGTGTGTGTGTGTGATGCTGATGGAGCTGTGTGAGGTGACTGTTTAATTAGGCTGGCTAATGGGCTGAATAATTATGTTACTTTTTTGCCATCTGGACCCGGGCTCCCAGAAACCCTCTCTCTTGTTCAGCCGAACTAGTGAGGAGGCAGTCAGGTGAGAGAAAAACACAAACCTTTCCAAGTTCCTGAGGGTACACGGTTGAAAGCAATACAATCACAATCTCTCGCCTTCTTGAGTGTCCCAGAATGACTCTGATGAAAGCTATAGTGTCTGTGTTTAACATATGCCAAATATTTTATATTTTACTGTAAGTAAATGGTTATTTAACAGATGTATTTAATCCAAAACATGCGGTGCAACCTGGGCCTAAATATTTTGCTATCTAGTATTTGTATTCATCTCAGTGGCATATGCTTACTGCTTGAACCCTGAAGTGTGTGGTCCTTTAAATAGAGCTTCGTATGGATTTGTATATCGTTTCCTCCATTACACAATGGTCCCCTGGTACAAATTAAAATAGATAATAAGATTTATTTATTTATTTTTATATATGAACACACACATATCATAGTGTATCAATGATGCTAAAATACCATCAGTGACAACAGTGACTGGTTGAATAGCACATATGACTCTTTAATACCAAAGGCTTGTCATTTGTTTACATTCAATTATATTTTAAGTGATATATATCCCTGGCAGGCAGCGGTTTTATTCAATCTAAATCCAATTTAAGCATTGCAAGCAATGGTCTTATGCATTTATTATATGAGCATTATCTATCACAGATCCTTATCCCACTATCACACATATGCAGAAGGGCCCACACATTATATTATATTGCAAACAGCTCTTAAACTTGTGCATAACTCAAACTTTGCTTGACCTAAAGTGCTCTTGGGCTGCTCAGCTCATCTCAGACTGGATGTGTATTGTTGGAGGACAGATTGTAAGAGGAGAGAGACCGAGAAGCATGTCAGCACGTAATCTCTCTAGTTATTAATGCTTAAAATTGCACAGGAGGGTATTAGCATGCAAAATATCGTAATCTCCGGAGCACAGCAGGATTATATTTTGAGTTGAATGAATGGCTTTTGAAGACGTCAGAGGAAATAGAACATATGTTTTATTTCTGCTCTAGTGGGTAATGTATTCAGACTTTTAACAAACATTGTCTTCTCTGAAATCGCACAATCCTTCAAATTACAAGGGAGTTACATAAATTAGAGGTGATTACCATGAAGCATCCAAGGCAAAAATAAGAAAAAGGCAGAGTCATTTACATCTTTTTGCTGAAAGGTCAAATATTACATAAAATCTTATGCAGATAATTATGTAGCCTATACTGTACAGTGTAAAAAATTTAAACGGCAACCAGTTATATATGTGTTTCATATATAACTGGTTAATGAAAATGAAAGGTGTTATTAAATATGATGATTCTGCCTACTTCATTAGTACCAATAAATACATTTTTAAACGTCAGCGATAATAACAATTTTGCGATTCGATTAATAATAATAATGCTTTTTGCTCTGAGCTTTCTATTCATCAAATAATACGGATTTCCACAAAATATGAAGCTGTTTTCAACATTGATGATTTTAAGAAATGCTTTTACTGGAGTAATGATGTTTTGAATCACAGAAATAAATTGCATTTTAAAATATTCTCACATAAATAATATACTTTTGGTCAGATAAATTCCATATAGTGAGCATAAGAGAATGCAAAACAAGTCTTACTTACTCAGACTTTTGATTGGTAGAAAATACATAATTTTTAACATTTGTGAAAGAAGTTCTATCATCTCACAATAGTTTTTTTTTTTTTCAGAACAAGTCTCTAAGGTTCTTAGAAGAAGACATATTACCCTTAATCTTACCATCAATTAATTTTAAAAGGATTATGTCTTTTACATGACACATTGCTTTATATATATTAGAGAAGTGCAAAGCTTGACTGGCTTCAAATAGTCCTCATATAATGTAGTGCAGTGAGGCAGCATAAATGGAGTTATTTTCACCCGGTGTGATCTTCGAATCATGCCTGACCTTTCTAAAGGCCCCCAATGACTCGCTGACATCAGTACAGATTTAGACCTGGGATTTGGCCTATTCATATGGCCTCATTTGCACCTTTCTTGCTGACATATAAAATATGAAAATATTACTGTATGAAAATGGAGTGGAGCTTCAAATTTAAGAGACTTATAAGAGGTGTAGGAAGATGGTTTCAAATAGAACTTAAAGAAACTGAAACATCCATCCATTCATTTTTCAAACTGCTCATTCTCCCGTGTAAGGTCATAAGAATGCTGAAGCCTATCTCAGTGTCTCAGGACGAAGTCAGGGACACCCCTGGGACAGAATTAAATTGGTCTTTAAAAAAAATTTTTCATATTTTTGTATATATATATATATATATATATATATATATATATATATATATATATATATATATATATATATATATATATATATATATATAAACTATATTGCATTTTGATGAAGGATTAAAAACACTTTCTTAGAATAATATTGAATGAATTATTTACAAGAAGATAGTTTACATTTATTACACATGCATTTTTATGACATAGCTTTTATGCAATTATGACATGTTTGTGTCACGTTCTCTGGACTTTTGTTATTGTTTTGTCGCGTGCCATGTGTTTCGTTTTGACCTACTTTTTAGTTAATTATCTCAGCGTTTACACCTGTGTCTTGTTTGTTAAGTGATTTCCGTTGAATATTTAAGTCCTGTGTTTTCAGTTCCTTTTGTCCGATCTACGTCTTTATGTGCGTGTGATTTTCATCCTATCTATCTGCCTGCCTGTATTTATATTGTTTATTTCTTCATCTGAATAGATTAAAACGCTTTTATTTTCGTTTATGTTCGTTGTGAGCTCTCCTGCTTACCACATGCGTGACAGTTTGGCAGGATATTCACACTTTAAGCTCAAAAAACGTATACATATATACAGAAATAAGTTTAATAATGAATGAAGTTTAAGAATACTGCTTTAAATTATAGTTTTTCTTTGTGTTTTTCTAAACAAAAATAAATGATGCATCTCCCCTGATTTACAGAGCCACTTGAATGTTATTGTGGGGCATATACAATAATCAATATGACATATTAAAAAACAAATTTCTTTTACCCCAAAATAAAAATTTGTTGTAATTTTTTTTTGTCACTAAGTCTTCCTTGCTCCTAGGTTTTGTGCATTTGTCAGTAAGATTTTTAATTTATTATTATATATTTTTTACAAAATTTTTACTAAATAAAATGTAATATGCTCCATTATTCATTTGATATGTCTGTATATCTGTATATATATATATATATATATATATATATATATATATATATATATATATATATATATATATATATATATATATAAATAAAATAACAAGTCAAATTACCATGTTGTTTGAATATTCACATAAATATTGTGTTGCACTAAATGGCAATGGAATATCATTTTATTCTCCAAAAACTTAAGTCCTTTCAAGATTACAAAGTTTGTTTACCAAATTTCCTTGGACAGATGAGACGGAGATAAACCTTTATCTAAGTGATGCCAAAGTAGCTGAACTAGTGGACTTTCCCTTAATGTATGAAGACAGTAACATAAAGAATTAAAGGTTACAAAACCAATATTTAAGCAGCTGCCATCAGAGTGATTCATATTGCATTAGGACAATGATCCAAAACACCCTGGCAGTTCAGGCAAGAAGTTTGTCAGGGCAAATAAATGGAAAGTCTTACATTGTTAATATTGTTGATGAGTAGACTAAAAGCATAAACCCAAAAATAAGTAAAACTCAGAATTGGCTGCATTAAAATGGAGTCAGATGTCTATGGGTTGCAAACTCACTGCTCTGATCTGCAACTAAATAATAGCTTTTAATCTGCCTTAAATTTAAATGTCCCAATACTTATGCTCACATAAAATAGTGGGATGTACTTTAAAAGTGATGATCCTTTATATTTGGTAAAGCATGCATGTGTTGAAAAAGCTAATTGACATTATTTAGTTTTTTATTTGCAGATGTTTTGATTGTTCTTACAGTCATCTCTCCAATAAATTGCACGTGCGATTCCTAGCATGAACCTATACACGGAAAGTGCATGTGCACATTACTTTCAGATGTGAAATTAATTGCAGATGATTTTGAACTTGTCAGCAAATGGATGGTTACAGCACACTGCCTTGCATGAACGACTCCTAATTAATGTCATTAGAATGTAAAAGATTGTCATTGTCCATATCGTTTAATTAAGAACAACGAGCGACAAGAACAGCTTACATTTAAAAAAAAAAAGCAGCAGTATTCTACTCGAACAAGAAAAAGCGT
Source organism: Puntigrus tetrazona (assembly GCF_018831695.1). Taxonomy (NCBI): domain Eukaryota; kingdom Metazoa; phylum Chordata; class Actinopteri; order Cypriniformes; family Cyprinidae; genus Puntigrus; species Puntigrus tetrazona. The sequence goes on along the minus strand of NC_056712.1, from coordinate 2,340,819 downwards.
GTATGTCTGCTCAGACACATTTCCACACGTTAAGCACGTTTCCACGTTAGTTTTTACCAATATGAGCTTTGCTAATTTAATTCCAATTTAAAAAAATAAACGCATTTATCTTTATTTTAAAAAATGACATATCTCACATAGACATGGCATAGTGTCTGGGAATATTAATGCATAATTTAAGCACATAATCGTATGGATATCAGATAACATGTTAGAAGAGAATGCAACATCTATAAGCATTAAACTGTGCCATCAGCGAGTCATTTCCCATCAGGCTGTTGGTCAGCACATCTGAGGGAGAGCAACTGTGCTCAAATCCACCACTAACTTGTTGTCGCGAGAGTTTTTTGGCATACGTCACCATGACGTCAGAAAAAGGCAGTCTGCCCTCAGACACTTTTCTAACGGGCACGTATCTCGCATTGGCGATCGGTTCATCTCAAATGAGCCTACTGTCTTATAGAGGGGTTTGCATGTGACATTACCAAAGATTTAAAAACAAGTAATGCAGAAGGAAAAATAATCATTAGGAAAGCTCATAAAATGCATATCAAAGAGAAGACTGGACAACATCTATGCATAATTCAAAGGGAAGTAGGAATGCGAAACAATGAGATGGGATTGAGAAAACAGAATCAGCAATAAAAGTAGAATTAGAACGGGCCGTGCTGCATTAAACAGAAATCTAAATAGAATGGCACATTTCCTCATGTAGTGAAGCCTCTCCTCCATTGGCGTCCAAAAGCAACTTCATACTGCTGAAGCTGGCGTTAGCAGTTACGCTTTTCTGGTTGCAGGCTTGCCTTCCAATGGCTTTAGTGGCACATGACAAGAACACATGATGTGAAGGGAAATACATGACAAGAACATAAAACAAGAGAACTGCAAACTAAAAGAAACAAGAAACCAAACGCAAAAACCAAAGTGACAATGGCCAACATAAACAATCACCGCACCCTCTTCTAAAAAAAGTCACAGAAATTGTATTTTCGATATTTTCCTTTGGCTATTAGAGCTTATGGAAATGTAACACTATTATTGTTAATGTAGTTTACATTAGCTAATACCGTACGAAACACAACTATGAAGGCTTTAGCTTTTGAGAACCCCAGAGCTATAAAAAAGGTTTCACTGTTTGAAAAATCTGCCAAACTATGACATCTATGAGTCAAACATTGACCTGTATGCATTTCCTGATGTTCAGTTATGGCTTGTGATCAATAGTGGAGGCCAAGGCACCAGGGATGGACAAGCAATAAAACTTCTGCGGGCCTTGGCTGAGCATTTGGTACCACATTCAGTCCATGTTACGAGTTGGAGAATTTAAATGGAAAAAGCTAGTCCCAGTTGCAGTCAGCCATGGTGATCCAGCTAAACCTGCACATCTTAACCTAGCACCTGTTATAAATGATTTGGAATTAGAGCAGCACACTCACCATTAGCAATTTGAGCATTTTGCCAAGCCTGGATGACCTTGAGTGCATGTATGAGTAGATCATAGCTCTAGATTAGAGCCCCTCTGTTAAACACGGCCGTTAAAATGCATTTTTAATGCAACCTCCGAGGGCTGCATTCGTCTATAAACCTCCATTTTTTTTCCTGCACTAAAGGACATAACAGTGTTGCTCGGATTTCTTAACGTCAGGCAAGGTTAATTTTAGTTTGCTAATCATGAGGTCACACATTAAGGAAGTTGTGCTCAGTTATGAGATTGACAGAGATGTGCAGCCATGCCTGAAATAAAAGCTGAAGACAAGGTAATTCTTCTGTACGTGTTTGTTATTCCAAAGAGGGAGAACAGAGCAAATGAGACATTTACATCAGCATCTCTTAAAACACTGCTCAAAAAATATCTGATCTTTTCTGTCCTGAGATAAACCACCAGTAGTCGCAAAATAATTTATGACTTAATAAATAATGGATAAAACATAAAATAGGATTCGCTGGTTATTTTCCAAACCAGACAATATTGCCAAACAGTATTAAGGCAACCTGAAAACCGTGTTGCATTATTTAAAATAATGTTTAAGGGTACGTCCTGAGAAATCTGAGAATCATCTTAGAAATGTATTTTAAATGTCACAGTGTAGGTCGGTTCAAAACACTAGGCCGGAGAAAGCTGAGACTATGCTTGAGCTTACAAGAGCTGAATCAATAAGTGAAATGATATCTTAAGGTCAGTGATATCGATGCAGGTGTCCTCTGAAGGACACGTTCATATGTCTTTTTCGCTGTCTCTTTTTATCTACACTTCCATGTCTCTGTTTATGTCACTCATATGCACCCGATGCTTCGATGAGTGACTCTCTTGCAACTCTTGTACTGTTAGAAGTTAGAAGTCTGCTTTAACTAGCATTATTTTTTTCTTATGCCTGTTTGCCTGTTTAATTTGGGATAAATACTGATTTGCATTCAAAAGTATATTTGCGTCAGATTTGATCTTGCATTAAAATAACATCACAGCAAGTATGCCTTGCTGTATGGCTAATACAAGTTCGCATACTTTTATTTATTCATTTTTTTCCAGTCACATGGGTTTATTTTAATTTCATTTTATGAGGAGGTAATTGCAAAAGTCTCAGCTGCCTAGCCTTAATTCATTAAACCGTGGACACTCTCTGTGCCTTAGCGTTCTCCAAAGCCTCCGCTATGACTCATGTATCACACCGATATGCATCTTATTACGCTTTCATTCTAGTTTTGCCAAAAGCAAATTCATAAGCAGTTGATTTCAGACCTCTGTGAGAATGTTAGCGGCTGCCTCTGGTCCACAAACCTAATATCGCGCGCAACTGTGCGAAGTCTTATTGAATTATAAATACATTAAAATCATTCTTTGCTGCTAATTTTGAAAGTCTCTGGTTTATTAACCTTTCGTTTCGGCATTGTCAGAGCTCCTTAGTAATGACAGCACTGACGGATTCATTATCAGTTGAACTGCATGTTGGCCACGCGACGAAATTAAAATGGAGCTCTTCTCGCGGTGACATGCACATACGCACCTGATTTGCTTCACACTGATCTCACTTGAACTGTTAATAAGTTGTTTTGCGGGATCGGTTTTGTGACTCGGTAATTGACCGTAATTGCACGGACAAGATTTCTGCCGTTATGCACAATTATATTTTCTGAGTACTACAATCACAAGCTCTCACTTGCGAAAGTGCTATATTTAAATTTAATAAAATCATGCGAAATAAATAATTAAAAAAAGGCAGAGAAATTTTCACTTAGTCAAAAATGGATTAAATTAACACTAATGGACGTGCAGTTTGCAGCTTTCATATCAAATTCAGCTATTTTCTCAGAATTCTATTAATGTGTTTTAACGCTAAATAGCTTCAATATATAATGCGCACTGACATTTGACTGGGATTATTTTGTTATGCTGACTGATTCATTGAAGTAATGACACTTTACTTGCATGATGCGAAAGGAAATGCCTCATTATAAAATCTGTTGACCATTGGCAACTAAAGCTGACGAGCGATTTGTGATATATTTTTTCCCGCTCGTCTGTGAATAAACTGTTCACAATTCACGCGCACTTGCATACAGCGGAGCTCTTTTAATTGACATCACGACTTCAAAACTCATTAGTTAAGGTTGCTGTGTTGGGATTTGTTTACACTTTTCGGTGAAATCAACCTATAAATGGCTGACACAGTGTACTTACAGTTGGCTCTGTACATTCATCTGGGATAAAAGGAATTAGAACATGTGAAATATTGTTCACATCAGCATTAACCTTAATTCAAGGCCTGTGTTTTATTGGCATGCACTTGAAAAACAGCAGTTCAGTGATACACTTAATTAACAATGTGCTCTATCTTCATGCTCAGTCAACTTGTCAAGGATCTTATTCGAAGTGTGTGGGTTTTATCTCATCCTGTCTTATCACTGCTTTGTTCTTCAGCGTCGCGTTTAACCCCAGGTTCGTCTTGTAGGGACAGTCTCTGCAATCAGTGTTCTCTAGCTCAATGACAAACAAACTTTATGCACTCTTTTTTTATGAATTGCTAATAGCTTTGTCAAATTGAAATGCTAATAACTTTGTACGCATGCTACGTTTTGCATCAAATTTAAATTAAGCAATAAACCTGCGTGGATTATGAATACAGTCACAGCTAAAGGGCATCGCTAGGCACAATACGCATGCGGGTAAAACCCCTTTAGCAGTGAGCGCTTTATTACATGCCTTCAAAATGGCCCTCATAGCCTTATTGCTATATAAAAAGGTAAAACACGACATACATATTAAGGACACACAGTGACATCTTAATGTTTTTATATTTGTTTATATATGTTTATACATTTTATACATGTAATCGAAATTTAACAGCATTGTACATTTATGCAGATGCTTTTATCTAAGCTTACATTGCATTCAATGACACTTTATGTATGTTACTTTAATCAAAACCTTGGTTTTTGTGTTGCTGCCAGCAGCTTTTGAGCTACAGGAATGGTTGTATTGGTGTAATAGAGTTATTATACACTATACAACAGTGTGTTCTGGTCCTTGCATATGATTAGTCAAGCATTGGTCGTTCCAAGAGTGCTGATATAACATCACTGGAAATTTTTACTGTTTAAAATATGACTCAGCTTGTTATTGTGTTCCTTCCAGGCAGACTGTCAGTCTGTGTGTCAGGTTACATTTTAATGCTAGTTGCGGCAAGCAATTGTCTCATTATTCAAATGGCTCATTCAAAAACGCTGATTCACGCAAGAGTGACGCGACAAAACAGCTGATGCGTAATGAAGGAAATTCAACCCACAATATAAACATAAATTTGTATTAGGGCTGACCCCTAATAGTCGACTTATCGTTAATCTACCAGACGAGGCTTGGTAAATCAATTTTTTATTAGTCGCTTAGTCGAATAAATAAATACACAGGCAAAGTGACGCAGTTCGTGACTAACAGATCATTAAGAGCTAGTCTAGTACACATCAGACGCATCCAACCCTGTTGAAAGCAAACAGGACGTGAACGTGAGCGCCAAATGCTTGCGTGTATCTTTGCTTTACAGACATTAAAAATATATCTATAGAAAGTGAAATGTACTTTCAAATGAACTGACAAATATTCTCAGGTTGTGTAATCCATATGAAACATGCGCACAGGCGCGTCACTAATGTAGAGATGACAAGTCTGTGTCGCACATTGTGTCAAACATTTTATCAAAATTTTAAAGCGTTAATGCGGTCTACTAATTGTTTTTTTTACTGATACAGTCATATTCGTCACTTTGTGTGTGCACTTGATCGTTTATTAGGCTATAGGCAATTAAAGGTTCACAATAACGATTTGAATGGTTTATTATTAATTGTGCAATTAGCCGACTATTGGTCAGCCAGAAAAATTAGTCGAGGACAGCCCTAATTTGTATGCATTTGTACATTTTTGTATGATTAAGGATTCCATATGAACCACATTTTCTCATGAGACTAGGTTGATTCATTTTGCATTTGATTTTTTGATTTTCGTCACTTTGAGCATTTTATGTCTCTTTGTGCATTTGTTATATAACTAATTTAAGTTATATAATATTTAAGTAAAGTTTTGATTTCAACAGGGCTGTGCTGTAAATGTATTTATGTATTTATTTATTTACTTACCTGTTTGATATATCCCACGTTTTCCCCTAAAAAATAATTAAATAAATAAATTAAATAAGCATTTAATTCATCGCCTGAGCATCTGTTTTAACAATTCGATTTATTATTTGAACATCTGAAAATTGAAACATCTTTTGCCAATGCGAAACAAAAATAAATAAATCAATGAAATGTATAAACAAAAAATCAAAAACACACAAAACATATATTTTCTTTATTAATTGTTAAACTGCCCAATCGGTATCGATAAACCGCAATTCCATACATTTTATTCACAGCATATACTCTCTTTCTATGTAACGTGACATCGAACATGTTTCATACTTCTCGTGTTTTAGCTATGTGCTGAATTTAGCTCTTCATTAACATGGCACAGGGTCCTGTCATCAGACGGCGCGTGCTAGCTCAAATGAATTGCATAGCAAAGCTTGATTGCCTAATTTGAGACAGTAATAGCCTTGAGATACCCCTCACCTGATCCTCTATCCGATAATCAGTGCTTCCGCGATAACACACACATAGACACACGCGCGCACACACATCTACCCCAGGCTCTGCTTGAATGGACGAACACTCCCTATCCCCACAGGGACAGGTAAATCAACCTCAAAGCTGAGATGTGATAAGCCTTGGATATTTGAACCAGCGTATGTAAATGACAGCTATTTTTAGACTCAGAGTCCTCACACAAGGTAATTCAGGCCCATAATGTCTCTGTGTGTGTGTGTGTGTGTGTGTGTGTGTGTGTGTGTGTGTGTGTGTGGTGTGTAAGTAAGCAGTCTACATCAGTGTTGAGTGCCAGTTTTGCTAAACAGATACCAGTGATGTGCAACCCTTTTAAAAGCTACTGAAGTAAAACACTGCAGGAATTGCTTGCAGATCTTCGCTGCCCTTTTTCTGACAGCTCTTTACTCGTTCACTGCACACGAGTGCCAGTTCTTTTTCTCCACCCCAGTTTGTCTTTTTCTTATTTAGATGAAGCATGTTTGTATCACACTCAATGCACCTGCATATCATTGATCCCTACCGACAATGCACACTCTAAGCAACTTCTGAATGCGAAGATGGATGGCTACGTCGAGGTTAGCCATCTATGCTATTGATGCCAGCGCTGGGACTGAAATTGTAGTGAGGTTTTTCACAATTCAACGGACAAATTCCACAGATTTATTTATTTTTTTCTTTTGATATCAGTCTTATTTTATCCGTATCGACTCCTGCCGACAGGTTCTGTTGTTTTAGGACAGGGATTCCTCGTATTGATATCACGAGGAGTTTGCTTAAACTGTTTTGAAATCATCTAGCTGTTTATTGTTCCTTCATTCCCGGGGCATGTCCCACAACTTGAGAAAAAAAAACACTGAGCGCTTTAAATAGTACTTTCTTTGGATGTTTACCACGGCACAATTGTGCCTAGAGGAAACGGTTATTGCTCTTTTATTTTATTGTTCTTTCATCTCCCATTTTGGGTTCAGTTGTTCCAAATTTGAGGTTTGTCTGCTTCTGGGACACAAGGGCACACCAGGACTCCACAAACAGTCTCAGTGGGGGGTCAAGGCTCATTTGAAGACACAACCAGGAATAACGGTCATCTTCTTTGGATAAAGGGAAAAAAATAATGAGATTACAGTTATGTTTAATGCTAAGCTATGTCCAATTTAAGAATGAATTTTCATAGAATTTTCTCCTTTGGAGAAATGCGTGTCGACACAAATGAGGCAATTGCTGACAGTGAATGTATAGAGCTCTGAAGGGTAATAATTTAATGTGATGTTGTGACGCGCTTCGTGTATTTAATTACTAGTAATTTTAATAACAGTGAATTATGCATGATTACAATCAACTAACCCTAAACCAAGCCCCAGTCCTGACCTTAACTCGTATATAGTAATTACATGTAGTTATTTATTATAACTGTGTGATTACACTGTAACAACATCACCATAAAATAAAATATAGCCATCAAAAGTGATTGTAGATTTGCATAGTTTAGATTGTTTTGTTATCTATCTATCTATCTATCTATCTATCTATCTATCTATCTATCCATCTCATCATAAAGTGCAGACTGATGTTGATGTGTTATGTCCCTCTGGACTTTTAAAGCTCAGACACGTACATAGCATGCCACATATGCTTCTGGAACAGCCTATTCCATAGCATTCTTTCTTACACGTAAGCTTCTTTACTTCCATATTTAAAGTTCTATCTTGAAACTGCAGAGTAATGTAGCCCCGGTCACATCACATATTTCCCAAGGCTCAGACGTGTTTTGAAAACCAGAAGCCTAACAGTCTGTCTCTGTCTGTTTGTCTGTCTGTCTGAGCTGAGTCTCATTTACTTTGGTCAGCATCACAGCTTTAGCGTATCACCTTGTTATGTAATTTCCCTATAGAGAGAAGGAAGCGAGAGATGCCAGCTTGAAAATTCAGAGGTCAGATTTAGTTCACAGCCAGAAAATGGGTTGTTTAAGTGCGAAAACAACAACTGTTTTTTACCTCTTTTACCGCTTTTTTCCCCACACTCTTCCCTTTTTTTTATGGCGTCTGCCTGTCTGGTGTGAATAACTGGCCATACGAATTTTGGTTACTTTTTTATATATTTCCTTTCACTCCTTTGCATTGTAACACTGACATATGATTAATGCAGCTGTTCCTACTTTGTCAAGCAACTTTTATAAAAAATTGCTGGAATAATGTATCCGTAATTAAGCGGTAAAATGACCCTTTGTGGAGCTCAGAGCATCGTGATTACATGTCATAGGAAGTCCATTGTTACCCAGACGAATTGAGAGTTCTGATTAGCACTCAGTGAACAGTCTTTCTTTCTCTCTTTCTCACGTTATACTTTGATAGCCAAAGGTTAGGGACAATCTAACAATGCATCTTTAAGGAATAAACAAATTAAATAAATGTCTTCATTAATTCAGTCTGATATAGCCATTGCAGCTATTTTAACATATTATGCTTTGACAAATCATGCTTATGACAAATCAGTCGATGTAATTGGGTCAGGAAACAAAACCAAAAACCAAAGTTACAAAATTTCACATTTTAATGAAGATATGTGGCGATTACAATATATTAAAACACTGTAATATGTAAATGTGAACAAAGGCTCACCTTTCCTTGATGGTTATAGTTTGCTACTGTTATCATATCAAAACTCACAAAATTAAGTACTGTGAGTGAGGGTATAATACAGTATGAGAGGTGTGTGTTTATGTTTTTATATCTATATAAACGTTGTCCATGTAGAGGTAACAATAAATAAATATCATATGGAAAATACATATTTTAAATGCACAGTAACATCAGCAAAATACAGCCGGTTTTCTCTGGATTGGTATTATTCACCAGCCAATTTCAGAATAACATGCAAGAAGCCACATTTCTGCTGACCTAGAGGAAGTGGTTTTGTTTATGGAGGCAGGAACATTACAGGTTGTTTCAGATTAGGGATGCAGAGTAAGAACGTGTAGAATAAGGCATTAATATGTGCTTAATTATCTCTAATAAATGACTAATATTCTAGCAATGTGCGCACTAAGCAACTAATTGGTGTAACTGTAAAATAAAGTGTTACCAAATACATAAATGCACACATACATGCATGCATAAATGAAAAAAAAATAAAGTGTTAGTGAAATGTTCTGATATTTAAGGGGGAGAGCGAGCACTGCATTGTCCACATATTTAATATGGCAACACTAAGTGAATTATTGTTATGTATTCATTCATATGTAATGTTACATATGTAAAAATGCATAATTATGTTGGTAATATATTTGATTTGTAATTAAAGATTGAATTACCTCATATAATAATTTAAATTTATGGCTAATCAGAATAATTAACCTTTTACATACTTTATATTAAAACTTTTATATACTTCATATTAAATATACAGTATATATCTGCTTATATTGTGAGTCACCGCGTCATAATGCGTATCATTTATATGTGTGTATATATACTGCATATTTAAAAGGGCATACAGAACCGGTTTATTTAATATTTTAAGAAGGGCACAGACAAGGTTAGCCCCTTCTGCAACAATCATCACAGTAAATTCAAAACATTTCACTAAATGCTCAAACATTATTTTCACTTATTAAATAATGAGCAGAACTGATGTTTATCTGTCAGACATTTTCATGGAGGAACAGCTGTTTCAAATCAGATCGCAGACCTACATCTGTTGACTGAAATTGATTCACCAGTATTTAATATTGTTTTAGTAACACCGACTAGACATGAGCCATATGCTATTAGATTGTTATAGAATAGCCAACCTCTGAAAAACCACGGGTATTACCTTAAATAGCTTTGGTGATTAGTTAACTCGCAGTAATTTGCTTAATTGAGGTAATCGGTAATGAGATAACAGAGACATACAAAAGAGAGGTCTCTAAACGGCGCTGACCTCAAAAGAGCTGCTAATAGTACAGTATAAACTGACACAGGTGTACGGTGACTTATTGTTTGGCTGAAATCTACAAAAGTATCAATGGCGAGTTAGTATCATAGTATAAGCAACATTGTACATTAGCATAAAAGTGCTAACGCGCATTTGCATTTGTTGACTTTCTATAGATAACGTTCCCTACCACTATGTCGTAACAGTGTGCGGGTGTAATATCATCCTATTGAAAATTGCATCCATTATCATATTCATGTTCAGCTAACAAAGTGGATTAGGGAGGCAAGAATAGCTTTACTCGAACTACCTGCAACAGTTTAGCTTTTTTCTTACATATATGTATTGAGACTTCAGAGAGATGTTTATACGCCCTGCCCTGATTTGAGTAAATGCTAGTTATTATGTTTTATTACATTTAGTTTTTTTTTTCCCTTTCATTATTTAATTCATACAATGTTATCTTTCCTCTCACATGCCTCCGCAAGTGTCTCCACTTTTGCAGAGATGTTTCCACCTGCCCTCTCTTACACAACGTGTAACCTTTAGCAACTTCCAGCTTTTTTTCTCTTTTTTTCACAGTATCTGTCTTGTGGACTGGCAGAAAGAGAACAGAGTTCCTGGCAATTATTTTCAGTATAGTGAAAATGGATTTATTTAGGCCCTCTGGTTTCAAAATGGAATACTTATGCGGCGATAAGTATTGAACTGTAAATGTAGTCAGTATCATTTATGCGATATGTCTTCTTAGCTATCTAAACCCAAGATACTTCGCGCCTGCCCATCGTTTGGTTGAGTATCCTGGCCAGCCTCTCGCAGCAACAACTGTCCAAGCGGCGATAGTTGGGGGTGAGGCTGTGTGCGTTTTTCTGACCAATGGCAAATGAAGAGCATTTTAATGCAATTCAAACTGTAATATTATTGAGGAAAAAAAAAGAAAATAAAGAAAGATATGTTATGATAAAATATATAATAAATAGGAAATCTTAGGGAAAAATGTTGGTAAATTCAATAAATTAATTTTGCGCCTCATATTGGGGAACTATTAATGTTTGTATGTATACGTTATAATTATTATTATTATTATTATTATTATTACAGACCCGCACAATTATTTATTTAATATTTATTTATTGCCTGATTAGACTGATAATGTAATTTCTTTGTATTATATTTAATTAATTGTAGAAAACTTTCCTCTTCTTTTTCTTCTTCTTCTTCTTCTTTTATATTATATCAGTAACACAGGATTTCCTATTTTTGTAATTCAAAATAAAAAGTTGCAAACAAAAGCCGCATAAATGAATACTCCGTTAGGTAGATCATGATGTGCATCACAAATTGATGTTGTTCAGCTTCCAATATTAGGAAAATGCACAGATGGATCCATCCCTCATATAGAAAGACATGCTCTGCTGCCTCTCATAGATGAGGTTATTAGTCCTTAGCAGAAACACACTCACACAATCATTCACTCACACACGCACACTTCTCATAATCAACATCGAGGATGATGGGGATAAAGCATTTATTAACACAGGGCTGAATGAAGATGATGCACAATATTATATATCATCACCAGGGTACATTCTGGTGCATTTGATGGACAGTGTGGAAATTTCTTATCACACACTAAGTTAAGGATACTAGAAACAGACAATACTGGAAAACTGGAAAAATATTAGCTCATATCAGTTCCTAAATTTAATGCAATATAGCAGTATATTTGGTATATTTCATATACCAAAATTGACATAAAGCCATCAAATGTGACAAAAGAGGAAGAAATTCAGTGTACATGGCTAATTGTGGCATCATGGGAATACTGATAAAATGTTAAGTATTTATTTATTTGTGTGTGTGTGTGTGTGTGTGTGTGTGTGTGTGTGTGCTCTGTTTTGAGTGGTTGTTGAGGACAATTATTATTGGAATTAATTTATTTTTATCACTCTTTGGTGACACTTTAGGTAGCGCTTGTTAACTATTAACTACTTATTAACTGCTTATTAATAAGTAAAATCCTAACTTGCCTCTTAATAGTTAGTAATGTATAGTTAGGAAATGCATTGGATAAGCTACGTGAGAATATGCACTTTATCAGTACTAAACGGCTCAAATGTCAATAACAGGCACGGTAATAAGCAAATATAGTATTAATTTATCCCCATAATTAAGTATTGCTGTTTATGATTGAAAACAAGCAACATTTCAGGCAGTGATCTTAATGTAATTCAGTTTTCTAGGCTGCTTATCACCTATGGTATCAGTTTGCTAACTATACCAAGGTACTGAAGCCAAAACTGCGGTATTGAACCTTCGCTTATACTTACGTATTTGCATTAGTTATATAGTCAGTCAAACGTCTGTTGAGGACACCATCAAAATAAGGTATTAGTAGATATTAAACAGACCTCAATGTACTTCAAAGACTTTAAAATAGTTCAATGACTGTTATTCGGCTGTTATAGGTACAAAATTATTTATAGTTGGGCCTATCGAATTAAAATATTTGCCGTATCATCTTTTATGGTCTGCAGAAGAAAAAAAAGCCTTTTATAACAATGGCGACGAGCAAGGAAAAAAAAATACATCTAGTCTGAAGCTAATTATGTGATTTTGTACTATACCTAATAAAGAAATCGGTTTATTAACAATTTATCATGACAGAATTTGATCTGCATTTGAAGATTTGCTAACGCAACTTGGCTGCAATGTGAACAATCTTTGAAATGCCTCTAGCACTTCGTTTCTCTTTTCTTCATGTTTGCGTAGTTTTTCCATTTCCACGCTAGTGAACTTCTCTTCTCTTAAAGAAAGCTTTTCTCTTGGTATAACTATTCCGCGCGTACCGCTGCCAACCTCTTTGGCAGAGTTGGTGCAGAGTTATTTGGGCTATTTTTTTCCACATGGTAGCAGTGGATAACCTTTCAAGGGGGCGGGTGTGGGCAACCTCTCCTGCACACCTTTGCACACACTTACATTAAAACATTACAGCTTATTTTAGGAGATTTATGGTTTTACCGCCACTTGATATAACTGCTAAATCTGAAGGCTAAAATGTTGCACCCTCACACTTCCCTGAAAATGTGAGTTTATCACCTTTACTTACATCTCGCTACAGATAGTCCTTGGAAACTTTTTTTTTTTTTTTTTTTTTTTTTATCATTTTAGCAATCTACCCAAAGTCTTGGGTGGAAATAATAAAGGGATGTTAACTGATTAAATATTATAATTTAATTCATTACATAACATGTAAATGCGTTCTTGTTTTCTGTCAGCAATTTTCTTTAAACTGACGTCTTTGGTAATTGTGTTTGGTGAGGCAGCTGTAAACTTGTCAAAACATGAAGGTGGTAGTTTTCGCTTGAATCGCTCTAATGTTAGTGCAATTCCTTATTACGGAATTTACATATAGGTCACAGGGCATAATTAATTCTGATCATATTTTTCATTATTATTTTCTATTATTAGAATTAATCACATATTAGCATTGGGAAAATATTAAAACTGTTGAAATGGTTTTAATTCACACCCTCCCCAAAAAAATGATAGCCGATTATTTACTCACCCTCGTGTTGTTAAGACTTCCAATTAATCTTTGGTACACAAATAAAGCCATCTCACCATGCATTGAAAGCCCAAGCAACCAAACCTGAACCAATAGTAAAAAAAAACAAAAGCACTGTAAAAGTAATGCATAAGGATAGGAGAAGCAGAGGTTTGTTCTCTTTCATCAAGCGTATCGTTAAGCTTCCATATTAATCTGTTTTTGATATGCTTTATGTTTGTATGTTGATCAGTGTTGAAAATTAAGAAAAGCCTAAATGAAATGTATCGCACAAAGCAATTATGTCCCTTCAGAAGACTTCTAACGTCTCCATGAACCTTTGATGCATTAAAGTTTTGTTTACCTGGATTTGCAATGGATGGACGAAATGGTGATATTGTATGCATTAAACATATTTTCATTTGTCTAATGAAAGAAAGACTAATGAGTTTCGATATGACAAAAGGGTGAGTAAATAATGACTGGATTTTATTAGCATGCCTATTAATAACATTATTGACATATTAATAATATTAATTATCATACTGTTTATCATAAAGCACCTATTCTGCATGACCATATTCTACATCCTGACAATGCATACACTTAATAACTATCTTACTAACTATTAATAAGCAGAAAATAAGGATTTGCCATAACTAATTATTTAAAAGCAACATTTGGAATTGAAAATAAATTGTGAACAACCAATCTAAACACATTAATTTATACCTGTAAAGGACCTTTCTATGGGTTAAGTCATGTAAAAGGAGCTCTTTAAAGTAACAATTGCAGGTTAGCACTTTTTGCTGCGCAGCAACTCAGATTCCCGGTGGGTTTTGAAACAAATTGTCCCCCAACTGTCGTTTGCATCAGAACATCAAGGAATTTCGTGGGTATGTTGTCTCTGGCACGTTTAGTTTGTGAAAATCCAGCCACGATGTAAAAACGACAACAACAGGATCTGTGTTTCAAAGTGGCTTTGTACTTTATTGTCCCGTATCAAAAGGGGTGCTGGTGGTAAATCGTCTGTCCTCATCTATAGAAGTGTAAACTATGTGCAAACCTGCGACAGAATGATCTAAATGAAAGGGACACAAAATCAATGAGGGCGAAATTAAGTGGATCAGTTCAGGCAGTACAGGCTCAATTTAGCAAAGCTGCGATATTCACTCTGAAAACACACTGAAACAATTAAAAGGAAGGAAGGTGCTGATTAAAGGTAAAGAATATTGACAAGGCCACTCCAAAGACCCATCTACTCAACAACCTCCACTAAAAAGACAACTAGAAGAAAACTCAAAAGAGCAGACTTTTGTACAATTGTATGCTTCTCTTTTTACCAAACCGAGGAGAAATCCAGGGTAAAGTTCTGCAAAGTTGTTTGCTTGCTTGGAAACTGTTTGAGCGACAATTTACCTCAGGAATGACGCCTCTACCCAGGCTGTGGGTGTTCAGGTTGTGCGAGGAAGACAATAAGCTGACAATAAGCCAAACAGATTTTATAAATGTGGAAATTGAGAAGAGGCTTAACTCAATGACAGAAAGTTGGGAATGAAAAAAAAAAATAAAAAGCAAAACGACTGCATATTCAACTGTATAAAGACTATTTTCGTCTAAGAAAGACCTTATCAGAAGTTTAGCTTTAGCTCTTTGTTTTGCTCACTGAAAAATATAGCTTATTACCTGTATACTCCACTGCGTGATGTCAGTATGCATAAATTGCATTGCGACAGGCTAATTTTCGCAAAAAACTGTTTAACAGTTAGGCACCCCTTAGACGTAAAATATCCACTTTAAGTAAATATTGCTCCCTCCTTTATGTCAATATTTTATTCAATTAATGACACATGCAAATGTGGGCCATTATAGTGTGATTTGTGCTATATATTGCTTGCTACTGGTTCATCTAGACACAAAAACGAAGACGGCTAATGGAAATTAAATTAATTGTAACGTTGTTCACCCTTGGGTTTGCTTTTTACAAGAACCAAATTATATTACCGAATACTGGTAAAATGCTGTAAACGTCTAGCAACTAAAATGCTGGGAAATAATCAAATGCAGATGAAAATAAAGCGAACCCGGCAAACTGTTAAACTCAGCGCACGCAGAGACGGAGTTCACGAGAAACGACATTTTCTGTGAACCGCGGCGCTCTGAAAACACAGTATTATTAGCTCGCGAAATCCCGTTTGGGAAACCCTAATTTAGACTTTATGGATTTCATGGGCCCAGATTCCCTATTATCACTTTTGGTGGGGGAAATTAAATTTATGCACATTCGGATATATCAAAGCATTCGACGGCATGCATTTACTAATAGGCATACGAGCTGAGAATGTATCCGTAGATACTTAGATGCATCGATCGCACACAAAACAGACCTTAAACACGGCTCTAAATTTTAATAGATATATTTATCATTCCAAACAGTCATCTCCCATGAGACATAACGCATAGAGTTCAGGGAAAATATACAGGGGTTAGAAAAATGCAACCTCTGTCCCCTTTCAGAGAGCAAACACAGACAGAACAACTTTATACCACCAGCAAGATTATACTGACCTTTAGTCCTCTCGCTGTTATCCCTCTTCTCTCCATATCTCCTGCCATTTCCTGGGAAGGCTGAACGTCGTACAATTACTGTCACTCAGAGCATAATATAGCAAGAGTTGCTGGCTTACTCTGCTCAGGAGGTGGTATGGAGAGGGAAGTTCTCTGCTATGCAGTGTGCATATCTTAATAACTGTTGGGATTTCCATACAAAGACCGGGGAGACAATTAGCTGACTACCGAGCAACCCAGACGCTTTCCCAAAAATGTGTCACAAGTGGTTTGTAACATGTAATTCAAATTCTATTTAAAATAAAACAGGTAACATAATATCTTGGTTTAACTTGCAGACTTGTGGTTTCATCAAACAGTAATACTATACACGCATATTTATTTACACTGAATCATCATATCATTTTATTAATATGTTATCATATTAACATATTATGGTATTGACATAGTATACCGAAAAAACGGGAATTAATAACTTAATACTTTGAATAGAAAAAGTAAAATTTCTAGAACTCGTTCGGAATTCATTCAAGCCGCATTTCCCTTCGTAATATCTTTTTAATGGATTTGCTTTATAGTCAGTTTTACTCGTCTGGGGTGAGTTTTACCTCACAGCTGTAGTTCTGTGTCATTGATTTATGAATTGTGGACAAAAAAGTAATGTGGTTAGCACAAAGCATATGCTATGGAAATTATAGCACGTCTGCAAGCCTTTTAACGAATCAGAAATATTTAAAATACATACAAAGTAGGCGATTAATAAAAATCCATTCTTCTCTAAAATACATACTTATGTCCAAAAACAAATCTAGTATGTTTAAGCAATATTAACTCAATGGTTCATAAGGTGTACTTTAGAAAGTACGAAATGAATAGGAGAAATCACCCCCCAATACTATATTATGTAACTATTATTATTATTATTAGTAGTAGTAGTAGTATTGTTAATTATTTAATAATAATAATAATAATAATAATAATAATAATAATAATAATAATAATAATAATAATAATAATAAATACTACTACTACTACTACTACTACTACTAATAATAATAATAATAATAATAATAATAATAATAATAATAATAATAGTTGTATTTGTATGATAGAATATAGGATGTGAATGGTCTTTTTGACCAGCTTGCTTAAGAAGAATGCCTTCTTTAAAGCTTGTCACTATTAAATTTTAATCTGATGTGTTGCTGATGTTTTTTACATTTTGGTTTCTTTCAAAAGAGCTGAGAACTGGGTCAAGTCAGCGTGCGACCAGAGTCCAACTTTTAACTCCTGGTGCCCCATCTATTTTGCTCTAATCTAAGAATGCCCATCGAAGCCACTTTATTCTCTTTTTCTAGATCTCTGTCTTTTCACTCACTCTCTTTCGTTCGCCTTAATGCTGATGGACAACACAAACACCTCTCTTCCCCCCTGCAGCAGTGAAATGGTTATTAGCATTCCTTCCTGTGAGAGTCATTAATTTTGCTTGCTTTGGCACAGACAAACTCCTCTCCTTCATCATGTGGAGGACGGTTCACTGATATATCAGCCCAAATTGAGTGATAAAGGAAGAACTTTGCCATCAGCGCACACTGATGCCATTCATCGTTATAGAATTAACATATGAGGTCAGACGTTCAAATCCAATTCAAAGTTAAAAAGAAAGTGACAGCGGACTACAAACAGTTTATGCCAAGCCATTCCACGATCCGTTTAACTCCTGGTTCTAAACTGGTGGGTCACTATGTTTTGATAGTGGCCAGAAGTGACAAAGCAATACTAAATGCGGCTAATAAAATATAGTGTAATATATAAATGTATGCATAACATTTGAATCTATAAATGCATTTACCCATTAATTTAATGAACATATTTTGAAAGTCAAATGTTAACTTTTCTGGTATTCATTCATTTATTTATTCATGAGAAGTGTTTAGGGTCAGTAGTTTAAAATGGAACTACACAAAGATGATAATAATAATAATAATAATAATAATAATAATAATAATAATAATAATAATATAATAATACTACTACTACTACTACTACTACTAATAATAATAATAATAATAATAATAATAATAATAATAATAATAATAATAATAATAATATAAAATACTACTACTACTACTACTACTACTAACTAATAATAATAATAATAATAATAATAATAATAATAATAATACAATGTGTTCATATTGTATATTTGAGTACGTTTCAAACTAGTATTCCAAAAAGTATTTGGAAACATTGAGTAAATAGCAACAAATATAATTATCAGACAGATCAGACAGAGAAACACTTCCAATATATTTAGTTTATGATTTCAAAGGTTGTGCGTTCCAGTAAACAAGATATGTTGGTGTAAATAAATTTGAAAATAAATCTACTCACTTTAATCAGATGCCAGTGTGTTTGAAAACAAACCATGGACAAAGCATTGCAAGATAATTCTCCAGTTATAAAATACAAGTTTACTCATAACAAGAATAAATATGATTTATGCTGAACATAATGCATTGTTCACTGTGGATTATTGGCTGATGATATGACTGAAACCACTGAAATTCAAAAGACAAATCAGCAAATAAGGCAGACAACTTTCCTGTTCATCTTACTGTATGCCGCATTAATAAACAAGCTTATACTAAGGTGCTGTAAATAAACTGTTGGGTTGCTCATGGTGGGTCAAATGAGTTGTAAATAAATCTATGGTTGAGTTAATTTGACCCAGCAGGTTTATTATTCTTTGCCGAACTTGATTTCTTCACTTCTCAACCGACTCGAGAAGCACACTATTCAGTGGGCAGTATAATTTAATAGGAACATTTACCTATATAAAAAAATAAATAAATAAAACGTGATAGCAGCATACTGTTCAAGTGATCTTTGATTTGGAAGTGTGGGTGTTTTCCTTTTTTATTGGGCATACTGTTTATGCATACATTCACGAGATTGGGTAAAGGAATCAGTCCTCCATAAATGCGCTGCACACATTTTAATATTTAGGTTGAACAGTTCTGGAATAATGTGATACAACTTGACCACTGATTTCTAGCCGTGTCCTCTTTCGGAAGCACAAACAAAGTAGTTTCATATTCACAACGTCATACCAACTGCTAAATACAACCAGTTTACCATATTTTTGATTGTTGCTAATATTGCACAGTCGTTCATGTACGGTAACTGAAGTATTTGAGCCTTATCACTAAAATCCTCATTAATTTAGAAATGTGAGCATTATTAGTCAGTTACTTTACCGGTGTAAATAAATAAGCTGAAATATTTATTTCCTCCTTTTGAAATCAGGCAATCCAGTGAACAGCACATATAAGATTTTTATTTTTATAAAAGGCTATCGAATCAACATGGACAGTTAACAGTGATCACTAGGGCAGAAAAGTCAGAATTACTACTTCAGAGATACAATTTGCTATATACAATATACTTATTAAATGTTAAAGCAACACTGTGTATTATTTATTTTAAAATTGTTTAGCTAAAGGCTAAAAGAATCTCGCGAACTCTGCTTCCCCCGTCCATCCACAAAAGAGGCGGAAAGATCTTCAAACCCACAACTGAGGATGCACAGAGGTAGATTTTTGACATGCAACCTATAAGTGTAGATGTATCTCTGTTTTGAAAAAATAAAACACTTTTAAAAATAGTTTTTTGTTTATTTTTATCAAAAAACAAGTTAGGAAATTTTTAAAGGTATACTTGACTCAAATATTACATTTATGTCACGTGGTTTTGAACCCCTAAAGACCTCTATTCATCTTGGAACCCAAATTAATATGTTTGATGAAATCCAAGAGCTCCTTGACCCTCTCTCAAGGGTGGCTAGGGTCCTACCACGTTCAAGACACAGAATATTAGTAAATACTAATTAAAATAGTCCATGTGACACCAGTGGATTAATAGAATACAAAAATATTTACTTTTCAATTCACTTTTTTACTATTCGACAATTTCTTCTCTTCCATTTTATTTTATTATTGATGCCTTCACTTTCCAAAACACAGTTATGATAATAGCATATAGCAAAACTTGAGACACAGCAGTCTAACTGATCTATTCTGATAACATAATGCATTTATCATTTAGAAGTATCTTATAAGATGTACTGGGTTGCATGTACTAAAAGTAAACTTGTCTTGCGTGATTGCACGAGGGTGCAGATGAGATTTGTGCAGCCCATGTTCCCCTTTCAGCAATAAAACTGATACACCGTGAATAAAAGGTGGGGGAAATCATGACTGGAGAGTTGGATACGTGGCTGCAGTTGTCAAAGAGCTGCAGTGAAAACACATTATGATGTCTCGTGGGACCAAACCCTCCACTGCCTCGCCTTTCATAATAGCGAGAAGCTTGTTATTGCCTCTGTGGAGCCAGCCAAGTATTTTCATTTATTTATTTTTTAACATCCCCCTTCCCCCCCCTCCACTTTCCACCATCATCTTCACCGTCCGTGAGCATTATAGAGGCTTCAGCACTGGATATACTCTTTGCTATTGCTTTGTGATATAGTTTAAGAGCTCTGGTCTTTTGGAAACAGTGGCACATTTTCTTCATTCCCTTGTACTTGCGAGGAAAACAATAGGTCACAATAGGTCATTGCAACATGAACATGAGTGACCGCAAGATACAAACAAGATACACTAACACTTACAAGTGCTCATCTATACTTACAGCTACGTCAGTCAGCATAATGAATTTAGCATTGTGCTTTAATGATAGCACGGTATGGAAAAACCTGACAATCATGTTCTCAAGCGTTATTTGCGATAATACAAAGATAATTCGTTGCTTGAACAACAAGAAAACATCTGTCAAAAATGCTCTCTTAATCAGCGTCCCAAATTTGATTAAAGCTACAGCTTTATGTGTTTACCTACTTTTGTTTGTTCAAAAAATTGTAGAATCTTAAAATGTCCTTATTTCGAGATTCGATAAAGGGGAAATTGTTCTTACAGCAATTTCTTTTCAATAGTGCTTGTATAAATATCTCATGCATTTGTTACATTTTCTTACGTACGCAACATCATTTCTGGACATTTTTTGAGTTGGGTCACACTGAGCTATTGAACCTTCCTGCCAATGTCCACTGATCTGTCTCTCAGCCTCTTGTACAATCTGCTCAGGATTATGTTCCCAAACATGCTGAGTCTTGTGGTCCAACTAGCATAAGACCATCAGCTCCATTTGCCCATGATCTCCACAACAAGCACAGTATGGATGCTCAGATAACAGACAGCAGGGGCTCACATGCACCAGAGCGGAGATGATAGGCAGAGTTTAACTCACTTATGCTGATGGGATTTACCGTTTGGTCAAAACAGTCCTTGCGCTTGTCTGCCATGATTATGTTTGCAGAAAGTTTGCAAAGTAATTTGCATTATCATTTTATTTGTACCCATTTATGATCATTTTAAAAGTATTACATTTCTTTTCACATAATTAAAATTGTTTACTGACATGAGAAAAATATTTCTTCCTTTTTTTTCAAAATAATATATGACACTTATTGTGGGAAGGTTATATAACAAACAAAAAAGTTATGCAGCAGTATACTGAAGGCATGGGTTTATTTTATGACATGGAACCTTATTACAATGTTTCTTATTGACAATTTTGCATTAGGTCATGTTAAGTAAAAAAAAAAAAAAAAACGACCTTACTGGAACCTTACAACAAGTAAGATTTTCAGCATTTGCAAATCTCTTTTGAATGAAATTTGTTTCCTGTCCTGGAGGGCAACACACTGAACTGGTTTTGTATTAAACCAGCATCTGCAGTTTTGATAATAGGAAATAACATCTGCAATCTTGCTCAAGGCTTTCTGCAATACTCATTTGTTTTCATCATTCTTCATCAAACTAATATTGCCAGCAAACAATCCAAAGGGGGCTCGGAAAAGAACTGTTTAGCACAGTAGGAAATTAAAAACATTTTTATGCATACATATTGAGATTCCTACAGTTCTAAAACAGAGCTGAATAAGACAAATGCCGAATGATAGGGACATTTGTTTTTAAGCTTCCAATATCGCAGCAATAAATTATTTTTGTAAAGTCAACAGGAACTATATCTGAGGGACACTGAGTAAAGGGTGTTTCACATCACGCATCACACATGTATTAACATCAAAGTTAGTAAATTATGTAATTTTAATATTAGCCATAAATTGTACAGTTATTATCTACCTTGTCTCATGGCAATCACAAAATATGTACCAATAAGTATATATCACTACAGTAAAATTCTGACACATTTTTTTTCCTTTTCATACAAATTTACAGAATTTTGATTAATAAAGTGTAATTTTCGCACAATAATTCGTACAATGCACTTATTGTGCACATATTTTTTACACTGTAAAGAAATACCTATATGTAATTACATCTGTAATTAATTACTGAAATTACATTTATAATTATACTGCTGACCTACCCATATAACCAAACCTGTCCCTAACCTTACTCATATTTCACCTCAATAAGAGCAAAACTGTTTTGTAAAGCAATATGAAATAAGTACATTGTATTGTTTATTGTTTTAAGTTCATAGTAGTTAAAGCCATAATATAAAGTGTGACCAAATTCTATATTGCATATATTTACAGATACTTTGCTATGTTCAGCGTGCTATATATATTCAAAGAGAAGAGAAATCGGTACTGAAACAACTTGCAACTATGATTATCTTGCAAGAGGACAGTGTAAATGCTGTGTCTTGTTACTATGGGAGCTCAAATAAATATATGCTGCTGTAAAACAGGCCTTAAGCTGATACCTTGCTTAAAAGTTATGGCAGTCGACTGTAGCAGCTCTAGGTCTTCACGGCAAAGGGCCCTGCAAAGTCTACCATGTCCAATTGCAGCTTTGATAGACTTTGTGGCGGGAGAATTTCAATTGTGTAATTTCCTCAGAAGCAGTTTTTTGTGCAACTTCCCGATTTTCTAGGGAGTGAGAACAAGCTAGTATGAAATGGGATTAGTATTAGAGACAATTTCTCTGACAAAGCCATTCACTTTCTTGTTCTGTCGGAGCTGGCGCTAGCTCAGGGATGAGACTCATATAGACCAATGTGATAAAGAGCTCTCCATCTTGCCTGCTTTTGTCCTGCACTACAGGCAGACACAAGGAGCTTTCTAAAGGTCATTTCATCGACTGAACACAACTGCATTTTGAGAAGTGGGAAGAAACTACAGTCTTTAGCTCCTTGGCTTCGTAGGAAAAAAATTATCTCATGGGTTCAAAGTCAAGTTGTTGTGTCTCAACAAAAATCTGTCATTAAAAAGGATTAATCATCTTCATATTTGGCATATTTCAGAGGCTTAAATTATAGCCCATGTGTGCAAGAAACTGCTCTTAAATCCTGACTAATTCATGTAGTAGCTTTCCAGTATCACGCTAAGTGAGATGAATGATGAGGTTAAGCAGTCTTTCACACATTAGGTATTTTAAGATACCCATTCTCCTAATATCATATGCATTCACACATATAGTTTTTTTTTGTTTAATTAATGAAAATGCAGGGTGTCAGGCTATAAAAGCAGCCACTTCACCACAGGATTCAGATCACTTCGATTGATGCGTAGTTCGTGCAGCCCGTCAGCATGGCAAGAAACACAGTACTCATTACCATATCTCAGGGAACCAAGGTTTTGTTAGTAATCAAGTACATCTAGGGACATCTAGACTATAAAATCTAGCGAATATGGACAGTGAAGCCCAGTCGGCCACCTCACAAATATCTGTAACAGTCACACCACTAGACCACGCCCATGACAAGGAGACCACTCTAATCGAATGGGCTCTTACTCCAATGGGACAGTGTAGGCCAAGGAAGAGTAGACTAGATGAATAGCATCCACAATCCATTTAGAAAGCCTCTGCTTTGAAACCAGAAGCCCAAGACAGCACTTTGGGTACATAACTATGCAGATTTAGCTGTCTGGCCCCTCTTGTGAAACAGACGGTTTGGTTTATCCTGTAGAGTGGAGCTATGAGCAGCATTCTGTGTCCTTGCTCCCTGACCCATGTGATTACTTGGGGAATCAGAGGAAAAGGGGAGAAAAGCATAAAGGAGAGGTTTGGGCCAGTCTTGAGCCAACACAAGTGAGAGTTGTTTTTTGAGGCAAAAAGATCCACTTTTGCCTTGCCAAAAATCTCCTAAACCTGTTGAAGCATTCACTCCTCTGAGGAAGCAAGCCTTTGCTCTGGTTCAGTTTGCCCGGCAGGTGTACTTCTCTCAGGGATTTCAGGTTTAAGTCAGCAACCATGACGTCAGCCTGAAATTATCACCTGAAACCTATGACACCATCGCCATGCTGTCTGATCTGACTAGAACTTGGTCTCCCCTCAGGTTTGGTAGGAAGCTCTGGCAGGCTCTGTAAACTGGGATCATTTTTAGGCAGTTGATGTGGGGCCTGCTTTTTCCACCTTTGACCAGGGGTTGTCTAAACTCATGAGTGGTGTGATAGAATTCTTTTTTCTTTTTTTTGTGTCTGGGTGCTAGAATGGAACCTTTTTTTAACAACAACATAGCCTGTATCTAGAACTGAATGAGGTAGCAGTTAGAAGTTTGACTTGGAAGACTTAAAGCACTGCCATGGATGAATGCAGCACCACGGCAGCCTATCTTGTTGGGCAGAGGTAAGCGCCACAGATTCTCGTATCCCTTCAGGACCTTCGAGCAAAGTGAGGGTGGAGAAACATGAGGTACTCAAGCGTGCTGAGTAGGCATGCTAGGACGTGGTGAGCTCATCCTGGACCTCAGGAAAGAAAGGGCAGGCTCTCTGACGATGAGCTTGCTGTCGCCCTGGCAGGTCCAAACAGCTGCAGGAGGAAATCAGTCCAGGCCAAGTTCCTATACGGACCTCGAGAGGACGCAGATGAATTTGGTAGGAGTAGAAGTGTCAACATTAAGCAGTTCAGTGGAGATCAGCAAAGTGTCATTAGCGCTGAAGGAGAAGCAATCTGAATCCTGAACGTAGCCTGAGTCCCCGCCCATTATTGTGTGCTTTGCTGCCATAGGTTCTTGCAGTACTGCTGCCAAGCCATTGGTTTGTTTCTTTTCACTGCACAAACCAATGGCCAACGCAGTTTCACTGAATGATTGAATAAGTCTCCAGTTCATGACAAAAAAAGGAGCTTTTCCCATAGTGTCTTGAGGAGACACAGTACAAGTGAAGTATTGAAAGGGAATCAGAGTTTTAAAGAAAGTTTTGACCATCTTTTTTTATTTTTTATTTTATATTCACAAACTGTCATGCCAAAGTAAATGTCCACATAATTAATGGATAATACCTTTTATAATAACTGTTCTAACAGATCTGTTCTAATAACATATATTTATCAGAAATGTTGCAGACGTTTTACTCACTTTAAAAGTGTTAATAATGCTAAGACTAAGAGATTAGTTCCCAGGGGATTTAAATAGTTGCAAAATGTCTGCAAAATGATTATTTTAAAAGAATAATTCACCCAAAAATGAAAATTATGTCATTAATTAGTCACCCTCATGTTGTTAGAAACCTGTAAGACCTTCATTCATCTTTGAAACTCAAATTAAAATATTTTTGATGAATTCTTAGACCTCTCTGACCCTCACATAGACAGCAAAGATCCTTAAATGATCAAGGCTCAGAAATGTAGTTTAATGTGGTTTTAAGGACATTGTTAAAATAATTCATGTGACCTTAGTGGTTCAACCATAATTTTACAAAGCTACAAGAATACTTTTGTGCATAAAGAAAGAAAGAAAAAAGTTCTTCTCTGCATCATTGTGCCATTTTGGAGAGTTTTACATACATAAATATATGTAATGTGTATGCGGATATGTTGTTTACGTTCAGTGTAAACAACGTAAACAATGTAGCAAAATGCACACATTGCATATATGTTTAGGTATGCAAGACAAGTCGAGTTATTGTCTTTCTTTAAACAAAAAAAAAAATTCTTTCAGCTTCATACATGAACCACTGATGTATTGTTGATTATTTTAACAATGTCCTTGCTACGTTTATGAGCCTTGATTGGTTTAGGATCCTTGCTGTCTATGAAAAGGTCAGAGAGGTCTCAGAATTCATCAAAACTATCCTAATCTGTGTTTGCGAAGATGAACAAAGGTCTTACAGCATTGGTCTCAAACTCAGTTCCTGGTAGGCCACTGCTCTGCACAGTTTAGCTTCAACCAGCTCCAATTCACAACATGTTTGGATGTTTCTAATGATTCTGAGCCTTCGGTTATCTGGATCTGGTGTGTTTGATTAAGGTTGGAGCAAAAGTGTGCAGAGCTGTGGCCCTCCAGGACCAATGTCTTACGTATTAGTAATTAATAAGACCATTTTACATTTTGGGTGGACTATTCCTTTAATTTGGTCATAATATTTAAGTACAAAAGTATTTTTCCCTAACTGCTCTCATGGCACTAACGTACCTTGGTGCACTTTTTAACTAGCCAGAAAATATGTACCAATAAGAACATCAGGGCAGTTTCCATAAAAAATTAATACCAGAGTAAAACTCTGACACATTTTATTCCTTTTCACAAAAGTACAGAGTTTTGATTAATAAAGAGTAACGTTTACACGATTATATGAAGAATATCATGTTATGATTTCAAAACAATATTAATGTGCTTGGAGATTTGAAAATTGATGCTTTTGAATGTTAATATCAGATGTAACCACCTTCATATATGTTGGTTTTCATAGACAATAGATGTATGTTTGCGTCAACTATCGGGTAGGTTTAGGGTTGGATTTGGTGAATATTTCCAATATAATAGAACATTAACTTTTAGTGACAGTCCCTGAATATTTGAATGCTGAATGTCACAATATGTAATGGAAGCATTTTAATAAGAACATAGCAATACTCACCTATGTCAACATAATAAAAATGTGCCAGGGTCACGTATTGAACCTGTGTTTTAGTATCACTCAGTGGACATTTCTCATTAAAACTGCAGCGAAACATGCAGTACATAATACGGTGTTGCACAAGTCTACATGGGTATATATTTTTTATGAGACCAGGTTGATTTTCGCCAATTGTTTCAAACCTTAACCTCGTTAAATTTATTATTTCTTATTTCCCATTTCTTACTTCTACTTTTTTTTGTGGCAGAACTCTTATCAGTCGTCTTGTTGCACATTTGTCAGTGTTGCTGTTAAAGTTCTACCTTCACCAGATACACAGCTGTTGGCCTTTATCTGTGCCCCTGATGATAAGCCAATCGGATCAATGGATGAAAAAAAAAGTGCATGTGAATGATTCTGAAATCCGTTTTAAGACCTGATTGCTGATATAAGTGATATATCTAATGAGGTGCCAGAGCAGCGCTGGGTTATTTCAAAGGTGTTCTGTTATGTTATCCCACCCCCACAGTCATTATAGTGTTGCGCCCATATTCTGAAATAATGTGCAAGAGCGTATGAAATATAAATGCATGATGGTGGCAGAGAGATTCAGTAGCCACCAATAAATACATGATGAATGTTGTGTTTAGAGGCTTCATTATTTACTCTACACAACAGCTCCAGCCAGCTGTCGTGCAACACTCTGAGGATGTTTGATGCATTTTCCAGGGTCCTTAAAGTGAGCTTTGGTGTCTTGTGAACAAGTATGAATGCAGAGATAATGCTAAAACTCCAAGTTCATAGTAATTGTTTTTTGTGTTTGTGACAGCTTTTTGCACCAAAACCATTTGTCTGCTTTCAGAGAAACAGCATACATTAACTTTCTGAAGAAAATGTGAGAGATGTTTGCTAATATAAAAATCACAGGAGGTTTTGCCAGTTGCAAAGGTTTTCCAAGTGGTTGCTGTCGCTGTTCTTTTTAACACGATTTGGCTGGTTCGTCTGTTTATTTTGCAATATTTAACTGTTATTTTATCGATATGTAAACTGACATTATGATATGTATCTCACTCATTTTGCCAAAAATAAATAAATAAATAAAACAAACAAAAGAAAAAAAATCTTAAGAGTTGAAAAGCATTTGCAGGATAATGAAGCCTTTAAAAATAATTAGAATGTCCCTAATGCAAATTATGAGGTAACAAATTTGCTGTTTGAAAAAAAAAACTAAGCTTTTTCAATTTTTATGAGCTATGATATACTTTAGTAACATCACACAAGCAAGATTGTATGCAAGAAAACGTGACACTGATTTGAGAAAAGAGCTGTACCAAATGTGACATGATCTAGCAAAATAAGTCACAGTGACCCAAATGTAGAAATTGAGATTTTGGCATCAATGGAAAGAGGAGACCATACCTTGAATGGTTTTAAAGATATGCCCATTTAAATAATGTTTTTTTAAAGGGAAAAACTGTTTATTTTATAGCTTAATTTGACCAAACACGTATAAATATTTTAATTTGGCATATTTAGGATTTGCTTTCTTTTTTTTTTTATTTATGGATTTTGGCCTGAATTTAAAATAGTGCCGTTATCAAACACATTGAAGTTCATGTCCCATGTCCCTTTGATATCATTAGGTGCCGACTAACAGGGAAAAAAAATTGTATAATTTTTCTTTGTATATCCTCTCCTTCTTTGTATGTATGGGGTCTCCAATCTGTGAGTTCAGACATATATACATTTAAAACAGCCCCAGTACTATATTTAAGGGGTTAAATGGATGAAAATGGTCTCATGTTGCACAAAACACCTTGAAGTTTAACACATAATGTATAATTATTGTTTTTGTTCATTATCCATAGCTCCGTATTGAGCTCACTGCTAGCACACCACCATACAAGCTCACAGAAACATGATAATAGTCTCATTTTAAACGTAACAACCTAACCTAAAAGCTGTTTGTGGCCACTTTAAGAAGGAGACCTTTTATTTGACATATGACTCATCTATGAGTGATATCAATATAAATTATATCGATCCTTACGAATTCTCAGTTGATTGCATAATTCCTACCAGTATAAACACTTTATCGTTATAATGTTTATTCAACTTTATATTCATTTAATCACCTTTATTTAATTATCTGGACTACTGAATTTTGGGAGAATATTTCTGAATGTCTGAAAATAGCTAAAAAATATAAATACATTTGCTTAATGTTTTCCCACATTATTGAACTGTATCTTAACATGGAATGTGAAAATATTGTTAGAATGGCGACTTCTGACTCATTTCGCCAGATTGGGTCACAAATAGAAGGGAAATATTTACTGAAATGCATTTTAAATAGACAATTGTTAGCGAAGAGCTTGCAAAGAGCTTGATTTGACAGGCGATCTGACCAATCAGAATGCCAGTTGCACCCTGTCCCCATAGAATCCATGTTAAAACGGGGTAGTTTTAAGTAGATTGACTGAATTGAAACCTTTTCAATATAAGTAAATCTAAAAATGTGCAGAGGGTTAAGCTACGCTGTTCCTGGCTGCCACAGTAACAGGAATAGGCTAAAGAATTCCTTTAAAGTACTCGTTTTGTGTACCAGAAAACCTGTCATGTCCGGCACTGTTGGCATTGATTTCAGCATTGAAGTTAAATACTCAGTGATAAATAATGAAATAAACTGTGAAAACATGCACACTTGCACTCATCTGTTTTCAATGCAGCTAACCTGGCGTCGCTTCATGTCACCTTCCCTCTCTATAACAGATTCTTTACTGCAAAAATATACTGCGGCACTCTGAAGTAATGAAACTATGACACCATGCGCTTTTTAAAACCAATTTTATAGGGTTCATGTTATATTCATACATGTTAGAATATGTAAATAGCATATAAGCCGCACTGTATCCTTTCTAGCCTTAATCACAAATCAGACAGAAGAGTAGATTACCTTCAGTGGACTCAAACGTGATATGGTGTGTTTCCTCTGATTGAAATAAAATTCCGAACAAAACTGGAGTAATATTTTGCAAAACATTTGTCCATCGCAGTGCAAGTGTGCATTATTTTGTTTCTGAACGAATCTATCAAGCAGGCCAATGATTGGAGCTAAAATGCACGCATAGGAAATACAAATGCGAGATATAAGAATAACTTCGTTTCTAAATGCTGTTTTGAACAAATTGTTTAAATGAATGATTCAGTTAAACCCTCATTAAAGCAATGACTTGTCGCCACCTAACAGCAATTTTAGTTCTACCATTAGCCATGGTTTAAATGAAAATTGCATAAATGATGAATTTTGGGGAGCAAATAAATAAATAAATGAATGAATAAAACTTCAAGAATGTTTTCCTGAGCAAGCAGCAGTAAAATTCATAAACTTCCTGTTTCCAATTAAAAGAGAGAAACACAGGTCTGGTATAATTTAGAGCAATTAGCTTTGGCCTCCTTGATCCTTTCCAAAGCACGATAATTACAGCCTGAGCTTCACCTCACACCTCTAAGCATGGTTATTTTAAACCAGAAGCTTGTTTCCAGGACCTGTGCGAGAGCAGCCCCTGACCGGGTCATGTTGTTTGTCCATCTGTGTGCTTGTGGTTAATGTGTGCTGGTGTTCAGAACACCCCTGAGAGAACAGCCCAGAATTCCTCCATCTGTGAATGCGATGGCATTTTGTGACATTAGAGACCCCGGGCACGTTTAGACCCGCTGTCTGTCTCCCATTTCTACATCTGCACACATAATATCCATGCACGAGGGTTACCGTTAAGTTATAGATTACGTAATGTAATGTCAGTAATGTCAACTATGCTTCATCAGCAATGATATGCGGATGTACATCATCGCAGTTCAACATCACAACGATGAGCTATATACGGCCAAAATGATTAGAACACTAGTAATTTCGCCAACAAAAAATGGCTTGAAATCAGTTAAAATCTTTTTCTTTTTTTGTAGTGTGTCAGTAAATGTAATTTTACATTTATTTTCATGCATTAATTTATTCTTTTGTTTTCATGCATTCATTCATGCAGCTTAATATGGATGAGAGCAGGGAGAGCAGCAATAACCCCCCAAGGTATACAGAACCAAAGAAATGTATGTTTTTATATTAATAAAATTAATCATTTTTGTACACGTTTCAATTAGTCTGATTCAAAACGAGCCAGAAGGCTGGATCCTGACTGACCTTTTAAAATAATTCGATAAATTACTGAAATAAATAAATGACTTTTAAAAACGGTTAACTGATTGTATTATCTGGTCAAAAAGTCTTACCGGTCAATTACCGGTTAACCGGTTAAAATGAACATCCCTACTTTGAAATAATATTGCAGTTTAAAATAACTTTTATAATAATAACTTTTTAAAATGTTTTACAGTGCTCTCCAATAATATGAGGAAAGGCAACTGTGAAAATAAATCTGTATTCTTGATCTTTTATCAAATCTTTTTTTTTTTTAAATCACAAAATATTTAACCTATCATAAAAGTAAAACAATTGAAAGTGGGGAGAAAATCTCCGGATTTATTTATTTGTTAATTTATTTAATTTTTTTCATAATAAGATTTTATGCATGTATATGTTTATATATGTTTCTTTCTTTCTTCCTTTCTCGTTTAGAGCATCAAGTTGCCAGGACTGACATTTGTGCTGCTCAAAAAAAAGAAGCAAATAAATAAATAAAAATATGCATGGCTGGATTGTTAATTCAAGGGCATTTCTAAATTGTGGTGGGGGATGTGGGCTGTGAGTAATGACCCAAACTATGCTCAAGCTCGGGTCACCCACACACAAGCACTTCTGTGCAGCCCGTTGGAACACGCGCGCTACCCACTAGGCTCCAACACAATTTTGACTTGTTAAACAGGCAAGCAGCTACACTTCAGGGTTCATTAGCTTATTGAAAATGATCCTGCAGCCTGTGAAATGGGGAAAATGACAGTATAAGCTTTCAGAGCAGGGAATGGTGCTAATAGAAAGGTAAATATTGTAGAATGAGCAGCATGAACAATTTGCAAGTGTGAGAAGGTCTTGAAGTGCTCATATTTTCTCCCTGTTTCAATGACACATCAGATCACATGAGGTCTATTAGGCCGGATTAATGGTGAAGCCCAGCTGTGGGGGTGGTGGACAGATTGAGGGTGGGGCGTCTGCTGGAGGCCAAATAGCTGTAGACTACAGACAGCAGTGAGCTAATTGTTAGAGCGAGCCATTGGAGCTCTCAGTGACACATTATTCACCGGGTAAGACCGCTCCACCTGGACGGAGTGGATGAACATTGTGAAAATGCAGCCATAATGCGGTGGATAGATGGGTTAGGAATATTACAGTCCTGGCCTCAGATGTGTTGCACACAAAATTGTGGCTGAAAGGCTGAAATAAGCGGTTCTAATCTGACTAGCTTCATAGTTTAGGGGTGTCTGGATTTTATCAGCGGGTTTCGATGTTACCAGGCTTCTACAGTGTATACTTCCAAGTCAAAATCACTAGACGTGTCAAATATTCAGAGGATCGTGGCATCAAATGCAATGTATTTTGTTTCTGGATGGCTACTAAAAATGAAAAAAAAAGGTTTAAATTTGGCGTTTAAACTGGTTCTAACTATTCTCCCAGCTTTTGTCATTATATTATTTTATGAAATGTAAAGTTTTAATTAAGTACAATAAACACATACATAATAATAATAATAATAATATATCATCCCATAGATTTCAATCACATTTATTTATCAGAGAACATCAGTAAATTATGACATTCGCATATGATATAAAAGAGCCTCTGTGTGGGCAGAGAATAAACCAAAAGGTCATTCAGACTTACTATAGTCAATAACTGGTATATACAGTATATATATAGTGTGGGTGTGTGGGACTAGTGGTATGATGGAAAAAACTAACTTAGCGTGACCTTGTATTGTGTCTTTTTACCGAGTCACAGTGTACTTGGCACAAACAGTAAAGCGGCGCTCTTGCTGTTTACT
The DNA here is from genome assembly GCF_018831695.1 of Puntigrus tetrazona. NCBI lineage: Eukaryota > Metazoa > Chordata > Actinopteri > Cypriniformes > Cyprinidae > Puntigrus > Puntigrus tetrazona. Next base: position 2,307,797 of record NC_056712.1, on the reverse strand, counting down.
CAAGACATTGAGTCTGTGTGTATGCGCTGTGTGTTGTGTGTGTGTGCGTGTGTGTGTGAAATGAAGCAGGAACGCCGGGTATGGCTCAGATTATGATGTGTCTGCCGGGAAGGGGAATGGAGGCAGCAGGATATAACGGGACAGGCTTGGGCTGCAAAATGGCATGTGTGACAGAGATGGATGAGCTCAGGCCCAACATCAGAGCCCCGTTTAAAGGGCTCGTCCTGTGGAGCGGCAGGAAGCAGTGTTTAACTGTCTCCCACCTGCAGGCCACAGGCAACCACCAGCAGACTAAAAGACACTTTACCCTTTAACTGAGACGCTCATCAGTTCTGTCATACGCTTCGATATTAACCTGCTGATCTGTGCATGTGCTCAAAACATGATTCTGAAAAATATTAGAGACTGCATGTGTTTAAACAATAATAATAATAATAATAATAATTTACACAAACAGGGATGTTGAATGCTTGATTCTGATTGTTTGATGAACAATTTAAGTTATGAAATTCTTTTGTTTGTTGACTACATAACTGTTCCATATTACTATGGCAAATTATATCCTTATTATATATGCTTTTATCCGAAGCAACTTACAAATGAAAACAAAAGATGCAATATAAACAAATATAAAGCAACAGCATGTAAACACCATGACAAGTCTTTTTTTAGATAGAAAACAAGTAGATATAAATAAATCTAGTTTCAGTTTTAAAGAAACTCTGGTAAGTGGTAAGTAACACTAGTGGTAAGAGAATAAATATGCAATTTTATTATTATTATTATTATTATTATTATTATTATTATTATTTTTATGAAAAGAAAGATTAAATAGAAAACATAAGAAGAGTTACAGGGTCAAATAAAGCCGGAAGAGATGTGTTTTTAGCTGTTTCTTGAAGATGATTCAGCTGCTCGTATTGACCAGGTTGGAACAGTTTGTGAAAGTGATTATGTACCTCTTTAGGACATGCATTCTTTTCGGCTCATTAATCTTGCAGCGGCATTTAATTGTAGAGGTTTGATGGAATTGGCCTGCCAAGTGAGAAATGTAAGACATGCTGAGGCTCTAGCAGTTATGGTCGGATCATCTGGATGAAATGAGAGGTCATCAGCATAGCAGTGATATGAAAAGCCATGTTTCCGAATGACAAAATCATAGCAATGTCATGTAGACGTAGAAGAGAATTGGTCCAAGAACGTGAGATGTCCTGAGATGCTGTGACTTGGATACCTTCTCTTCTCCAATGTACTTTGAAGGACCCGTCTGAGCGGTAAGACTCAAACCACTGGAGTGCAGTTCTTGAGATGTCCGTTCTGAAAAGTGTTTACAGGAAGGAACTGGTGGTTGATGGTATTAAAGGCAGTTCAACTAAGATAAGTAACAAAGACTTGGAAGCCACTCTTGCAAGTCTTAGTGTTTCAACAACTGACAACAAGGCAGTTTCGGTCGAATATCTGCTTTGATGCCAGACTGGTTGCTGTCCAGGTGGTTGTTCTGTGTGAGAAAGGCAGAGATTTGGTTGAACGCAACCCGTTCAAACGCTTTTTTTCAATGAAAGGCAGATGGGAAACTGACCTATAGTTCCCCTAAGGTTTCTTAAAAAGTAGGGTTATACTGAGACTGTTTAAAGCTAAGGGAAAAATTCCAGTATAATATGTATATATATATATTCCTACCTGGTCTTATTACATAAATGTTCCTTTTTAGTAAAACATGAAATACGTACCAGCAAGTACATATCACTTCAGTTTTCAAAAGATATGATCACTTAGAGCCAGTAAAACTCTGACACCTTTTATTCCTTTTTTTTTGATTAATAAAGCATAGTTTTCACACAATTACTTGAAGAATATCACAGTGACTTCAAAACAGTATTAATATGCTGGGATATTTGAAAACAATTGCTTTGAATGTTAGCATCACGCATATACAGCTTCATATCTATGGGTTTTCTGTAAGTTTGTTTAGTAGCTCACAGAGTACAGAAATGTACAAGAAGCTCAAATCATGTGTGTTTAAATCAGTTTTGCATTTTTGGGTAGGTTTATGGTTGGAAACGTGCCAGTGTTATACAAAGAGTGCACAGAAGTATATATTTTTATGAGGCCAGGTTGAATATTTCACTCAATAATTAAATCTGTGGTGTCATGTTTTTTTTTCAACAATTTAGTTGTCTTTTGTCAGTTATTCCTTACATACAATACACAGTTAAATTAAAAGTAATTAGATGCATCTTTCTTGGGTTTCTCTTCCTTTAAGTCAAGTTAGGTCAAGAAATGAATACTTTTGTTAAACACAGATTTATTAACTTGATCAAAAATGACAGTCGAAAGTGACAAACAAAACACATTTTCCTCCAAAAAATAGAAGCAACATATCTTTTTTTTTTTTAAATATTGGTAAGAATGAGAAATGTGTGCATAATAATTGAGCAGCAAATTATTAAAAAAAAAGGAATAAATGAATACAAACAATTATTTTAAATTGTAATAATATTTAATATTATTATGGTTTACTGTCTTTTCTTTATGCAGTTTACAGAAAATAAAGTAAACTATAATATCATGAAATATTATTTATTATTGTATACATAATCTATATATATATGGCCACAGGTGAGTCCTTCAGGATATCAGTGCACAGATCACCAATAGACCAGTTTTATACAAAAGCACAGTCAACAATGTCTCAGGAAAGGAAAGTGAAATAAAGTTTAAAAAGAAAGTTTGGTTTGATATTTTGTCATCTGCAATGAAATTCATACATTTTTTAAGAGTGACTTCCAAATACATCTCACTATCTTTACCACAGCTATTCAGAAATATGACATTAAGGGGCAAACATTTTTTCCCTATGAATAGGATTCCTTCCCGAACACATTTTGAATGCCAGCATGTGCAATAGCAAACAAAACCAGAAGCTCCAGTGTGACTCTTGAATAACCTTGCTGGATCTTTTTCGTATCATGAGTCACACAGGTCTTTTTCCCCTCTAAATTCAGATCCGATGTTCACATAACTATAATAGCACATCATCTGGAGACGAGATGTTCGAAAACGTTCCACCAGCAAGTTACAAGAAAGAAGCCTGCCTGATGGCAGAGTTAGCAAAGTATGATCAGGGATCGGCGTTCTGCGTGAACGCGTATCAGTAAATCTGAGTTGAGTGTGGCGAGAGCAGCTGTAAGGATGTCTCTGCAGAGCCACACTGCCTGCCTCGCTGTTTATTTTTGTTTACTCAGGTTTGCTTCCTCAGATTAATCTCCAATAACAGCTGTGTCATATTGTCTGCTGTGCTATTAATGGCGCTCGTGTAATTACTTTACGCCCAATCATATGACTTCACCAAGTACGCAAATGAACCTCCCTTTGGGCGCTCATTAAGACTGCTTTCAATGGGTACACATATCAAAACAACTTAACCACACTTGTCTGGTTTCCTCACAAAGTCAGTGGCATCAAGCTGTTGATATTCAGCTGTTCTGTAATGTTTGCATGTGAGCCTTCAGTTCTTTAGACAGAGAGTGGGCATCTGGAGGAGATTATAATAGCATTAATAGGCCTAATCATGACATCTCTGTTAATATCGACATTCAGATTTTATATAAAATGCATTCCTGCTGTGGTTTTTAAATTGCTTTTGTTTTAGCGAGACGGGCCTCGCTATTGATAATGAAGCGCAGTATGTGGACCTCGATCGTTTGTTTGTTTGTCCGTTTGTCCATTCATTTATTCGTTCATTCATTTTTAATATTGTTAAAAGAATACCTTTTACTAGGGTTATGCTAGCCAGCCAAGTAATGACCCTTTTGTTTCGAACACACACACATTATATATTTTCAGCTGAATCTGAATGCAGCCGAGCTAGGATGTTCACATGTAGACTTTTAACGGATTCATACACGAGTCTGTAAATTTTATGCAAGAAAATTAATAACGAATGAATGCAACATTCTATATTGTGTGTTGTACAGAGATAATACTGTTGAACACTGCATTTTTCAGTAGGGCTGTGTTTGAAAGTATTAAATCTTAAATTTCAAGATTAATGTGCAAAAAAAAAACAAAAACAAAAAAAACTAACGTTCATTTGTACTCTGCCTACCTGCCTGCCTGCCATCAAATAATTACTATAATATTTTTTTTTTCTTTTTGAGCTGCCTCGGTATAAGCAGCATGTAAAATGTAAATCTATTTATTACGACCACGATATATTAAGTCGGGGGAACGTGATGACATGACGTGCCCATGAGATGTTAATTAGTGGGAACATCATATTAACTCGAAGGAATGTGATGTTATGTCATAGCTGCGAGATCGTTTTATTGAGGTATCAGCATCCCCCCGTCAGTTAATGTCACCATATTTTAGATTCACAGAGAGCCTTTGAGCTGTCGTGTGTAATATTGTGGCGTCTTACGAATATCGCTATGTCGCTAATGAGATATATAGGTGTACATATACATATATATGCCGACAACCGTGTGTCAGCTAACTTCTACTAACCTTAAACCTAACAAAACAGTTTAGTCTGAGAGTCAGTAGACATGTAGTTGCAAATAATAATGATTCGTTTCTAAAGTGGACATTCTCTGCAGTGTATTTTCAAATAGTATTATTATATATATATATATATATATATATATATATATATATATATATATATAATGACTCTTGGTCATTACAACACTTGAACATATGGATATTGAACCATTCAAGCTATTCATCCTTTGACTTAGTAAACGGATACCATGTGTTTGTGTATTGATGAGAATTGATCACACCAGATGCCCATAATCTTGATAAAGTGGAACAGCACCGATATCTCTACACGTAACAGATTTATAAAGCACATCTATCCTCCCTAACGTGTTTTTCAGTGAATGCAGATCACGCTAACTTGATTACTTGAAAGGCTGCGCACCTGCACATGACACATACACGCTAATATGCATAAATGATTATGTAAATGCTGAGGCTTTCAAAAAATGAAGTGTGATTTTTTTAATCATTTCATCTGAACCACAAACGCAGTCGCCGCTGCATGCCGATACAGTTGTAACATGCAATCTCGAAACACACTGCTCGTCTGCTTTTGACATCAGCTGTTGAGCATTGCGTTTTAATGCGTCCTCGTAACATTAAACCAGCCATCTGTGACCATTTGCTATGTGGCACTTCTCAAGATATGAATTGCTGCTACAAAACGTACAAAGAAGGGCCACATTATTTCCTCTGATTACTGTGATTTCGAACCACTCTGCCTAGATGTCAAATATCAAGTGCATTTTTAAAGTCAGTCCCAGTTTAGTCATGAGTGATCATACAACATTTTTAAGATTTTGGCAAAGTTACTCTGCTTAGCGCACAAACGCGCATGGCAGCAAATATTGTTGCATAATGCTGATGGTACTGAAATGTTTATCTTGATACTAAAAAGAAAAAAACAAACAAACACGGCTTAACTGTGCAATGCATGCTATTATGTGAAAACAAACAGATAGAACACATCTGTCAGCTGATATGTTGATACGAGCGTGTGAATAAAGGTAAATGAATATAAATAAACATATAAATGTCTTTGGTGAGAAGGTTAATGCTATGTAATACTTATTACTATTTACAACGCACCTTTGCCATTTTCGCGGAAACTGATGTTTCATAATTAAATCAATTTTATTAGTATTATTTTTCTTTCACAGAAAACTATGATCCTGAATACTTTTATGAAACAAACGAACAAACAAAAAAAACTATTAAGCTGCATGCTGTCAAACACGCACATCCCCTCGGGGGTTAAATAGTACATTAAAAAGCTTTTATAAAGTTTGTACATTTGCGATGCATGCTTGAGTGTGTGTGTGCGTGCATGCATGCATGTATGTGTGTGTTCTTGAGTTGAAAGTCACTGCTTAATGGTGAATAACTGGAAATAACCACTGTACGTAATTTATGCAGAGAGAGGAGAGAGAGAGAGAGAGAGAGCAGTTATTCCTTAACTATTATTTTCCATGTGAATTGGTACACCAGTGACCTGACTCACACTGAAATCTGCTGAATGTACATCATGCCGGAAATAAGCTTACAAAACCCGCACAATTTTATGGGCCAAACATGTCACACTTTCATATCAGGTTTGTGCTTGCAATTCAGTTCTCACTCTCTCGGTGGGCTGAAATGTAGATCAAAGTCCTACACCAATACAACTTTCTGGCAACATTTTTCCTGAAGAAAAATTGCATTCTTTCTTTGTTCTGCTGAAACAAACAAAAAATACAGGACTTAGGATTCTAGGATGCAATTGATTATTGTGAGTGGTCCTACCAATGAAGGCCTCTCAGCTTTGATTATACAAGCTTCTACAATCTTTTCTTCTTCTTCTTCTTCTTACTATTTGAACTTATTTGGCACCCAGGAACCTAGATTAGCTGTCAAAATGTGCAGTATGCAAATAAATGTTTAATATCTGCTTTGAGCAGAACCTGGGATTTTTTTTTAATTTCATTCACTTTATATTAGGTAACAGTCAGTATTGCGTAACCAGATGCTTGCCTTGCAGGATTAGACAAGTGAGTTGTGATGATTAATGTGAAAAACCAAAAAAATACATATATAAAATGAAATATAACTGCTATGTAAACTATATATTGAACTATCCCTTATTTAATATGCAGCTTCTGTTCTGGGCTTTTGTCAAACAGAAATATCTGACACTATTTTGTGTTACTCTGAGTACACAAACCTTGAGAAATCACAAGCTTTTGTTGAAATACATGCCAAGAGCGGAGTTTGGTATTATTGTATGCAAATAAACCAATCTTAAAAGAAATGTAGAAGGGATAAATATATTAGAGACTGAAGGCCTCTGCTTTTAACTAGGATTAGAGTACGGTGTGTTCTCAGCATGATCAAATAGATATTAAATTCAAGCTCTTGTTAATAGAAAGGCCTCTGAGGTAACATGCTGATTTGTTCACTTGGCTAAGGAAACATTATGAGAAAATTGTCTCTGCCATTTTGGTGAAGTGGACCTCAAATGAGGATATTGCCATGGTGCGGATAATAAATAATAAAGTTTATCTATCGTGAATGTTATATGTAAGTTCTGAATCCCTCACGCTGGTTTTCTTTGAGCTCCGACGCGAGATGCATGCTTGTTTGTTTTCTTGAGAACACATGACAGTCACAACCTTGGCGTTCCACGAAGCTAAAAGTGAATGCGGATGATAAGTGGGCTACTTGACCACAGGTGAGGCTGGACTGACGTCGGTTTCCAGAAAGCACCGATATGTATTCATTGAAAATGTCATCAGCCAGAGAATGTATGGCCCTACAGAACCCCACCAGGAATATCGGCTCTCAAAACTGCACTCAGCAAAAGTGTGTAATTACTGTTTGCTCAAGGAAAAGAGTGACGGATTATTTGTCCAAATACTAGACAGTCGGATGGCGACTGTTTCATAACCTTGTCATTTTTTTTTTAACCGTATGTCACACTAATCCGAATTATAATTATTAGTTTTTCTCAGTACATCCTTATTTTTGTACATTTTGATAGATAATGATCCGTATTTGCTTAAATTAAATCAAATAAAATTAATTTAGTTCTAACTAAATTAAATTTATTATGATTTTTTTTCTGTATTTTATGAATATTTTTCACAGTAGCGTATTGAGACACGGTTCTATTTTATAGAAGAGATATGCGTGTTATGTTTGGGTTGGGGATGTTTGAAATATTGACGTAATGGTGTGACATGAAGGTTGTTTGAAGACACGCCATTAGCAGCACATAATCCACATTTAATTTAATTTATTTAGGCTAAAGTGTTATTGAATATGATTGACTTTGAGTTGCACTATGTGCTATTGTCATGCATGCCATCAAAACAAGAAGAAAAATAAACATTGCACTTCGTTTTTTTCTCTCTCTGTGAAACCTAGCCTTTGTAATGCAGTTTTGTCTCAGTATTTTGTTGTTTTGTATTTGATAATACCGTTTCATATCGGACATTGTGTGATCAGCTTTAGGATATCATACCTTTTAAGTCATAAGTCTTTCATAAGCATTTTCTTGAAGTGTACTGCACTGGCAGCAGCTGCTTTGCAGCCCACTTCTCCACTTACTGCTGTTCTTCTCAGACCTGCCCTGCAGCTGACTCATGAAAAATGAAGCGCTTCACACATATTTTCATCTAATCTGTCCCTCTTGAGTCTTAAAAAGATTATTTTTTTCATAAGTAGAGAAAGGGTGAGGTGAAGGAAAAATAAAAAAATAAAAATCTCAGATCCATATAGATCAGATTGTACTTGATCTGAATCAGAGGATTTGACAACTACCTGCTACTTCCTATTTTCCTCTAATGAAGTCATGAGCGTGGCTGCAGTCTTAGGCCCACCCCAAATGTTCTCATTGGTGGACACACGTGATGACGCCCATATCAAGCCTTCCTGTGACCCATGGTTTATCTGTTTATGTATTCAGAGCCAGTGAGCAATGGACTTTTTAATAACTTTAATAACAAAAAAGCTGTGTTAACTTTAGATAAAATAACAGATAAAATAATTGTCAGCATTAATCAATTAATGTGTTAACGTGCCAATGACGTGTTAACTTGACTAGCCATTATATGTAGCATCTACAGCTCTAATGTTTGTGCAACTGCACATATGTAACAACCAACTCAGTGTTATGTGTATGTGCAAATGTGTAACAAGACATCGGTAACAACACTTTTTGGTAATGAAAGTACAAATGTGTAACAGGACAAACCTTTTGGGGTCATAATACAGAATAATTACCTAATTAGGTACTTAGTAGTAGCCATTGTACTTACATGAAATAAAATGTACTTTAATGTAAGTTATTGAACAGCCTGTACAGTAGCTGTTACACATATGTAACAAACTGAGTCTGTTACATAGCTACTTACACCAAAGTACAATCTAGATTTTAATGTAACAAGGTATTACATGTGTTTAAGCTGTATACTAAAGGGTTAAATCAAACTAATGTGCAGCTAGATAAAGTATATAGTATAGTTATACATGAAGTAAACTTAAGTACAATCTTGATATACTTTATGTAGCTTATACCTGTCTAATATTATGTAATTTTAATGCAATTAAAAAGGCACATGTATTTAAGCACTTGTGTGGACATCTTTTGGTTACATAAGTTGCTGTGTAACAGACTTGGTCCGTCGCAGCCTATTACACCTACATAACAGTACAAAATGTTCTATAACTTTGTTACATGGTAAGTACTTTTTGTTTTTTTAAGTACTACTACAAAGTACTTACTAGGTAATCACTCTGCATTACGGACACCCTTAAAATAAAGTGTTATCCCTTTTTGTTCAAGAAAGTGTTAAACTTTATATTAAGTGAAAGTTTCTAAAGAGTTACCATGTAAGTACACTGGTATTACAGTGCTACACCAACTCCACCAACTCCAGATCCAACTTATTTAACCCTGAATGGTTTAGCTACTCAATACTTGAGCAAGCTTTAATAATACATAGAATATCAAAATCGAACATGGGGGGCAGATCTTTTTCCTATTTAGCACCCAAACTCTGGTACTATCCCCCTAACACTGTTCTGGAAGCAGACATACTCTGTCAATTTAAATCTAGATTAAAGACACATCTCTTTAACCAAACTTACACATAGCACACTATTCTATCATTCAAATCCGTTAAAGGATTGTTAGGCTGCAATATTTAGATCAGCCGGCACTGGGAACCTTCCCCAAAACACACAATGTTCTTGTTGCATTGTAAAAAGAATGGCATCTACACTAATATTAGTCTATTTATTGTCTATAATATTTTTTTTTTCTTATTCTGTTTCTCATTTCGTAGGTTGTGGCTCAGTACCAAGAGATGCATCGGAACACCTAGATGAGCCTTGTGGACAGATCACTGGAGCCATGCGCGCACACACACACACACACATACATATACATATACACACACACACATACACACACACACACACACACACACACACACACACACTTGTGTACTGGGAAATTAATTTTACTGGGAAATTAAGTGCTGGGCATCCGGCCAGAGGAGAACTGACTTGCTTAGTTGTGAATACTTCTACTTAATCTCTAGTGATTATTGTTGATTTGATTAAACAATTTTTTGTTCTATTAGTCTCAGTAATCATAATCACTAGTAAATAAAAGTAACTGATCGATTATTACTGTTGGTAAAAAAAAAATGTTATATCATTCCTGTTACACGAGTACTTAAGTGAAATAAATGTCTTGTTACACATTTGTACTTACACATACCATTCTGAAAGTTGTTATATATTTGTAGTTACAGAAATATTACAGCTGTAGATACTTACACTGTGGTAACACTGTATGTATACATCTAGTTACTATGTACAACAACAGGTGAACGCCAGCCAATGAGATTGTAGTGAGATTGTGCGCAGTATATATATATATACACTTTTTTACCTGTTTCTTACACTTTAATGTTTCAGATCATCAAACAAATTTAAGCATTAATAGAAGATAACACAAGTAGACATAACATGCAGTTTTTGGTGAAGGTATTTACTATGAAGGGAAAACAAAATCCAAACCCACATGGCCCTGTGTGAAAAAGTGCTTTCCCCCTAAACCTGATAACTGGTTGGGCAACCCTTAGAAACAACTGCAATCAAGATTTTGTGATAACTTGCAATCAGAGGTGGGAAATAACTACAAATGCTTTTGTTACGGTACTTTCTGGAGTATAATTAAATTGTGGTACTTTTACTTGAGTAAAATAAAACTAAAAAAGGCTATCTTTTTTTCTTTTCTTTTTTTTCCATTTCTGTCCCCCTCATTTCTGAAATAATGGCTATACCCCTATGTGCGGGGTACAGAAAACAGTGCACAAATCTTGTGCTTGAATGATTTAAAGTAATATCACAATTTTTATCTTATAACAATGAGATGATTCCTGACCTTAAGCATCTTATTCCCAATTTGTAAGAGTTTGGATTCCGAAGCCTAAGTATGGGTTAACATTTTTTAATAACAACAGCTTTTTTTGTCCTACTGAAAATGTGTCTGGAGTCCACCTTTGTTAGTAGAACAAACTACACTTACAATGTGATTTTTAACCCATTCCAATCAAAAAGACTCACTGTTTTGTTTTGTTTTTTGCTGATGGTGTGTTTGATTAATAGCATCAAACATGAGACTAATATCTTGTTTTGCTCCAAAATCACTATCAGTCATGTTTGAAACAGTTAGCTTCTGTGGTTCCGTGTTGCTTCTTATTTTTTTTTAATTTTTATAAGTGTATACTGCGCTACAAGCTATGATAATTAGTGTTGCATTGCGACTGTGTGCTTATCTCTTTCCCGTTTCATCAGTCAAAGCGTCTCTATCTGCATGTTATTCAGCTAGATATATCTGATGCGTTTGTCCATATAAGGGATTTCCTGGGTCTTGTACTTGAAAAACAAACATAACTGGGTGTTAGGGTTAATTATGCTCCATAATGTTCACGTCATATTTTGGGAAAAAATAGAAAAATAATACTAAAGTGGACCTGAGTGGTCTACTTACTTACTCTTATTTACTTATTTACTTCAGATATATAAATATAATTTTTCAGTACTTTACTTACTAATTATTCCTTATAAACTATTCCTTAAGTAGCATAATTTTTAGTTAAGTACAATTTCTTAGTAATCTTTCCACCACCATTTTCTTTGTTTACTTTTAATTGCGCTCGTGCTTCACATTATTCTGTAGGTGAGGTAAGATACATATATTATACACATGCAAAGGGACTTTTTTTAAATGCAAAATTGCAGCTGATTTTATACTCGGTGACATTCAGACATTCATGCATTTTTAGTATATGGAAAAGAGCAACTCTGACTTTTGAATTATAACATCTTTTTTGAAGGTTGCATTCATATCCATTTAATTAAAACAGCATATGGCATCTCACTTCGAATGCGCATGATGCCTCGTGACAATAACCTTCGAGTTTTTTGTCTGCATGTCGCGTATCTGCGTTCCCCGGAACGCATCCGTGCACAGGTGTGCACAGAAACGCACCGTGACGACTGCAGGTTTATTTATTTTCGTCATATGACTCCCTGCAGCTTCCATTATGTGTTAAACTGCAACACTTGACTGCTTGCGGCTCAGCATAAGGAAAGCCTCTCTCTCAATCTCCCAGTCTCTCTCTTCTTCTCAGCCGGGCCAGAAAGCTCTCCTGCAGAGGCGCAGGATTACACCCACATGTGCTCCTTTCCTGTCATGGTTGTAAACATATTGGACCACCACCATGCACACGCCGGCGAAAATCCATGTCTCCTACTGCTTTTAGCTGACTGACAGCGGCCCAATTAGAGAGACCCGCTGTCTCCCCCATAAAGCACAGAGACATGCCTGAGTCAGAGTCTTCCCCACCTCTGCTGGATACTGCATGCAGATCTCTCTTCGTAATATCTAAATATAGTCCTAACCAAAGAAAAAGAGTGCCGGATCTGACATGAGAGAGGTGCTGAGGTGGAAACAGGGGTGTGCTGAAAGCATTAGTTAGTTTTCATGGCTGAGTGATCTTGACTAGTTGCAAAATATCAGTTCATATGAAATAAGCCTCAAAATATCCGGTCCTGTCAGACAGTACACCACTGGCCACGGATGAATTCTGCCTCACAACAACCCATATAGGAATATTCCAGGATAAATGCAATCAACGACACTACTGACATAATGTTCATTACCACAAACAATAATGTAAAATAATAAAAGTAAAGTATTTGTTGGGATGAGGCAAGAAGTGGGAGATATAATAAAAAAAGCATACTTATTGCATGCATTTTTAAGCATTGCGGTATAAAAAACAAGTGATGGTAAGCCATTGAAACGTAATCAGCAGCAAGTAAGAGTGTGATTATAGTGTGGGTGTATTGAACCAAGTTATTTTTGGTGCTTTATAGGCAACCTGGTCTCTTAAAAATATGTACCTCTGTGCACTTTTTGTGCGGCACTGTTTTATGTACCTTACTGAATGATTGGCCGCAATTTCAAAGAGAAATGTCCACTGATTGATGTTAAAACACAGGTTCAGTACGTGACCCTGGCACATGTTTTCTTACATTGACATAGGTAAGTTTTGCTATGATATTTTGCGTTATGCTATTGTCATGTTGCTTTAGTTACATATTGCGACGGTTCAGAATTCAACGGCGTATCATGCAGTAAAAAGCCATACATATATGTGTGATGCTACAGTTCAAAAGCACCAGATTTTAGTTTAATATTGTTTTTGAAGTCATGACATGGTATTCTTGAAATAACTGTATGAAAATTACGCTCTGTTAATTGAAACACTCTTGTGTGAAGAGGAATAAAAGGTGTCAGAGGTGTTTTACTGCCTTATTTCATTTGAAAAACTGCACTGATGTACTTATTGGTACGTATTTCGTGTCTCGCTTCAAAAGCGTGCCCAGGTATGTTAATGTTATTTGATCAGGTAGTTTATAGAACTTGAACGGTTAAATGCATAAAATTTTATGTGGCAGAATGAAAGAAAACACATGTTCAATAATATATTGGATCTGGGCAGCTCCTAAAGTGGTAGCAGTTTAATATTCCTTCTGTCTGTCATTTATGTTAATCAAACCACAAAAAAGAGAATATATATATATATATATATATATATATATATATATATATATATATATATATATAATTTTGAAATCATAAAGACCTTTCATTTTGAGAAAAAAATAACGAGTAACACATATTAATAATTAAATAATTAAACTGTAATTAAGCGTTTATTCTACATGACCTTATTTTGCATCCCTAATCCCAACCAATACCCGAATTTGAAAACTACATTCTATTAATATGCAGCAAATTAGGAATTTATAGAGGGAATAGTCATAGTTAACACTGAATAATTAGTGTGATACCTTTTGAATCCTTATTCTAAAATGTTGCCAAATAACTATACAGATTACAGTCATATCACAATCCTAAATGAGGCACTTACAATAGTTGTGAATGGAGCTAGTTCCAATTTAAACTTATATCTAATTTTACATCCAAAACTACAATGACAATGTAGCATTTAAAACATTTAAACAGCCAAAAAAAATTATGCATGTATTATTATAAATCCTACAAATATTTACCTCATTCACTTACACTTTTATTTTTTTCCCCTTAAGCTATTTGTGTAATATTTAAATGAAAATTATTTATTTATTATATATATATATATATATATATATATATATATATATATATATATATATATATATATATATATATATATATATATATAAAAAATGTAAAATTTATCAGTGTGCCACGAATGCTGTTGAGTTTTTTTTTTTTTATTGATTTTGGAATATTACTTGTAAACAAAAGTAAAAAAAAAAAAAAAAATCTAAATAACACACAACCTCCTGCGGTGTGTCACTTACTCCTGCTGTGCTTCGTGAGCCCATCACTTTTGCAGTACAACATGTAAACTCATAAAAAACAATTTGTCCCTCAAAAAGGATGATGAGTTGTCACTGACAGCAGTTGGAAAACATTTGTAACATGCGAACGCTGAGCCATGCCTACTTGAACAATTATTTTCCGTCTGTACCATCCCTCACATCAGAGAGTACGGCTTTTCAATCAATCACACTTTGGATAGGTGCTATATGGTCAGTTTTACTGGCATCCACTTGCTGGGGGGGGTTTGTACATTATTTTGAAGTCAGGTACCTCCATGACAGTTTCATGTCTACAGAGTGGGAGATTTAGAGCCTATGCGGTCACGTTGAATTAGAATCGATGACAGATGACACAAAGACAGATGTTAGTGCACCAGGCATACATCTTGGCGCTGACTTGCTGTTAAGCTGTCCATAAATCTACCTTAGGTTGCTGATGACCACACATGAAACACTCTGATGGTCATGCGTTGCTCGTGTATTCACAAAAAAAAAATGCACTCTATATGTAGAATGGTCACCATAACATTAAAAGGAAGCATAGGACTAAGGTCGTGATAAGCATCTTATGTTCTCATAAGGTTCATAAGGGTCTCATTGTCTATTATCTACATTAACAGTTCCATTTAAAAGTAATCATAAGTATATAATAATATGATAATAATAATATTCAGTAACTGCATGTTTTGTATATTTTGTAACATAGGCAGCAGCTCAGTGCACCATACAAGTAGCACCTCTCCAAAGGAAATTTTAGTCACAATAGATTCCAGATGAACTGAGTGTTATTATGTTGGTAATAGTCAAAAAATAGCATGAAATCCATAGTAAGCAAAAATCGAACTCAGGAACAACATTTCACATGCTTTGTCTGCTATCTTAGAAGAAAGCTATTTGCTATGAATTTCGGTATTGACTTCTCCTGGAAATATGCAGCATTACCTTTTGAATTTAGAGCTTTTTAAGACACTTGACAATCTTTTCCTTGAAAGGGTATATCATATTGTGTTAAAGTGTTTTTGTGTTTTTATGAACATGACGTTTCATGTCGTTCCAAACTCTATATTTTATTTTAATAAACACACATTATAAAACCTGTGCCTCAGAGATTTTTGTCCCTCCATAGAAAGTTAATTCAATGTTCATAAAACATTGTAACCATTTATAAACATTGAACTATATATATACATAGAACACATCAAATATGATAAACAGCAGCTGAACTGTACATGCTTGACGGATTCAATTAAAAATAAATAAATGTTTATTAAAATAAATGGAGGTTTAACCCTCGTGTCATTCCAAATCTGTGAGTAATCAATGACTTCGATTATAAGTTTGAGGACCTAACCATCACACAAATAACTAATAATCATGACAAAATCGGCAACGGTAGAAAATAAAATCAGCCAAGAAGACAATAACCCTTAAACAACAACTGCATTATTTGTTTATGCTGCAGTGTATGCTGGGAGATCACAAAGCTAAAATTGTTCAGACTGTGTAACCGTGTTTGGCTAGTTGGTGTAATATTGCTGTGATACAGATTCAAAGTTATCACAAATTATAGTGCCTGTGACTCATAAGCTGAATAAAATGTCACTTCTTTCTTTTACAGCGTAATCGTGCTGCAGACTATATACTGTAGTTGCGTCAGAAACAAGTCTATGATGTCTTCAAATATTGCCTTCGTAGGCAGCTCAGTGGTTATAGAACCAAGCCATTATCTCGCTATAACACACATTGAGTGAATGTGTGTGTGCGTGTGTGTTAACACACATCAAATGTCTGTCAGAGAGGTGTGGGGTCCAGCGGAGAGTGGGCCGTTGGATGAGAGGAGTTCAGCTGTGGCTATGATTGAGAGTGGCCATCGGGGACTGTCACCGTGTTGATCAAACTATACAGAATGAAGAAAGCCTGACGGACCTGTCAGGTCTCAGCTCTAACTGAGAACTGAGGGATTATGGGAGGAGTAATGTTACCTTGATGTATTTTTCAATCTCCTTATAGTGCAGCTGCTGTACTTTCCAGAGTGCGCAGGACTCAGCAAATCAAAGGAAACACTTTGAACCACGTGATTTTGTCTGGCATATATTATATATATATATATATATATATATATATATATATATATATATATATATATATATATATATATTTTCAGGTGGAATTATGCAAGCGTTTAATAGCGTCGAACCCAAGAAACACAATTTTCTTTGTCATACTACAACATGCATTTAATATTCTTTGTCATACACCAGCAGCAGCCTGGCTTGAAGTAGAGCCTGGCTCACACTACAGGGGTTTTTGCCCGATTTAGCCGCTGGATAGAAATCACCTCAGTTTTGAACTCACCGGGTGAGTACAGAAAGTTGCTAAGCACGCTAGCTAATGTAAACATCAATGAAATATCAACGACGACCTGGTGCTGCGTGAGATTACCCGAGGCTCTCCTTCTGCCATGATAATCTTCATATTATCTCTTAATGTGTGATTCGCCACAATGTTAAAAAAACTTGTAGTCTGTGCAAGATTTGAGGGTAGATCATTGGGAAAGATTCTCCTTATGTGTGTGCTGCAACCAGATTTCAAAATCCTGTTGTTTGAGCCCAGCTTAAGAGCATTTCTTTCTATTTTTTTTTTTTTTTTTTTCTGGATTTCATTTTATTGGTTCATTCTTGAGAAATGTTTAATCAGTTGAAGTCATAGAACTTTGTACAAAATCGTAACAATATTAGTGTCCTACAGAAGGTTTTATTTACTTTTTTCATATGTAAATATATTTTCATATTTCATATGTTTTCCCATATGCTCTTTTTATTTATTAAATGTAAATTTGTTCTCAAAAAACGCACAATTTCATTAAAATACACCTGATCTTTATTATTTTGAACTGAATAACTCTACACACTGATACACATTTTTAAATTCAATTTTAAATTAAATTTTTAAATTTTAAATTCCTTTCAGGTTAAATAGCATCTATGCGATCAAGTCAACGATATCGCTGATAATTACTTAAAATGTATTATCATTTGTCTGCTAATAAAAACACATTGAGTGCCCTCAACCATTTTAAGATGAAATATTAAAAATGCAGAATAAACAAACACGGTTCAATGATCAGTATTATTTATTTATTTATTTATAAACACACACATAAATGTGACCGCTCTAAGACCTCACTTGTTTTCCCCTCTGAAGTGACTAGGGGCCCTGCTACGTTTGGCAGCGTGAGGCAATGATCTGTAAGTGTAACAGATGAAAGGACCAGCACTCGTGTGCACATTAACCTTTGGACCGCTGTTCGACTCCCTGCGCAGTACTCGTAAACCGGGGTTCTTCTTTTGAGAACAAAGCTTTGAAACACTGGCCCCCAGAAGTTCCTGAGCACACTTGAGCTGATTTTGCAGGAAATGAAAGAGCATGTACAGTAGGGGACTGATTAGATATACAAGACCTGTGAGGACTAACTGTTGAGCTCTGAATGACCCCCCCGTAAAAATATATAAATAATTACATGCATGAATAAATCACGACAATGCATTTCATCTGTGATTTGCGAAGAGGGCAGGTGCAATTTTATTTAAATAAATGATTTAAATTATACAATTATTACAATTTAAATGACTTACTTACTAATAAATATGTTCTTTCAGAGTGTTTCTTGATGCCTACTGAAAACGTCAATGCTTTTAAACATGACATATCATTTCAATTAAGTAAGTATTATACTGGCATGTAGAAAGTGGCATACTGTTCATAGTGCTCCAAGTTACTGAAGACTTTGGTCCTAAGGTGGCCAACAAAAGAGACAGTAAAGCAAAACCCTTTATTTTATTTAATTTTGTTCCCCTTTTACACTAAATGTAAATAGCACACTATTTCGGTAGACACACTAACTCAGCTCACCAACTTGTGAGTGGACTAGTCAACGTTACAAAAGACAGTTGACTGTTGTCAGCTCCAGTGGTGCAGATGGTAAAACATGTGTTGTACTCAATTTGACGTGATCTACCAGAATTAGAATCTGCCTTTTGGTAAACTGTTTTTTTAAAATCGCATTAGAAAAGCATTTGTTTTGCATAAACATCAAAAAGTTAAAAATCGGGTAGGTTAAAGGTATGTATAGAAATTGAAAGGCTTTATTAAAATGTACATTCAATAAGTTATTATGGCATATTGTTTTTTAAAGTACTATAATACTGGAGTTAAGATAATTGCCACTATTTGAAATAAGTAGTACAGATAGCAGAATCCTGCTATTTTAACATGTATATTCTTTCTTTCTTTCTTTCTTTCTTTCTTTCTTTCTTTCTTTCTTTCTTTCTTTCTTTCTTTATTTCTTTCTTTCTCATTGGTTATAGTTGTGACACTCAGTGAGATGAATGTACATCCATTCATTCATTCATAAATGCATTACTGCTTTTTGTTGTTGTTGTAAATACCATTTTCATATTGTTGCTTCATAAACTTGGGTACATTCTGTTTTTGTCACATTTTTTCTATGAATTAATACTTTAAAACAGCAGTTATGATCCACTAAGACAGCTTCATTTTATATTGTTGTGTGTTACTGATTATATATGTTTCTTTGCTTCCTCTCAATCTTATCTTTAAATCTGTTTGGACAAACTTTTTCCACCATTAACTTTCATACCAAGATCATTACCTTCTGATGTGAAGTTATTCGTACCTTCATTTAACTTGTCAGACAGTCTATATCACTTCAATACACAACATCAGCAGGAAGACACTTTTCATTTATTTCACTCCAGACTCTTGAATCCTCACTTGAACCCTCTGTGAACTAGCTAATGATGTATAATTTCAAATTTGAACGCACACGGTGACTGAAATAATGATTTTCAAACACAGAAAGTATTGCCTGCATATTTCACTGAGCTCTTAATAACGCTGAGATATCTGATGTCTCCGAGTAAATATTTCCCAGAACATCTTGGTTTTGTTCGGATGTTATATGTTTTTTCGTATTAAACTGCATCGTATTACATTTGTGTAAGTACATCGGCCTATGCTCTGATTACTCAATTTCCCATTGCAACTGAATAAATCACGCAACAACTGGCACAGAAAACTTTGTTTGTAAATGAACAAACTGGAATAAACCTAGTGGTCTGCGGTCATGAAGGATAAGCTGCAAAGCCATTATCGTTTTTCCCCTTCAATATCCTTGCAAATTTCCATAAGCCTCTAATAATGAAAGAAAAACTTGGAGGCTCTCTCCTCCGTGGCTCTTTGATCAAAGGGAATGTATATTAGATGAGACACTCCAGTTAGCATTAATGGAATTCATTTCAAGTGTTTATTCATAACAACTTCCCTTTGTCTCTGCTGTGGTGTTGTAGACATTTGATAATGGAACTTCCGCATTAAAACTGGGAAAATTATGTTCAATTGTGGTGACGTGGCATAGATGCTGAAATTATTTTTTACCCTCACGTCGAAACCTGAATGCTGTTCTATGAATACATGTTCTATGAATGAACAAAGTAAAAAAAATAATAATACATACAATATATATACAGGTCGTACAGAATTCCATTTTTGGCAAAGCTATCCCATTATTTGCAAATGTTCAAGTTTTTATAAATGAGTTTCTACCTGATACATTTCTTATTCCGTTCACATACGCACTGTGAGGCTTGGTGTAATTACTTTCCTATCATGGTGTTTTGAGGCTAAAGGGGCCTGTAATAGCAAATGAAGCATCTTCAGTTTTGCACGTCCAACAGCAGTGAGGAGGATTTGGAGAGCAAACAGTGAGAGAATCTTGACTGGAGTTTGAAATAGGTTTGGATGACTGGAATCAGCCAGCAGATGCTCTTCATCAGTAGTGCTTATTATAGCCAGCTGAGACCAGGAGCTCCACTGAAGACACTGTTAACATTTTGACATACGGTAACCGTAGCCACAAGAAATGAAAACCACAGATAATTAACGAGGAAAAAGTACAAATAATAAATTAAAATAGATACATATTGATGCATTTGTGATGCAGTATAAATATGTTGCATGAAAAATAAAAAAACTCAATTACTGATGACTATAAACTAAATTAACTTACACGTAAACCACAATTAACTCACTTGTAAATCTTAAGTCAGTTCACATTTTGTTTAGTTCTGACAGCTGCAATTAAATTCTTGCTTCTTCTTCATAATGCTAAAAAATATTTAAAAATAGTCTAGGTGTCACATCTCTGGACTCTTTTGTTATTGTTTTTGTCTCATGCCGTGTGCTCTGTGTGCCCTGCCTTTAGTTCGTGTTAATTGTATTATTGTCTGCAGCCGTGTCTCGTTAGTTTAGTCAATTACGTTGTATATTTAAGTCCTGTGTGTTTTTCTTCAGTTTGTCCGATTGTCGAGGTTACTTGGTTTATGTCCTGTCTGCTTGCCTGTAATTATTATTATTTTGCCCGTCTGGAATTAAATCTGTTTAAGTTTAGCTTACGTGTACGTTTTCTCGCGAAAGCGTGATCGTGACACTAGGTCTAGGTTTTTTTTTACATATTACTGTATGCTGTATTTATCATTTATCTTTTTATTTATTTATTTGATTGATCGACTGATTGAATACTTCACAATAATCATATGTTTAAAATCGGATGAGCCTCTGTACGCTTTAACAGTGCGTTAACGATATATCAAGTTATATGTAACAATATAATTGATTTTCCTAGTGCAGAAGTGGAGGCTGCACTGAATTACAAGGTCCTGTTTTGTTGTTTGCTCAGCCTCACTGTCATTAATTGATTGACTGAACGGGGCTTTAAATATCCAGAAAGGAAAACCACCTGCTGCCGGCCAGAGCCTCTGTCTTTCAATCTAATTAAAACCCCACTCCAAAAAATCTAGAGTATCGCTTCCTTCCCAATTTGCTGCAGTGTATACACACTTTTATTCCTTAAATATCCCCCAGACAAAAGCTTGCGAGCCCCATGGATCAAACTGAAATCGACCTCCTTTAGAAGAGGTAATAAAAGCCGGAGATATCATAGCATGTCATCCTACCTGGTCCAGAGCGTCACGTGGGGTGCGTTCGCTTCAGCGTGCCAGACACTGCTCACTTGGAACCCAAGATGATGCTGCATTGATAATGGGGCCAACACCCTAAGAATGGAAAACATGCAAACATGACATGGAGTTATTCAGTGTCAGGTCTCTCAACCTCAGATGCAATGCCCTGGAGATATGTGATTACAGTGTGTGTCGCTCGACTCCAATTAGTATATTGGGTGAACAAGGGACAAGAATGAAAGCCTAAATAATTTAATCACCGGATGTCTGCTTCAACTTTGTGTTCTCAGAACGTCACAACAGACCGCTTTTGTTCATACGGTAATTGGCGACTGACGGAGAAAGATGATGTTTACAGTCTGTGGCTTTTAATTGTTTAGGCTGACCAGGTTTTTGTGTGTAATTTTCTGTGTAACATGATGACATATGTGTCCTATTCTTAACCGTATCTGTGATAAACCCCGCTTTAGGTGATCCCGGAGTAACAAAAAACACAGATGCTACAATTTTCAAAAATCCGCCCATTGCTCAAAGCAAAATGCACAAAGGAACTATTTATATGCTCTTTATACTTAGGCCTGGGACACCGCAATTACAAATAAGCAAGTGTGCGTTTCCCAAAAGCATCGTAAGCTCCACAATTACAAATAAGTAAGTGAATGTTTCCCAAAAGCATTGTAAACCAACTGTAGTCGTTACAAGTTACATAATTTAACAATTCGGTGTTTCCCAAAACCGCAGTTGTAATGAGCGTTTGGAAACAGCATCACAAAGTTGTGTAGTTGAATTGCAGTTGACAACTTGTGGTTTATTAATTGACAGAAAGTAAAATATGCAAGCTAACACGTAGTATAATCTATATATTTCATTTAGAAATACACACACACACACAATTACATCAAACTTCTTGAAATAAAACAACAGAGAACAGATGTGAAAGTATTGGTGAAAGTATTTCTCAGATAAAAGTAGTGTTCAGACAACGTTATATATAGCAATAACCTGAAATGAATCTGTTCCGGGAACATTTTAGGTTGCAGAAGTTATTGCTCCACCTGTGTGACGTCAATAAACACCGATATCGATGATCCAAGATGGCACAAATGGCCCATGTGTGGCCAAAGTTATTACAGTTTTGGGAAAAAAAAAACAATACAAGCCAAAATTATATTGTTATATGGGAAATTGAATGTCAAAACAGTAAAGGATCTTGGTGCTCTTATAATACTTATCAGTAGTCTTAAAACATCTCTCGGCCAATCAATTTTGACTGGGAAACAAACCATAGAAACCAATTTCCTATACACCGCTTGGACAGTTTTGTGTTTCTCATTTTACACCGTGTCCAAATTAGCAATGCACCACACAATAACAGCCTTTCAGAGATGTTTTTTTTTTAAAACAACATAACCCCAACTACTGTAGTATGATAAATTATTCAAGGAATTAACTTTTGCTAGTGATGAATGTTTTCTTAAATTGTACTAGCTTTGCCACACATCTGGTTCAATAATATAAAACAATAATAGATTTTAACATGTACATTTCCCTGTTGTATAATAAAAATAAAATTAGTTTTTATCATAATTTCTCATAACTTAGTTTCATATAGAGGTCGACCAATTGATAAATTTTGCATATTAACTGGCACCGACAGTTGATTGTTGGAACTATCGGCTATAATCTGTGGTTTTCTGGGTTGCTGGGGCCTGGGGGCTACATATGCACAGATTTGATCTTACTCTTTCCAATATGAGTCCCTTTGTTACATTACAGGGTTAATCCAAGCCCACAAAAATAAATAAAATAAAATAAATGTCATTAATAACTTACCCCCATTAGTGAAAATTAATTTTATTTGTTTTATTTGCATACAAAAGGTATTCTTGTCACTTCATAACATTACAGATGTTTGCTGCTGGCGCCATTGAAACCAACGTTTGGCATTAGCATGAGTGACCAAAGGTTTGGCTATAGCAGCCCAGCCATGTATATTGATCCTTTGGAGCTCCCGACAGACAATTTTGGTGGAAACAGGAGAGTTGAGGTGCACGTTTAATTCTGCAGTTGGGCAGCTGTGGTTTTATGTATTTTGGATACAATCCAGGTTAGCACCCAGACATCCCTTTCAGACAGCTTCCTCTTGTGTCCACAGTTACTCCTGTTGGATGTGGTTCGTCCTTCTTGGCGGTATGCTGACATTACCGTGGATACCGTGGCTCTTGATACATAAAACAACTTGGTCGCATAAAAATATGTTCTTCTGTGCACTTTTAGTTTTTATGTTTTGCTGCAATTTCAAAGGGAAATGTAGCTAAAAAGCAGGTCCATAAGTGATCCCTGGTACATTTTTATTACTTTGATATAGGTATGTATTGTGGAGGTTCAGAATCGAAATTCTTGGGGCTGTTGCTGTAAGTTAACGCTCTGTCGTGTTTGAAATATGCACTGCACCAAATCCAACCCCAAACCTACCCGGTAGCGTTAATTAAAGCAAAAATTTGCTTTGAAGTCATAGCATAATATTCTTTAGTGATATGTTAAATAAAGTCTCTTTCAGCACGGATCGTTCAATCAATGAGTTGTTGAACTGTTACTGTAATGTTAACTTCTCGGTCAAACACTTACTTGTGTGCTTGTTTGTGCATTCAGCTAGTTTGGTCGTAATATCACAAGTTCACTCTTCATTATGATGAAAATTGGGCATAAAAGGCAGCGACAGCACAATCCAGTGTAGAAACTCCGACACGTAAAGACTGGGAAATTGTTTATATTACAGGATGAGGCTGTTTGTTTTGTTTTGTTTTTTTAACCCACATTTTAAAGCAGCCTAACCTTGGGTGTTATCAGCATCAAATAAGACGCCACCTGCCTTAGTTTCCCATTTGTTCAGACCATATTAGAGTGTAAAAAGCAATTTCTTTATGCTATTGTTGATGACTTTCAGAGCTGCATTTTGATATTGTGCTTGAGGAACGAGACATAGATGAATGCCAGCTATGGGCCGAATGTAAATCAGTAGAGTAGTCAAGCTCTCTGCTGCATTTCAATGCACTGGGGAGCTATTAGGAATTACCCACAGAGCCCCCTTTTCTTTTTTTTCAGCTCAGTTCTGTGTGTGGCTCTGAGGCCAGTCCTTTGCTGCGTGTCCTTTTAACTGTAATGAAGGAAGGCACGGTTTGGCATTAGCTGAGCACTTTAGTTGCAGTACACACACTGGGTCCCTGGTGATTTCTGAGTCACAGCAAAAGCAGGTTGGAGTCATGTGAAGACCGATCAGTGTGAGTCATGATGATGGGAAACAGAGAAGGAACTGCGGCCTGGAAGCTCGTCATGAAGGTAATGGTGCTGCCACGTGTCAGGGGAACTTACTAGTCCAACTGTCTCACTCGCTTTTGCCTCAGGGAGGTACAAAACCTTCTGCTCATAATGGAATTACTCCCAAAAGTCCTATTGCGCAGATGTATTAATAGTTGATTCACTGTTCCATTCATGAATATCAATTACGATCCCGTGAGCCCCAGGGTGAGTTTTAATGTCCAAATAAGAAGAAATGAAATCACAAATATGCAAAAAAATATGAATATAAAAAATGACTACTGCAAAAGAGACAATGTCATACAACTTGTGTACGACATCAAAGCTGGAATGAGCTGTTTAGAGGACACTGAGGAGGGGTCCAGAACAGCCATTTTTCATTTCTCCATTTATTTAACATCGTGGCAACAGTCACTGGCATACATTCAAGTGCTGTTCGTCTATCTGTATCAATTCTCCATCTGTGTGGCTTGTTTCCAAGTGTCAGGGCACCGCGGACCTCTCTGCAGTCAGAGGTCCCGTGGCACTGGCCCCACTGGCGCAGTCTCTAATCTGTCCTTGCACGGACAGCAGCGACTGCATTAATCAAATGTTTAATTTCAGAGTGCTTTAAAATCTGATAGTAATCTGATTATAAGATGTGAAAGAGCAGTTATATGCACGGGCCGCATATCAAACTAATTATTGTTATTATCTTTAACAATAAGTGGTGGATGAAGTACTGCATTTGAGTAAAGTCTATAGTTAAGTTATTTTACTTTATGGGATATTGATTATTTTATCTATTTATTTAACCATTCGTAATTCATAAACCATGATTATTTTTTTATTCTTTAACAATACAGACTGTGTCAAAGCACTTAACAGTATCAAATTGAAGAAATAAAGACATTTAATTATTATTATTATTATTATTATTATTATTAATATGTTTAAAGAAATAGAAATGAAATAGAATAAAATTGGAATAAAAATACTGTAATATTTTTACATTCATGCATAATTTTACTTATTTATTTCATTTAAATAATTGCATTTGTTATCCTTTGATGTCCGCCGAATTTCTATTCAGTCTCCAGTGTCACATGACACTTTAATCGTTCAAATATGCTAATTTGCTACTTTCCAATCAATGCTGAAAATGGGGGTTTAATTTTCATGAAAACGTTCATACTTTTTTTCTATAGGATTCTTTTGATGAATATAAAAAATGTGTTTCATTGAAATAGTAAAGTTCCTTTAATATTAAAAATGCCTTTGCTGTGATTCTTTTGCAGTATAACGCATTCCTTAAATAGTCTGTTAGTCTGCATTTTCAGAACTAATTCAACAGGTTCATCAAAAAGAATAATTATTTGCTCAAGGACTTGACATTATATTATTAAAAAAAAAAAGCATCAACATTAACATACTTTTTAACTTGTTCTTACTTAGCAACGTGGCTTATACATAACACTAACATTTGGTATCACACGTCTATGCACCATCATTTTGTTATGCTACCGCCAGTGTTTTTGTTCGAGGGGATTTGGCAATATTGAAGTTGAAATATTTTGAAGTACCCTTCTCAAATATTAAGGATACTCCCATAATGCATTTCTAAAGGGTCATGATGAAATCCACAGCTTTCTGTGCTCTTTTAACAGGCATGCCACAGAGATTATTGGATTGTGCTGAATTCTGAGTGACTGACAGGAGTTTATTCTTGGGGTGCAGGTCTGTCATGTTGCTGTCTGCCTGGCATGGGTACAGGGCTAACTGGAGTATTTGCTCAGGGCCGATTTCCGCTGTGCAGCTTATGCTGATTGGATGATTGTGCTAAAACCAAAGGACGACTGCCAAGAGACATAAATACCCTCTGAGATAACAGCCAAGAGTGATGAAATACAGCGGGGATGTTTGATAATGCTTTTATAGACTTAACTTTCGGGTGATGGATTTATCAAATGCTACATCTCGAGTTCTAGTTGTGAATGCTGATTGGTCATCTATTCATCTTGGGTTCTTTTAATGAATATTTCCGTCCTCGCTATAAATGTGAAGCTTATAAATTTTTCAGCGTTAAAATACTTTCTCCTGTGCTGTGCTAATATGCGGAGACAAATATGAATTATCCATTAGCGCGCTGATCCCCCAGTCTCTGTTGTCTTATCAAAACATTGCTCTGTTTATTTGCGCATAATAATACAGTCGAAGTCGCGATGTGAGTTTTGGGGAACGATTTTCAGTTTCATCCGAGCGATGGCAAATGGACTGTGTGTTCAGAAAACCTAAAAAAAAAATCATTCTTTTTTTTA
The DNA here is from genome assembly GCF_018831695.1 of Puntigrus tetrazona. Lineage (NCBI taxonomy): Eukaryota > Metazoa > Chordata > Actinopteri > Cypriniformes > Cyprinidae > Puntigrus > Puntigrus tetrazona. The sequence goes on along the minus strand of NC_056712.1, from coordinate 2,280,646 downwards.
TTGAATTCTACTTCTGTTACCCTGTGGTTTATGTACAGTTGAACTGTCCGTGGCCGCGTCTTAAATGTATACTAATGTTAACATTTAAAATTACACGTTTCATACAGACCATGGCACTATAAGGCGGGGGATATCGCACGGCAGTTGAATTCACGAGGATCATGAAAAAGTCAATAAAATTAATGGAAAGGGAGGTGAATAGTCATTCAGCTATATACCACTGTGAAAATTACTAAGAGAGCAGAATAAAGTCTGTGGCCCGAGTCAATGAAATAGCTGAGGAGAGCAATTGTACCTTGGGGGTGTCTCCTGCCACCCCTGCTCTCCATCACAGCGGTTTAGATAATAGTATTCCCTGCTTAAACATACAGCACATCTGTTTTAAGCTAAAGGCCGTCAGTGCTGCTCACAGAAAATGTGCAGATAAACTTGAAACGCATGTAGGATGACAAAAAATAAATAAATCAAATGTGACACTTGTAATCAGGTCAGTGGGGGGCATAAGCATATATATAATTGATTGATATGTATTGAATGATGGCCCCCCACTGACCTGGTAACAGAGATAAATGCCCCACTGTAGAGGAGTCAATCACAGATATGGGGTTCGGGATGGTAAAACTGGACAAATCTGGTTTAGATGTGTCAAATGCCCTTTCTCTGTGATTTAATTTCATGTTTTATTATTTTTGAGAACAATGACCATGACATTTGATCTGACAAACATAAATCAGCCAGATAATAACAATATATATGTTTTTAAGCTAGTAATAATAAGAATAGTTATAATATATACATATATATATATATATATATATATATATATATATATATATATATATATATATATATATATATATATATTAAATACAGTAAGTCAGGGTGTTATAAGAGATTATATATAAAAAATAATAATAATAAAAAAAAAAAAAAAAAAAAAAAAATATATATATATATATATATATATATATATATATATATATATATATATATATATATATATATATATTTATTTATTTTTATATATAATCTCTTATATCACCCTGACTTACTGTATTGTATAGAGTAAAAAATAAAATATTAAATGTATTGTTTTATTAATTCAAGAAAGCTATTAGCTGCATGGAAAGCTAAACTCACTTTTAGCGTGTTCTATTCCTTTTGAGTCTTGAATGTGAGTCACTATCGACTGCTATTCTCTGGGAAATTGCAACTCTGACATTTATTAGAATTTCTTCTTTTGTTGTCTGCAGAAGCAAAGAAAAGCCGTATTGATTTGGAACATCACAACACAAGCTGAAAAAAAAAAAAAGAACATTCCAGAATTTACATTTTTTGGGGTGAGCTATCCCTTTAAGGCAGGATATGACACAAAACTCAAAGGAAAAAACGAACACGGCAGCAGTTCAAATAAAGCCAAAAACAGCAAACAATGAGGCGTTAATTTGCATGATTTATTCATGCCAGAGTCCAGCGTTCAGCACGACAGAAATTAGCCCTGAATTAATAGATCCAGACACAATATGAGTGTCTTGTCATTGACCCAGATATATTTTGTCCTAAACCACTTTAATGAAAAGCAAAGGACCTGCAGTGGAAGCAGTATGGTATCAGTTTCTAACAGCGAGGTGTGCTGTCTAAGTGTGTCTTTCTGCCTAATGGACACTGAACGGAGATATTGTCTCGTCGGTGTTATCATGCTGTTTATAAATGTACTCATGTATGTGCCTGGTGCCAGACGATGGGCGGTTCAGGGTGTTCTGCACGAGCCTCCAGGTCTGTAATTACAGTACATTGTTGTCAAGTATCTGAGAGGAGTAATTTCAGAAACTCTTATAGAAGAGGAAATTGACCTGCCTTTTCATTATCTCATGCGTAATTATGTTCTGCCTTTCTACAGTTTTATCCACTGTATTGCCGTTGGTTAATGCAATATACTCTTTGTGAATGCAGCAACTTTGATTCATGATCTGGCACTCGTATGCTCAGTAAATGCGATTCTTGGCGATGGCTGTGAATTTGTGTTCTTGCAACTATGCACTTGGTGTTTCATTAATCGCACCTGACTGCTGCTATCGTTATAATACTCACAGCAGAAAATATGCATGTATTTATATCTACATTAGGTAATTTTTTGTGCACTTTAATGCCCTATACGCTGGAAGAAAAAAAATTGATAAAAAAAAAAATAAATAATATATATATATATATATATATATATATATATATATATATATATATATATATATATATATATATATATATATTATTTATTAAACCATCACCTTGTTTTTTTGTTCCACTTTTGTTCCCCTTTTCTACTGTATTAAATGCGCCAGATGATCTAAAATAATTTTGAGCACAAATATTATTGTGATTTCATGCCAATAATGTCACAGAAGTGAAATTTATTGAACTACAAAACAGATTTTGCTTAAATAAATAATAATTAGTGACCAATTACTAATGTAGATTGCAAACTTTTGAATGCAGTTTAAACACAAATGTATTAAAGAAAGGTATAATAATATAATATAATGTAACATAGTATTTATGCATCAATTCATTCTTTTATTAATTTTAATGGGATAAATGAATGAATGAATGAATGAAACAGTTTTGACACAGTTTTGTATGCGTGTGCAATATTTATGCAGTTTTTTTAACACAAAAACCTGCAACTTATTCATTAACAACCTTGAAAACCAAACACTACATATATATATAACACAGCGGCAAGTATTTCAGTTCAATCATTGTCATTCTTTTCACTTGTTGTCGATCAACTAGCCTATTTGTGTAAATCGGGCTTATTATCAATTGTGCTTCATTCAGAAAAGAATACTATTTTTCTGGTGCAATTACCATTGCGCGATTACGACAAAAAAAGAAATCAGTCAGTAAATAGTGTTTTATTTGAAAGAGATGCTTATTCTTGAAATTATTGAAAAGGGTATAATAATTATCACACAATTAGTAGAATTTCAACATTGTGAAGAGCTGATACAGGTGTCTGAAGACCGAGAAAGGAGCAGTGCAAATTGTGCTCACAATAGATTTTGATATCTTATTTGCATAATTACTTTAGCGAATAGGGCACTAAAACAACACAGATAGTGAGTGCAAATAAACAGAACTATCGGCTCATTTTTAGCGAATCCCCCTTAAGTGAGTCACGATGCGCAAGCGCTCAAAGACAAGGTTTTATGTCTAACTATATATCCAAAAAGTCCCAAAAGAGCGTTGATACCTCTCCTCCCTTTAGCGTTGAGTGTCACCACCGTAATCAAGCCTTCATATTACACTCTCTCATTATACCTCCCATTTTCTTAATTAGCTCCCGTATCACTCATGCTCCGAAAATACCATGCGTCTGGTTTCCCAGAACCTGACAAAGAGCTACTGTACAGATTGTTGAGGGCTTCTCAGACGTGATGATCGCAGGCCTTCCAGCTCCAAACAGCTCTATACGGTGGCTTCATGGAAACGAGGGCAGTCATTTATACTTCATGAACTGTTTGTCACTGGTGAAGTAATTATTGATGCCTCTACATCTCGGTAAAGCGTCTATCCATCCGTTCGGTACGTGTGAAACAGCAAATCGCTTCCATGAATCCCCAGAGAGAGTTGCTGTCAAAATAATGACCCTCGATGGCTTATTATTGAGATCGGTGTCGTACAAATTGATCTAATTTTGATGATGAAAATAGCACATGGCGCATGATTTCTTAGTATTGAGAAAGACTTTAAGGAAGCACACTTAACCGAGGAGGCTAAACAGCTGAAATGATCTGAGGGCGCCGCGGACGTGCCGTTAAACTGATAAGTGAACTGAAGTATTCAGTCATGAGGTGCCATTGATTTGATATGAACTCCTAGGGCAGTTTTTCAGAAAGGAGCTCAGTGCCTTTCAATATTCCATTAAGCACAGCAGAGATAATTCACAAAAGAGCATTATTTTACATTACATTTCACAATTTAACATGTTATCACGACTTTAAATTTTAAATGTATGTGAGTCAGAGATAAAAACTGAAAAAAAAAGACTTCCAGTGGTTTTATTTGATAAAGGTCAGCTTATATAAACTTTAGCAACTGCATTTCTTATGGCTCCCAACTGTGATTTAAGGAAGATGTCCCTCAAGTCTAATAACCAAATGGCAGAAAGGTCGTGTCCTTTGATGTATCCCTCACACAAATATCATGGGCTTTGGTTATATAATTTAAAAACATTACATATCATTTCATCACAACTGCATCATTGTAACTGTTAGTTTTCTGTTTTTCTATCTATCTATCTATCTATCTATCTATCTATCTATCTATCTATCTATCTATCTATCTATCTATCTATCTTATAAAATGAATGATGGATGGATGGATGGATGGATTGATGGATGAATACATTTTCTGGCCTTTTCAAGGCAATGTATGCACAATTTAATTTTAATTTTACATTTAACTTTATTTTACAAATATAAAAATTTGAATGAATAGTACATCTGTGTTAAAAAAATGCATAGTGAATATCACTTCAGTGCTACACATTTCACGTAACAAAAATGCATATAAAAATAAATACATAAGAAAACAAAATAGATTAAATAGATGGTCTAAAACTAAACATGCTATAATTCCTTGTGAAGCTCTAGGGAGCTTGCGGTTCTACAGTAATGAACAGACCAGCTGGCATTTAAAAAACATATATATGAGTTCGATATAAACACTTTTGTCAAAGGTTGAATTGGAAAACAAACAAACAAACAAACAAAAAAAGTAAAGCGGTTTCAAGATTACATGTGACGATGTATTTACTATCACGCTCCGTGTGTGCAGCATGAGCAGCAGTATTAATGGAAAGGTCATCGTTGATCTCCTGCGTTCAGTGCCTTAATACCAGCACATTCAACACGCACAGCAAGCCAACAATAAACACACACCGCATCTATATTTCATATGCGCCGAGCCATATGGCGGGGGGGCTGTGATTATTACCCTCCACGAGAGAACAGAATCTGCTTTAACAGCTCAGCCGTTTCAAGAGCTCACTGGTGAACCGTTAATACATGCAAGATACAAGAAACTATGTTTGAAAAGGACTGACGATGTTTTACATCATTCACAATATCACCCACTATACATATCAAATGAATTTAAATGCGGCCAACTGCGCATTACGATTCTTCCAGATAGCAATGAATCTAATTTTTGTTGCACCCCATTAAGTTGAGTGCGTCATGTAAAATGCATCTCATTTTTTTGTTATGAGCCACTTCCTGTGATATGCACGACCTATTAAACCGCATACAAAATAGCGAAACCCCTGGAAAGTTCGCATAATCATGCATTATGTACATGCACATGCGTGAACTATTAGTCAGTGCCACAGCGATGCAAAAAAAAAAAAAATGTTTCGAATGCATGATAATATTGAAGACAGAGCCAGCAGGGGGCAGATGCCCATCTGCCAAAAATGCCCTTTCCACTTACTTGCCCCCTTTTATCAGGCGGGTAAAAGCAGTCACAAGGCGGATTCACTTTAACTCGGCTGCTCTTGTTCCTTTGACATATACTGTTTGATCTGGAATACCAACTACTTGTGCGAGATACTGTACAGAAATAGAGACATATAACCATCTCTGTAACACATTCTAGGTAAGGAAAAAATCAGAGGCCTTTTAGCAGCTATATACCTTTCAAAAACAATATATATTTATATATATATATATATATATATATATATATATATATATATATATATATATATATATATATATATATATATATATATATATATATATATATATATATTATATATATATATGTAAAATGCAATTTATTTCTGTGATGCAAAACTTAATATTCTGAAGCTATTATTTAGTCTTCAGTGTCACATGGGCCTTTAAAAATCTTTGTAATTTTTATTGGTTCATCCATCCATTTCATTCATTTATTGGAACAAGTCACTGTCACTTTTGATAAATGTAGTTCATCCTTGCATAAGAAAGAAAGACAGACAGAAAAAATAGCAGTTTTATTTTATTTATTTATTTATTTTTACAATAACTATAATCATAATTAAACACGCAGTGACTCTCTGTAAGTCTCTGGGATTTATCATCGACTTCACCGTTCTAAATTTGGATTAAACACGAGAAATTAAATATGAATGTTCTTAAAATGAAAAGCTAAGTACACCGTAATTTAATATTTCAGCTATAATAGTCTGAACATCAAATACAATAATACAAACTGAAGATGAGTTTATGAAATGGTTGACGGAATTCAAATTGACTAAATAAGACTAAAATAAATACAATCAGAGTTCAATCACCTGACACTATTCCAAAACAAATGAGGTTTTATAAATGGAAAAATACATGTATGCAAAGAGGAAATGTGTTTCTTAAGAACTTAAGCCGAAAACAGGCTCCTTTGTTTTCATCTGTGCCAAATGTTCCTTAGTTTAGTCAAATACTTCACCGTGTTCGTCTTAAAATCGTTCCACTTAGTGAAAAACACCTCAGACTTCATTGAGTTGAAGACCATTGAAGTGCGAAACAAGTGAGGAAAGTTGTGCTTTACATTTTAATAATGTCTCCAACTAAATAATCTATAATTTGTCATAATAGTTCTTAAAATGATCTCTTATTTCTGACACCTGCACTCAATGTGTCTAATAAAATAGCATTGATTAAATCATTTTAACATAATTGTTTTAATGTCGTGAATATTTTACGGTATGGCCAACATGCCAATCATTGACATTACAGTAATGACACTTTGACCTGTCGACAGTTTCAAGGGTCGGCTTTCATTGGTCATTTTGATATTTGCAATCAGAGTGATTGTAGGGAATGGTCTTGAGTGTTTGATTTTAAGTCCCTCCATCATGATGATTTTGTAGTAACACAGTCTTCCTCCTAGGAGGGTCTCTATATCATTCCTGGCAATCAAGCAGGTGCTGCTGCAAGATGTGTGGAGGTGAACGGAGAGCTGCCTTAACCCCAGACCTGATCCATCATAACCGGAAAAAGGTGCTTTGTGTCAGTCTACCTCAATCCACTTGTCATCTTTTTTTTTTTTGTAGACCATGAGGAGCATGTTCAGGTTTTAAACATGAAACTATTATTAGCAAAAAAGTGAGTTTAGAATGCATCCTTCAGAAAAGTATATTTTTTATTTTTGATAAGTTATGTACACCTGCCAACCGGTATGCATTATGAGCATCAACAAAAACAACAACTGCAATAATAGTATTATTATTATTATTATTATTATTATTATTATTATTATTATTATTATTATTATTATTATTATATTATTATATTATATAATAATAATAATAATAATAATAATAATAATAATATTATTATTATATTATTATTATTATTGTTATTGTTATTGTAATGTGTGTATTTATTTATTTGCACTCTATCTAAAGACCATACTGTTTTACAAATGTGTTTATTTGTTTGTCTGTCTATCATCTACTTAGTAAGTTAGTTGGTTGGTTAGTACTACTAAATATTCTTGTTATTCCACAGTACAATACTATTACCATGTCAGTAGTATCATTGTTTATTTTAATTATTATTATTTTTATCAACATCATCATCAACATCAACATCATTATTATTGTTTACAAAACTCCACCAACCAAAACAAGTCTGATTGATTGATTGTAGTTATAATGAACATGGAAAAGGACAATAAGTACTTTTAAACTTTTAAAATGCTATACATTTATTTGTGCACCACTGAGGACCATGTAGATAAATATTGTAAAATAAAACCAAAAAGAAGGGCAGCTAATATGAAATGCAGCACAGGAGGAAAAATAATGAAACTGATTAATTCAAAATTAGAACTGTTTAAATAAAAAACAAACCTTGGTATGCAAAATAATCAAGCCTCCTAGGATGCAACAGGATTTTTTATTTAGTATCTTTTTTTTATTTAGTACCTGGCCAAAGCTCACAGATGCATATTATTCATAGTCTCCACTGAGTCTGAGTTTGTTACCGCAGCCGTGGCTTTTCTTCGGCACACTATTTTGTGTTTTCGGGAGCTTGAAAGAATGTCCAAACAGTGCAGCAGGGACCAATTTGCGTTCCGGCCAGCAGACACTGTTATATCCCAGCAGGCATTTGGTCCAGGTAATGAGAAAAGATTAGCTGCCTTACATATCATTAAAAGCCCCACTAATGGTGTGAGTCTGGTCATTATTTGCCTCTGTGCATAGCACTGGAATCAATTAGTCACAGAGAGATTGCCACCGCAGTAAACTGTTGGGGGAAACAATTACAAACTTTCTGTCTTTCAGAGCACTTGCAAAATGGTACGCTAGCCAAATTTAGTCCACAATAATCAGGTGTTCCACGAAAGGTACGATTCAGGATTAAAACCAGTGGGTTAAATGGAAAGAAATGATTACGGCAGCTAAATGCTATAATTATAGTTGAGCGCTGTGAAGTTATGGTTTAGTCAAAGCTTAGAGCTGAATATGTAATTTATTTAAGTTACAACACTTCTTCCTATCCTAGTTCAATGTGCTTCTGAAAGTAAGCCATTTTAGGCCACTTTGAGCCTTTTATGATTTTCTTAAAATATAAAGAGGTAATATTTTAATTTTTGCCAAAAATAAAAAAACAGGTTACAGGTTTCCTAATAGCATTGAGATTAGTTGTTTCCCTGTCGGCAGCTTTGGCCGGTTGAGCCTGTGAATCAGTGCACAAGGATAAAATAGAAATGATGAAAGAGTTATTTCCTCTCTCGCAGACACAGAACATATGTGCTGTTTGACCATTGGCTGTAATTTTGGTGGTGCGTTAAAGAACATCTTTATGGCCCAGCCGCAGGCGACATGATGTGACAACACAGTCCGTTTGGTGCGTCTGGGCTTAAACGGGATCAAATAAGAATCCTTAAAGAATCAAACAGGATCCTACTGGATAAAACAAATTCCTCCAGGATTTTGTGCTCTTACATGTGAGATTTCGGTTGGTTATTGTATAAGCTTTATCAGAAACATACTTGTCGACCTGAACTGATGTCTTGCAATGGGACAGTTCACACAAGATTTTCTTCAAATTTCATCCATCTTTTTGTTTGATCCTATTTGAAACCATAGCTTTCTATTATTTATTAATGGACACAAGTGCTTGAATTTAGAGTTTAGCCGAAGATATCCATTGAACAGATTTTGAACAAGAAAAAAAGTATAGGTTTATAGGGTTAAGAACATCTAAATAAGGATCCTCTGGAAGTTCCAATAGGATTCCTTCAGGAGTAGGGGTTTTTGAGTGTTTGATCGTGTACTACACCTGGACCGCGATTCCCAAACGTTTTACACATTAGGTATTAAAATGAAGGTGGAGGGTTATCAGTGACGTGCTGTCATGCAGAAAAGACGACCATACCGCTTCCACCTTCCTATTGTGTGCCACTGAACACTTCTGGAATCAAGGTGAATCTCATTATAGAGAATATCCTTGTCATTGCCAGGATCATTTACAGAGCATCAGCGAGTAACCAATGTCTTCACCGACCCTGGGAAGCTTACGCCTCAACCCAGGTAAAATTTAACTTTTCGCATCAAAAGATAGACGAAATGGCTGAATTAAGAAAACAAACAAAAAAAAACCTGTCTGTACAAAAATAAATCACAATCCTTATGTAGATAATCAGATTGAGATTTAGAAAAATAATGCACAATAGTACACAGTGATGTGCGATTTAATCTCAAGACTTATATTTGCGTATAAGACAAGTGGTAAAATAAATAACTTCACACATAGAAAATGCTATTAAGAGATAAGATCCATCGTTATCGGAAAAAGCAGTCCTGATCTTGTTTGCAAGTCTCTTGCTAACAACCAACCCATGAAAACATAAATAACAATACAATCCTGCCATTACAACCAACAAACTAATGAACAGACTCCATCTACCTTCACTGTGTGTTTTTTTCTTCACAGTGTCTACAATCAAAGGCTCACACTCCACTTAATTAGCAGACTCAACTCTGGGTGACAAGAGCACGAGAACCAGTCCAAATGAATGTTTAGTCTGTCTCTGTCTTAGCGAATGCACACATAGCCTACTTACTGAAAACATGTAAAGGAAAGTAATGAACAATGTCCATCTTATTTACGTCAATCATTACTCCAAAGTACAGCTAGTTATCACAGTATTGTGGAAATGATGAGGAGGATGTGTTGCTACCGTAGGCCTACATAAGGATGTAAGGGCTTTATTTTTACTGTATGTTACTTATTACTTTTTAAAGGTTCAGGGAAAAAAATGCAGATGTTATTTCTATGGCCAAACATAAAAAAGGTCAAATTTCGATAGCTTCTGAATAGTTGCAAACCTCATTTAAAAGACAATCAACCTTGTGTGAAAGAGCATGTTTTATCTTTTCCACTATGTTTACAGGTTAAATATTTATATAAACCTCTCATGCCTACTGTCCCAAAATAACGCAGACTTAAACTCCTAGCACTTGGGTATGAGAAAAAATACCAGACACAAGGCAAGACACAGGGCTTAAGTAATCAAAACAAGGAGATGCAGGACACAGCTGGGTTTAAATCCAGATAACAAGGGAAACACAGGTGATTCTAAGGAATGTAATAGGGACAGGAACAAGATAAACCAAATATGGGCACACTGAGGGAAACACAAGACACAGGCCTGACATTTACATTTACTCCCCCTGGAGTCATACAACCACTGCAGGCACTGTTGGGCGCTCTAGAGGAGCAGGTTCTGGAAGACACCGAACGGAGCTGGCTGGGACTTGTGGTCGGACTTGGGCCTCCTTGGGCTTAACCAGGGAACAAAAGCTGAACGTGGAACGTCCTGCAGGCTTGCCATCAGAGCTGTCAGAGCCCCTAGGGTTGGAGAAGATGGGTGGTCGGAACATTTGGCCGTGTATGTGGAGAGTCCTGGCGAGGGGTGAGCTGATAAGGCCTGGCGATTTTCAGGAGGGACCTCTTTTACTTGGAGACGCAGACCCCTTTAAGGACTCGATTAACCAACTCAATCAGGGGGAAAACAGTATGTGGAAAGATCATCCAGCCCCAGCCGAAAACAGACATATGGATAGCGGCCATTATTTTAAAGCTCCGTATATCGGATACATCAGCTGTACTGCGACGTAAAACTAACCTATACACCTTCGGTGGGTTATCACATCTCCTCTGAAGCAGATAAATAATTGACTCATGATATTTTCCATGAGAAAGCCGATTTTCTGCATCTTGGCTGACCTGTGACTCGACGTATGACTCAACTTAAATCATACGACGTACGTTGAGTCAGAAGTCAGCCAAGAAGCCAGAACTCTGCTTTCAGTCAGTCAGGTATTTACACTTTGTTACAAAAACACTTCGATCTGCTTCAAAGTGCATATGATAACACCTCGAAGGTGTATAGGTTAGTTTTACATTGCAGTACTTGCGGACATATCTGATCATATCCGACAGAGCTTCAGAATAATGGCCACTATCACTATTACTACAACTGTGTTCATCTGAAAGAAGAGCGTCATATACACCTAGGATGGCCTTGAGGTGAGTAAAATATGGGGTAATTTAAATTTTTGGGTGAACTATTCCTTTAATGTTTGTCATTTGTGGAAAAAAAAAACACTTCAAATATAAAGTAAAGATAAAGTGTATTAGCTGAACAAAAAAGACACATGTGACTTTGCTCAGCGAATTGAATAAACTAAAAAAAGCAAGTTTAACTAATATTTTAAACATTTTAATATATACACACACACACACACACACACACACACACACACACACACACATATATATATATATATATATATATATATATATATATATATATATAGGCTTGAAACATCATGATGGTGTATACTGTAAATAATGGCAGAATTTTAATTTTGGGGTGAACTAATCCTGCAATCGTCCCATTTAGTGTAAAGAGGATTTGGAGAAATTAATGGCATTCTCTCTTTCAACCTTGCATTTCCACTTAGAACGATTACACAAACACATCTGTTTTGCTGTGCCTTGTTGCTTGCTCTAGGTAAACACAGCAGTGCCATAGACGGCATGAAACCTTGTTTGCAAACTACCTCAGTGAATAACCTCATGGCACGATGAGAAGGAAGCTCCTTTTCCTGTCGTCATCTCTTTCTCTTCTCCTGCTGTTCTGCGTTGCTCCTTCCCCCTGTTTTTTACATTTCATAAAAGATTGTTTTGCTTCAGTCTGTTTTGTGTCTCTTATCATTTAAGCTGCTTTTGTTGCTGAATTGAAGCTGGATGTAACATGATCTGGTTTACTCATATGTATCTCGGTTTTTGGTTAAGTTTAACCTTTATTCTTTATGGTGTGGCTAGACTGAGCCTCCAACACTAACAATCTCTATTTCTTTCTTTCTTTTTTCTATTCTATTTATTGGACTCTAGTAGTCTCTACATATCTATCTGCTTTTTATTATATATTGCTATATGTGTGCTGCATACTGAATTATTTACAATACAGTTATCTATTTACAAAGAGGGTTTACATCAGATTTTTTTTCCACACACACTCCCACATAGAGATGTAATTGATTTATTTCAGAAATTCAATTGACTGCCTTAAAATATGAAACATCAATGTGTCAGGAGTTTAGAAAATGTATATTCAATTATGTTTTTTTTGTATTATTTCATAAATGGTTTTATGTATCGCTATGCTTCACTTTTTTTTTACAAAGATTTGATTTTTAAAAATTTGTATCATAGCTAATAAAATAAGTCTTGTGACTTTTAATATGTATTTAACTTCAGAATGATCTCAAAGTGAGTCTCAAAGTAAGTAACTCTAGTCACACCAACTTGTTTTTGGTCATGTCCCTTTAAATGCTAATGAGCTCTGCTTACCCTCTCATTTCTTCCAAGGAAGAGTAGAGACAACTTGCAAATAATCATAAAAAAAAAAAATATATATATATATATATATATATATATATATATATATATATATATATATATATATATATATATATATATATATATATATATAGATAAATAAATGTACAAGTGATGAAGGATTTTGATTTCTGACAGTAATCAGTACTGAGTTGAACAGTTGAAAACATTAGACATTTAGAAAAGCAATAAAATGTATTAATTACATTACTTTATTAAAGTAATTGAAAAGTTACACTACTTACTACTTACTTGTTCAGTTGTTGGTTTGATTGCTTTACTGTTCTTATTTGTAAGTCACTTTTGGATAAAGGCATCTGCTAAATTATTAAATGTAAATTGGCAAATTGATTATTTCACTGTATGAATCTGGTGAGTGAAAATTCAATGACTTACGCATGGCAGTCATTCTACTCGAATCAGTGTTGTTGTTGCTGTTTTGGTTTGTTAGTTTTTTGGCTTTTTTTTTAGAAAGTGGTGTCAAAAAACTCCATTGCTGCTGTGTGAAATGTGAAAAAAAAAAAATCAGGCAAGCGAAAAAAAGTGCTAAAATTACGCACTTCATATTGTTCGTGTTCCTATTTAAAATGCATTAATTAATTATGAAATCAGACCACATATTTATTAAATAATGCATTCCCTTATAGCTCATTTCATAATATGGATGTATTCCATTCCAGGTCATAATTACATCATTAATCAATTAATGTTCTATGTATCCTTGACATCATATTAAATACCCATTTTTCTTAACATGCATGAACAAAACTCTAATATAAAACGCTGACCTCTGAATATACTTTTCCTGATTAATGCACTTAATAGTATACTAAGTACATCCAATGGACTCCCCTTGGTCATGTTAAAGTTGATAATATTTGTAATGCAGGATTTTGTGATCAAAACAATGCAGTACTAATACAGAACTAAAATTAATAAGATGCCATGAGCTTTTATCTTACAAGACCGTGAAAGGTTCGGTGGTCCGCTGAAGCTCTATTCTTTTGGTATGCCAGGGGGAGATACTAATACGGGAGCTCTTTTAAGTCTGTGGCACTGAAAGGCATTTCCAGGAGCTTCTCCACCTCCTTTCTAAAGGGTGACAGTGTATTTCCGGCAGCATTTAGGACAGTGTGACAGGATCAAAGGACAGGGAGGGCTAAGGGTTTTCTCCACCTATCTAATGAACACTGGCCTGAAAAACAGTCACACAGCAAGAAATCATGAAAGCAGAACCCACAAGTGACATTTCATGAATTTAAACACACACAGTAGTAACTGGCTGCCGGCAATTACAAGCATTTCACCTGTAATGTCTTATTTCTATTTGAAACAAGTTGTGCCGCTCTTGCTGACTCCAGGGTGAATATAACATTGCTCTTATATGTTCGTAGAGTGTGTCTCTTGAAGGTTTGCCTTAAGCAAGGCTTTCAGCCAACCATTTTAAGATTGTGTTCAATAAGTTAGGAATCAAAACAAGACTCAAGATTACGCAGATATATGATTGTGAAAGTCACGCCTCGAGGAGCAAAATTGAATATTTTCATCATCGTCACAAAGAGAAAACAATACAGTGTAAATTGGAATTAGATCAGTTTATAAAAAAAAAAAAAAACTTTGGAAACCGATAGCCTTATTTTTTCAAAGCAAACTTAAGAGGAAAGTTAGGTTAATAATTAACTATAAATAAGTATAATTAATTATTTCTGAGGAAATAAGTAAGTTTTGAATGTAAATTTAAGTTAATGTATTCTAATACTTATTAATGTTACATAGAAAAAAAAAAATATATATATATATATATATATATATATATATATATATATATATATATATATATATATATATATATATATATATACTAAGCCTACTATATTAATTTAATAATCAATTTTAAGTCATGACAACTTAAACTATGTGCAATCGGTTTCCAAATGTATTTAAAGTAAAGGAAACTTTTTTATTGTTGTTGTTGTTGTTTTTTTATGTACACTGTAAATTCTAATTAGTTAGGCTTACTTCAAAAAGTGGAACAGAAATAGTATGCTGTACTGATATAGTAATAGCATGCTGTACAATTGTTACATTGTTATGATTCATGTGCTGAACGTTGAAGTCTCTGTGTGACTATTACTGTTGTGAAAAGCATATTACCACAATTATTTGGGAATTATACCACCCCATTTAATAGCTACTCAAGGTGTTTATGAAAATCTATGAAATTGTAAAAAGTAAAAATAAAAAAAAGAGAAGAAAATACACTAATGACTCAATAAGAAGATATACCATCTTCTAAAAGCAATCTATTTATTACCTTTCTTCCTGTGAAATCAAGTAGTTCTTTTTAATGTTGCATTGCTGCATTAGTACAAACCAAAGGGAATGCCAATCAATATAATGTTGACTTAAAATAAATAAATAAATAAATAAACAAAGCCTGTCACTGCTTTATTAATGTCATTGGTTCCTTTGTGGCTACTTGAAAATTTTAAGTAAATATCACTCAAAACAATAAGTGAAGTGTTTTGTCTTGAAAGTTGCTTTAACTTAATAAAACCTTGTAAGTAAAACAACTAAGTAAAGATAACTAACTATATCTAAGTTGAGTAAACTATTGGATTTTACAGTGTAGCATTGAATTTTGCTTTGAAATATAAATATGTTCATCAGTGGTGCTTTGTATCCAGGAAGCTATTTTTGTCTGCTCAAAATTAACACTTAATTAGAGATGCTGGTCTAAGAACATAATAATGTTGCTGTATAATGCTGCTGTAATAATTGTGTGTGTATTTACACTGCAAGACCAAATGCAGTCTATTATCAGAATTTATTTGATTATTTGTTGTTCATTTGATTGTGTTATATCTGAAGACGTACATGCATACACGCACACGTAAAAATAAAAAGACCATAATATCTTTGGGGCAACAATCTTCAGCAAAAAAGCAACCATTTACTGCACACTCTAACCATCATAAGATGTTTGGGATGGTTGCCAGGGTACTGTGAGAAAATGTATGTTTTATGCTTGCAAATTTGATTCATACCAGCATGAAAAAATTGGCTGATATCTCTGTTTTTAGTATATAGAGGCATATTGAAACTGTTAAAGTCATCCAGTGTCTATTAGGCTGCATTTACACTGCAAGACCAAATGCAGTCTATTATCAGAATTTATTTGATTATTTGTTGTTCATTTGATTGTTGAATTTTTATCAAATTTGTTTATTGTGTATGTGTTTAAACAAAAGTTAAAAATTAGTTAAAAAAAGTTAAATATTATATTTTGAATGTGCGTCATCACTCAAAAATATCTCTAATTGCACCTATTGTATTTAATTCAATATCTTGGGCATGCTACTGACTATTACACTATGACCTGATATGTCAAACTGATATGTCACAGTTATGCATCTGGTGTGCTCGGGCCCATAACTGCCATTTGCAGCTGTGTTTATCTTTTTTTCACATGCCTTATCGCTGAAAGTAGAAAGGCACTCATTCCTCTGAAGACAACCTCCAGATCATATCTTGACAGAGTTTAATTTCCTTACCTAAATTAAAATTAAACTTTACCTCCAACTCAGTTGATCAAAATACACATGGTTTGATTACCATAGTATCTGTGATGGGGGTGCTGTAAACACAACTTACCAGTCCTGTAATAATGTTTAAATTTAAATTACATTTTTTGAGTAATGTACCCAAACTGCGCATCCAGTCTTAATTCTCAACATTAGCATACAATATTTCTTCATAAAATGCTGTTTAGAGTTGCATTGCGATATATTTTGGGGTGACTGGAGTCAAGTTCTGTTTAGCCACTTAAATACAACATAGAGGGTTTAAGAGGCTTAAAAAATAATGGATTATTCATAAAGAAAACTAAAAAAACTACTTATCCATGTGTGTGTTTCTTACACAAATCCAAATAAACCAATATAAAACAGCACTGCTAGCGAAAACATGCTTTTTATAAGATGATGCCCTTGTTACATTGTCCCCATGTGACAACTAGCCCCAGTCTTCTTTATGTATTGCTGTCTCCGGGGCGTCATTTTGGAGGACATGGAGAAGACATCCATCACATCCGAAATGATTTAACGATCACAGCAGTCTGTGCATTCCCCTGAATGCACGTTTGGCCTAATGTCACTCAATGGTCTGCCACAAAAGGGCATGTTTGCAGCCGGGATCTCTGGAGAGAGAACCGCTCGTTTTCTAGCACAATGGCCCTGCTTTCAGCCCCTGAAATTTGGATTCTTATCTCTGCATTGGCCCAATGAGAGCACAACGGGAGAATTTAATTGGGGAGTTTAATTAAATGTCTGGGTCAATTGCATCATGAGCTGAATACTGACCAAAGGCCAGAGGGGACTAATAAATGCCAATTTACCTCATATGTCCTGTCTTTAGGTGTTACTCCCTTCCTCCAGGGGCAGTGAGATGCTTTGAATGCCTCTTAAATCAGGATTAATGGATTGTGACCCCGGGGCATTGAGCAGGCGAGCCAAATTCTCACTGATGATTTTGTCAAGAAGTCAAAAATGGTGAGTAATCTTATTTGGGACGAAGCATCAATTAATATTTGGGTGTAAAAGCCGATTCCTGCTGCGTTTTGGAATCCTATGAGGACGGGAGACATAAATAGAAAACGTTACATAACTTAACTGCTTTAAATTCATGTGGAGTAGTTTCAAATATGTCACTTTCCTTCAAAGTGAATCATCAAAGAGATTGCTTGAAACAGAATGAATGGGTCTTGGCCACTCGAGAGGCTAGAGTTCACCTGACTCTGGAGACAGACCTTGGCCCTGAAATCCCATTCTGAACACAGCTATCAACAAGCGCTCCGGCCAGGGCCTTCAGATCAATCCCCGTCTCGCGCAGAATTCCGCCGCTCATCCATGAGATGGCTCTGGCTAGGAGCTCATATTTTAGCCCCTCAAAGCTCAAAATTCATGCCATGTTCAGATGGAACACTTGGATAATTGAATTGGAATATTG
This sequence comes from Puntigrus tetrazona, assembly GCF_018831695.1. Taxonomy (NCBI): domain Eukaryota; kingdom Metazoa; phylum Chordata; class Actinopteri; order Cypriniformes; family Cyprinidae; genus Puntigrus; species Puntigrus tetrazona. The sequence continues at coordinate 2,262,683 of NC_056712.1, read as the reverse complement.
TGCTAGGAGCTCCTCGCTTACGTTGAGAGCTCAATTTGATGAGCACAAAAGCAGCGTTGACCCGAGTTCAAACCTTTCTGGCACTCCACCAAAATTATATTTCATTCAGTATTTTGGGGAAAAAATGGTATTGGTTGAGTTCTTGCTCCATTTTTGTTAAAGCGGAATATAAGAAGCCGGATAGAGGTGCACATCTGCGAAATACAAATGGACTGTTCATTCACATATTTCTGAGTAGAAAAGAGAAGATGACAAAGTGGTACTGCGGTCGCTCCGTTTAGATTCAGAGATTGGTTAAGCCAAGAGGCTGCTGGGAGATACTTGAGGCTAAATGAAAGCAAGTTTCACACAAAATAGGAGAAGCCCAACGTACAAATGTACTACTGGGAATTTTTTATGTCTGCAGGCTAAATTGTTTTGACTGAGGTTTTATGCGTTGTGCTTATTAGCCTGTCACAGATAGACCGAAAACAAAGACAGACAGAAAACAAAGCAGAGTATAATGTAAGCAGCACACTATCTGTTAATTTGTGTGGCACTTCATTAGAAGCATCATTAAGTCAAGGCTAAATAATCACTTATTGTGATTGGGAGGCATCACAAGTGTCATCCTGTTACATTAAACAATGCCTTGGAAGATACCTGACACCTCATTTCCAACCTCTAGGCCGAGTGCTCTGAGAAATTAGCTTCTATGCGACTTAAAGGGTTGCCGCTTTATCCCTGCTCTTTTAAAGCACGTGCGTTTCAAAGACAGCAACGACCCAATTTTATCAAGAATATCAAATATCATCGCTAGCAAATAAAACCGACACATCGCACATCGATTATCCCGCTTTTCAACGAGTTACATATCGTGTCCTAAACAAATACATTGCGTGGCAAATCACATTTTTCAAAAGAAAATTAAGTAAATTCTTTAATGATCCATTTGCTGATTTCATTTCATCAATTTCTCTGCGCACATTTTATGAGGACGTTCATAATCCTGTGCCTTTTTACAAGGATTTAAGTTAAAAGATTAGATTTTTTAAAAAAAGGAAGCACAAGCAATTTGTACGAAAAGTAATAAATGGGCTTTTCACACTAGTTTTATGCTTCACAAACTTCATATTTTATCCTTGGGTTGGTTAGTAATTAATTAAATAATTACTTGAGCTTGGAGATTTCACTCTGTACATCTGAAAGCCTTTGCTTAATATTATTTGCATATTTATGAGGTTAACAACATTGTACAGCATGTGATTAAATGTGCTGTGGTTATCTTTAATTTTCTGAAATGTCCTACAAATGCAGTATTTTTTTTTAATTATATTTTATTATTATATTATTATAAGTTCAGTTAATTAATACATATGAATTAATGTATTTGTTTTCCCATCAGACAATTAAATTAAGCGAGGGAAGTTCTGTGAATGTACAAAGTGGAAGTGTATTTAATTAGGTATTCTCTGATTAATAACCAGGCTAACCAGTCTAACCAAGGGTTAAATATGTCTCTACCCAAGTTTTGAAAAGATTAAGCACAGCATACAAGCCTTAAAATACTGCAAAAAATAAATGTTTAGTTCTCATGCTGAAAACCGTCTGATAATTCAGCTGAAGGCATTAATAAAATTAAAGTATAGGACAGGAAAATAAAGCAGTACTTAAAGTAGACCTTGCCTGAAGTGTCCTTTTTCTCCGTTTGATTTATAACACAAGAATCCTTGCATGCACCAAACTGAATCGTGGGTAACAAGGTGAGCCCCGGGGCCTCCTCCAGTTCACATTACATGTCTGTGCCATGTAGTTTTATGATATGCTGTAATTCTCTCCAGTAATAAATTAGCAAACGACCAAGTCAGCTAATGAACAAGCATTTATGAAGAATGTCTTCCAGTACTTCCATTAGTCCAGTTATATGGGGATACACCTCCAAATTTAATTTAAATGACTATGACATAAACCGTCATAAGTATATATACATACACAAAGGCATCTGGTTTGTCTGAGATGTGGCACAGAATTGTGGTCCCATTTTCTCTTGGTGGACTTTCTTATTCATGAAAAGAAAATCAATAGATAAAAAAATAAAAAATGTAATTTACAAATATAGACCTTGGTGCTCATAGAAAATCTTCCTCTTCGGTGGGCTGCTGTGACTGCATTGATTCACTGTGTTGAACCAGGGAACCGGATCAATCTGATTTGTGAATGAATCGTGTTTGTGAAAAAAAGATTTATTCATGGATCAGACATTACTGACAGTCCAGCCCGATTTCACGGAAATTCGTGCATATTTTACTAGGTGTCAAATTCCTACGAATTCGTACAAGCTCACTCATATGACTCGATATGATTTTTTTTTGTATGAACTTACACCTAACCGCATGCCCTAAAGCTATCGGTCATGGGGTTTCAGACAAATACGAGGTGGCTAATTCGTACAAATTCGTACAACCTCACTCGTACGATTTTGTACGAATTAGCCACCTCGTATGAATATATAGACGCGTTGGACAGTCACAAATTAGCCATCGTTTGACTTTAGAGAGGAAGAGAGCTTTAGAAAAAAACCCTAACCAGAAGAATGTTTGAGGAATATCAGTGCAGTGAAAACGCTATGAAACACAAATGCGAGTCTGAAAGCCAGTATGTAGACAACAAATTGGATGAGTGCAACAACAGAGAACATGAAAGGTCAACTGGACTAACAATCAAGCACAGAGTGTACTCAAAAACCCGACGATCAAAGGTACTTCTGAGAAGCAAGCTTTTTGTAATGAAGAAACAAAGAGCTTCATGCAGGCACTTATACGCCTCACGCGAGTGCATGCGCTTTACATTCTCCAGCTCTGTCACCGGCACTTAGTTTCATTGAGCATGATAATATTACATTGTAAAAATACTTTCAGCAGGCGAGTCATTTCTTTTGAAAGTGGAAACCGTTTCGACGTATCAGCGCCGAAGAATAAAACCAATGATTCTGAAAGAAGAGATGAAACCAAAGGAAAACTTCTCCCCGATAGATACGTTGCAGTGACACCAATCAATAACTCCCAATAACCTTGTACACTGCAGCAGGAATCGAGGAGATGGCGGACCTCAGATGGCTCCCTTTGAAGCTAGAGATTAGAAATATTCTTTTCTTTTTGACATTCATTTAAAATCCTTTCAAAGCCCCGCCGACCCTCCATATACTTTCACAAGCAGAAGACACGCGCAAATGAATATGGAACTGAATGTTTTTTCTCTTGGTTTTTAAAGCAGAACAATTGTCCCTCCAGCTATTTTTGTACTAAAATTAGTGGTATGGAAGACAGCAAACAAGCTGGGGAGGGAGTAAGGAACAGCCATGCATTATGCATAAAAGTTCCTTTGCAGTGACTAATGGTGCCCCCTGTGACTCACAAGACCACCAGGAGGAGATTCGCCGAAAACCTTATCAACAATTTACGGATTGCAGGTTGTAAATGGGGTATTTATAGGTCCCAATCACCCTTAGATAGAACACAAACAAATATAAGATCGTGATGACTCAGTCAGTCAAATCAAACAAATCACAAACCATATTACGGAAATGCTGCCTGCCCATACGTGGTTTATGATTAGTTTGATTTGACTAAATGAGTCACCCTGATTGTTGTGCTTCATTTTGGTGCCATTTGTTGGTAATGTTGTGTAAAAGTGAAAAATGAAGGACAATGAGAGTGTTGTACTCCTTCTCTATCATGCACAATGTACATATATATATATATATATATATATATATATATATATATATATATATATATATATATATATATATATATATATATATATATATATATATATATATATATATATATATATATATATATATATATATATATATATATATATATATATATATATATATATATATATATATATATATATATATATATATATATATATATATATATATATATATATATATATATATATATATATATATATATATATATATATATATATATACTGTATATATATATGTACATACACGTATATATATATACATGTACATGTATATGTACATTGTAGAACATTTCAGAAACAATGTGAAAGTACAATAAATATTTTTGATTATTTATTCTCTTCTAAATATCAAAGAAACTAAACTTCCCCACATGGATTGCCAAAGTCATATTCATTTTGTGGCAGTTCATGTATAATTTGAGAACGTAAATAATTTCTCTATTTTTACTATCAAAATCTCGGTTGATGCCATGATAAATTGGTAATTAGCCATGTTTTAAAACTTTAATCTTTGCACATGTTAAAAAGTCATTCATCAGAAAACCACACGGATTTAATTGAACATCAAGGTGTTTTATACGATTAGGTTCCACCTAAACTGACCCGGAAATGCAAAAAAGGTATATGCAGATTTTTGAATGCACTGGGAGGGTTAGGTCATGCTTAAAATGTTTGAATGTCACTGCGTTAGGTGACAGAATGTCAAAGCAAGTGACATTAGCAAACTTACAGAACTAACTTAACATTCCTGAGCCATTTTTTGCAATGCTGTGAAGTAGAATGTTTTTGCATGTATAAAGTGGTCACATTTTAGGTTCACTTTTCATTATTAACATCCCAATTATTAACCATAGTTATAATTGTCACACCCGCGTCACGTAACACCAGTCCCAGTTCCCAGGATCTAGCCCCGCCCACACAATCTCCCATTCAATTCTATTCAAGTTCTAATCAGGATCACCTGCACCCCTCAATCACCACACCCTATATCTACTCACCTCTGCCATTCCATTCAGTAATCGAAGTTACATGGACACTTCTCCTGTGATTCTCTCCCTCGTCGTTCGTTGTCTCCCTGTGCTCCAAGGACGGGTACCCCAGTATACCTTTGAATGTATCAACACCTGACTTAAGGAAAGTACTCCTTCCATTGTCGTGACATTATTTGTCTACGAGCTTACCTGGTATCTCAGAGTATACAGAAGTCTTCTCTGATCACTACCTGCCGAATTCACCTTTGTAAATATTGTGCGCAATAAATACCACAAAACTGATACCCTCTCCTTCTCTTCTGTGTGTGGACGTGACTATAATATAATATAATACGATTGATTTAATATAATATGATATATTAGTCATATCTGACATTTACCTCAATAAACTCCTAATTTGCTGATTATTAATACTTAATACCTAAACTTAACTACCTTATTATGATGTAGAATTGGTCATGCAGAATATGTGCTTTATTAGTACTAATAAACAGCCAAAATGGTAATAATATGCAACAACTACAAAAACATCAACGACAACAATAATGACAAATAATATGCTAGCAAAATCTTTATTATTATCTGTTTGTTGGTTTAATTAACAGTTTTTTTTTTTGGTTTGTTTGTTTCAGATTTGCATTTAGCAATTGAAACCTCTATTTTGTAACGTGTCCTGACAGGTAGTATTTCTGTAAAATAATATTTGAAAATAACCAAGCTGGTACGCGCATATAGAAATAAAAGCAGGAGGACTGCACAGTCGCTGACAGGTAAAAGCTAGAGTGCTCCTGCCATTTTAATGCGCTTTATGGTTTTAATGTAGCTTAATTGCAGTGACAAAAGAGAACAATTGGAATAATTATGACAGTCACATTATGTTTTCTCCCGACATTATATTCAGCAGATAGCTGAACTGATGGAACAATGCCATTAAAATGTCAACACAATGTAATAGACTACTTAATTTCTTTTAGGGCACCACACATAAAGGCAAATAGGGCACAAAACAATAGCACACCCAATCCTTTGTGAATGATTACTAGGAGAACAATGATAGTACTGCATGCGAAGTAAACTGAAAAACTGATAATGCATTTATAATGAATATGCTTTTATATTTGACATTATACAGTAAAGATGGACCGGTCTATTGTGTAGATTAGTGCTCTAGTTTTATTCAAACGAATATGTGGTAAATTATTCCTGTTGTGCAGTGCATTTGATCGCTCCATACAATGATTATAAAACACAATTATAATAATAATAAAAATACAACACACAATCGCTAAAGATGTAAATTATATTCAGTACAAATAAATGCGTACATGCATATATGCATAAATAAATAAATAAATGTAAGCTATTATGTTAGACAACCTGTTAATTACTTGCCACTATGTAAATAATCAAGCCATAATTAAAGTGCTGGAGCCTACTTGTTACTATTTATTTATTTTTGAAAGGGTTGCATAACAGACTTATAAACAATAAATAAATAAACAGCCATAGCGTAGTTAGTTAACTTAGTTAACTAGCAAACAAACTAAATAAATAACTAATTAATTCAGCTAGTTGCAAAGAAAACATTTTTTTTCTATAACTATAAAATGCATAGTATTATGACTTATATTATGAATACTACTACTAATAATAATATCTCAATGACACTTACATAAGACTCCACGAGGGCTGAGACACACAATGCTTTGTTGCAAACATAAAGTATGCAAATGACATCTAGTCTTATGAAGAAAAAAGATGCGATTTTTGACTTTCCCTTATCTAGTAGATCTTCAACTTTCCCGAAAAGCAATCAGACTCGGTCCCAAGGTATGAGGGATATTTACCAATGCACGCCTCCATTCACCAGCCATCCAATTGTTAATTGAATTGATCGGCCTGTAAATCCGTGGAGACCTCTCCCTTATTGGACTAATTAGTCTTGTATTGAACTCTGAATTAACAGGGCATCATCCCTCAAAATTGCTCCTTCTGCATGTAGCTTGGCTGCGGCTTCCGAACGCGTCGGAGTCAGAATTAGGCTAAACTGTGGCATTTGCTCAGATTTGCTCTCTTGTTCACGCCGCACATCAGCGAAAATAGAAACGATTTTAGCGGAAAGGTCAATAACACCCTGTGGATGGGAGCTGCTCTAATTCTTTAGTTCTGGTGCCCACGTGGTGACGGTTGTGTTATATCATACGCGACTTTGAGTTCTGAGAGGAGAGGTTTTGAGCGAGCGAGTTTGAATGAGCTGCAGAGCCGTGACAGTCGGATGGGAGATCTCAGCAGACGGTCATATCGTCCATAATTGCAGGGTGCTAATGAGAGTGTAACTTAATGACCCACGTAATGGCTCAAAATATCATGTCCGCGATCATCCGCTGATTTGAACTGTTCTAATCGTTTCGCTGAGAAAAAAAAAAGATACTAGTTTCCACTAGGTTGTTGCGGCATATGATTAACGTCACAGTTCGGTAAACGCTCACATTACACCGAATCTCAACGAGCCAACATAAGCGGGACAACTGCACATCTGTGCCTGTTGGGATTTTTGTTTTTATGAGGCAGTGAAATGACAGCATTGCTTGAAACCTGTCAGAGTTCCTTGTGGGGTTTTTCACTTCAGTAATGTGCCAAATTAAATGAAATATGCTAAATTTTACTGTAGCAAATGGCATTTTGGAATACGAGTGTGTCTCTGGGTAGTTTTTTTTGTCCCAGGGCTTGATTTACTCCCAATATACTATTAATCATTAAGGTTTCCAAAAGGGTTTTTATCGTAATTCAATAAAAAAAGGATGTTTGGTTCCCCCAAATAACAAATGATCATTAAAACAATATTTCTTTCTCCTCTCAGTGTGAAGATTTCAGTAATCTAAAGCCCTAAAATCTCCCTTTTTAATTAGATAAATGATTGATTTATTTTTCCCCACTATAAAGAACTTTTATTTATTTATTTATTTATATTGTCATCATCAATTACATTTATTCATTAATGTACATTTTATTGCTTTATTTGTCACAGAGCAGGTATGTACATTTGAAAATCAATTATAAACCTATTAGTGATTATGATAAAATGATCAAACTAATTATTATGAACTCCCTGTGAAGCTTAAAACAAACAGCTTGGAAAATGAAGGGATGAATGATTAAAAGCTTAATGAGAAAAAAAAAATTAATTTTTGTTTTGATCAAATTTTACACTAATCATATATTCCCGAACAAGCTATGTCAAATTATCCAATAACGATGCATAAAATTGCAAATAAGCATTTTTTCTACCTCAAAATGCCTTTAAATGAGTTAAAAAAATATATATTTTTACTGTTATAAAAATTGTAGAAAATGATTTTATTTTATTATATTAGTATTTTAGATTATCGTTTTATTTATTTATTTTATTCCAGGACCCACGTTTTCCACAGCTGAAGAAAGATCTCAATGTTTTATTTATGTATTGTTATTTTGTTTCCCCACAGATGAAAGCTCATACCTCTGACTGTAGTGAAAGCTTTGTTTCACCCTCCCTCCTACTGTATCTCTCAGTGGACCCGGATCCTTACGGAGATCTTTATCTGTTGTTAGGCTCCAAACAAAAAAGCACTTGCCGTGTAACCGCAATTAATTTTGCTATGGTAATGTGAGCAGCACCTGTGCACATGAGGAATTAGACAACAAAATATTGTAAAAGTGCAGCCAATTAAGGCCCGCTCCCATTCTTTCTTTGAACTTAGCAGGTGAAACCAAGATCCATTTCATTAAGCAAAAAGCCTCAGTTTAGGAGTGCCATAAATAAGTGTTCGTTAGTTTTAAAGTTAACGATAGTTGGATCAAAGACTGCGAATGCATTATTTGTAGAGCCCATAGGAGACGAAGTGGACCGCGGGGGTTGTTGACAACATCTCATTGCCGCTGATTTGTCATTTTAATGCAAGACACGTGTTTGGCCCTGCGGGTCTCTAGAAGGAAATGACCCATGCTGGAGGGAGTTCCTGCTCCACATCTGCATTTCCTGCAAATTGTTTCTAAAGATGGGCCACCTGAGCCCTTGTGAACATCCACTTTACATCCCGCGGTCCTGCTGAGGCGAGGACGCCGACCTCCGTTCTGCCGCCGAACAGGTGCTGGTTAAAGATTTGTTAAGGATGTTCTGAGTGAGCCGTGAGCTTCAGTCTGTGAGCTATCAGGGAGCTTCAAAGGAAGCTGCTCACACGTTCTCCGAAGTTCAATTGAATGATGGTTGAGCTGCAGCCTCATGAATTGCAAAAGCAAAGCAAGTACAAAACCCCCTCAAAATCTTCTGAATCTCTGCTTTGAATTCGCTTGGAGACACATCCCACGATCCCGCTTCACCTTGAGAATAATCAGTCGTGCTGTGCTCTGACACCGTGATTCGTTTAGCATAGTTTTAAAGGCTTTTAATGCCAATTGTTTTTAATTAATGTTGCAAGTTGGTTCAGCCCACTCCAACATTTCAAGCACCAGAAATATTACCCTCTAATGCTGATGAATTATATCTTTTATAATGAAATTGGATTTTTCCTCCTCTAGGTCATAGAAATGCATGCTGCGCTTGGACCAAAAAAGAGCCACAGCAAGCAAAAAATTATTTTGTTTAGTTATTTGTTTGATTGTTTAAAACCACTATTTGATGTGGGTTATATACACATGCATACATATACATATACATAAAATAAAAATTCTTAATTTTATTCTTGTTAACCATCGTGGGGTCTGGGATGTTTTGACATGCATTTGTGCTTATTTAAGCTACTTGTAACACACTACTTATGAAAATTTAATTATTATTTTTTTTATTTATTATTATTTTTTAATTTGTATTTGATGCAAAACTGTGCTACAATAATATATGAGAAAGATTAATGTACATGCACACACACACACACACACACACACACACACACACACACACACACACACACACACACATTGTCAATTTAATCAACTATAAAGTCATTTTAATTTGTAGCAATAACTGAATGTAATGTAAAATAAGTGCAGCATTGACAGAGTTATTTTAAAATAAATAAATAAATAAATAATACACATTTTTTTTATCTATTCACAATTTTACTGCACTTTGCATTGTCCCTAAGAGCAACCATTAGCAATGGTGAAAACCTTTACAGTGCACAGCATTTCTGCTTACTGCTTTATTGTTTTGCTCTTTTTTTTTCTCTTTGATGTGTCTTGCTACTTTGTTTTCTGTAGGAATGATTTTGTGCGTTTGGGAGGGCGAACCCTGTCATCTTGAAATTCATATTTTATTCCCTAGCATTATCTGCAGCTTTTACAGTATTTTGTGGTTTTGAAAGTGGAGGTTTCTCGTCGTAGTTCATAACGTCAGTGAGAGTTATAGCTGCGTCTTAAAAGGTCGAGAATTCTTGCGCACCGATCATCTCTAGTAAGCTTCTCCGCCTTCCTTTATGCTGTATAAAAGGCTTTTCATTCCACCCGAACCCCAAAGGAAGAGTCCCCTCGTACACTGTGAGAAACTCTGCACACTTAAATAGAGGGGCCAAAAATACCGTCGAGGCCATATGTTTAATTGCTTGGTATTATTGCAATATGTCTATCCTCTCTGGGTGCTGGTCTCCCTCAACCCTCTCGGCAGGCGGCACACAGCTTAATTGAATTCCAGAAAAAGGCAAGCCCTCCTCTCTGTCCTGGGGAATCCAAAAGGGAGCTCTCTCTTTGGTCTATAGCAACGGGGAGCTGTCCTTGGTTCTGAAAAGCTGGCTGTGCGTCAAAGCCGCGCGGCGCGCAGTCTCCGTTTGTCTCTGCCCTAATAATGGATCTCATAGCGGTGGGAAGTTCCTAATTTGGCATTTCCACTATTCACTGCCCAGAACGTTGGCAGTTAGCTCCGTTTGAATGTGTGAAACGCAACTATTGTTAGTAAATGCAGAGAACAACAGCTGTCTGGAGCGTTTTGTGTCAATAGCTTTTTGAAATGACAATCACGCTTTGCACCCTGATTAGTTCTTGTTTTATTTAGCTGGGTTAATTAGGAGACATCGGTAATGAATAATCTGTCGGAGGATTTGTTTTGAACAGCTAAATTATAATAACCTTTAAGGTCATCCTCTGAGCACCATTTGTAAATCTGTGGATTTATCAGGATTACCGGCTGGGTTGAGTTTCTGACAAGAGACTTTGCGTGCTATTTCACCGCGTGAAGGGGATATAGCTTGTAGAATCGGATATAGCTTGGCCTTTCGATTTAGAGTAAAACTTAATTTAATTAAACACAAATAAATGACTCATAAAAGCCACTTGTAACATTTTATTGATAAAATCAGCGCTTGGTTGGTTTCTAGCATTAGGCGCGCAGTGGCCACTGCAAAGAAGTGAGATTTATTATTATTTAAGAAAAGAGCGCAATGTAAATTTTAGTAATGACCCGGTTTTCTCTGTTCAGTCCAAGGTGCTTTAACACCTCAGCAGCTGAAATGCATGCAAATGGATCCCTTAATACTCATTTATCACCATTTCTGAAAGTTAACGAACCAGTCGCAGTAGAAGTGTGGTTCTGAAAATTAATACGAAGTATTAATTAAGAAAACTAATACGAATTCCGTGTCCGAAAATGCCGTTCCCTTTTCACGTTCACTAGGCAAAGGAAAATCTCTGTTTTGATCCTCTGTTGGTAAAACTCTATCCCAGGTACATAAATATACCACACGATAAATCAGACTGAAACATTAGATATTAAGTGTCACTGACAGATGGTTAACTTAAACATAGTGAATTACATTCTATGGTAGGTAGATGGGAAAAAATGGCCTTAAGCTACTATATACTTACATCAAAAACTAAGTACAATGTATTTATTGCGCTCATGTTGTATTGCAAAACAGTTTTGCTGCTTTGGTGGTTTGGGTAGGTTTAAGGGTGAGCTAAGGTGTAATGGATGGGTCAACCGTGTCTTTATAAATGTAACTGCAGAAATTAAATGCAGATGTAACTACATTTTAAAAAATGTAAGTACAAAGTAAAAACATGCACGTACACAATAAGTGCATTGTAACTAATTATTAATTTAAATGTAAGTACATAGTAGTCAAGGCAACCTAATATGAAGCTGCAGGGATGCACAGAAAGGTATCTCATTTAAAGGAATAGTTCACACAAAAATGTAAATTTGTTCAAAAAGTATTTACCCTCTCAAGATGTAGATGAGTTCAAAGGAGTAAATTTGGAGAAATCCAGCATCACTTGCTCACCAGTGGATTTTAAGTGTTAATCGACACATTCAATCTATGTTCTAAAATGCAAAGGGTTTTAAATGAGGTGAACCTCGATAAACATTGATGGAGAACTTTTTTTTTCCTGCATCACTGGGATTTAGCGTAGTCTTTGAAGAGTCTTTTAACCTTAGACGCACTATTGAGTGTGATTTCAGCCTCTTAGGGGGATTTTTAGCTGCGTTTAGGACCCTCTGTGGTGCCAAAGGTTCTAATTGATAATTATATGAATGGTTTTAGCACATATATAATCAGGTTCTTATCATCCGTTCGGAACAAACAATATTTTCTTGGAAAGCCTGTTGAAATTCTGAACACATTCACATCGTATTCAGTTTTATCTCTTATCCACGAAACTTCAGCTATTTATTTTGTAATTGTTTATTTATGAATAGCATAACTGTTTCATTTTAATGGAATAAAAACAGATAGTTAACATTAAAATAGCTTTTTTTTGTTACGAATTAAAAACTAACGTTTATTTTTTGATAAAGTCTTTACTGTTACAAACACAAAAAAAAGCGCTATTAAGTGTAAGACAATAATTGAAATGGACTGTCGTCTATTAGATTACAAAATGACTTTCAGACATTTTGCCAAAGTCACTGTCGCTTACAGAAATCCATTACATGAAACAGAGACTCAAACAAAAAAAACGTACCCACCGCTATTAACTTTTCATGAATATATTTCTCAAACTTTCTTAAGCAGACACTCGAAAAAGGAAAACTAAATGGATTTCAAAAAATGAATTACACGGTGATCTCAAACGATCAATTCTCTAGTATTACGAACACCTTTCCGAATGTAATCTTTGTCTCTTTCATCTTCGTGTGAATTAAAAGTATCAAAGCCTCCTTCCGAACTCTGATTAAAGTGTGAGTCTTGTTCTAATTGAGAAATAGGAAATTCAATTTTAATATGAAAGGGTACACTAATAGGTGCTCCGCGATAGACAGATAGCTCCTTAATAATGCCCTCAAGCACAAAAATCAAATATGATAAGGTTATGCAAATAGATGTAAGAATGATTGAGATTTCACTCAATTAATAAGGCCCCGGGAGACATCTGCTCATGCATATGCACCCTAAGCAGAGGTTACGCCTTCTGTGATCCCAACTCTTACGATCCGTTATCCTCAATTGAACTTCCCGATAGCGTTTATGCATTAGGCATTAAACGCGACTCTCTGTTGCTTCCGTCATCACGAAAGAAGAAACGGCAGCTCGACGCGACATCAAAACTGTCATGTAGCTTCTAGCCGCGTTTGCCTTGCTGAAACTTCGGGGAATTTCTTTTTCTCAAGCAATAAATATATATCGTGGACAGGCAGCGAGAACTGCACTTCGCTTTACCTCTTCAGCTCAACTGTCCAGGGACGCCGGGCTTGATATCTCAGCTCTCACCTCTATTGACTGAAGCCTGTCTAGCTGCTTTTTAGACTCGCTTAAGAGTCACTACATGCGCACCACGGCTGGAGAAACTCTGATCAAAGCAAACAAAGGAAACAGCTTTCGGTATGACTTTTTGGATGGCGTCGAATGGGTTCATTGTCTTTCAAATGGCTTGCAAAGAACATCCGACTTTTTCATGCATAAAATAAGTGGGTGTTATGTGGTACTGAACCTATAAATCAGGCCACTGTTGCAAAACTTTGCATTCTACATAAGCAGCATCCTAACTAAAATGTACAGTCATGGTTGACTGATTCGGAGTGATCTAGAAAAGCAACTTTAACAAGTATCGTTCCTCGCGAAAAGTGCTCGAGAGATTGCAATACACACTGAATTGAATTAAATTTTTTTTTTTATATATAATAACATTTCTAAAGCTTTGAAAGCACCTGCAGTCAGTGCTGGATAGATTAATATCCAGTAATGTATGTTGTCTATTTTTTAAAATACATTTTATCTAACTTGGTTTAAACTTACTAATGAATCTGCAACATTATTTATTTATTTGTTGTGTATGTACATTAATAAAATTAAATATTATATGTTTAATGTAATGTTTTTCATGGGTCTAATAATAATAATAATAATAATAATAATAATAATAATAATAATAATAATAATAATAATAAAATAAACATTATTTGATTACTTAAACATTAAACATATTTGTTGTCAATGTGACCATTAACTGACATCAATATACTGTAAATGTGAATATGTTAAATTATTGAAATAGTAACTTCTTTTGAGATTTTAAGTGCATATTTCATGTGGGAAAGTTTGGGAGTCTCTTCATTACATAAACAAACATCTTCATACAAACATACTCTAATTTCAAGTGTTTATTGTTTTTTTGAATCTGCTTACAATATTCATATTACACATAGTTCCTACCCAGCACCGTCTGTGTTATAAATGCTGTCTGGTTAAGTTTTCATATTTCCTTGTTTTTTTTATTAATACTTTTCAGTAATTATATTTTTCAGCATTTCTTAAAGTAATTAAACATTTCAATCTTGGCAATTAGAACACATTACGTCTTGTTATCTCATTCTTTTTTAAATAATGTTTGTAAAAATGCGTGACTTGCCATGATTCTATTGTAACAAAAAAAAACTGAACAAGTCTGGCTTCTGATGAGTGGTGATAAAATTAGCCCATTAACAGTAGACTACACACAGACTACAGGAATAGATAGGAATTTGCCAAATCAAGACATTGCGTGAATCATTTAGCTGCTGGAACAGGTGGTCTTCATACATACTTTAAAATATGAAATATTCACAGCTGCCAAAAAAACCTAAGCACTTATCATTTTGTTTCCACCAGCTGAAGTATGTTGCTCATTAGTAATATTTCACACCATATGGCTTAATTTGGATGATTAATATTGCCGTCTGATTCCAGCATTGTTTCATCGGGAAAATGACAAGTGGGTGACTTTTCACAGTAACCAAGAGAGAGGGAAGGAGGGTGACATGTACATGTATTGTATATTTTGGCCACACTTTAGTTTGGAGACCATTTTCATTATTAACTAAACATTACTTTTGCAAAAGGTAATCAATAAGATAATTGCTCCCCAAACTAAGGTGATATGATTTTAAACATGATTACGAATACCTTTCCATGCAATCTAGCAAAGTTGTTCATTGTGAAGTTTTGTTTTATTATATATATATATATATATATATATATATATATATATATATATATATATATATATATATATATATATTTTTTTTTTTTTTTTTTTTTTTTTTTTTTTATATATTTTTTTTTTACGGAAGCAATTTTATTACAAGGATAAACAATTGAATTAAATGAAATTAAATTAGGACAAAGTATGGTATGAAGAAAATAAACCCACATATAAGGTCAAAATTCTGAAAAATAATGTCACAGCTGTGAAGATCCAGCATTATTTCTAGGTCACTAATGATATCTGCACTTTTTTATCTTTGTACAAAAGGTCAGATTTTCTTGTTTCCACTGAAACACGGGATGCTCTTTGGTTTTGCTGGATAACAAGATCATCAGGTTTGTTCATGTCAGCTGGAGCGCGTCTGTCATAAAAGCGTCTGTATTATTCACAATACCTCATGCTATACTCCCTCATGGAAATAATACCGGTGCATTATTAATAACTTTTTTTTCTCAGAATTAGGTTTTACCCTTTACAAAAGCCGTAATGCGAAGCAAACATATTTTTAGAACACTGCAAAACAAATGTATTTCGCCCTGTTACAATTTCCTCTTTGTGTAATTTCGAATGGAGGTTATTTTACACATAGCGGCGCGGCGTTCACGCGAAACTCTTTCAACTCAGAGTCTTTCAGCTTATTTCAACTGCTCAACGGAGCAGAGAGATCTTTCTTTTCTTTCTGAGACCTCCCTGCGAAATGAAACATTCATATCCGCTACATATTTCTTCATGCGTGTCATTTTTTTTTTTTTGCCTAAGATGGGCACCTCTGCCTCAATGCGGGCGGCCGCCACCCAATGCATCTGCATTTTCCTCCTCCCCAGTCTTCTCCGAGCATATTAGATGATATTACCTCTCAAGGATGTCCTCGATACAGCGCTTATCACCATGGGGACTGTAATGGGGGGAGATAATGAGACCTGATTTATATTTCAAAGACTCTCCAGCGAGAAACTGATAAGAGACCTTGATAAAGGAGAATGATGCTGGGGAGGAAGGATGGAAGATACAGAGGAAGGTTGAAGATCATAGAGGGGTGACGGTGGTGAAATCAAGTGAAAGATTACCTCTAACCTGTTGAGACGTCATAGATCCTCTGTCTAACAGCATTATGACAAAGAGGTAATTGCAGTAATATGATGGTCTGCTGGAAGGTTGGGCTCTAGTGGTCAAACGATTGGCTACCGTAATGATGATTCGTGTAATTATTGGTAAATGAGTTTTCGCTCCTTACATCGAAGACTATTTGCAGAAAATGAAGAGAAGGAGTGAGATAGTCTATTTTATTGAAACTCAATGGCCGTCAACGGCTGCTCTAAAACAGCACGCTTGAAATATTGGAGTTGGACCTACATGCTCGAATGGATGGTTTCTATTAAAGTCATTATTTAGTCACGAAATTGAAATCATTATTTATGAATAATCTCCTTCATGAGCACCGGCAGCCGCTGTGGATCTTTGAGTCTGTCGGTCGATCTTGAGAACCGGATCAGTCAGATTCACGAATGAATCATTTCATGAATTATAGCAAAGTATTTATTTTACTGGTTCACCTTAAAAGAATGATTTGTTGATGTTAAGATTTCTAGTGAACTTAAATTTCGGTCCGTTCTTTACACAAATGACTCGAGATATAATATAAATTGCATGCATACTTTAGTGATTTGTTGTTAATCCAAATCTAACAATTCTGAGAAAAAGTGAAATTTAGTCTTTCAGTTAGTTAGATTTGTAAACAAATTATTCAGATTGGTTTTGTGTGTTGAATCAAATGATTCAATAATTCAATTCAACTTTTCATGAATGTGCCTAGGAGAACTAGAACTGATGTCAATATTTCCAGTGGATAATGACTTAAATTTATGTCTGTTCTTCATACAAACAACTTGCATGAACTACTTTAATCAAATTTGTATGCAAACCTAAAAAAAACAAAATGTGAATCTTATCAAGTGATTCAACTTAAAAGAAGTTTGAACTTTTTATGAAGGAGAACTAGAGCTGATGTCAAGATTTCCAGCAATTACTTAGATTTCTGTCTAATATTCACATAAATGACTTAATATGTGTCTTGAGTTGCATGAGCTACTTTAATGATACTTCTGTGTGCTTTATCATTTCAAAGCCCCGATGCTCATTATATTAAAAATGCGGCTAATACAATCTTCAAAAAACTTCTTTAATATCAAAAAAAGAAAGTCATTTTGGTTTGGGACAACATAACAGCGCATCTTCCTCTTTGGTTCGAACTAATTCCTTTAAGATTGTTGTGAGAAAATAAGCCACGACCGAGAAACTCACTTATAGTTGAAAGGCTGTGACACAGACCCCCGAGGCGAACAAACAATTATGCGGTCCTGAGCAGCCGGAATTGTGATAGTATAATAACCTATTGTGCATTTCATAAAAACGAGAATTTTAGGAACAGAGATACTATAAATGGCTGGGCCTGGCGAATCCATGCTCCTTTTTTGAATTTCGCTTTGTTTAATTGTACGTCACAGCTGAAGCCTCGTATACCTGAGCTCGGCTCAATCTATCGCTAAACCCTCAGGACCATTAAAACGACGGCATGCAAGAGACACATAAAACGATTTCCAGAGTGCGCTGCAGTTTTCCGCTCAATATTTTATTGTCATTGTTCTCCAGCAGAGAAATCCAGCATAAAAGGCTGCAATGAATGAGCTTTCAAAGTGGATCTCCCTCTGACATTACAACGCATTTTCCTCACGCTCAAACTGAGCCCGCTTTCCACATGCAAATACAGCCTTCCCGAAAGTTTTCAAATGTTTTACAATTACGGAACTCTAAGCCACGGCGACGCGCGCTTGCGAAAAAGTTTGCTTTGAAACGATTTCACACTGTGAGGTTCCATTAAATCTTGCAAAACGTAATATTTGATCATAAAACAGTTTTAGCTCCCCCTAAGATGCCAACTTCTGAAATAATAAACCGCACCGTAAAAGTTATCAGCGCTGATTAAGTCACTTTCAAAGTCTGCATGCGTGCCTAGAAATACATTAAAAACAAATATGTTTTCAAATTGTTTCTAAACATTTGAGCACAGCAGAGCAAGTAAAGATCCTGCACTTACAAATCTAGTGGCAGTATGTTCTTTTTAGTGAGCAATATGATCTAAAGACACCTTTTCCCATCAAGCAACCCTCTTATCTGCCATCTGGCCCCATTCTGTCACCCTTACCATAAACCACTTCAACACAACACCCACATTTTGCACTCAATAAGCCACATCTTAAAAATGTAGCAGCACATAACTGTCTAAACAACACACCTATGGTCATATCATAAAAAAAACACTGAACAAAGAAAGGTCAAACAATCTCATGGACATTTTTCTTACGTCACACAAACGCAGGATTGGGCTAAGAACGACTTTCAAATTTCAGTTCAGTTCCAGAATATGAATTTGAGAAAAAAAAATAAATAAATAACTAAAACTACCAATGCAATGTTGGTTTAAAGTTCTTAAGTAACATAGTAACATCAAGATTTTAACACAAAGCACATATGCAACCATGACAAAAGTTTTAAACATTTACAGGGAAGAAAAAAAATTATAATAATAATAATTTTTATTAATGCTAATCTGCTATCAAATGATTGGGTTTGTTGAATAGTTATTAAAACTTTTTTTTTCCTTCCATTCCATATTTGAAACATATTTATTGAATCAATATTAAATCAAATTGTGTAATAATGTATCCATGAGATACCATGCTGCCCATACTGTCACGTAAGCAACTAATTACAAATACTGTCAGTATTTGAATATTTTTTTTTACTTTGAGTCGCTCAGAGCATAGCTCTGTGTTGTCGTTTTGAATCAGCTGAGCTATGCTCTGATTTGTAATCGTAATTTTAAAATGGGTAACGCCGTTCATATGACACGACATTAAATAGAATCTCATTTGATGGAATGACGCTGTGATCGCATGGATGAAGCAAGAACAATGTAAGTGTCCAAAATACGTGCATACGGTTCGGTTGAATGGTAAAAACCGCCTTCTAACAGTGCAATGAAACTAAATGTACGGAGCTAAACAAACCCAAATGAGAGTTCATGTATGTTTACGTGCATCTGGCTAATAAAACAACCATGATTTTCTTATTGGGAGCATTTAAAATCACTTTTTTTCTGAGTGTGTGCTTTAGATGTGCGAAAAAGGTTATTTCGGGGATGAGCAATATATATATTCATATTCAAAACAAGACGACTTGAACATCACGGAGCAGTGGCTTATGTCTTATGCAATGTGTTTCATTCATACCTAGTAGAAATTATATACATATATATATATATATATATATATATATATATATATATATATATATATATATATATATACACACGCACATGTCCAGTAGTGTAAATTATTTCTTAGCCAATTAAAATACATAACAAAAAATAAAGTCTATCAATTAGGCAAATAATATAGCGCTATATAAATAAAAGTAATTGATTGATTGATTTATAGACAGATTTCAAATGTTGTTCTTTTTGTTACATTTCCGTCGCCCTCGTTTCTGAAATGATGGCTACACACATATGTGTGCAGTCTTTTTGTGCTCGAATGGTTTAAAGACATATTAAAATGCATACAAAGAAATCCTAATTTTCATTTTATGACATGTAGATGATTCCTGACCTGAAGCGTCCTATTCCAGAATTAATAGAATAGAAAAAATAGAGTAACGATACTAATACTTTGTAACTTTGTAACAGTACTTTGTAACTTGAGTAGTTTTTCAGCAGACTACATTTTTACTCATACTTTACTCATATGCACAATTTCTTAGTACTGCACTTAAGCATTGAACAACAATAAAATAAAAAAAAAACAGCACAGAATTTTGAGACATTATGACTAAATCATTGGTATCGCATTAACAATTATGAGAATAAGATGAAAACTACCAACCATGTGCAAAAGAAATGCCTGTACACAGCTTTGTTTAATCCGTGAGATGGATATCGTACCGTTCATAATGAAATAAAAAGTAAATATATAATAAAATAAACCACAAAAGTTTAAGACATTATGATCAAATTATCGGTATTGCATATACAATGGCAGATGTCACGCCAAATTATTGGATATCACTATCGGCGGTGTAATTTAGTATGTGCATCTTTTTTCGAATTTTGCACAAAACACAAACTGAAGACGCACACAACTTGGCTCGACAAATGGACGCCATATTTCGGGGGCCGTCTCGTCCTGTCCATTTGACTGATGAGGCTGAGGCTGGTATCAATATTCCTGCAAAGGGAGGCAGACGAGAGTAGAGGCCCAAACGCTGATCAAATATGTATGGTAGGGTCTGGCTGCTTTCCCATCAAATCAGCCTAATGTGGACTCAATGTGATTGATAAATTGTGATGAGATCACGCCCTTGGCAGAGAGTGGCACAGCGGCGCTGACAACACAGCGGCACAGACAGGGGTATTCTTCAGTGCCCGCGCACTGACTGATGAGGCGGTCTGCCGCATATCAGAGGAACTCTTCGGAGACGCCGCAGCAGGTCAGCTCATGGTTATTTCCATGTGGTGAAACACTGCGGGTGCTTGTTATGGTGGAGGAATGACATGCAAACTCATTTTGGCAAGCTGCGTTCCTCCCAGGATTGTTTTGCAGAGAGGATATTTTTCCCCCGGCATCTTCCAAAGTCACCTTTTAAATAAGATCCCCCTTGGTGGCTTCCTTTGAATTGTGCCAGGCCCTGAGGGTGGCGAATACCAGATGAATCATCGCAGACCCTGGTTATGTCCACGTCGCTTCGTGGCGCGTGGCCTTCGTGTAGGTGATTGACGGGATCCACCCAGAAGCCTGGAAAAAGCTGCTCTGACTCTTCTAGAGGTGACAGATCTGTCCCCTCCTGCATATCGTGACGGCTTTAACACCATATGCACCGAGCAGTGGTGTGAGAACATCTTAAGGGCATTTGAAGGGTCTTTAAAGGGGCAGAGTAACATTTTTTTTTTACCAGCAGATTTGAGCTAATTAATGTAAAAATAAGACATATTTAGTCATTTTGCTGATTTTGATCTAATTGTGGATGCTGGAATTTGAATATGCTGTAATGAATTGTAATGACTGTAATGGTTCCATAGTGAACTAAATATTTGTATGCTTTCACTTAAGTCATATTCACAATGCAGTAACATCATTACGTTCATTATACAAAATGCAAACAAATGGCACTTTTCTCAAAACGTTTCAGCACCGATTTGTTGCGCTATAATATATTAGTATCTTTTATTGTAATCAAGTCGATAATGTCAAATATCGCAGATAAATGGGGGTCGGGGTGGGGAATGCAATTTTCTTTTTATTATGGTTGTAAAAACACAGTAAACCAAATCACAAAAGAATATATATATATATATATATATATATATATATATATATATATATATATATATATATATATATATATATATATATATATATATTTTTTTTTTTTTTTTTTTTTATTTTTTTTTATAGATTTTATTTTTTTTTTTTTTTTTTTTATTGTATTAATTTATTAATTGATTTTGTTTTTGTTTTTTATTATTCATTTTTTTGTGTTTTTTTCCGAGTAGTTTGTATAATTTCGCTAAATAGTGTTTCAATTTAATTTTCACAGCATTTCTAAGGCCATTTAGAAAAGGTTTTATTTCATGAAGTGTCTCGGATAAAGGCAGCCAAGAAAATAATTACGTGCAATATAATGCGCATTCACCTCAAACTGCATTAAAGCAGCGTTTGTGCCATTACACCACAATAATTCTTTATTTTCCCAGTCATTCTATTCTTATTACGAAGAAGCACTTTCAATTTCAAGCGAGTCATTTACGCAATTTTTCCAGTGATGCATTTAAACAGCTGACACCTTTAGTCAGGAACCTTCTTAACTCCACCGGCAGCATCTGTTTACGTCAACTTCATTTCCTTCTTTCTTACATATTAGATGACTCGCTCGACCCTGACGTTAATAATACCTAAAATTATGCATATGAGTTAGTTCAAAGTTGTTTCTCCTCAACAGATGCTTGATGTGCTTTGTGGCTTCCTCCTGGCCTTAGGCTAATGTGTTATGTTTAAATTTAGTGTCTCTATTAATATGATAATGGAATGTTAAGTTTGGCAAGACTTCAAAAGTACTTGTTTGCAGTCTGACTGTGAGCAATACCACTTAGGAGACTAAAAAATCAGTTGACTTGGAGTCTGAGAGACAGACCAACATTAAACAATTGATCACTATCACTTACGAAATTAAAGGTAGCACTGCTTAACAGATGATGGTGCACGCTGATAGAGTATCCAGACACTGATTAATGAGATGACCGTTTATTACTGGAGAGATGTAGTGATCGGGGGGGAACATGCTGTATGATCAGATTACTGTATTGTGAGTTACTCGGCTCGCCACAATAGCTTATGTGTTACACTTTATAATAATGTTCAGTATTAGCTAACATGAACGAACAATATTTTTTCAGCATTTATTGATATCGGTTAATGCAAATGTCAGCATTTGCGAATACATTATTCAAATCACAATTAATTTTTTTTAACATTAGGTAATGTTCTGTAAACTAACATGAACCAGCAATGAATGACTCCAATGCTGACAAAGGTGAATACATACTGTAATGTTTGTATTTTTCATTGTTAGTAATGTTAACAAATGACACTTTATTGTAAAGTGTTACCGTTTTGATGTTACAAAAAAAAATCAGTATCAAGTATTTGCTAGTTGCTTATTAGCATGCATATTGTGTAACATATAACACTACCACATGCGGAAGTGTGCATTATTTATAGCTATTTCTTTACATTTTGCTGTTGTTTTCCATTTTAGTTTTAGTTGCATAAATAATAATAATAATAATAATAATAATAATAATAATAATAATAATAATCATATACTTCAACTAAACATATTTTTAGTTTGTTTCAAAGGAATTATTTTAATAACATTTTAATCATTTTATTTTAATTAAATTTTTGCATTTTTGTTTTGTTTTGTTTTCTATTTCGAATCTTTTTTTCTATTCTGTTTTGTTTACGCTTTACTTAAAACAAAAAAAAAAAAGACTAAATTAAGAATTAAGAGATTTTTAAACAAACAAACAAATACTTTTTTTAAAAATAAATACAAAAAAATAAAAAAATTGTTTTGTAATAAAAATCTATAAAGAATTGGAAAGTGTTTTCATAAATAATTGCTCACAGGACATGAATAGTCAGGGAATCTATTAATATAGATAATATTTCAATATTTTTATTTACATAAACATGAATAATTATAGTCATTTTTAAAAGCATTGTTCACAAACACTGCGCTCAGAACACATCAAAGCAAAGAGTTTAATGGTCAAACCAGTTTTCTTTCAGCACAGTTATACAGTTCAAATAATAGCTAACGGTAAATATGAAGGTACCATTTATGAACGTTGTCCCTTGATCTGTAGGTTCGTATAATCATAGTGGTTCTATGATATATACATATTTGCTTAGATATATTGAATGCACATATGCATTTTGAATGATGTTTGTTGAAGCTATGCTGCAGCCAGTAGGCATTGCTCTTTACAAGGTGAACCAAGGTTTTGTTTTTCATCAATATTTGGATCTCGGCACAACTCTGATTCTCCATATTCAAAGTAAACGCTGTATTGTCAGTATGATTTACAGCTGACTAAAGACAAACTTTACCAAACACTGAGTGCCATCCCCCTGGGCTTATCGTGTTTCACTGAATGTTTGATCATTGATTCTTTGCTAAACATTACCATGACGTGTGCATAATGCTTGACACGACTCGCCAAAATGATTCATTTTTTCCAGCGTGACAACTGACATCTGTAGCTGACACAGTATCTACGCCAGTAGAGTTTGAAGGCTCGTATTCGAGAATATTAAATATTTGTGTGTCACGCATACAGGCGTGATGTGACAGTTGCAAATGATCGTGGGTGCCACATCAGATAGTGACATGAATAGTGTGTGATTTGCATTAAATATAAAACAAGAGCTTGTGGAGTCACACGCGTCGTGTTCTGAGCTGTCTTCATTATTCATAAATAGTGCGATTTTCATTGAATTAATAGCATACTATTTCAGATCGTAGTCGGTTAACCGTATATACAAGCAAATATGCGCTGAAATAATCCCCCACGTGGGTCGAAGACGTTACAGCATTGAAGCGCTGGAGTTTGGAATACGATTACACGATGTTTCTTTATACGTTTCTTTATATTTTTAATTGATGTTTCCTCTGATGCAAAACTGAATAATTACCCCAGACGTTATCGTCAACCTTATGCTTCAATAATTGTTCTAATATGCAGATTTGCTAAAATATTTATCAATCAACCAGTCAATACATGCATGCACACATGTGTGCATACATACATACACACGCATAAATATTTCCATGGATGCATTCAATTAATCAAAAGTGACTGCAAAAAAATTCGTGATGTTACAAAAAAATTCATTTAGAGAAAAATAACCCCCGAGAACAAGAAAAACAGCAATTATTAATTTCCATAAAAAATAAATACGTAAATTATATATGTTTTAAAACTGATGAGCATTAGACACTAATGGGAAAAAAAATTAATTTAAAAATTAAATATTTTTTATATATATATATATATATATATATATATATATATATATATATATATATATATTTGTTTAAAAAATATATATAATTTTACTTTGCTTTGCCTTCTGATATAGTTATACTTGCTCTAAGGTATTTCAGCTAGTGACAGTTCAAAAGGCACTCTTAAGCTTTCTTACTTTCCAAAAACCATTCAAGGTCCCTTACAACCAAACTGTTTCTGATGGCTCTAAAGAGAACAATTTTCCCCCATTGCAGGCTGAAATGAGAAAAGCAAGCAACGCGCTCGCTGCACAGACATTGCGCGCCTGCATTAGGAGCCGTCCCACGCGTGCATTGTGGGTAAGGCTGAATTAAACAGCTCCTGAGAGGACTGGCCTCTTGAAAACGGCGAGCCACAGTGCCGTATAACAAGCACGGCTAAAATTCATGAGGTTTTCAGGGTTGTTTGGCCATATTTGTGTCCATGGGCTTGGCAGGCATACAATATGGTCAGACAGAGCATATTGTAAAAGAAGAAAACGAAAGAGAGAGAGAGAAAGAAACCGAGACAGATTTGTGGCCATCTGCCCAGCAGGAGCTTGAATGTAATTGTGAGCTCGAGGTATTTAAAGTTGCACCTCGCTTGGACGCTCATGCATGATTCAGAATGTCTGTAGCTAGGATATTTACCTGCGCTTTTGTGTTTGCAAGCTTTGGCTTTTGGTATTTGCTGTACCAACAACACTAACTTCCAAACAGAGAGAAGGGTGCAAACGAAATTTGCGAACACAAAAATATTCATGCAGATGTGATCCTTTCCTTCTTGTCTAATAACATACTTAAAAATGGGTTGTATGTGTATGGATAAAAAAGTGGTTTGATTCAAATCAAATGCGATCATTTTTACACTGTAAACTATTATTAATAATAATAATAACAACAATAATAATGACACACTTAACGTGGTGACGTCTGAATTAAATAACCGTAAAATCACTAAAATATAAAATATGGTTATTAAGCCTATACCCGGTTACATCAACACAAGTAATTTTAGCTAAAGTATAAAAGGAAAGGGTCAGGTCTGGTAGAAATAGCTCTGTAAGGTAACACATTTGAGGGAGGATGAGACTGAGAGCCCATTTATTTTAAACCATTACTTTAATGTGCCAACTTATTACTTATTGCCAGAATCAGCCTAAGGAGAATAAGATATTTTTTTTTTTTTACTTGAAGCCAAGACAGGGATGAAGCAATCTCCAGCCATGTTTCTGAAAAAAAAAAAAAAAAAAAGTTTCTGTGTTTCACATGGCAAAATGGTAAAGCGAAATATCCCTTAAGGTTTTTAAAATTAAATAATAAACATTCTCACCGACTTCTTTATGTCTGTTAAAAAGAAATCCACTAATTATTAAAGGCACACCATTTAAATTCCAGGCAGATTAATTCCTATTTCCAGAAGGAAATGATTCCCAAATGTGTGCTGATCGTATTAATGTGGAAATGAAACCGTTCTTTCATGTGCAAAGTGAAATATAACTTGGGAAAGATTACAGACGAAAACAAACTTGCTGGTCTGCCTTAAGTTTCTCACTCAAAGTTTGGAAACATGTATAAAAAAAAGGATTAAGTCTGTTTCACTGTATAAACTTTACATCTTAGACCTAAATGCTCTGTTATTCCCACTACACACTACATTTTATATTGTTTAAACCTATTTAAATAGCCATTTCTTATCTGTTGTAGATGGAAGCCGTTTCTAACACTGAACAAGAAAAATAGACATTTTTACTTTTATATCGCAAATCTTTATAACTTTATAATTCGCAATTGCAAGCTTATATCTCACATTTCTGACTTTATAACCTTTCCGTGATTATAGCGCACAATTCTGAGAAAAATCGCCAGAATTGAGAGTTTGTACCATTAAATTTGAAATGAAAACAGTATTTTGCGAACCTGGTCTCGAGGCATAAAGTACCTGGGGGCACTTTTTTAGCGAGCGATGAAATACTTGCGTATCTTTTGAATGTTATAGCATCAAACATTTCCAGCTTCATATCTATGGGTTTTCATAAGTTTCTTCGGTAGTTCACATGATACCCCGTTGCACTTTCATTTGAATCCCGTATAACTACGAATCGTCAAAACAGTTAAAATTTACATCAAAAGGAAGCAGAAATGGCACAGTTGCCTCAACAAACAACATTTGGGTTTAGGTTTGGATTTGGTGTAGGGCATATTTCCAACATGATTGCTGAGAGGTTAAGGTTAAGCTCGTTCTGTGTTTGGCTCAGAATGCAAGTTGAGTTCTGACATTGCAATCTGTTTCTCACTTTGTCGATGTGGTTGCAAAGAAAACTGTACAATTTTGGTTTTGGAGGGTTGGGGCAAAATCGTGAGCTCGTGAAATTCAAGTTTAAACGCGTCTGTGTTCACAACAAGTCAACACACGCGATCTTAACAGCAGTATGCAATAAAAGGTTGGCTTAAGTAGATGTAACCTTATGGCAGGCCATAATTACACGCCACCCCTGCTCCTATCACAGCTAATGCTGATAACATTAATACTGTTTGCCAATTACCCGTTCCACTCCTTGAGCACTGGCACATTGTGCCACGGTGAATGGCCCTATTAGTCATGTGAAGGTTTCTGCCGACTCGCCTGAAGGCTTCAACAGTCCATACAGTCACGAGTCCAGAAAATATATTAGCTCTAACATCAATTTATTGATTTGAGGGGGATTTACCTCCCCTAATTTAACTGTCAAGATGATAGAGCTGTCTTTAAATGTAAAAAACGTCTTATATCGAGGGAGAGCCAATATGCTGCACCACTCATTTGAGCCTTGTGTCAATCTTTAGTGGAATTGGGGGTGTTTGAAATGAAAAAGCGTTTCCATATTGAAGAAGCAATATCATGAGCTCGTGCTCAAGATGAAAATCAGTGACTTTTTCTACAGAATTCAATTCCTGAGTGTCTTTATACATGTACCTCAGAGTCATGCGTGAGCCTTTGAAAGCCAGACCTGTTTTGACAACACATTCATTTAGGCTGGTTTAGTAAAGCGCACACACAAACACACGCAGAAATTGGTTTGGCATGAGATACACAGGCCAAATGAGAATGAAGACTGTTCCCGCTCAAGGCGGTTCAATATCACCCCTCTCTTCTGTCTCAGGCACACACACACACACACACACACACACACACAAAGTATGTGAGGAACGTGGCAAACATTAGTGCTGAGGAAGGCACAATTTTACTGCTGGCTGTCCCGTTCAGTTCAAGAGTGCATGCTGTGAAAAGCCTGGGTGATCTGGCCCAAGTTCATTGATTTTCATGAAAAGGGTCCATAATTCATGAGATGGGCCATAGAGGTACACCATCAGTACTAGGAGTGTAACCAGTGCTTTCAGCGGCAGCGAGTGCTCTCCCATTTATTAATATCGTCGGAGCGATTTGTGTTCCTATAAGCATTTAAGTTTGCCTATTGCATTACCGCTACAGCCCAGGTCAGCTTGCTTTTGTAACCAGTTTTAGAAGGATAGCATTCCTGTTAGTACATACTAAAGAACACTTTGTGCCACTTTAGATGACAAGCATCATGGTGGGAGGATGCTGAGTGAGGGGATAAAGGGGGAAAGAGCCATTTCTCATTAATCTTAAAGGCGGTAGGTCTGCTAGAGCAGAACCCTGTGGAAGTACACAATTTGAAATCTGCCATCTTTGCTCATGGACGCTCAGTACTGCAGCCGGGATGTGCTAAGCTTTATAGTGCTCCAATACAGATTGGTTCGAAGGAGCTTCACATTAACAAGCAGTAAAATTCGACTTGAAGCAGCACTGGCTGCACAGACCGATCGCTGTGTGACATCGGTACGGTGAGAGCTATAGAGAGCAGATGCTTGTTATGATTTGAATCGCTCTTGCGGTACTTTGATGTCAAACGCCGAGCGTTCTGAGCAGTGCTGCTTCAACTTGAAAACACACATAATAAATACAGCACATAAGCATCGGTGGTTCGTCCATTCGGTCAGGAGATGATGTCATTATCAAGCTGTAGTATCTAGCTATGTATCTGTAGTATCATGTTACGTAGTTGCTAATATTGATAAAACCACTGGGCTTGGTCTCCTTGTTTAAATAAAGCTGCTTGAGGAAGATAGCCGAGAGTAGGAATGGAACGATTCTAGATTTTTCTGGTACAGTTATAATCAAGGTTTTACGATTATGACGATTAATATGCATTTATTTACTTAGGTCCATCTCTCCCACTGGAATAAAAAAGTGACCTCTGTACACATCTATGATTGTATTTGTCTTTTGAAAATAACATGGAAATAGATCACAAAAGTATTTGATGTTTTCAGTTTTTACATTCTTTGCATTTCTTTTGGTCCTGGGGTAGAAAAGTTGGAAGCATGGTGAAAAGTTGGTTCACCATGGGTTTTATTTATAAATAATAGTACAACAGAGATAGTAAATAAAGTTAATGAAGTACTATTAATATATGACTAATATTAACTTTATTTATCCCACAGGGGAACATGTTACTAATGATGGAAATAAAATGAAATATTATAGTAATCAACTGTCATCCATAGGCCTACATAGGCAATTCATTTTAATAATGTTATATAATAATTCATACGATTTTACATGTGGCCTGAAAAAATATATACTTTTGGTTTGTGAGGTTGAAGATCGTATACAAACATTGCACAGACTTTAACAGTGCTAATATTGAAAAGTCAGTTAAACTGGTAGTATTACTAAATATTAATTTTACTTTAAACCCCATTTTCATGTGACTAATAACCCTTTTAATTAACTTAATGCATTAACCGATTGCATTATTTCTTAGCAGCACGCAACTGATAGAGTTTGAATAACAACAAAGACAAATGACCTTTTATTGAGCTTTTGAATGACTTTGAATGAGCTTTTGTATGTAAAAATAACAGTGGAGTAACACATGGAAAATTCTAGCTTTGTTGTCTTTATTCCTTTTGTGTAATATATTACAGTAACCGACAGTTTAAGTAGTTTATTATTATTATTATAAGCCACTACATCCATTTATTTTATCTCATTGTATTTTATTTATCACTTGTTGCTTTCAATATTGCTCTTTTACACTATTGCGATTCACTATACTGTTTTATATAACAAAGTGACATTCACTCCAGATTTTTCGTTCTATACATATCACATATTATCTTCTAAATGTGTAATTCTCCAGGGCATTTTCCCACCTGACTATGTTTAATACGCTATAAATGTGTTGAGCGAACCAGCTTCATGGATCTCGGTCAGAGGGACAAGGTGAGAAAAGTACACCTACATCTTAATAATAAAAAAAGAAAAAAAAAGTGTGAGGCCGTGACAATGCTTTAGCATGTTGTTATCACGGCCTGGGCAAAAATATGCATCTGGGTCAAAACCGTACCTGAGAAGCTCCACGATGCTGTCATTCTCGCAGTGTACTGTAGCACACTTTACAATCCCGTATTATTAGCTACAGGAACGGGATCTTCTAAGAATCTGATATTGAAAACACACAATGTGATTTGGCATAATCCAGGATCAACATTTTTTCAAAAGATTTAGCCTTCTACCAATCCTTACCCTGAACCTATCCCTACCCAAAATGCATGCTTAAAATCAGTGGGAAATGATAGCTGATGAACAAAGGTGTAGAAGCACTTAACCCATACGCCTAAAACATATATCCCTTGAATTTGATTGGTTGATAGGAATATTGTTCAAAGATCAACAAGAATGTTGATCCAGGAACATCTTGTACTTGGGGAAATCGCACTCCCTGTGATCCAACTATATAAAAACAGCTATTTCTCAGAAAAAGCATCATCACACAGTTTTGTAGTACTTGTACTTCAGAATATGGATTACTGTTTCATTACTTTTGTCGCACATGTGGTCTTATTTTTGTTGTTATTTGTATGTTTAAAATGCGCATGGCCTTGGTTTCAATGACCGACTGATTCCCTACAGCCTTGTTGATTTTCCGTGGTTAGTTAATAAAATAAGAGAACAGATAAAGTGTAAAACCTAGCATCTTAGCAACGGAAATAGCATGTTTGTGACATCTGGAGTGCATGAAATATGTCATAAATATACTTCTGCTCCCGTAAAACAAGAACCGTCACTTCACCAAAAGCATGGCCAAAAAAAAAATCTCCAATTTACGGGCAGATGAACTGAAGAAAACACAGACTTCACTTTAAACAGATGGGAGGACAATGGACATTGATTGCCAATAATTGAAGGGCGACACGTTGAGTTGTTCTAGTCTGTGAAGGGCAGATGGTATCGTGCTTCCTGTCATGGTTTAACACAACAGCAGTGCCGAATGCAGCAGGCGTCTGCGGTGTTAGAGGATATATAGGCTCTATATATAATATTCGACGGTATTTTTATGATAAGGTGTTTATGAATCCCAAGGATTGCTTGTTTGTGGAGGTAGTAACCCCCGGGTGCTTTGAAAATCTGAGCATTTATACATACAAATGCAAACAATGATGTGCTCCTGACTTTTTTTCCCTTTGGGTCACGTAAAACAAGCTGGGAGGATTCACTTCTCGTTTCCCAAGCGAGAACTTGGACATGAATATTTCAACACACCCACTTGGCACCTACTCTAGATCTCATGCTCTATCTTCCGCACACTCTCTCACACACACAAACACACAAACTGGTATTCCAGGCTCACTCCGGGCTAGATAAAACACGACCAAAGCGAGCATTTACAATGGATTTAGTACATTACATCTTGTAGGGATTTTTTTTTTTGAGATAAACATTTGACAGCCAGTGATCAGTATGCATTTTATTGTATAGAAAAGAGCAGCTGTGACATCTACTTGGCTGAAATTCTCTCTCTCTCTCTCTCTCTCTCTCTCTCTCTCTCTCTCTCTCTCTCCTCTCTCTCTCTCCTTCAAATGACTGTTTCCACAATTATTAACATTGCAAATAATATAATCTTTTAGATTGCGCATTCATATTTTGTTATATTACCTTATTAAAATACATAAAATGACTGAAAACTGTTTAACACTGTTGCATAAGTGTTTGAAATACATCAGTTGAAATAAGTCTCTTATTTTCCATTTTGTGAAAAGTCATAAACTCCATGGAAATGTGGTCCATACTATCTTTTATTATGTAAAACTTAATGTTGTATCTGTTTTGTTACAAAAATGTTATGCATTCCAATTAACGATCAGATTATATATATATATATCACCCTTATTAATCAGATATCATTTTGTGTATGGTTAAATTTAGGGGTAAAACTAGGACAGTAATGCTGATCCTTATGTATCTAAGAAGTAAATGATGAACTCCAGACACATTTAAACGGGCAAAGTGAAGAGAAAATTTCCACAACAAAATTCTGAAGACATTTACATTTATTCATTTGCAAACTCGTTTATCTAAAGCGATTTATGAATGAGAAATGTAACAAGTGACTAGTTACTAGGAGACAAGACAGGTTCCCATGTCTCAACATTTTATAACACATCAACTAGTTGGAGACACTAACTAGCCACGATTGCTTCCCAAAACCATAACACGCTCGCATTTCTGTCATATTGCGTTATTTAATATTTATAGATGTTTGGTTCCCTATCATGCTCATACTACATTGGTAATGGCAATTTATTTGTATTTTTTTTTAGTAACTTGCAGAAGACATGAGCATTCACAAAGTTTCGAGAGGCAAATAATTTTCCATTCTGAATGCAAAACTGCTCTACAACGTGATACAATCACAGCCAATCAGAGGATTTTGAATGTTTAATGTACAGTTATGACGAGTGTGATTTTGGCACAATCAAATTTCACAGTTGGGCCGGGGGCAGCTCAGCCCAGAGAAACTAAACACATGAAGGAAATCTCTGGCTGCCGTGTATGTTTGCTCGTCTGCTCATTGCTTTTCTGGCTAACGTGTTTGTTTATTTTGATTAATCTGATAATTTGATGAGCGTGTTGTGCTCTTAGCTTTTAGCTTATTTTCAGATTAAAAG
Organism: Puntigrus tetrazona; assembly: GCF_018831695.1. Taxonomy (NCBI): domain Eukaryota; kingdom Metazoa; phylum Chordata; class Actinopteri; order Cypriniformes; family Cyprinidae; genus Puntigrus; species Puntigrus tetrazona. Next base: position 2,229,819 of record NC_056712.1, on the reverse strand, counting down.
AGCAACTTGAATGAAATTAAATGAAAATGTATATTCACCTCAGACCAACCGAGTTTGTTTGTTCATCAGAACAGATTTGGAGAAATTTACACTTGCTGACCATTGGATCCTCTGCAGTTCAAACAGCTTATAAAAGCATTATCTCGTATCACTGATTGGTGTTTTGCCCAAAGCATCTGTTAAAATTTCTGAATTGATGGATTTGTTTCTTACAGACACACTTCATTCACTTCACAAGATGTTCATTGATGCACTGGAGTTGTGCATTTACCTTTTAATTATTGCAATGTTAGTATTGTGCTTTTATAAGCTGTTCGGACTCTCGTTATGATGGTACCCATTCACTGAAGAGGATCCGTTGTTGCGCAACCAATGTAAAGTTAAATTTCATCGGTTTTGATGAAGAAATAAATAAAAAAAGCACATAAACGAGACACAAAGGGATGTAGGACATTTGTATACATTTGAAATGGAACAAAACCCCCGCCAAACCTTTTAAAACACCAGCCTTTCTGAACATGCACAGTACACACAGCTGGTTCTTGAGCGTATGGAATTTTTCCATCAGATTTTGTAATTATGGTACATTGCCATTTAGTCAGCAGCAGCCAATCTGCAGCCTGAGTGCTCTCTGCGATTGATTACTGAGCTGCAGCAAACATATCAATGAGAAGAGATATGCCCTTGCACTGGCAGCCGCCCCCCTCTAGATTAATACACTATGTCACTCTCTGATATAGATCACCCATTCAAACACAACAATCCAGGCCAGTAAATGCACCTCCCCCCTGCTCCTTCTGTCACTTTCAGCAGCTTTGCATGGTTTTGCTTCTGCCGCACTTTAACCTTAGCTCATTTGATATGACATTGTATGAAAATGTGATTGATCATATAGAAAATTTCTCCAAATAAATCATTGCCTACTTTTTTTTTGTGCTGTACATGATGCAGATGTATTATGATCCAGATTTATTTAGATACTAAATACCGCATTTCTTTATTATGCATATTGTATTGATTAATTAGTTGTATACCATTCGGTATGTTTAAACAGCGACTGAAAGTCATTTGAATCTATTATATTCTTAATCAATGTGAACAGTAGTAATGCTATAAAATATTGTGCGCTATTTTGCAAGGTAATTTTTCAAAATTAAGTTGGGTTAAATGCATTAACTGTTAATTGTGAAGCCGTTAAATATATCTCGGGTCATGCTCTTTTAATGTATATAAAAATAAAATACTATCAGGCTAATCTGTTTAAGTCAAACTCCGCTGTGCAACTTCAAGCGATATTGATGCATTTTAATATATGCTGTGATTAAATTATGCTAATGTACCATAGGGTTGACAGTAATGGGATTGACAGTTTTACAATTCAATTTCAATCTTCATGCTCAAGCTTCGAAAAAGTGCAAAGAGTCTATGAATATCCACTTTCTATCATCAAATGTTTACTTTTACAGTTTTTGATTATACCTTACTGGCAAATGGTTATATGATACAAAAATGATACCGTTATGACAAACCTTTTATTTCTTAATTTTTTTTGATCATGAAAATAATTTATTGCTTAAATTGATATTAATAAAATGGACACTTTTTCTGTAAAAGTTCAAATTTTATTATAAAACTGTTTTCTATTTAATAAAACGTCTATGAACTCCAACTAATAAACATTTTAAAACTATAAAGATTTTCATATGCTTTTAATATGTTAATAAATGTTTACATTTTTATCCAAGCTTGCAAAACATTTTAATTCTAAATAGAATCACAGTTTATTAATAATCAAAACACTGATCATGATCAGACTGAACCCAGTAATAATTCTTCCCTTTAACTCAAAAAAATCTGTAATTCCTCAGCATTATGTAGTATTTAACTGGGATCAGATCATGTTTTATACAAGCCTATTTAACATCTTGTTTTAAAATACATGATGCAGAATATGTACTGTGCACTTCAGGTTGTAAAATGTCAAGCTAATAACAGATAATGTCAGCTACCAATAACACGAAACACGAGGAGCAATATTTCTGCTCACGGATCCCATTTTGCCAACGTGTTTGAGTGTAAATACTGTTTATGGCCTGAGGAACCATGCCTGCTCGTTTTACTGTAGCCTCCATATGAGAAAACCGAAAGAAATATGGAATACATTAAAGATATAGTCCCTACAGTACAGTGCTTATGCTGTTAGAGTATCACATTCTCATCATTCAGATTACGAAACGCACATTTGCATACATTACACCCACTTCCAAGCACACATGCTGTGGTTGTGTGTGTGTGTGTGTGTGCTGTAGCTTTTCATTGTGGTTGACATACACACGAACACACACGCATATACACACTCACCCCTAAGCAGGTACCACCTGTGTCACCCGAAGCAGCGTCATACATCGTTAAAGTCATTAAAGTGGCACTCGCGATCCATTTTACCTCCGTAATCTACCATATTTTTAAAAGAAACTGGATGTTTAATGACATTGCGAAAAGTGGGCTCCGCGTACCAGATTGGAGCCATTTTCTGTTTTTGGTTAAAACCTCGGTTGCTCCCCTAACTTTTTTTTTTTTTTTTTTTTGCTGTTTGCAGGTCTGTCACAGAGACAGGTGTGATTTTCTCAGAGCACCGATTTCAGCGATATCTGTCGGGTATAGGACATTCGGTGTGCCAAAGTAAAAATCACTTGCAGCGTCTTTAACAACTGTTTCGGGGGCAGCTGAATAGCTGTAATCCATATCAATTTAGCATCTTAAGTCCTCATGCTAATTTATTTTTCATTTGAGGTTTTTGCATAACAAAATGCTTTCAGAAAGCCCAGAAGAAATCCCATATCTCCAGTGAATGGCTCTGTCGTAACTACAGAGATTAAAGGATATATTTCTTTCAAATGCATTTTCTCTTTGGCCTCAGCTGCATGTAGCGTGAACACAGCATTGTTCATAGCATAGATGTGAAGTGAAGCCATCCACATCTTTGCTTATCAATGGCTAATTAGTCGTGTATATATATTCACAAAAAATGTTTAAATAAATAAAGAGTAAGAGTGGAAAGCAGAAGTGTGTGAAAATGACACATTTTTGTGATGAACAATAATAATAAACAATAATATATCCCCGCTTCACTGTATTTTTCCAATACATGAAAAACATGTCTGTAAATGAGGTATTATTTAAATATTTTAAAAGTAAAACAATAATACAAAACATCAAATAAAACAAAATGGATGGTTAAGTAGAGTGGGACAGGTTGGATAACTATAACTTCAGTGAAGTCAGTGAAGTTAAATGAAATAAAAATTTAAATTCTTGCAGAACCCCAAACCATAATTCTTCATAATTAAATGCATGTCTATGACTCAAAATACATTTGCATGGTACTCAAAGTATTGCATTCAGTTTAGGACCTATGAGATTATATTTTAAGCTTTCGATATTTTATTTTATTTTACTCTTCTTCGTTACTAATGTTTAATGTGAACAATAATCTTTAATCGTAACATTACTTTTTGTTATTGTTTTGTTTTTGTTTGTGTGTGTGTGAGAGGAAATCCTCAAAAGACTCAAATAATGATGTTAAACTGAAGCAGATGCTATATATTGCACCATAAACAGTTTATGGTCCAATAAATGGTAAATAGTAATTCTTTATGAGTACAATTAATTATAGCATTTATTCAAGGCCTTCCGAATGGGTGTAATTATTATGCGCTGAGTCTGATTTCATTCTCCCACCTTGGGATTAGATCCTTTAATGGCTTTCCTAGGCAAAACACTGTGTCATGATGGCCGTATTTGATGAAGATGGATGGATAGAGAGCAAAAATGCTCTCAAGGTCGACACTAAACTGTGAAAGGCATTATGCTGGTTAACCCACAATGCATCACGCTATAGTCAAGCTAAAATAATTGTCTGTATGCCATTGAGACTATTGAGACACTTTCGTTTCATGATGGGTATACCATTCCATTTATTGCTTAGTGCTTAGGTAAGCAAAAGTATGGAAATGGGTTGCATGTGTGAAATTTAAAAGAAAGAGGGAATGCAGATTTTTCTTTTCTCATGCAGTGATCAGATTGTGCGGATGGATATTAGCATAATGATACATTTGGATTTAACAGCTGAGATTCTAAGGGGATAGCCGTAAATAACCATATGGCCTTATAAATATTTTTCCTTTTTTTTTTCTTATCTAATTCATAAAGTGTGTTGTTTCACCTCCCACTTTTCCCCTCGGAGACTACGTGCACATGGTCGCCCCCGTGTCTCTAAATAGGTAGCACAAGTGTAAATAGCACAAAGCAAGTGTGAGCTAAAATATAACATAAATTGCATCACCATCAGTGCTACAGTACATCACAAGATTGCACAAGATTTACCCTCAAGTTGCTCTCAGTGGAGAAGAGAGCAAGACAAACCTCAGGCTTTATCTTCAAAACATACTCTGCTTTGAGTTTATTCTGTATACTGGAAAACAGTGGTGATAGTCCTGACGGGGCATGAAAAGACATCTTTAGAGCTTGCTGTCCAACAATCTTTGTTCCAGTAAAATCAGGAGGACATGTATTATGTTTTGATGGCCAGCTGTGGCACATGCATGTTGTAATGTAATGTAATTCAGTTTTGTACTGTCTGCTGTAATATCTATTTGTAATGCTAATCTGGTAGTGGTAGTAGTAGTGCTAGTAGTAGTAACAAATGGTCGATTGAAGGTGAGTTGTGATGAACCCATGTGTAGTTTTTATTCAAACAAGGTGAAATCCAAAGAAAGAAACACTTGACTTAGCATTAACAGATGCGCAAACTCACCAACAGCAGGTTACACAGTTCAACATTCGACAAGGACAAGGCAACGAGGGGGTGGAGGGTCAGGCAGTTCTTGGCTGTCGATGGAGCTATGGTGGACGGTGAAGCACTAAAGGACCTGGACCATGAAGCAGAGGCAGACAGTCGAACAGCGAAGGGCCTGGACCATGGATCGGTGGCAAATGGTGAAACTCTGTAGGACCTGGTCTGTGCATCAGAGGCAGTCTTTGAAACAGTGGAGCAGGAGACCACCAGTTGAGATCCAGAGTATCATGGAGCCATTACTGAACCGACCGAGCAGGAAGCCCATGACGGAGCAGGCGAGGCAGGAAGCCAAGGCGGAGTAGAGGAACACCAGGTCAGCAGTGCAGACAGGAGCAAAGATCTCCACAGTGGAACAAATGACCACCACAGCGAAACGGGAATCCACCAAGGCAGATCAGGCGTGACTGGAACAGACAGCACAGGCTGCTGCCTTAACAGGACAAGCAGTGAGATCATGGATTGCACCCCTTGGCCGTGACAGGACAGTCAGAGACGTCAGAAACTGGCCTTATGGACAGGAGATGCCTCTGGGGTAGATTCGGGTACAGGAGAGGTTGGTTACTAAGAAAAGAGTCTATGTCAATGCCTTGCTGAGGTCCCTGGAGAGGCCATCTGCTCATACTGACATCAATGGTGGGTCCATAACACTGGCCATCGGTCTTGGGCCAAGCGGGCTCTGGAGTAGCAGACATGATGTTAGCAGGCCCTGGAGTAGCAGGCATGACGTGAACCCATGTGCAGTTTGTGAAATCCAGAATCAAAACACCAGAACAACGAATGAAGAAGGACTTAACTTGGCATGAACAGAAACACAAACTCACCAACAGCAGATTACACAGTAACAAAGGCAACATAAGGACTATTTACATCAAATGATACACGTCAAGTCATAAGAGCCAACATATAACAGACAGGACACATGACTAGGACAACCAATGAGAACATGACACATGAACCAAAGAACAGATAGTAGGACAGCAAGGGAAATCTCATGGTTCCTGTGTAGTCATGTGAAGGCAAAATATAAAAAAAAGACAAGAAAACAAAGAACACCCAAACCCCATGTTACAGTATTAGTAGTAATGTCTTCATCCTCAATGGGGGGACTTTTCTATGAAAACATTAGTTGCGTGTAAGTCAGTATAATGTATATCATATAATTAATAAGATTGTGTTTAGTATCAGTTGTCAGCTTGTGACACTTACAAAAAAGACTCTATTTATTACAATGTCTTAATGTATTAATGCGTTAAAACTGGTTTACAAACTGTATGGTTGGCCTGTCATGTGACCGTAATTGATTCATTAATTTCATTTATTAAAAAGTAATTAAAGTAATTTTCAATTACTTTTTAATTCATAAAATGGTTACTTTTATTATTATTATTATTATTATTATTACTATTAAGAATAATAAAGCATCCTCATTTTGTTAATGCATTTTGCATTTAATTTAATTCATTTGTGCACCACTTTCAATCAATTAATCAATTAATGCTAAATGAAATACAATAAAATAGGCTGGTAAAAAACACACATTGCCATTGACGTCACTCAATCTGGCCTTGTAAAGAGGCTCTAGGTAAAAGGTTGTGCTTGCACCTTGACTGATGTGTCTTTCATGACAATTAATCTGCTCAATTTCTCTTCCGATTACTGCGAGCAAGGATACCTTGAAAGAACAAGTAGCTCTCTAGTATGTTTTTTCATGTTTGAGAAGAGTTAGGAGATTGCAGATCCATTAAGATTCTCCAAGCCGCGTCTCATTACTCACATGATGAGGGCATGCGAGGCGTGAGAAAGATGATGGATGTCAGCAGCTATCGGGGCTGGTGAGTCGGCTCGCGCTGAGGTGGAGGTGAGTCCTACAGCCTGACTTCCCTCTCGGGTACTTTAAAAGCCATCAATAGATGACAAGGCTGATATCTGTGTTCCGTTCATCCATCATCTGAGCTTTGAGCTCAGGTGCGGACACCACTGAGGAGAGAGGCAGCCAAGAAAGAAGTGTCCCGCCAAGGCCTGAATCATGCCTGCTGGCTGTGGTGGTAAATTCTGGTTGGTGGCATGTAACCGGCACTGATCAAGGAGCGGTTCCTAAGGAAGCATGATATTAATCCTGGGAGCGCAGGGATTTATGAGAAATCCCAACTGCATAATGTGCAGCCCAGTGGTTCTCAAGCTATGGGGCAAGGTATTGTGAGGGCGGCACAGAGGAACCATATGCACATTTCATTCACATCTGCTGCCTTAACAGTTTGTACGAGAAACAGGTTCGTGGACATTTCTTGGCATTTAGAAAAAGACAAAGTGAAGTTTGCTCAATGCAATGCACTTCGATGTGCTTGTGTGTTGAAATGTCATTAAAAGTGTGCATAAAAAAAAAAACAAACCAAAAAAAAAACAGCTCAAAAAATGATTAACTGCAGGAATTGGTAGTGCTATCGGTTTTAATTTACTAAAAACACACCTATTACAGTAATTGTTCATAAGTTTGACCTTAATAGTTTTGCTGTATGGTTTGCACAGACACACAAAGAAAGAAAGAAAAAGACAACTTGGTGGATATGTGATATGTATCACTATGTTAATTTCCGAGCTTTCAAAAAATGGTCGGAGGTGATGCATTTCCATAGTTAGAAGGTGGCATGTCCGCAAACGCACACAAAAGCTACTACAGCAACGCGAGAAAGCAGCAGAAATCTTTTGAATTCATAGAGTTTGTTCTAATTTAATTTGTGTTGATTTTTAGCAGTTTCTGTAGACCATGGTGATATTAGATATACTATCAAGCGATATATGAGAATAAAAGAAGAAAAAAATTCAAAAACTCGAACGCTTCGTCCCCAGGAGCTGAGGAAACACCATTATTAAGTTGACCCTCATTCCAGAGAACTCACTATATGAAATTATATTTATTACATTGCAGTGGGCCAGGCATACACTTGATTTCCATCAGGAGATGTCCTCGGTAACAGCAGGAGAGGGCTGCAACTCTGCTGCACGAAAGCCATGGAATTGAGAGCTTTTCATTTCGTCGCCTGCCACCACTGAAAGCGGGCCAGACAGCTGTGACTGAGAGAACGCCTTCCGGCCACCTTCTTCACACGTTATAATCTTATATGACAGAGCCTTGGGACCATTCTGGAACTGGCTGGACCCCTGGAGCACCAAACAGAGACACAAACAGAATGGCAGAGAGAGAGAGATGCGCACCGAGACCTCCTCTTCCATTATGCCTCGTCCTTTTTTTGTTGTTGTTGTTTGTTTAGCTGCATGTTTGACACTCTAACCTTTCTTTAGCTGTATTGACACATTATTATTCAGAGGTCCTCGGTTAAGGGTCACCCGAAGGTCTTGCAAGGTATCATCGACAGCTGCCGGACTCAAATGTCACTCTTTGCTTTTAGGTTCACCTTTGATTGTTTGGTTCATGTGGTGCCCTCAAAAATCTAAGCAGAATTTTCCATAGGCTTGTGGGATTAGGATGGTAGAATGAACACATTTATTTGATTAAAATTGCAATATCATGAAATATTAATGCAATTTAAATGGGTTATGAACTGAGAAACAAAATTCCCTTGATGTTTTTACATATAAGAGGCCTTTAAAAACGTTCTGTAAGTTTTGCAACTCAAAACTTTGTCATTAGCCTAAAAACAACCTATTTTTGAGGCAGTCTGTCTAAATGACTGCCTGTGCAAAAGAAGATCGCCATCGCTGATTTGCGTATCTAAGGCCTCTTTAATAAAATGCTGTGCAGAAACCATCCTAAGTTTGAGCTTCAAAGGCAGTTTTTACAAAAATGTGAGCAGACACTCTACATAAAGTAATAAGGTAAAATAAATAGTCAAAAGTGACAGTGAAGACATTTGCAATACTTCAAAATCTTACAAATAATGCTTTCTATTAATCAAAAATCATTAAAACAAATGCACTTTTACAAAGACATTATGCAGAAAACAGTTTTCAAATAATATATAATAATTTCTGAAGGATCACTGAAAGCTAAAGTAACAATGCTGAATATTCAGAAATATATTACATGTAAAATAGAAAACAGTATTTATTTTTTTACTGTAACTGTATTCGTTGCATTTTTCATCGACTAAAAGCGACTCGATGAGCAAAAAAGACGCTATTAATAATTCCCAACTTTTGACTGGTAGTGTAAATAATTTAAATAAACACTTTGCATATAGTGAAACACGTTTCATATCTAGTTAGCTCGTACCTTTAAGGCTCCAGAGATGGAGCTCGCGGTACATGCAGTGCTGAGAATAAAAACAATCATGCATGTACAGACAAGCAAAAAGTCAAGAACACAGCATGCTGCCAACCCTCCTACATGATGGGACACTTTCTAGCTTTGACCTCTGCCCCATCTCCCATTCCAAAACCTCTAGCCTGGGTAAAAAAAAAAAAAAAAAAAAAAAAAAACACGCAAATGCTATATGCACGTAACAGGAGCGAACACTGCCAAGACGAGCTCTCAGGATTTTCCTGTTTATTTATTTATTTCTGTTCACAATGAGAGAGAGAGAGTCAAAGGTGTGAAACTCCTCCATCTGGTCTCTCATCACAGAGAGCCTCTCCACCTGTGGCCCCCTCTTATGCAATAGCTGCCCTGCTCTGTTCCATCTGCGTGATTATAGTAATAATGATAAAACACGGGGCAATTATACGAAAGAGAGAAGACGGCAAATAATCTGATCAAAGTCTTTTTCCATTTGTTGCTGGAGTCTTTTGAGATTTTCAGCTGTTGCGTAAGAACGAATGTTGTTGTGCTCAGCGGGGTCATGCGCATTTAAACCGAAGGGGCATGCGTAAATCATTTGCATTTAGCTGAAAAATCTGTCATCTTTTAAACATCAGCAGCCTCTTAAGTCAATTGGTGTTTTTTTTGGTTTTTCAACCTGTGGGACATAAAATAAGTTATTGTTAAAATGCCAAAACTGCTATTTTCCATGCAAGAAAATACTATCAAGCTGAGTTGCACTTTTGCAGTAAACAAGCAAACAAACAAAATAAACGATCTGAAACGCTGCTTTCTATTCTAACCAACGACCGACTTAGCCATTCTAAGTTTGTTCCAAATATAAAGTTACCAATATACTTTTCTGCTTAAATTTAGGTCAAGATTTATGCCACGTTTGAAAGAAACACAAACAGTTAATCTTCTAATAAATGTTCAAAGAACAGTTGGGCCTGCACTGTTAATAATTTAATTAAATATCTAACTCAGCTACACATAGAGAGAAAGTTTTGTATGCATTTATGCATTCTTTTCTTTCTTTCTTTCATCCATTGAATATTTTAAAAGTACATTAATCCGTGCTTTGTGCAAAAAAAAAGGGGTACAATAAGTATCATTGTATTTTAAATGTGAAGTCATTTGCATTTTTTAACTAAGTAAAGGTTTTTATAGTGATTATAAATTCTAATGCACCAGTGGAAGCAAAGCCTCAACAAATGGCCGAAAGAGCAGTCAGAAATAACCTATTTTCTTTCATTAAGTTGTAGGCTGGAATTAATGCAAATTGTCTGGACCTAACTAGTGGGCCTGACAGGCTTACAGACACTATTAAAGTACTCACTACTCAGCAATCAGTTCATTTAGACCATTTAGGAAATGAATAGAATGAGGCAATATATTCAGAATCAAGGAAAAACTTCAGTTAATATCCGGGACTGAAAATCGAGTTCAGAGAAATGCTATTCCCTCACTGTCAGCGAGGTGTTTTCAGAACATAAAGCAAATGGTTCTACTTTATTGGTTTTAAATGATTCGGTACAAACTGTTGTGGGATTCCCGTGGCAGATACGCAAGGAAACAGAAACAATGTGGAAAGCTGATGGCTATCGAAAATGAACCATGCAACCCACGGGCAATATTTATAAAACTTCAGCAAGTCATATTAGCAGGAAGTCCTGTATGATAATTGCATCGTTAAAATACTATAGGGTATGTGAGAAAGCTGGGCTTTAGATGGGAATTGGGAAAGCTATATAATTAAAGCAATATATTTCACCTAAAAAAGTCATCACGTCTTTTTAATAAACATGAGTGGTACCATGATACTACTTGGTATTGTTTTATTATAAAGACATGCAGCACATTCTGTTTTTAAAGGCTTTCCTATGTGGAAAAGAAATAAACTTAGTATACCTTTCAATAAATAATATACTAAAATAAAGCTTATTATAGTTTGAATTCATAGCAAACGAAATTACGAACATGGAACAATACATTTATCAATCTGCGTTAACGTTCATCAATAAAAAGACAATCGTTCAGCGTTTGTTCGTGTTTTTGTTGCTGTTACTTGATGTAGCGACGTCCGACAAGGGGCGAGACGTGGGCTGATGATGATTGTTTCAGAAAATATACACAAAATATACGCTTTTGAAAATGCGTAGGTGCCGCTCTGGGACCCAGTTTCAAAGAATTTCAAAAACGTTGGATCTGTCTGGACGAAACGCCTATACAATTAAAAAAAAGTATGCATAAACAAGTCTTTGTGTGGACGAGACCTTCTCTGCGGCTGCTGCTGCAAAAAAAATAAAAATAACCCCAGCCTAGACTGGTTGGCTGGTTTTAGCTGGTCACCCAGCCTGGTCTTAGCTGGTTTAAGCTGGTCAAGAGTATTGGCCACATTTCAAGCCTACCAGGCTGGTCTTGGTTGGTCAGGCTGGTGTTAGCTGACCAACCAACAACCAGCTAAAACCAGCCTGACCAGCCTAGGCAGCAAGTTTCAGCTTAAACCAGCTAAGACCATCCAAGCAGCCTAGGTTGTTTTTTTCAGCAGGGTTATATGGCATTGTTTGAAAACATTCATTACTACACATGCATCTGCAATGATAAAGTTGCAATTCAGTACATAAAATAGATAGTTAGATGGTAGATGATACAGATCTTAACTTTAATAATTGACACAATATTGGTAAAGCACAATTCATCTAAAATGCACCTTGAAATATTTGATTTGACATTATTACAAAGTGCACTTTTAAAAGTGTTTTATAGAACAGGTCATGAATGTGGTGGTGGTAATACTGTATTTCGATTCTACTAAAATTCTACTAACAGTAATTGACTTTGCTACCAAACATGTAGATGCAGTCATTAAAGTAGACTGTCAATTTTTTTGGGATTTGTCCACAACATATTGACATGAGATATATTTCAACTTATTCCACTAACCCTAAACCTACAGTTAGCAGCCATGCAGTTATTAATGAGAATTATTTGACATATAGTTGCAATGTTACTTATAGTTAGTAAAATAAAGTGGACAATGGAAATAAAGTGTAACCAAAATTGTGTTTAAGTACACTTAAGTGGCTTTTCAAACTTTTAAAAAGAAACTTTTAAGTACACTAAATGCCCATCTGCACAATTAACAAAATGTTAAAGGTTAATATTATTCAAGACCTTCATTACGTCTCAGCCTTCGTCGTCACTTCACCTCTTAGTTTTGAACGAACTCTCCACTGTCTCCACTGCTGTCGTCCCAACTTTTTCTCTCCGATTTTCTCACTGAACAGTACTGTTTAGCTAATACTCGCCACAGAGGAAGGACAATGTGAATATACGGTGGCTGGTTTGGCTGCGTCCTTTTTCAACAAACAGCTCACACCACACAATTACCCGTTATTATATGCTGTATTACCTCCCACTCACCAACACAAACACAATGACTTCTAATTGAAGCAGATGGCTCTTACATAAACCTAGAGCCAGAGATGGAAACGGCCCACTTCGGTCACCTCACCGGGCTCCCTGACATCTATGTACTTTTGAAGGAAATGTGCTACGTTCAGATAATATTCACACCGCGCAGGAAAAAAAAAAAGGGCTGTATTAAGAGCGTTTGAAGAACAAAGCCCAGCCACTCCGGCACCTTTTGTGGCATCTTCATTTGCGCGTTCGTTTCTTATTTCACGGGTCGGCATTTTCCAAAGTGATATGCACGTCTGTTCTCTGACACAGACCTGCTCTCTGTGTCAAAACAGGAGCCTAATTGTTCTGAACATTGCTGTTACCATAGCAGCAGGCATTACTGGAAAGAGAGAACGACGGTGGTGGTGTGATTTTTAAAAATAAGTGTGATATCGGGATGAGGTGGCTGGGGACCTGGACGTGCTTTGTGCACAAAAAAAAAAAAACTGGTAAAAACTGGACTGGAGACCTAGTTCTCAGATCCAAACTTCTCAAGCATACATAAGCATGTCATACTGTCTAAATATTTGCTTTGGTTTTTAAGGTTAAAAGAGTGTTTAGGGATCCCATTATCTATAATATATATATATATATATATATATATATATATATATATATATATAAAAATCATTTTCTTTCTTGTCTTCTTTAGTAATAAATTAGATTAAAAAGTAATAAAGAACTGCTGCTGCTGCTGATAGAATTCGGGTTTGGCATCTGAACTACTATAAAAATATAATAATGTAATAAATTATTTAGGTAACACTTTATTTTAAGATGTTCTTGTTAAACATATTACAACTTACTATTATAATAACAATAAATTAGGCATAATTACATGCAAGTAAGACTCTAATCCTTCCTTAAGCATTTATAAAGTACATGTAGTTAATTAATATTACACTGTGGCATCTGGCACCTTAAAAAAAAAAAAGTGTAACCAAAAATCAGACTTGGTGAAAAATGTATTTATATGCATTTATGTAATATAGTGTATTCCAGTGGAACAACTGGATTAAATTTTGCAGCAGACTATATCTGCATACTTTACCATTTCAGACACATGAATCATCTTAAAAGTGCACTCGATTAAATACACAAGAAAAAATAAAAACAAAAATGAGGGTCAGTAAGATTGATTAATTATGTAAAGAAATGAATGCTTTTATTTAGCGAAGGCACGTTGAATTAATCAAAAGCGACCGTAAAGACATGGCTAATGTTATGATTTTATATATTTAGATCTCAAATAAATGTTTCTTGAGCAGCAAGCCGTCATATTAGAATAGTTTCTGCAGGATCACGTGAAGACGGGAGTAATGCTCCTGAACATTCGAAGAATAAATGACATATATTGATTCCTATCACAAAGTTATTTAAAATTTTACAAACGTGACTATTTTACTGAATTTATGATCAAATAAAAGCAGCTTTGGAGATTTTTTTTCACAACATTTATTACACAGGACAAATAGACTTACAACTATAGAACTATATGCAATCATAACGGTTTAATTACAACATATCGCTGCATGAGTGCAGATGGTTAAAGCTATTTAGTGATTTAGCGGGTGGTTAGTGAATAAGATGCAGTGGTATTGTTTACTGAATATGCCTGTGAGTGTTCGTTACGTCTGTTCAGTTATATTTGATACACTTGATTTAACTCAGGGCTCCTATGGACCTTTTTTCGTGTAGACGTCATATTAAATTAGACATGAATGAAAACAAGACTCTGAGGGGAGGAAGTATAGTCAGTTTAAATTATTTCAGTGTATACCACGGTGTTGATTGGGAAGTTTGCATTTCCGGTAAAAATGACATTGACTTCATGACAACAAAACCGGCTGGGAACTGTACTCCTATTTCTCACAGCCTTGTTTTCATTCAACTCAAATTAAACACGTTGTCTACCTTGACAGAGGTCTATTAAGGTAGTTATATTTTCATTGAGCAAATCATATTTAACGGTACAGAACTGGATGCAATTAGGTTTCCTTTGCACCTTTCAAATTATGCAATTATCTACTATGGAGTTTCTCAAAAAGTTTACCTCGAGATAAAAAAGGATGGAAGAAAAGTGAATGTTCTTTAAAAAGACTTGTGCATAAATGAACGTGCACTTTTTTTGTAATTGCTAACTAAACGCTGTGTTTGTTTTAATAAACACTCCTTCTCTCATCCCACTGAAAATGAACGTGCTAGAAACGTAATTATAGTCCCAACGCTGCTATCAACGTCCTCTCAGGTTTTATTTTTAGTTCAAAGTTCCCGCCTGCTTTAAACACGAGGAAGGATCCGGTTTTCAGTGGAGTGGTAACATTAGTATTTCCATAATTAACTACATATTGTACTTTATACTTTGCACATGTGAGTGTGTGCATGTCTGTAGAAGAAATGTTTTATCTCAAAAGCTTTACTGATTTGATCCAAAGAGAAAACGCTATCGCACTGATAAAATGCAGTGACATTTACACCTAAAAGTAGCTGCGTTTAATAATTTATCATCTAAACTTCTGTCTTCTGAAGGTCAAGAAAGGCAGCAGCATAATTAAAACGTAGTTAAAATTAAAGTGTATTTTTATTTTATTGTTGTTGTACTAAATCATGAAAGAAGTTGCATTGGTCTTTTGAAAATAGTTTGATTTGTCAGACTTTTATCACTTTTGGTGACTTTTATCATCAATGGATCATCTGGAGTGGATGGGTGCCGTCAGAATTGTGGCCCAAACAGTTGATAAAGACACATCACAATAATCCACGAGTAATGAACACCAATGCAATCCAGCACATAATGCCTTGTGAAGTGAAAAGCATCATGTATGCTATAAACAGAACAACTGAGGTATTTTTAACTTCAAACCCCCGTTTGCAGCTAAAATATCTATTCTTCAATAAAATATATTCTTGTCCGCTTCCTAAAATAAATATGCACAGGTCATGCATTGTTTACATGTACAAATCCAAAACCGTTCTAGACATACGTATGCATTTATTCATTTGTTTGTCTATTCATCTATTCATACATACGTACGCTGCTGAGGAAACATTATTATAGATTATGGACAGAAGTGACAGTTAAAATAAATTGCTGATTTTATTTATTTTTTTGCAAACACATAGCACTTTGGATTTCCTTTTCCCTTTCATTCCGGTGGCACCCATTCACTGGATCCATTGGTGGGCAAGTGATGCAACTCTAAATTTATCCAAATATGTCTCGATGAAATAAACCGATGTATATCTTGGGCGCCCTGTGGGTCACTAAATTGTCAGTAAATGTTCATTTTGGGGTAAACGATTTCTGATCGCGCGTTAATAATCGGGAAACTGAATAAAAAGGTTTGTTTTACCTGTTGAAGTGCAGTCGAGAACCTCTTCCATTCTCGGTCAGCTGGAAAATGTCTGCATCACAAGCAGAAGTTGAAGACCTAAAGACACGGGACATTTTATTGACAGGATCTTTACAGTTCTCTTTAAATGGAATACAATGAGAAAACAGTACCTTCGTTTTGGATTTCTTTCAACCGAATGTGGTCCTGTTTCACTGAAATGTGTTCTGTGCCATGGGCATAGTTGTTTTGTAATCACGCTGGTCCTCTAATGACAGTTTAAATGGAAATGTTCCTCATCAGACTAAATTGAAAATTATTTCGCCAATCAGCAGGTGCCTTTTATTGTATTTGAACTTATTACATTTCGGCTCTAAACGGATGTTGATGCCTTTAATTTTGAAAGACATTACCCCATTTGAGTAACACTAATGAAAATAGGCACGTCCATGATTATGACGATCTCTGCTGATTTCTCTCGCCCCGTTTCTCTGTCTATGGGTGTTAGACGATATGTGCTGACAAACAAAATGTTTTCCATTGTCAAAATGCTTGAGGAGGCAGAATCTATTTACCTTCGTCTTAAAGGTCTGGCTGTTTTGTGCTATGAAAAGCAAACCCTAGCAATGCAAACAGTCTTAGTCATCAGTCATGGACTATAATTATCAGTGGGTTTTAAAAGGGAGCACTAACTCCACACTTTAATTTGAAGTTAAATGTACTTTCATGGTGATACCTGCAACTAGGAAAAACAAATGGTTGCTATTTTTAACGTGTTTTATGTCTGAGAAATGTTGTGACAAGACTCTTTGCTCTTTTAGAGCTATTCTCCTTCAGACAGCATCGGTGTGACCATTTTTAGCAGTAAACAATGTATGGCTCTCAGGAAATCAAAACAAAACTATAGCCACATATAACCTAGTGCTGTCAAATAACTAATTGCATCCAAAATCAATTTTATTATGTATACACACATATACTGTATATATTTTGAAAACATTTGCATGTATACATTATATTATATATTTAATATATCAACATATTTTTCTTCAGTACATGCATGCATGCTTTTGTATTAATATATATATATATATATATATATATATATATATATATATATATATATATATATTTATTTTTTTTTTTTTTTTTTTTTTGTGTACAACCTGTTTTTTTTCAATTATGATTTAATTGTGTTTTACGGATAGAGACAATTAAAGTATGAATAATCATAGATAGCAAGTGGATAAAGTCCTAGCGGATAGTTTTTTCCTGAAGTGTACAATTAATTACACGTTTAAGTGCTGAGTAATTCTTAATGAACTATATTAGGTTAAGATCTGGGTTTATTTTAAGCTTGCTTGCGTGTACTTATGCATAATTTATTGTTATAATAATAGTTATAGTGTTGGTACATGCACGTGTGTGACAATATAAATGATTCAACCAATCTACTTCCATATTAATAGTACTAAAAATAGTACAAATAAATAAATAAAAACGGTAACCATTAGAACTCGCAGTTTCCTAATCAATCAAAAATAAAAATAAAAAATAATAATTAAAAATTTTTTTTAACAATATATTAAACGGTTTTATCTAGCTAAATTCCGTCAATTGTATTCTTGTTGTTAAAGTCTCAGAAGGCTGTATATTGTTAATTCCACATCGGTTTTGCCGAGCTTTGATGATTTTGATGTATTTATGAAGGATGTGTGGTCTGTGACAAAACCTCAAATATGCGTGCTTGACAGTCTGGACAACAAGGTATCATCAAGCAGAACTTACCTTCAGTGCGTTGCAGATGACAGACCGCCTGCCGTTTATTTTCTTCATGTCTTTTTAGTCTGAGTGATCCACTTGTCCTGCAATTCTTCACCGGTGGGTTTCTTGACTTGGTATAAGACCACTTTGACAGCTACAGTAAAGAGCTCCCTAAAATTGTCCGAAGACACACATCTCAATGTCTCAAAAAAACCCCTCATGTAAAATTAATTGTACAGCCAAGATATATACATATTGTCTTTTGGAAGTACAGTCACTCCGTGCACGGTGAGACCTACCATCGTCTTAATGCAAACCCACGCACAGGAAGATCGCGATACGTAATCTTCCCTCGGCGGAACACAACCACCTCTTCTTCAGTACGACTTGAAATACTTTGCTTTCATTGAGGCAAAGCTGGCAATGAGATGTGGTTTTGTAAGAGGGAATCACTCCTTTTGAACTTCCTTTTGGGATTCCAAGGGAAAAAAAGAAAATACTGTAAGTGAAACAATGTGTTTGAAACAAAGTCACTCACAAAAAGCTGTGCTCTGATGTTGTGTAACATTGCTGAGTTTCATCTATTCGGGGGCATGTTCAGGAGGCGTGCGTAATAGCTTTAAAGCTAAAGTTAGACCTTTGAATTTCTACTACAATAAAAATTGTAGTAATACAAAATAGGATGAATGAGAATACCTTTGCTTGACATCCTGTGGCTTTTAAAATAAATGAATAAATAATTGTTTAATGAATGTGTTTGCGATGTTTTGTATCATATTTGCATTTGCTCATGTATAAGAAAATACGCGGAGCACATTTTCGATCTAAATTGAGCAAAAATATGTCTACTGAAATTTTTTAGGGCCTAAAAGTAAGATTCATTATATTCAGATTCTTATACTATAACAGTGTAGCAAACTACTTACATAAAATGCATATAAATAATCAGCTGTTTCTCTATATCTCCCAGGGACAAATGCTTAGTTGCTTTAGTAGTGTTCAACTTAAATGATTACTAATAAAGGTGCCATGGAATGCATTGAAACAGTGTTTAAAATAGTTGTATGTTGTCTATATAGAACGTATGTTTAATATATTAATATATATATATATTTTCAATAATTTCTCTCACAGTTATATTTTGGAGTAATCATACTGTATGTAAAATAATTGAATGCGCCATCGCTTTTCAGTTTCAGATTCACTTTCGAGATTCGCTGTGTTTATACTGTAGAGCTCAGAAGCTTGTCAGTGGTGCTTAGGATCTGTAAATCATTCGCCGTCATCCTCATTCACCTCTCCTTACTTGTTTATGTTCATTTTTGAGGCTAATATTCACACAGCTACCTGCAGAATGTTATGTTATGACGAAAAAACAATTTTAGCATCCTGTACACCTTGAAACTGAACATTGTCGTCACATATACAACTTCATATGTAAGAGCTTTCTAATTCAGTAGATTTTCTCTGTATTATTATTATTATAATGTGTGTATTTAATAAGTGTACCGCAACTTGAGTGCAACTGGTTTTTCAGCAAACTTTTGCTCGCTTGATCATTTTTATGCTTTGTTAATTTGTGTATCAAATTTTATAAAATAGGCTTTTTGATCTGGATCTTTCTCTACAAATTGCTTCTCAAACACATAAAGGCAGCAGTGTGCAATGTCACATAGAGGACAGACCTATTTGCGCGACTTACAGAATGGGATATCTGGGCCACGTCTCTGCCTTGAATCAGGTGCTCTACCTCTGAAACTTCCTTAAATCCGGTTGTCTGATTCACTGGAGTAACAGACTTCCCTAAATATCATCTCCACTTTCTGGTCGGCAATGAAATAAGGATCGATACGCTGCAGTGTTCCTCAGCGCTGCCAGCAATCCCGACGCTCCGATCGCGGCTGAATGAGGGAGGTGAGACTGATTCCGTCCACTTGCTTTTCACTTGTCACACACTGTTAGACAGTGGAGCTCTGAATGACTGCTGGGCTTCCAACATGTTTAGCTTCACTGTCACCTGACCACATCTTCACAGCCTGGTGGCACCATTCTTGGTGAGTGATCCATGCCGCTCAACGCAGTCTTCTTTGCCATGGGGAAAACATGTCTATATACTTTCACTGAAGCCGTAAATACTTTGTGACTTTTGAATTTTCAACTAGCTGGGTAAAATCTAGTTCTGCTAAAAAAAATATATTTCACGAATATATTAAGTATAATAAGCATACACATAAAAATATTCAAATACGTAAGTATAAATGTAAAAAGTCTATGCTAAGTTTGTTTCACAGTTGTTCCCACTGTGTCTTATTTTAGATTACATTCGCAAGCTTATTTAGCTATAAACTAAATAATACTTTTTTAAGTGCTTCTTGGTTTTTTTTCGAAAACCAAGTGAACATTGAGAGCAACACTGAGCAGAATGAAGGCGTCACACATTTTAAGCAAAAAAATAAATAAATGAATAAAATAATAAATAAATAAATAATAACAAAAATATAAATAATAAAATAACAAAAAAATATATAGGAAAACGACTACAGGGAACAAAACAGTGTAGGGTAAAGTGAACATTCAGGACAAAAAAAAAAAGTTTATTTTTAAATAATACACTTTAATTTTTGTAGGCCAACCCAATCTCATGCAAGTAAACAGTATGCCAAATAAAAACAGAAAAATCATGCTACCTTTTTCATGAGATGTAGTTATTAACGGAGGAACAGTGAGAAAGAGGTTTGAACAAACATGAACTGATTGTGGAAGCACCGACTCGAAAGATTGATTAATTCATAATTAATAGCAAGGCGGGACACATATAATATTTGCAGGGCCAACGTTTCTCAGATTTGTCCGAGCGCTCATGGTAAGCATACCTGCAGGCTCCACTGAAAACATGTAAGAAAAAAACATGAATTATGATGCAGCAAACAAACTACTTCCAATTGCTGTTTGTCAGAAAATAAGAACACGATCCCAACTGTAAGCCATGACACACTCTTGGATTTCAGTTGTCATTAATGTCAAACTTTACGGCAGTCAAGACTCATTAAAACCTGACACACACAAGAAGTCTCGTCCAGAGATTTGCGTCATCAATCTATGACACGTTTGTTGATAGTGAGCCGCATTTACATATGGAAATTAAATGGTGGCTATCAAACAAAAACAATCTTTGTCATTAATTTTGATCATTGATTGTCTGCACAGTCCACCCGGCCCTCTTTGACATTTTCCCTGCGGCTGTTTGTTGCTGTCACACTAATTGTGTCGTTAGGTTCTGTGCTCCTGTTGGTTTTTGATCCGGTGGCAATCGTAGGAAGAGATACACTGCAGGACTGTGCCTCAACACTTCTGACACTGGCGGAATTTCATCAGTGGAAAAAGTTTTATTCATTAATTGGCTTTCTGCAAACATGCCGCACAATTGATCAAAGAGAGTTTGGACCGGGATGAGAGGAATCTTCACGATTCTCAAAATCTGTCTCAGACAAGCAAATTGTAGCCAAAATAACGTGTGTGTGTGTGTGTGTGTTTAGCGAAAGCATTTGCTCAGAGATCATACAGTTACTTAAAGGCATCAAGCAGCTTAGAAATTGGGGACACTTCATTTCTAGCGATTATCGTCGATTTGGTTACACGGACCGTCTCTAATAAAAATTAAGTGCTTAATCTTGTCATTATGCATTATTATCGTTCTATTCTCCTATTTGATACTGTTCGGTTGCTTTGACGCAATCTGTATTGTTAAAAGCGCTATATAAATAAAAGTCATTGATTAATTGAAACGCACCTTTTCTGATGTGACAGCAGACTGGCTCTATCATTATATTACAACGTATTAGACTAATATATTGTGGTAAATATCATTTTTCTGACCACTTTTTGGTACATCAACAGAAAAGCCGTTTCAAAGATTAACGAAAATATAATGTTCTTAGAGAGACAGTTTTTTTTTAAATGTCACTTAATGTAATTTTGATGTTTTTATACATTTTTAACACATTTGTTTGTATTCCTGATTTGTTTGAGTAGGTTTTTGGATTAAATATATAAAGAATTTCCCAACTGCATTACTGTTATCAATGAGCAGCTTAACACGTCATTACAATTCAAATGTCTTTTTCCGTCATACAGTTTGCTTGCACCCAAAATATTTTACTGTAACACTGCCCTTAGACTGACCTCTCACTATTCTGCCCACAGGCCTAAAGAAATCAGCAGATGCTATCTACATCACAGTTTTAACCGCCTGCGCACAGTCTTCTGGATTTACGGAAACTTATCTGTTGCAGATCATGAGACTAAAAAAAGAATAATAATAATAATAGTAATAACAAAAACCCACATGCAGCCCCTGACCAGAATCAACACACCCGGAATCTCAACAGAACATAAGGCTTTTTGATTTAATTTCATGTCATTTGAATTCAGTAAAATAACAACCCTCCGATGAACTGCTTTTGACTACATCCAGAGACTCTGGGATAGGTTTTAGCATTATGAAAAATCGATGGATAAATGTTACGATAATCTTTCATAAAAGAGCTAATTTTTCATGTTGCACACCGAACCATTTATGAAAAGGTAATAGGCCACAGCTAAGTCTACACGCTATTTAATGATTCATTGTTTCATTTACCGTAAAAAAATAAAAGTAGTACTTTATAATTATATATTACCCCCTGTCATTCCTGTTTTACTACTTGCCATTAAGAGCCCCGCAGATCAAAAATAGAAAAAGTATGGTGTAACTGTGCTGTAAATGTATGAAATCATTTATCCTGGCAAAAGTTAATTTACTCGCACCTCGGGACGGCCTGACTCTATAAGGGGCGTAATACATCACTCCGGTGCGCTACAGTTTTAAAGTATTGAGGTGAGCTCAGAATGATTTCAGAGAATGTCTTTCTCAGAATTAATTTTCTTAGAGGAAGTTCTATCTATCATCTTTCATACGTCGTATTTCAAAAAAAATAGGGGGGTGGGGCTATGTAAAGACTTTAACCTTTTTTAGACGAGAGCCCACATTCGGAGCGCTTGCTTCATCAGGCGCAAGTTATGCAAAGCATCCAGAAAATATATCTTCTTTCCCCTCAATCATCTAATTAGAGGGATCACAAAGTCACAGCCATGTCACAATGCATCTCTTGAAAGCATTCCTTTATTTTCCCTCTCCCAAACTGCGGAACATCAGAATGCATCAAGCATCATCCCGCTGTTTTTCATTCTTTCTTTATTTATTTTTCTTAAGTGGATTATTTTTTGGACTCAGCACAGTGAATCACAGGTGTGCACTTCGCCACGTGTCTGCTTTCCAAGGTTTTCTCCATTATATGTAGGCCATGCGTCAGATCACAGTTTAGGAGAGCTTTTCCTTTTTGCTTACAGCTACATGTTTGTCCTGTGGAAAAAAAAAAATGCTAGAGATGTACCTGAGTTTCCCCCACTAACATAATAGCTGTATCTTTGATTACTTCTTGACTCACTTTACGAAAAAAAAGTGTCCTATATTTTTTTTGCCACACAGTTTCATTGGTGTATCAAGGTATCTCGGGGTATTCCTGGCACCAAAAAAATGTATAAAATAAATAATAAAAATAATAATAAATAAATAAATAATTTTTCGGTCAAAAAAAAAAAAAAAAAAAAATATATATATATATATATATATATATATATATATATATATATATATATATATATATATATATATATATAAAAAATATATATATTGAAATTAAGTGCTATTCATTCACATAAAGCATTATACATTATGTTAATGCACTGAATGGGTAACATACTTCCACTGCATTTTTAATGTATGCTATGTATTCATTACTAATTATAATCGTTATGTATTTTGAATGTAGTTATAATAATAACAATAAATGATATATAATTGCAAGGAATTAACCCTAAACTAAACACTAATCCTACTGATAATATTACGTTGAGGTTTTTGTCCATCTTCCAAATTTTGACTAGCTTTAACCATGTGAATCTGGGCCAAAAACTCAAATAGAGTTTGATTGGATGCACTGTCCTTGACACCAACAACAAAAGACTCGTGAAGTGTTTTCTCCTCGTTTTTAAAAGCCTATTCATTTTGCTATCCCGACTGTGCAGCTACTTGCATTTTATAATTTTCATCAAGCATTGTTTTTCACAGCATGACCCTATCAGAACGGATGCACGACCCCACTTTGGGTCACGACCTAGCGGTTGAGAAGCACTGTTCGAAACGGCAGCACTTAGCACATGAATGAAAAAAAAAAAAAAATACGAATGTAAATCAGCTCCAATAGGCAAAACACAGAATTGGGAATTAGTTTAGAAAGCATCGTGTTTGTTCCCAGGTCAGTTCTCCAGTAGAATAGC
This sequence comes from Puntigrus tetrazona, assembly GCF_018831695.1. Lineage (NCBI taxonomy): Eukaryota > Metazoa > Chordata > Actinopteri > Cypriniformes > Cyprinidae > Puntigrus > Puntigrus tetrazona. The sequence continues at coordinate 2,205,767 of NC_056712.1, read as the reverse complement.
AATATCTCACACCAGTCATCGTTATTTAAATGTCACGGCTGTCCTTTGAAGATGCATGCAAAAGGTGGAGGGATACGTTGAAGGAAAGAGCATGCCGCAGTGTACTGCTTCACTGTACCATGCAATTATGCTGACAAACTACTTGCAGTAGAGTCACCAAATGTTAAGAGGAGACAAATGAAATCAGCCAAGTGAGGGAGGTAAATAAACAATCTGATCCGTAACGTTGAAAATCCATCATCATTTTCTCTAACGACCAGACCTCTCTCTTGCACGTACGCCACCCCTCGGCACTGTCCTCTCTTCGCCAGCGCCTCATGAATTGTCTTCTGTTTGATACTCAGCTAAGACTGTAGATGATGTATTACATTTAGCGTCAAGGGGGAAAGTGCCTCTCCAGCCACATCAAACTGACAGAGCTCCGAAACACAAATGATGCAACAAACAGAAATCGTGAGTCACTCCGTAGATCAATTAGAGTGAACGGTGAGAGCGTCGCGGGGTGAGGCGGCTGCTGCATCAGCCTAAGCCGTTTACTAGCTCGCAGCTGTCTGAAAAACGTCTAAAAACGATGACGGTTTTCATTTCGGGCTGAAAGAGAACAGCAGGAAATGAAAAAAGAAAAAGAAGACTGTTAAAATTCGAAATGAAAGGGGTTTTTTTTTGTCATCCGCAATCAAGATCTGCTCTAACGACACGTTTCGAAATGCGCTTTTTTGCGTCGTTTTGATGCCAGTCAGGCAGACGTTTGACGTTAACACTGATCTGGTTACAACAAAACATTTTAAAGCTGCAGTTGAAACTGAAGCGCAAGGTCATGGAAAATCGGTTATGATTGCCATCTATGCAATAACGCTTGTCAAGGTGATTATTACTACATGTATGAAGCTCATAAGTGTTTTTGGGGTCATGAAATATCCACTCAATAACGCTTATAAAAATAGAACTTGTAGTTGAGCACTGCTTTCATTTTTGTGTGATATTTAAAACATATTTAGTAAGCAGCTCATTTGAAAAAAAAACAAAAAACATAATTTTCTTCTAAATTGATCAATGCAAATAAGCTTATTCAATTCAATTAATTTCTAAAAGCATTGTGTGACACTGAAGACTAAACAGTAAAAAATAAAGAAATGAAATAATTAATAATAATAACATTTATACTGTCTATAATGAAGTTGTATTAAAAACCGATTTGACTTGACAAACTAAATACCTCTTCAGTTGCAGTGGATATGATGCTTCTGGCCATAAATATGTTCTTATTAGGCAGAAGTGATTTACAATTCCTGAAATTCAATTTCTTCTTTAAGTTGCCGGGAATTCTTTAAGGGTCAGGTTTATTGATTTCTTTTCGAAGCCTGTGGCAGTTTGAGGGCAAGCGCATTAAAAATGCCTTTATCATATTGTCAGTGAGCGTGTTTATCAAAGCAAATATGAAAGGTCTAAAACACTCTAAAGAAACAGAAATCACTTAGACGTCTGCTTACTTATTTAGCAAAACATTAGGTATTTATTCCAGATGGTATGGCTTCCCCTCGTTCATTATAATCAACTAATTTTACACTAGCATTGTGCCAAGCTGCAATCTCGTTCATTATAGAACCATAAATGTGAGTATACCAATAAATAGTACGATTATACACATTACATTCATTACAGTAAGTATCTCTCATAAGACTATATTGTACTAATTATGATTACCTTAAAAATTATGCATTGCCGTCGCCTGCGAGAATACACAGCAATCTTCAAACTTCCTCTCCCGAGCCTCATTGTGAACTAGATTTCTATATGAGACAACTGGCCTGATTTCAGCATGGTCTTGCGATACCGGGAATTCCCTTCTGGGTTAACTCACATTCACACATAAGGCCCAGTGATGGGATTTTACTCAACAGATCAATAATTGCTTTAGCATATTAACACCACTTACATTCAGTTCATGCTTTTAAAAAAGCGAGGTGTGTATTTCAGTGCCTCCCGTGGCAACGAACAGAACTGCAAACGACTCTTTTCAAACGGGTTTCTTGAACGCCTCCCGGTTTGCCATTGATTATTTTGAAATAAACGTTAAAATGATCAATCTGAAAATGATGTTTTGTAGTTATAATCGATGGCAAACGAGCTTTATATCGAACCATTTCTGCTTCGGTTGTGTATTTTAGAAAGCTTGAGCACGGTCCCTTTGTCTTTGATTTAAGTGCTTTCATGCTTTTAAATAAGTTTTTTTTATTTGCGAATGTTTTTGAATGCCTATGGAGAAAAGTTAATGAGAAAATAACAGTGGGTGCCTATTGTGGAGCTCTATCGCTTTTCATAAGGACCTGTTTGAAAACAGGTAAGACATGTCACCTGGCTGATCTGAGAGCTTTCGTCCCAGGCTGTCAAAAGCTTACAGGACACCCATTGTTGGCTTTTTTTTACGGCTTGTTATGAATACTGAGAGGATGAATTATCATTAGCGCAGAAATGAATGTGTCACAAAACATTACGAACCATTTCCAGACCCTTCAAACTCACTCTTTATCTCCGGCCCACAGAGACCCTCACAGCCTGTCAGCAATCTTCATACGGATCCCCCAAGATGCCTTGCACTGGGAATACTTTGACGGAATACAGTTTGCATAATTACCCTCCGATTTTGAATATTCAAGCGCTCAGGGGTCCCTGTTTGTCTCTGGCTCATTAGAATTTAGAGGGCAGGCAAAAATAAAATATCTGAGTGCACATAGAAGAGCCCGCTCTGGCAAAGATGACACGCGGCATCTGCTGAGAGCCTAGGAAACTTGTTCGGGTTCTGTTCTTGCTGATCTTTGCAGCTTTACGACCTGGGCCGAGTGAAAAAAAAAAAAAAAAAGAAGCCTGAGAGCGTGCGTACTTGGCAAGCATCACACACATCTTGTGATACCCCTCGTTTGCGTACACAATTAGTTTGAAAGAGACGTATCTGGAGCAGTAGGGAGCCTCTGTGTACAAGGTGAATCTGCTTTGCAAATGCTGCACTGAGGGAGATAAAAAAAAAAAAAAAAAAAAAAATGTGTGTGCCAAACAATTCCACTCTTCTTCCACACGCTGCTCATGTCTCTCATTATATTTCCATTGAGGGCCACCTAAACGCATTCAGATGTTCTGTTTAGTAAAACGCAATCCTCAGCACAATAACAGGTGAGAAATAGCAAATAGGCCCTCTCAATAAAACCATTTGTTAGGAAGAAAACAGAAAATGTACAGGAAATGAAGGCGTGCATTACAAAGCGTGTAAAATAGGAGGCAGATTAATGCAATGGTAGAACTCAATACGTGGTAAACAACTAGAAACTGGTGCAGGGGATATGAGCGTTCAACTGAAATTTGATATCCAACATTTATTTTGCACATTTGAGAACCCACATTAATAGGGGGTACTTCAATCATTTCAATCATTTTTATTTATATAGCGCTTTTAACAACACAGGTTGCATCAAAGCACTGTCAACTTGTTAGTATGCACATTCATTAAGGTAAAAAGTCAGTTAGGTGACACTTTAGAATAGGTAGCACTTGTTACGGGCTGAGGGTATGAAAATATGCATACTGAGAGGAATGTTTTGGGTTTAATGAATACAAGTTCTGTGTACAACACACACACACACACACACACAAAGAAAAGGTTTAGTTTGTTTGAATATAGGGCAATAGGGCATGCGCAAAATGGTCATTCTAGGGAAATCTGGCACTTAATTATTAATAACATGATTGCCTCACATTTAGTATTTTCCATGACCTATAAATCTAATATTTACTCCTGATAATTATTAACAACTCCTTAAATACAATACATATGTTAGGTATCATATATTTTTTTTTTTATATAAGAACTTATTAACGCACACACACATATACATTATATTTAACATTATTATATACATATGCATTATTATATAACCGTTTGCAAATGCTTTGTTCCGTATACTAATCATACAGTGTTGTGCAAAATAAATAAAATAAATTGTATGGAGGCTAGTATATGTGTTGTAGTGTAAGAGTTCACAATGTAGCTATTATATATAGCCTTTATAATAAAAGCCATTATTAGTAGTAATTAAGCATATACTGTATTAATGGCTTATCCTACATCACCTTATTCTAAATCCCTAAACCTACCCAATACCTAAACTTAACAACTTACTAACTGTTAATAAGCAGCAAATTTATAAATTGTTGAGGGAAAAGTCATAGTTAATAGTGAAAAAGCTTTCCCCTATTGTAGAACGTTACCCTTATAAATTTGCATAATATTACGTTTGTGTTGTATCTTATAATCTGTATGCTGATTATGCCATTTCTACCTTGTTAATTTCTCACTACAAAAAAAAAGCAAACTGTGGTGTAGGAACTAGTATATGTTTGGTAGTGCAAAAGTTCAGTCAGTTTGTCTCAGTGTTTTAGAAAGGTTACTCTGCTACACCGTGCTTCTGTTGTGTCAGCATAAGCAACCGCTTGCGACAGAAAGGATATGCCAACCCTCCGATGGCACGAGTGACTCATCACTTTAGTTTCTTCTTGATTACACTAATGATGCATTTGCATCGCTTTAGCTGTATTAGCATCGCTTCCATTTTTTGTGCAAAACAATGGCATATAATACGTAATGCTTTGCAACAAGAAGCCATCTGCACAATGTCTCCAATTCAGAGCGGAGGGGATCAGTGATGGTCACATGATTGCGTGTGTGGGGGGGGGAAAAAAAAAAAAACACACACTCATGCCACTGCTGCATATAAAGACGTTCTTTGGCATGCTGTGCGAGCTATTCACACTCACAAGATACTCCAGAGGAAGCACAGCCTCAATCCAGTGCCATTCATCATTATTCCCTGTGCCCTCTTCGAAAAATCCACCGTGTAAACGTCACATCCAGACATCCACACCTGTGATAAGGCCACTTCCTCTATGCATCATTTATGCTTTCCACCAAGGCATCACGATGCTTTCTTGAACGATTCTGATTCGGTGCACACACACACACACACACACACACACATTAGAACAGTTTGAAATTAAAGCAGCGTTTAAATAATCGTGAAAGGTACATTTAGTGGTAAATCTTGACATTACAAATAATTTGGTGACTTTAGGTAAAGCATTAAGAATAGCAGAAAACCAGGTAGAAAATAAGTACGATATCTATAATAGTACAGTAACACTTTAAAATAGGGAAAGCTTTTTTTAATTATTAACTACAACTTTTCCCTGAATATAAATTCCTAGTTATCTGATTATTTATAGGTAGTGGTTAAATTTAGGTATTGAGTAGGATTAGGGATGTAGAATAAGGTTCATGTAGAATAAAGCATTAATATGTGCTTAATTAGTACCAATAAATGCTGAATATTCTAGTTATGTGCATTGATGGTCATTAGCACTAATGAACTAAATATGTTTTTAAATAGCCAAATTGCATCAATTAATAACATTGCATGCTTTATTTACGCTTTATTTGAATGTCACTTGTTTCACAGCAATCCACTTATTATTTTTATTTAGTTTTACCGAATAGATTGAATTGATTTCAAAATAAACAGATTTATGCTGACTTTTTGAATAAATGATGTCGAACATTTCATTACCCTTAAGGGTAACACTTTAGTTTAAGGGTCTCTTAACTAGTTGCTTTTTAGCATACATATTACTAAGCTATTAGTAATTTATTTGTTGTAACTGAGCACATAATAATGCCTTTTCTACATGACCTTATTCTACATCCCTAATTCTACCCAAAACATAAACTAAACAATTACCTTACTAACTATTAATAAGAAGAACATGTATCATTTATTAAGGGAAAAGTCATAGTTACATAGTAAAAAGTGGTCCCAATTCTAAAATATTTATTAAATGTATGACTAATAAAAATGCATATTTTACGAGTACACTTATTAGTTAGCGTTCATATTTTTAGAATGTTAGCCATTTCTAAGTGCTAATTAAACACATATTAATGCCTTATTCTACATGGCCTTATTCTACATCCCTAATCCAACCCAATAATGAAACCTCATAACTACCTTAACTATTAATAAGCAGCATATTAAGAATTTATTGAGGAAAAGTAGTAGTTAATAAATCTTAAAACATTATCACCCAAATGCATGCCATTTTATGTACAATTCAAATACATAAATTTGGCCTAGTTTTTAAGAGAATTTACAATTCTTATAAAAAAGGGTTTATTATTAATAAATGCATTACGAAGTCTATTTCTAAAAGAAATAAATGCATTTACTATCATTACGTTGATCAATGATGAAGTTTCCTCTAAACTGATATTTAATTTAAAAACACGAAGGGCTTATTCTTTTCTTGCGATACATATTTTAGTATGGTTTTTATATGAAATATTTACGCAGAATTCTGCACCAACCCACCTTAACTCACCAAAGATTTGGCCCTTACACTGCTTCTGAAAAATTGAGAAGTATCAAGAATCATTTTGGAATCTGCTGATTCCTTGTTAACTCCTACGATCAAAGTCTAAATGAATCGCAAAGTGCCTTAAGATTCCCACCTCTACTGTCCAGATCTTCAACAAGCTATCAGAGCTTTCTACTGAGCGCGAATTTAAAACGATGCCAGTACAGACCATTAATACAACTGCACTGTATGTACAAGCCCAGGCTCAGCGAGGGAAGGGCGAAACGGGAAAAAAGGCCTCATTTATTTAAAAGAGTTGCCATGGGGAATGACATCCATGATTAATGTGAGGGTTGATTATGCAACCAATTGACTATAATTCACAACCAAAGAAACAAACGCCAGTCAGCTGCCAGAAGGGCTGAGGGTATAAATACTTTTTTTTTTCCCATTTACATGACACCCTTTTTAACAAACAAACAAAAAAAACCCACTTTGTATGTTTTACGTTTCGCTGTTTATTTCTAACGATTTAACAACGCCTGCCAACGATGACGTTTTAGAAAACAATACCATTATCGTATTTGATCGACACGGATTTTTGGAAAAAGCGATCTCGTACGCATGTTAAAAAAAAAAAAGTGACTGCTTGCTGCGTGAATGGCTTTTGAGATTTGACAACATTGTGCGCAAAGTTTTACAAACCAAAAGCTTTTTGTTTATAGCATATTCCCAACGTAGCTGTTTACTTATAAGCCTACTTTCAAGACGGTATTTTATTAAAATGAAACGACGTGTTTTGCGAGATTCGTGATTAGCTGCCATTCATCTAGTACCCTTTCTGTGCTTTGCTTTTATTATTTTCAGCGATGGACTGAGAAGATACGGCCCGCAGTCCCGAGGCTCTCACATTTATCAGATGTGAGCTTCAGGGCATCCACAGAGGAAATGCACTGTAGTGAGTCTGGCTGTAAGTCAAGGAGACTACGGATGTCATGGATGAGCATGCCTTTTTTTTTCCATTGTGGCTTTGAAAAGGATTATCTGATTTATTTACACCTGTCACTTTAATACACGCATCGTAGGGGTTCTTCAAAGACGGGGGTACGCACTGAATTTTAAAAAGGGGATCTCTTTATGATAAATCAGCTGTTGCTGGTTATTATTCAAACTGATGTAACACTGATTAAAAACACAAAATTAAGCTAATTGCATGCATGTCACAAATGAGTGACTGATAGAAGATCCGCTGTACACTTTTACGTATAACCTCGACTAACCTTCGTTGGTCAAAACTGTTCCAGCGTCGGGTGCTAAATGATTTAAAACAATGGCATTAGAATATATTTTATTGTGTTTTTTTAATGCTGTGCTATTTTAAAACGGTTATATAATTTCCACAAAAGTTTCCGCGAAAAAAGTTGCATATGTAGGCATTATAAATGGAGTTTTGAAAGACATCAAGAGACTGTTGAACCGCTAATAAAGCAGGTTATGCAGTTAACACGAGCAGATGCACTACAAAGATGACAGTTTATGTTCTTTACCCCAACAGCAGGGCTTTGAACGGATCATTTTAAATGCAACGTGAAACTGTTTAACAGCCGTCTTGATCGTATCAATGGTTTGGTTCCAACTGTGCAATTAAATGTTTGAATGGAATACCGCATTAAATGTTTAAATAAAAAAAGGAAATGAACCTTAGCGCCGGTTACTACGCTGAAAGGCATTATCTAATATTCATGACCACAGAAAAAGACTCAACGTGAATGCAAAATCGTTATAGATTTACTGTGCAATTAATACCTTCCAGTCATTATACGGAATAGAAATCTTGTCAGTAACAACAAAAACACGTGTTAGCAACATCATGACCATATTAGCAATAGCTTGGGTTCCCGACCGCTTTAGATCTGCTTTCCTGTAGAGTTCCAGCTCTACCTCTAATCAAACACACCTGAACAAGCTAATCAAGGTCTTCGGGCTTAGAAAGTCACACGCAGGTGAGTTTGATCAAGGCTGGAGCTAAATCTTGCGAGAAAGCTGAGAACGTCTGAGGTATAGTATGTCGGCTCTCGGCGTATGCGCAGATGAATTAATCGTATGCAAACACAATATAGCAAGCAAGTGCCATCTGCGAACAAATTATTAGAAAAAAAAAAAGATTCACCTCAAGTTCAAACTGGTGTACGATTCTCCTCGAGCAGAGCAACCACAGGTGTTTTTAATTTAGTGTTTTTTCACGACATACCTGACACATATTATCTTACATTTTCTTTTGTTAACACAGTAATATTAATTAACTACACGTACTTACTATACTATTAGAGATAGATACTTTTCGTGGGCATTTAATTTGAATAATAAGACGCTACGCTCTGGTTTCACAGACAAAGCTTAAGCCTAGTCCCAGACTAAAATGTTTAATTTAAAGAAACTTGCACTGACTGATTTTAAAATATATCAGCTCCTTTGTTTTGTCTAAAGATGCACAGCAGTATTTTTTTTCCTAAGACGTTTATAAAAAATACTTAAAAATCAGGGTGATACCAGTCAAAGGAAGTTGATATCAGCAAAATCCATCGTGGTGCAGAAGCAGCATCTGAAGTGCATTTAGATGTAATACGCAAGATATTTAATGCAGCTCATGCTGCCTTCACATGCTATCTGCATTATCGTACATATGAATTTCCTAGTTGGGAATTGGACACAAATGGCCTGACAACTGACAAGCTGGCCAGATTTTTAGATAAAACTGTAAATGCTTATATGGTTAGCAACTGATGTATTGCTTAAAATATTCTTCGAAATCTGTTGGATATTGCCTAAATATCTTCTAATCTTTACATTTTGGCTTTAATGAGAAAAAGACAAGATTTAACGAGCTGTCCATCATGATTTTTGTTCTTTCCAAGACGTGACAAACTTGTAATTACATCTTCAGAACTGGGATGTATACTAGAGGAAGTATAGGTTACACTTTATTTATAAGGTGTCCATGTCACAGTGCAACTATACATTTAAGAACTGAGTAATATATGGTTAGGGTTTGGTTTAGGGCTACTTTAGGGCTAGTGTTTCCGAAGTATTACATAGGAATATACTAAGACTTTTCCTATAAGTTTCCGATAGGAGCATTAGAGGAGGCAAAAATGCATTTACAATTGCATAAATAACAGTATGATTTTAATGCTTCAAATATAAAATATACTGAATATAGAACAATGAAATGATACTTTTAATACGGAACTAAATCAATTCAGTTTACTCATCAGTACACTAATAAAAAATCATTGACATACAGTTTTAACCGATTAGTTCAAAACTGATTCATTCATATGAAGCGAGTGACTTGCTGATTCCAGAACTGCATACTAGTACGCTACTCTTATTGTTTTAGCTAAGAAATATGCTAGAAATAATAAGAGTAGTATACTAGCATGCAGTGTTAAATGTAGCAACTGTCTTTATGAATTGTTAATTTTATCACTGACTCGATTTTATAGTAATTTGTAGCAAAACATGACTTTGAGTAGCGTAATGTAAATTTCAACCTAAGTATTTGCTTAAATAATCACAGAATGTACATTTATTGATAAATCTTGGCATTATGATTACATTTGATAACTTTACTTAAAGCATTAAGAATTGAGGAAAGCAATTTTTCACTCAATAAATTGCTAATTGTCTGCTTAATAATAGTTAGTAAGGTAGTTTAGGGATGTAGAATAAGGTTGTGTAGAATAAGGCACTGATATGTGCTTAATTAGCACTAATAAGTGGCTAATATTCTAGTAATATGCATGTTAATAAGCAACTAATTGGTGTAACCGTAAAATGTTAGCTTTATTTATTATACACCACTGCATAAAGTATATAATAATAATCTTAAAAGAAGGGCAAATGAGCGTCAGGTTCAAGACAGACATGGTATTTCAAAACCGAACTGTCCGACCTAAAACTAGACGGATGGCCACCCTAAATATAACCTAACACTTTATCTTTAGGTTAGACTTTCAGCAAGAATAGCAGGCGCACTGTTAAACTTCTCACATTGCCCAGATGAAAGCGTTTCCTTCGCATGTAAATTGTTAATGTGAGGCTGATTATACAACCTGTATACAACGGACAAATAGAAACCAGCAAAAATCCTAGCTTTGTTACATCGATGTAGAGCAGAATGACATGCTCCGGGAGCCCGGGACACCTGAGCTTCCAGTGTGTCTCTATTTCTTTGTCTTATTCATTTACATCCGACTGAATTGTGAGGATGAATTTGTATTCCATGAGTAGGTAATTCTCCTTCCATAGGGAAATCACCGGAAGAGTATACAAAACCAAATAGCAAAATTACATTCTTTACACATGTAGGCAGAAAACTAATTGGAATCTGACTGCGAAAGAGAAAAGGCGAGAATGATCGGTAAACTCATTTACAGACTAAATAATAGGCTGTCAACGGTTTAACAAAGACTGTCAAAGGTTGCGTTGCTATAAAATGGGCTAATAAAACATGTTCAGGTGCGCACTTCAGGTGGGACAGCTTATAAAACATTTTCATTCATAAACTGTAAATGCCCTGCGTTTTTCTCTCCTTTTTACATATAACCTCATATTTATGTATGGAGTTATTCATTGGAAAGAAAATGAAAAACTTTGGTGTGCGAAGTGGTTTATATTTCATGAGATCTTTAAAAGCAACATGAAACAGCATTCACAATGCATTTTGTGTTTATGCGAAACACAAAATTCAGCGCAAAATAGCTCGGGAAGTGAGGATGAAAAAGATATAATGTTTGGCTATGCATATTATTAGCTAATATTATTCTTATAGCAGAAGCAGCATTTCAAATGCGGAGGGAGTTATTATATTTTAATGCAATTTTTCTTTGCAGTATAAGACTTGGGATATTTTTGATTTAATGCATTCCTGTCTGTAAATTAGAACAAAAGAATTAAAATAAAATCCCGTTTTCGAGTGCAATTCAGTACAATGCGTAAAACTCACACACACACGCAAACTTGTGCCTCTACTTTGAGACACCATCTCCAGCTCACGTGAAACATCGCCGTTGTGCTACTGTCATGTCTCATGTCACATTTTTAAGAAAGACGTAAAGCATTTTTGTATCGTCCCTGATGTTCCTGTCACCAAAACTCTTTGTGTAAACCTGTCACCAACAACAGGCGGCAGTGATTTGTTTACTTCCTTCAAATCAAATTGAAAAGGATGCCAAGCCAAAACTACAAAACAGGCCATTTTTTTTTTTTCCTGCAGCTGTCCTCTACATCTCTGAAAATGGCTGGCACTGCTTCTGCCCCGGAGAAGACTCTACGCTCTTCAGCACCAGTCAGATTCAGACCGCAAAAAAACACCTGCATTTTCCACTTAAACTACAAGTTCCAAGGGTTCAATATGTCCAAATTGCCAGAGAAATGGCGCATCAGGTCCGCTGAGCTTATCGTTTGTGACCGTAATGAGAAAGGACTACATCTGAACATTCAATCTTGCCTTCGGCATTGTGCATGTTACTGCAGCTAAACACTTCTGCGTCAAATAGAGCAGAAACAGGTGATGAGGAAAGAGAGGGACGATGCTGTTCACACAAACTGTGCAATACTGAAGCGCTTGTGTTCTGCCACGGACCAATGACTTTCCTCGCTGGCTCATTTAATGCAGCTATATCAAAAAAAAAAACGTAGTTGTCATGGAAACGTTAGCTAGAATGAGTCAGAAATACACAATTGTGCAGGCCTCCAGTACAATCATTAATTAGTGCACTAGGAAATCTCATTTACATGAAAACAACACAAAAAAACAAGTTTAGTTGCCGCCTTAAGCTTGGCCTTTCTAAATGGAGCTACACTGTAAACCATCCATCTTGAAACGTCAAAGTGCACTCACGGTTTTATACTTAAACTGCATTTTAAATGCCACAGACTACCTCGGAGGTACAATAATTTCCTTAAAGGCACAGTACAAAATTGACACCCCTCAGCGGAAACAAAAAAAAGTCTTACAATACAAAGCCAACTTGATGGCGGAGGGAAAAAAGACAAAACAAGTTTGGCAATCAAGTCATTTAAGAAATTCCAAAATCGTACATTTCTTTCGCTGCAAAATACAGTAAATAAAATATACTTAAATAGAGAAGATTCGAGGCACGGAATTTCTCCCCATTTTCCTTGGTAACAAAATTGCGACTTGCAAATTAATATTTTGGTGTAAGAAAAAAATGCATACACTAAAGATACATCTTAACAGAGCAATAATTGACTATTAATTGTTTACTTTAAATTCAGTAATTTTGAACAAGAACAGTCTAGATCTAGAACAATGTAACTTTAATGTGCACCGTATGTTGTAAATAAGTATTCTTTCAATTTAGTTATATAAACGAGGTTGTTATTGCAGTTATTGCAGGACAGTAGTATCATTATTATACAGCATTTTGTAACTATAACAAATATCCCAAACCACACGTCATGATAAAACACGTTATCAACCTTTACATAAAAAAGACACTAAATCGCTCAAAGTGCTACTCAAATCCTAAATGCAACGCAGACAGGATCCAAAATACAATTCATTATTGTGGAAAAAAAAATTCCTCATCACACGCTTGCACAATTAGTCATTTCTGCATAAACCTTTGCACATATCATCTTAAAATGCCAAATTGTTATATTAGACATTGAGTGCACGGCACATGGTGTTTCGGTCTCAGTACTTCATGTTTTAGATGAAGCACATACAAGAGCCTCTCTAAAGCACGATCCTGCTATCATCAAAATGGAAACAGGTCGTCTTTTTTTTCCGCTTACATTTCTGTCTGATGCACACAACAACAACAGAATGCAATTTAACTAACATTTATTGTTTTCTTATCCTTTTCCAACTCAGGTCAAGTGACCCTCGGCATTGTGGATGAATATTTTTTAAACCGTAAGACCTTTGGAAACCCGAACCATATGCTAAAGAGCAAAAGTGAGTGTTCAACAGCTTTAGTGGATTAAAAATCTGCAAGACACTTCATTTACCAAACTTTCTGTAAGAGCATTCAGGGCCTTTTATTTGAGAAGCAACTTTAACGATCAACAAAACATGATAACACTTCTGTAAACAGAAAAAAAAAGCAGAAAGAAAAGACAGAGCAAATTAGATTGGATTTTAATACCTTGACCTCAACAGGATTGCACAATGAAATTAATAACCAATATACAGATTTCTCATGACTGATATAAAATTGTATTTATTTTTATCTCTCATGGTACATTCTATTTGAAACAATCATTAACTTAATATTTTAAATAAAGACTGAATGAAATTAAGCCTTTTCTTTAAAAAAATTAAGCTCTCTCTTTCTGTAATATTAATTTGAACAAAAAAAACAAAATAAGGATTTCAAGCTAATATGATTGAGCGTAATAATATTGCACATGAAAAGTGATATGATTCTGACCAGCCTTTTCATAAGGCGAGTTAAGTCTCACAGTTGTGTCGAAAAGAACACAATCCTCTCCACAAGTCCAGTAAATTACAGCCAATCAGTACTTCATTCCCACAATGCGTTTTGCACCATCCAGAATCATATCACGTTAATGCACACTTATTTGGTTGCATATTGTTAATAAGAAACCTTTTACAAGTTGCTCTGGGATATAAGAATAAGCAAACTGTTAGACGTGATACGCTAGGAGGCCTCACCTCGTGCAACGTGACAGTGAAAATTACATCACCGTCATCTGTATGCCTCTGTTGGTCAGCCACCAGCAGAATTCAGAATGTAACTCAGGTCAGAACAGAATTTTAGATTCAGAGCTCAAACTAAGAGAGCTCGTCTGTATCACTTAGAGCATTCAAAATGTCCCTTGAAATTGTTAAATAGTACCAATAGTCTTTAAATAATTCTGCATAGAAAAATAAATTAAATATGAAGTTAAACTACGAATTGACAGGTGACAGTGGTCATCAATCATTTTTGTTTTTTTTTTTTTTTTTTTTTGATTTTCCGTATTTTTCTTGAATCCACTATATATATTTTTTTTCTTGATGAGACTGTTGAATTTAATTGTCGACTGTTGTAATTTACACAACTGCCCCACAAATACAAATAATGTTGACTTACAAAATAAATCCAGATACGCTTACATGGCAAGCAGCTGTTTAGTTTCTCTTGAGTTCATGAATGTCCTGTCATGTGCCATAACCAAACACTTCGAGAAGAATCACATTTCAGTAGGACAATATCAAATGGCTCTTTACAGGTAATTGGAATAATCCAAAATGTATGGATGTTGGCTTCCAGTACCTTCAGATATAATCAAATCCAACAGTTTCAAGTCCCCAAAAGTGGCAAAATATAATCCAAGAGAGAGGGAGTCTGGGGTATTCCACCACTTTCAAGCATGTGCCAACTTCCATTTCTTCCACTCCATTTGATTTTGTCATCCCAAGATGCCTAAAAATACTTCCAACCAAACACAATGAAGAAGGGTCAATATGAAGTACACTCAACACTGTTTCATGACCCAATCATTTGGTAAAAACAAAGTTCAGTGGAATTTGAATGATGGAATTCATATCGATAGCAGCAATCTACGACTGTTTGTTTATTATTATTTTTTAAGGATACTGACTGATGTGATTCTTAACTCTTAATGACATCACAAACATAAAAAATGGTATGTAATTTTAACACAGCCACCGATTCTAAGGGAGTTACGTGTTGTGTAATGAAACGTGTCCGGTATTCCATTGGTCATTAAGATTTGTCTTAAGGCACTTTTGTCATTACGGGGGCAGGTGAAGATGATGTTCTAGAATTTACTGAGGGCTGTCTGTTCCTCTAGTACTTGAAGGTAGTCTGGGGTCCCCATTTTTGCCTTTAGTTCATAATAATCACTTTTACGCTGCTCAATCACTATCTTACTGTGATTGCCCCCTATCAATGATTTTTTCATTTTTTTGTCATGTGGTTTCTCGGGGTAACGGATCTCAAAGCCACTCACCCCTATACTGTTGAAATCCTTTTTGCTCTCCAAGTAGTTGTGGAGGAACATGCTGTCTCGTCCCGGTAAGAACTCATCTAGCTCGTCAATGGTGCTTAATCTCTTCCTGGGGTCCAGGGGTAGAGAGTCCTTGTCTTTGTCTGCGCTATTGCGCAGCATCATTTTCTGTCTCTCCGAGTCTACGAATTTGAAGCCCGACTCTGAGTCTCTAATTCCACATGTGTGAGCTTTGCTCATGTGCTCGATGGTCTGCGGGATGAAAGTCTCTCCACCCAGGTCGTCCTTCTTGTTAGATTTGTGATTGTGCCTCCGGATCTGGAGAGGCATGGAGCCGCACTCCTGGTTGCCGAGTCCCTCCTGTCTTCCTGCTGGCTTTTTGTTCCGTCTCAGCACAAAGACCAGCAGGCAGAAGGCCACAAAGACAGTGAGAATCAGAACTACCAGTATGCTCAATATCATAATAGACAAGGGCACAGGACCGCTGGGGGGTGCCTTGCCGACTCCGGCAGGTGACAGCGATGTGAGGACAGGGGTGGCGCTGGTCAGGATGAAAGGAGGCCTGGCTATGAGCTTTGGGCACATGATCTCATTTTTCAGCTCCCTCAGCTCAATGTTGGAGAACTGCACTGGAGACGCACACTTGACCCCCTTGGCAGCGACCCCTTCGTTCAGCTTCTCGAGCCAGAGTTTCAAAGCCACTAAATCGCAGGAGCATTCCCAGGGGTTGCCATCCAGGTCTATCTGAGTGAGAGATTTGAGCTGGTCTAGCACGCCACTCACAGGCAGAGTCATGAAGTGGTTGTTCTTCAGATTCAGCCTGGCGAGAGAAACGCCGGCAAAGATGTACGCAGGCAGGCTTCTGAGCACATTGTTATTCAGGTACAAGAGCTGCAAATTTGGCATGGAGTCAAACGTCCCTGCTAACACCTCCTTTATGGCATTGTACTCCAAATAGAGATACTGGAGGTTACTTAGCCCAAGAAACATTTCAGGGTGCAGCTGCTCCAGCTGATTTCCATTTAGGTACAGCCTACGGAGGTTGGTGAGATTTGCAAACACACCTTTCTGCACGGTGGATATTTGATTGCTGCCCAAATGTAATAAATCTAAACCTTCAAACCCCTGGAAGTCAGTGGGACTGATATCTCGGATGTAATTACCACTAAGGTGCAATTTCTTGGCATTTGGCGGTTTAGGTACAAGGTCTGCTAGACTCTGAATGTTTCTTTCTTGACAGCTGACACTAATGCCAAAGTCAGAAGGGTGAGCTTTGCATGTGCAGGGCTGGGGGCAGGAGAGGGGAGGGATTCGAGTTTGATAGGACACAATTTGGCCATTTTTGCCCGGAGGGTTGCCAGCGACAATCCCGTTGCCGTATATTTTGGAGGGATTGGTCGTTTTGGGTGCTTTGGTCACTAAAGGTGCTATGGTTGAAGGTGCCATGTTGGGCATGGTTAGCCCACCCTCGGGCTGAGAGGGGGGCATCCGTACATCAAAGTCACTGCCTGTCCCCATGGGGCACAGCTCCTGCTTATTAGTCTCCTTCAAAAGTCTGCCGTACAGGTCGCTAGGGGTCTCGCAAATAGCCTCTCCGATGAAAATGTTATAGGGCATATTCTCCAGCCAGGCTTTCAAAGGTAACAAATCACAAGTGCAATTCCACGGGTTGTCATCCAACTGCAATTCCACTATCCGCCCGATGTGCTCCAGAACTCCGAGATAGGGAAGCTTCTGTATCCTGTTCCCCCTTATGTCCAAGTGAGTAAGTGAGGCAAATCGGAAAATGTTCTCAGGTAGGCTTTGAATCAGATTGTCATTTAAAATGAGAACCTTCAGTTTGTGTAATTTGTTGAAGGCTCCTTTCTCAATGAACTTGATTAAATTGTAGTCAGCCTGGAGGTATTCCAAGTTCTCGATCCCTCGGAAAGTGTCGGCACGGAGCTCTTTTAACTCATTGTTATTTAAGTGCAACTGTTTCAATGCACTAAGCCCCACAAAGGCCCCTCCCTCAATGTTCTGGAGTTTGTTGTTCCCCAGCTGGAGTGAGACTGCGTGCGTGAAATTCACAAAAGAGTTGGGGTAAAGGATGTACAAAAGGTTGTTCTGGAAATTCAAATGGTAGAGGCTGGACGCTGGCGGCTGCAGCTGTGTAGGTCTGTACACAGTTATTTTCTCACAGTTCACATAGAGGACGTTCTCGATGGACATGCAGGAGCAAGCGCTGCAGGTCTCAGCTCTGAGGTCCGAATCCGAGTCACAAAATGAACCCGATATGGAAAAGGCCAACAGAACAAGCAGCAGCATTTTGCCTTTTACAAATCCCCCAGTAAACCATTTAGTAACCTTAGAGGGGGGAAAAAACAAACAAACAATCAAAACACATGCCTGTTTCCTATTGAGTCACACAGCTAATGCCAAGATCTTACAGCAGGGGTGTTTAAAAAGCCCTCTGCGCACACAAAGAACTTGGAAAAACCTGTTATGTGCCTCTTGGATCCAAACATAATATCTGAGCCTACACTGCAATAAATCCATCTGTATTTACGAGCACCACAATATATATACATATACATATATGATTTTAATACACTGACGTAGTGTGACTAACACCGCAATGAATGTATGCATCAGCGTATTTCTCGCGTTTCAGTGAATCGAAGAGGGGGAAAAGTATCTTCCCATCGCATACAGAAGACAGTATTATCACCTTCACAAAAACGTATTTTAAAACACGGTACAAAGAGATCATGCCCTTTGGATTATCAAGCTTTGCCAACAAATAACTGAATGTATAAAAAGATAAGGATTCAACACTCACCGGCAATGTTAATATCTCCTCCTTTTCAGATAACACCGGACATTGGGAGCGCCAAGAGAGGGACTATTCCCATTCAGTCAGGTTCAGATTTCAGTCTCAGCCTCTCTTGTCAGGCTCCACTTGTACAAAACATATATTGTGTCATAAAATCCCAAGGTTACTGAGCTCTTTTGAGGCATTTCAAACGCGGCGCTGCGTATTTACGCTGAAAAATGAATTCGTTTCGAAACCAAAATAAAAATGGTGAAACAGCAAGTGGCGAATTTGGATGCAAAACAAGTCCAACATTCTTCCGTTGAAAGAACTGGGCATCAGTTTAGACGCAATTTGAAAGGACAGTTCGCTCAACAGTTCCGGGGGAGGAAAAAAAACTGAACTGATACAGATCTTAATAAATTAATCGCAACAATCCATCGCGCGTCGCGGCTCAACCCGATTACCGAAAATCGGAAATCGACTCCAGTTGATTCCTGCCGTTTCTTGGGATTATGCAAGTTGCGAGATAAGAGGAAAAGAAACTACGTGCTCTGATGTCAGACCGACGAGGAAATTAATAATTCAGCTGAGTAAAATACGCTCGAAAAAGAGATGCCACCCAACACCACATCGTCAAAATAAGTATTGTTAGTGCAGTCCTCGTCCGAATAATGAGACCGGTCTTATAAACCAACTATTCCACCTCGTCTTCTTCTAAGTATGTTGGTTTTGTTGCTGCATTGAGCTTCCCACACGGTGAAGCGGGAGGAGAGAAAATGCAGAGATGCAGAGAGAGAGAGAGAGAGAGAGAGAGAGAGAGAGAGAGAGAGAGAGAGAGAGAGAAAGGCAGAGGGAGAGAGCGAGGTAAGCGCGAGAGAGAAGAGGGGGGTTAAGAGGGCGAAAATATTAAGGAACAAAACCTAACTTCAGATACCCTTTAAACACTCACTAGTGAACACTATAACGCGCTCTTCTAGTGTCTTTCGCTAAGGGATCGCTTGAAACGGTGACGCGTAATCTGTAGTTGGATCCCGGCCAGTTCGTGCGCGCGTAACAGATTTCCTGACAGCAGCACGCGAGGACATAGCGCGTATTTTTTTTATTTTTTTTTTGCGTGCGTTTTATTTTACTTATTTAATCTATATTTCACAACGTATCTATCGCTCGCGCGCGCGTGTGCACGTGCGTTTGAGACAGAGACGGCGAGGGAAGGGAGGGCGATCGGCAGGTCGAAAATATCGAAGAACAACGTTTAACTTCAGATATCTCCGAAACACTCAATAGCGAGCATTGCGGAGCTGTCTTCCTCGCGTGTCTTTCGTTAAGGGATCTCTGGAAATGGTGACGCGTAATCTTTAGTTGGATCAAGGCCAGTTTGCACGCGCCCGGGTTGCCTGGCAGCAGCAGGAGGAATTAACGCGTGGGATTCTTTATTTTCTTTATTTTGCAATTTTAAGATCGCGTTTCGCCGCATTCGGCAACTGCGACAAAGTCACCCACAGTAGTTTGAGCCGTTGCGCGCACAAGCAATAAATCTTTATAGTCGGACAGTTCGCCAGGGATGGTGATTCATTCTTGATAGACAACAGGTGCGCTGTTTTATCGACTTCTTATGTCTTTCCAATAACCTGAACATCGATTTGTGCTCATGCATGTGTTTAATTGATCCTATGCCGTGCGCGCTCCCCAACTGGAAGCAGTTACGATTAAACCCTTAGATTATGAAGATGCGATAAAACAGAGGAGTTAGTGCACATAGATGATATCTATGTCTGTCCTGTATGGATCTGCAGTGGGTTAATGTTGAACCAAGGAAAAAAAAATAAGATCAAACACGGCGCCCTCATCTGGCAGAAATAAGTGATTTAACACATAAAATGGATCGCATTCCAAGCTTTTTGTACGTATAGATTTGCTTTATATTTAGTTCACAGTGCGCATGATGTGATATAGGGGAGATGGGCAAGCTAGTAAACGTTGAGGTTGTTACATCGTGTAACAATCTAATTCCAGTCATAAAATCCACACGAATAAATTTGTTTTTTTCCCTCTGTACTTGTTCTGTTGCTTTGGAGAATAGTTTTAAAAATATATAATAGCAAACGATAAAAACTAAATTAATAAACAAACAAAAGATCATACTGCGTGTTGAGAATATGCGAGCACGCTTATGATTAATTTAATAATGAAACAAAACAATTTAAAACTGGAGCAAGCATATTTTTAATAAATACCAGGACAGGAAAGCTGTTGCATACTTTTTGATTTTATGTAGTTTTTTATTATTATTATTATTTTTTTTTATGATATGTGGACATTTCTGACATCCAAAACAGCAGCTTGTTAATTTGCTTGTGTTGTTTTTAATGTTTAAATGTTCTGAAAAGCCATTATAGACATGGCTCTGTGTCTATAAAGAAAATAAAAGTTAACTAGCCCTAATCCTGCTATTACAATGTTACTACAAATAAAAAAAACTTAAGTTAATAAAGATAAAAATAAAATAATAATGTTAATTTTCTTTGTGTTTTGTGTGTGTGTGTGTGTGTGTGTGTGTGTGTGTGTGTGTGTGTGTCACTTTACAAACCGTATGTTTTAATATTCACATTTTTGAAAAAGCAACTGATTCCAGCCTAATATTCAGGAGCCTAAAACAACATCTGTCGGATCAACGTGAAAGAAAATTAGATATTTATTAAGCTCTTAACTATAACAGTTATGGTTTGCACCTTCTACTTTAGAGAATCATTGAAGCTTATTGCTTAGAGAGCTGGAAATCACAAGAAATCCCCACCTCAACAAGAAGTAAAACAGCAAAGGGCCCCCAGGGGCTTCACTCAGTTATAAGCTGGGCAGCGTTGTCGCAGTTGTTCATATTTTGTAAATTTCTGTTTATACCAAGGTATGGCATAAACACTTTCAGTCTGGGTGTTTAGTGTGAAGTGACAGCCTTTGCTCCGTGAATACGGGGGTTGTTCTGGTTTTTGTGTCTGTCTCTCTCAAGTTTCGGTCTTTGATATGTTAAACAACTGCCTATTTTTAACTAGCAAGAAAAAGAAGAAGAAAATACCAATAGTGGTGGTGACAATAAAAACACATAAGCGTTGTTTGTTTTGTACGCAGTTTTGTCACTTGGGTTGGTTGAAAATGACTTAATTTAATCCGCGTTTAATGTCGGAGCACGCAGAGAGTTGTTTTGTTTGTTTATTAATTTTTTTTTTCACCGTAAACTCACTGCCTAACAAGAGCGGGAGCCAACAATTATCATTCATTTATTTAAGCGATACCTTTTCTCGGCTTATTTACTTCTAGAAAGACCATTCGTCGTATATGTTTCCGTTCTTTTTTGTTTTTGTTTTGTTTCTTCGCTCGCTAATACCGTAATTTCAGCCACTGCTAAAAAAGCACATTTTACGTCATTAGCGTACGTGACACCGCGGATGTCAACGACATAAAAAAAAAAAATAACTTTTTTACCATGTTTGACAGAGAGTAATGGCTCGGTTTCAACTTTTCTGAAAGTGTGAATGAGTAATGAGAAGCAATTTATGTGAAGGATACCGGTAGTGCATCTTTATTCCTGCATGTTTGTTCCTACAATCTTACATGTAAAAAAAAAAAAAAAAAAAACACAGTGGGTGAAGAAGTTAAAAAAAAAAAAGCAATGGCAAGATTCCAAAGCACCCGCTCTTCTGTTTTGGCTTATTTTCTGTTTGTAGTCTCTTCTCCCAATAGGCAAAACACAGAATGTCGCCTTCTGTTCCATGTTTTTACAGCTTTCTTTTAACCCTTGCTCCCCGTTTCCGTCAATCATGCAGCAATCTAATAAAGTACATCCCTCCAGCTGGCAAACATGTTGATTGACAGGCAGTCTGTTGAAATAGGGTAATGAGATAGAAGAGATGACACTGTGGAACGTCGCCTGCAGTGGATGAGCGTGGTTGGGAGAATGTCTACCGGGGATTACCGTGAAGAACTTTGGAGTCTAGTGGCAAAAATGGCTTTGAACTATCTACATATGTACACATGCGATGATTAAAGCTGTTTATCTTTCTTGTAGTCTGAAAGGGTACTAAGCCTTCGGGCATGGAAGACTTTCACATTCATTAGGAAAGCTGAATGTGTCTTGAGTGGCAAAGGTTTTTAGATATAAATGAAAATAGCGGATTTTATAGGGGTTTCGCCATCTTTAATGGAGGCGATGGAGTAAAAGCAAAACAAAAAAAAGGAAACGAGAGAGAGACGTAATCATAAACGAAAGACTTTGATGGTCATAGAAGCGTGCAGGCATCTTTGTATGGACTAAGAGGCAGCAGGGGATACTAATGTCCACTCCACAGTTGGCAACAACGGATCCGCTGTGTCTCATCTGTTCCAATCGGGTTCTTGTGCCTCCTCAAATATCGCAAGGTTTCTATTAACCACAAAGATAGCAGTAGCAGTCACATTGTGGCCTACTGGGCACCGATCCAAAAAAACAAAACACTAAGATTGTGTGTATTGTTCAACCGCGGTCCTTCAGTCTCGTAAAGAGCGGTGAATAGCTGAAAATCAGACGTTACGAGATCACGTCATCTGTTTTGATTAGCACTGGGAGCAGTTGTTTCCGACACGGATTCGTTGTAGAAAAGAGAAGTGAAGTTTCTATTTCCAGAACTGCAGTGTATTGGCACGCGCACGGCTGTACACATGAAAGACACGTTTCGTAATGGTTGCGCAAGATTAATTAAGACTAATAAAAAAAATGTGGGTCAGTGAGATTTTTTTTTTGTGTGTTTATTAAATATTTTCAGCATCGATCTACAGCATTAGAAATCATTCTAATATGCTGATGTGCTGCTCATAAAACATTTCTTATAATTATCAATAAGAAACATAATTCTTTATATTTTTTTGTGGAAATAATGTATTCTTTTTGGGTATTTAGTCAACAGAAAGTTCAATAGAACATTTGTTAACATTATACATG
Source organism: Puntigrus tetrazona (assembly GCF_018831695.1). Classification (NCBI taxonomy): domain Eukaryota; kingdom Metazoa; phylum Chordata; class Actinopteri; order Cypriniformes; family Cyprinidae; genus Puntigrus; species Puntigrus tetrazona. The sequence continues at coordinate 2,182,596 of NC_056712.1, read as the reverse complement.
TCTTGTTTGTCACTATTGAACTATCTAATGCATCCTTTTTTTTTTTATTTAAATAAATAAACACAATTCCAAAAATGTAAAATAGAATAATTTAAATTCAGACATAAAAAAGAGAGAAGCATAGTTTCTTGTTAGTAAGACATATGGAATGAAAGCAATAAGCCAACATGCAGTGCAGTCTAAATATAAACACATTTTAACGTATGTATTTTTGCATGTCCTTTCTAAGTTATTTGAAGAGTGCGCATGTGAGTGAACGTCTATAAAAGAACACCAGAGTATGACGTGTGGCTTCTGCAAAGCAATAAAGCAAAAATAACGGCTTTATTCAAAGATTCAGCATCATAACATCACCGTAGCACCATTTTGGACAGCATCTGTGCACAGTGCTGAAACTGTGAATAAAGCCATTATTTTTGTTTTCTTTCCATACAAAAAATGCTCTTATAGCTTCGTAATGTTACGGTTGAACCACTGATGGCAGATGGAGCATTCAGACAATGTCTTTAATGCTTTTCTAGACCTTGACAGTGGTAATTGTTTGGCAGTCAATGGGACAATCACAAGCCCCCCCGGTTTTCATCCGAAATATAAAGTGAATGAACAAAGGCATAATTTACATTTTGGGGTGGAGTAATCCTTTAACAATGGCCTATATTGTTGAACTAATGTGGTTCGGATGATGGAGATTGAGCTGTGTCCAGGAAACAATAGCAAGTTCGTTTTCGTTATACTACAGTATGTTGGTTAATCAGCCAAAAAAAATGGCAAGCATGGCCCCTGTAATCATAAGTAACCTTTGACCCTTATATATATATATATTACGTATAAGATTGAAAGATGACATTATTAAGGAAATCATTTTATTATGATTATTAATGATATTATAATTTAATAATTCATGCTTCAGAGAGTTCTGAACACCTCTGAGCGTTCATCGGATTAGCAGTTTAATGAAACCGATGAAGAACGATTTGGAATTGGGCCAAAACACCATTACGTATTAAGACAGGAAATGGTATGCGTTTCGAAAAGCTTCAGCCAAGATTGAAATAAGTTGACACATCCGCCCGTGGGGACGACAACTAGAGAAAGAAAAACTTGAGCCGGTCAGCCGACAGACAGCGATCCTGTAATACGCTGCTCAGTGGGAGCTCGGTACAAGTTTATCATGGCCAGAGCCTCCAGAAGTTTAAGAAGCGATGCTCCTACGTGGTGCTTTGCTGCATGAGTTCTCCCACAGCTCTGAGTCAGATTTACTCAGCTGTCAATTTCATTTGTGAGCCACTGTGGCTTAATATGCTTCCCCAGGAATCCCACAGGAAAGGGGACCACAGCCACATGAGCGGTTTTGTTTGTGCCGTTATTATAGTCGGCCAGGCATCTGACAAGGGATGACTCTAATTCCAATTTTCCATTAATATATCAATACTTCATCAGCAAAAGCAAACAATAAAGAGTGATTATATCCATCAGTATGCTATTAAAGCCAGTGCGCCAGCCTGGGCAGCGGGGTGAAGCATTCGGGGCTCAGGTAATCTCCTCTATCTGTGTGGAGGAGGGCAGCTTGGCATTTCGAAACTCTGGCAATTTTTTCCTTACACAATAAATGTATCGTAAACGAAAGGTCAGCCTTTCACCGGTTATCACTTTGACTTTTGACGTTTTCTCCGCCCCTAAGTAAATATCAAACTGTTTCTACACGTAGGGCCAGTGTTTATTTTACACAGGGGCAGATATTAGCTCTGTATTAGTAACTTTTTACCTAGCATTGATGGGATCTAATTTTGAGGGGAAAAAAAAACTAACTTTTGCAACCATTTTTAAATATGTTTTTGTATTGCTGAAATACGCAACGTGAGCTAATGATGCAAACCAGCATTGTTGTTCGAATGTTGCAATGCAACATTCCTGTTTAAAGAATTATTTAGAAAAACATGCTATTAATAATTGAATTGGATTTAGACCTTGAGTCGAAAGTCTGAACCAAATGAGGATTCACAGTTGCTTTAACAAACACAGATATACCACTATTTCAAAACACTTCCAGACGAAAAATGCTGCATTATAGATATAGTGTCTGAAACGACAGTGATTTCTCATTTCATACTGAGATGCTGTTACTATTTTTTTCTCTATCTTCTCCATATATATATATATATATATATATATATATATATATATATATATATATATTGTATTTTTGCAGTATGAGTTGAATTTAAACTTAAGGACAGCAGTATTTCTGAAGCTAAAACAGACTGCCGACGACACATATGCTGTAGTTGTGCTAAAATAAAAGCGAACCGTTATTCACAAAATTAATCTGCAAACACAACAAGACAGATTTCGTCCAGTGCGATGGCTAACATGCCTAAATTTCTGCTCTGCAAGGGAACTGCAAATTAAGTGCCGACATGAGCAAACTTCTGCCACGTCTCAGCTGAAGCTTAGCACCAGCTAGTCCAGGTTTGAAAGAATGCAGTGTACCAGATCTGCTGTGTCTGTCTAAGCAAATGTAGACGAGATGGAGGGAATTTGGCATGTGTCAACAAAATGAGAGCAGGCCAACAGCGAGGCCCATCTGCAATGTCATCTGAAACTGTTACAATAAAGCTTAACAGGGACACAGATTTTAGCCACACAATCTGTGGTTTTGACACCATGTCTGGTGGTCGGGTTAAAGCCAAAAAAACGACTGTGGGAAGATGCTTCAAACTTTTCCGTAGATGTGCAATGAAAGCAAAGCAAAATGTCTAGCGGAACCTGAGGATTTTATCCAGCATGACCTGAGAATGATCCATCTGAATGTGATATTACAAATTTAATTGTTAGGTAAAAGAACTGCAGAATCCGGTATGCTATAAATTTTCATTTGCTTTAATCCTAAAACCGTGTATTTATTTGAATGGGGGGTTAAATAGGGTCTCAAACTTTTAAACTTCACTGTGTATTATAATTATGGTTTGATACAAACATTTTCCATAGCTTACTGTATAGGCGATTCACTTTAGCAGGCATCGACCCATTGCTAGCTTATATAAATACATTTTGCACGTGGCAGGAACATCAATGCGCAAATGAGAAAACAGAAATGAACTTAAAATGATCAAAACATACTATAGGAAACCGCAAAGCTCTCAAATGTGATAATGACTACAAATTTCGTGCTGTGCCTAAATTCAATTATTTTGTACGTGTTTGTGGGCAGGTTTTTAGAGAAAATAGATAGCTTACTGTAGATTGACTGCACCGTTAACATGCAAAGCTAAAACAGACAATGATTTCAGAGAAAACATCATGAAGGCAGCAATTTAATCACAGAGAACGCAATCATGCCCAAAGCCATTAAGCTCAATTGTTTCTTGAGCAAAAAAAAAAAGAAGGTTCATTTCAGTGAACATTAACAGCTGCGGAGAAGATTAAAGAGGAGAGACCAAACATATGCTTCATTGAGAACATATAGGTACATGCAGACGTTCCCAATCACGATTTTTCTCACTATTTTAGCTTTCTTTCAAGGAAAAGTCTAAATAAATAGGTCTTGATCTTGACTGCATGTGCTGTTTAAAGAACTGCAATTGATTAATCGCAATAAAATGAGGACGGTTACATAAATAAGTAACTCAGGATTCAACTATTTACCACTTTACAGTAAAGCGTGTTTTGCACGAAAAATAAAATAAAGTCAAATCAACCTTTTTCGGAAACACTGAACTACAAGACATGACACGTGCATGCTAGTGAAATGCCTGTGAAGTGCTCATGTCTAGAAGCTCTCAGTCTATCAGCGTGAAGAAGAAAAATGTTCAGCTGCTCTGTCAAGGCCTAGGAAACAAATCAAAACAGCTCACTGTGATCCTGACAATCGGATAACAAAGTGAAGACACAGAAATTGACATCTGCACGGCTATGGTGACCTCCATATAAGAACATTAACGATTAACATGCAGTGCTTGCAGAGATAAAAAGACCCGTGAGCACTTTATGAAATATATAGCCAACGTAACGATAAAGTAAATGTACAAATTAGCATTTACTGAAAAAAAAGTCAACACTTTTTAACTATTAACTGCTACTTTTCCTTCATAAAATTCTAGTTAGTAAGTAGTTAGTAAGGTAGTTGTTAATTTTAGGTGTTGGGTAGTATTAGTGACGTAGAATTAGGCATTAATATGTGCTTAATAACCACTAATAAATGACTAATATTCTAGCAATGTGCATGCTATAAAACAACTAGTTAAGTAAATGTAATTAAAACTTAATGACATACAGTGGGTCATTTCTGTGGACAACAATTAATATTAAAGCAATGCTTCTGCAAGTTTGCATTATGAAATGATGAAATTATTTGTGCACACCATATATTACCACCTGACAAAAAAAAAATCAATTAATTGATTAATAAAAATTGTCTTGGAATAACAAGATTAATACAAAATAAATACATACAATTAATACATAAAAACGCACAGGGTAGTTTTATGCCTTAGTGATTCTGTGTTTCATAAAAATCGATTGAGTGAATTATTCAATGATCACCTTTATGAGCCATTTGGTTACTGAGAACCATTTGGTTACTGTTTGGTTACTGATTCATTTTAGTAAAAATATCTACAGGCAAAAATAAAAAAATAAACACAACTACAGCCAGTCTCTTATTTTCACTTTATCAAAAGTAAACAAAATGTAATTATGCATAAAAAATCTGAAAGCTTTACAAATTTGCAAACTCTTTCAATCATATGGTTTATCGGATAAACTGCTAATGATGTCCATGTCCCTAAGCGCACATTCCACTTCTTGCTAATTGGTTCTTTTGCAACTAGCCCTCCACTGTGCTTTCTAAAGAAGGAACGGCTCTATCCATAACCATGGCACGCTGTGATCCTCTGCCATCACCCGCCCCACTAAGGAAAATACCACAATCCTCTATCTCAGCCTATCTATGTCCTCACCTCTCAGGATTTCATTTAATTAGGCGGCGGTCAAAAATAGCTCTGGCAGATCAGGAATAATGACATTGAGGTAAGGTGGGAGGGAGTGGGAGTTTGGAATTTTCCTGCTCTCGAATTTCACTCAGTTTTTCTTCCACTGGGATACATTTTCACCGCTGGCATGGCATTTAATTCTTATTATGCTCGTGTCAACCTTTAATCAAATTTCAGCAGGGTATTGAAATGTTACTCACACCAAATGATGGGAAATGATACATCCGAACAACCGTCGTCTGGGAACCCGGGATTGTGCTCTTATCGAGTATCAAATAGCTTAATAGTAAAGATTATATCCCTTCTTATACATATGGTGACTCCTGTATGATTGATCGCTTGCATTGCACATGCGGCTGCGTGCTGGGCTTATACACACACGGAAGTACACACACACACATAAACACATACGCATTCAAACAGAACACCTCCATCATGTTCTTGCAGTGCATCACACAGAAAGGCCACCTTCCAGAGAAATATGTTTCTTTGCTGATACAGACAACCAAACAACCTCTCTTCTTTTGATGTAGGCCACATGCAAGGGATAAAGGACCTGGACAAATCCCAGATATAAATGTATAAATCCTCTCATAGATTTCAAAAAGACTTTCAACCTGCTCAGGAAATCTATACCGGTCTCTGAAACATTTTCAAACTCTTAAAAAGCCAGTTCAGAGTCATTTAAGAAAACGTGCGGTCCAGCTAATTGAAGTTAAAATGGCCTTTATTTGGCAACAGTTGGTTGCTTTAAATTATGTTAAATGAGAGAATAATAAATGGCAAATGCTTAAAATAGATCTAACACAGTCTCGCGAGAATGCAGAAGTGTTGTGCAAGTGTGTTTTGGATGAATATGATGTAGCTTATTAGATGATCAATCTTATCTATTTGAAGTGTGAAATATTCCATGTTAAACATGAAGCCCTTAAAGAAAAAACTGAAAAATAGCACGTAGGGTCTAAAAGTGTGAGAGTCTAATAAAAATGTGGGGCTCAAAAATGTGAATCTGCAAACAAAAAAAAGGGAAAAAAAACCTATATCTGAGATTTCAAATCAAGTGTGATCAGTGAAATTCATGTAAGCTATTGTTATTAATGTGAAAGAGAACAAATCAAATGCTAAGACATTGTCAAATTCATTTCCATGCAGTGTCATGCTGATTTCAATTGATGGGGGGTATTAAATTACCAAAAAAAAAGTGTTTTTACTAGTACCGAAAGACTTTTAGAGCCTACTGCAGCTATTCAGTGTGATTCCTTCATTCAATTTGTTTGTTACCTATTAGACCATTTCTACGTTTGATTAAAATGTGTCCCATTCCCTCTACCTAAAACACACACCAGTGGAAAACAACAGAATTACTTCGGCCGGAGCCACTAACGTACAACCAGATCCCCAGGAGCTATCAATAATTGAATATCCATTAAATGTCTAAAAGAAGCGAGCTGCTGCCTCTCTCTGCCTTTGCCTTTCTTCGACCTGTTGAGTTAAAGCCACCGGACAGTTCCGCCCCGTACAATACGCCACCTCTCTGCCAGCCTTTATCAGCAGGAGTGCGGAGAGCGTGTATCAATCGAAGAGGAGTGTTCGGTTTCAGATCCCTTTGTCCCTTGCGCGCTTCATGCACCCAGGTTTAATTAGAATCCGTTTTAAATATTCATGCTAGTTGTCTCTACTGTAATCCTGGGAGGAAACCAGATAACTAGGTGGAGGGAAACCTTGTGACACCAAAACATACCGTCTGACAGCTTCAAGCTGCTTAGCAATTAATTAATTACCCTGGGTGAAGGGAGATTATAATAAATAAATATCGGCCGATCATGAGCGCCGGTGAACCTGAAAGACGGTGGCGTAAGCGAAGGTTGCGGGTGAACGACCTCAAAGTTAATGTGTCCACACGGCGTGGAGCAGGTTGCGCATAAATATGCATCGCATCAAAGTCAAGGAAGCGGGCAGATCCGCGGAGAGGGCATCGGTGAATGCCGGGTGGGCATTCAAGACGCATCACACAGCCCATTGCATCGCCGTGAATGGAGGCACTCACACGTGCTCGCTGCAGGTCGTGACGCCGAGTTTCTGAGAGAGTGCCAGAGGCCTGAAGGCTGAACATGTTTCACCGGTTCAAAAAAAAGCAGGTACGAGGGTTATAAGGCGCGTGGGCTTGTGATGAATCTGCAGCGCCGAGCTCGTTCCCGATAGCTGATTAGTGCCTATGGTAGGATGGCTGTAAAGATAACCTTTCTTTTTTTCAGAGTGGGCAACTGACAGATGCGAAGCTTTAGCGGATAAACAGTGAGACCAGCTCAAAAGCTTTTGAAATGATAACGATAACAGGCTCAGACGAAGTCGTTCAGAGGAGTGCCGCCAAAATAAAATATGAAATACAGCTTAATGGCGCGGCATTTTTACTGTCAGGTCAGTGCAATTGCTTTTTTTACTGCATTGTTACAAACCAGAAATAGCCAGAGATCTGACAATACAAAAGTGAATATGGCAAAATGCGTCTATACACTTTTATTCTGAGAAGAAAAAAAAAAAAACATGAGGAGATTAGAAGGTTTGTCTGGGAGAAAAAAGAAAAAAAAAAAAGTAATGAGGCCTAGAGGTCACAGTGTAATCGCAGAGATATGCGTCATATCCTCCCATAATCCTTCAGACTTTCCTGGGTTTGTTTCTGTAATGATTCTTGCACACTCAGGTGACAGTATGGGTCTAGAGATATGTAAAAATAGCTAAACACATAGAAGAAAGAAAAAAAAAAAAAGCTTTGTGTTGCTCTCCCATACAAACGTATGCACAGAATAGGTATATTGTATAAATCATTTGTAGTTAAGCAGCATTTCCATCCAATGAGTCAAAAAGGACAACTGTCACCTCTTGATAAACTGGCACTAAATATCACTTAGAAAAGTAGGAGAAGCCACTGAATATATAAACATTTTCAAATGATAATATAAATTACTTTGATAGTGGGCAGACAAAACAATACATGCGGTCATTGCTTTTAGATTTTGATGCTGCTTGAGAAAAGCAGTCATGGTAGACCATCCTGGGAGGTAATACAGAAATGCTTTGATGACAGATTTTGCACAGGCATTTCAGAATTACCATAACACCATATCAGATGGCGTGCAAGGAGATGCTGTGCAACTTTAGTGCAAAGTCACAAATTCTTTGAAAGCTCATCCTGAATTTATTCAACCCCCCAAACCAAAAAAAACCCCAAAACAAAACAAAAAAACAAGGAATTAATTTGAAACTTTTGGCGATTCCATTTGGCAATTATACACAATACTAACTACACAAATTTAATTTATTGCGCCTAAGACAACTTAACGTGGTCAAGTTTCTTGAAATGCAAGACACTGCAAATGGCCCTGGACGTTTCAAATAAAGCGAAAAATATCGGTGTTGGGAAAGTCATCATTAGTCTCCATTCGGTGAGACACAGCTCCGGTTATCCACCTCCCAGAACACCACCTTGTCAGCCACTTTATTACACCTTCCATCTAGGTGCTGAGCACAGGAAGCGATTAATCTTTGAATATGACGCAGGAAGTTAATCAGTGCTCACGCCAAGCTGCGGAAATCTCTCCGAGTGTCCCGACCGGGGTGACACGAGAAATGAACCGCGGCAGCTCGGAGTAGAGCGCCTGAACCCGGCCGGGAGCCCTGTGGTTTATAACTAGGCCGGGATACTCGTTGATGCAAGAAATCAAGCGCAATGACAGGAACCACTGGGAGTGAATTTAAGTGAAAGCTCATCAGTTCACACCGTTTCTATTTACTCGAGATGTTATAAAAAGGAAAAGTTGCTCATTGTTGTATAACGAGGGTGTGTGAATGTCAGTGTATCGTGTCTTGCAACTGCTGCCCTTGTTCGCACTTTTAGCCCCTGGCTACTGTTTGCATATTAACTACATTATGAATAGGTGAATACACTTGAATATGGACATGTGAATAATGCATGGTGGAAACGGAGGATGGATTCCCGAGTTCAGCGCCGTAGAGGCTGTAAGGGGGTGCTGCTCAAGCTCTGGAACAATAGCTTTCTAAGGGGTCCGGGTTTACGTTTAAGTGTGTCACGACTGCTATCTTTAGATTAAGCATCAGGTGGAGAGGAGGCCATGTATATTTATGTCACCGCCCAATGTACCGTGCCCGTGAACAAACAATATGTAAGCTAAGCTCACTCATCCTTTCTTTTACCTTGGCGAGCCCAGGGCACGTGCTGTCTAAATAATTCAGCAAAACCTTGGTGTAAAATTTTAATTGGGTGTTGGGAAGTTCATTTGTTTTTACAAGGCTTCGGGAGCTGAAAGCATGCTTTTCAGAATCAACTGATGCAAACCGAAAGGTTTTAACGGCGTTGAATTATGTAATGATCATTTTGCTGGAAACAAACTATGATTAAAGATCTTTACGGAAACGTAGAAGTCAGTAAACAGAACTGTATTTTTTCTTTTGCTTTGTAATATCTTTTAATATCATATATGTGAAAATACGTGGCATATTATATTTAGTGTCTACATTTTACCGACAGCTTTTTTTTTTTTTTTTTTTAGTTACACATAAAACCAGAAGAAATGGTATTAGTAATTGAGCTTGGAGGGGATTGTGCCTGATTTTGTGTGACCTGGGCCACATACACACTACATGGTTGTCAGTGGTCTTCTTAGTGTTTAATCCTGTTCTATACACACAGAGTTCATAAACACAGAGAATTTTCCATAAATCTGCTTAATCCCGAACAACTACTTGTTAATGCTTTGATGCCACTCGTTTTGAACGCTGACAGCTCGTCTGAAACGTGTGTCACTCTTCTCCGTGTGTGGTGCAACAAATCACAGAGACACAGCTACATGTTTGGACTTGTTCACAAACCAGTCTGACACTCTTGCAGTCTAGCATCAATTCATGTTACAGAACAGAAAGAGAGAATGCTGTTACAAAGAAGTGCAGGGGTAGTACTTTGAAAGTAATCTGAATGGTGCAAATGGCATTTAAAAGTATTTTACTCTTTTCAATGCATCAATTACAGGTGTAATTCTAAAACTAGACACTTTATCATTTTATATCACAATATTTTATTGTTTTACCAGGCTTATAATATTATATATATATGATATTAAATACATAAGTAAATTAGATTTTATATGATACTGTGGATTTTGCAGGTTGATTCTTTCGGGTGCAATACACCTCCTTTACACCATAGAAATTATGCATGATTTTTTAGGAAATTGTTTCCTGTATGAGGTTCTCCGAAGTCTTTTGCAGTGCATACTTGGTCCTAGTGTCAGATTTACGGCCTCCTCTTGTCAGTCACTGGAAGCTCTATAAGTGATATGTATCTCTCCACTCTGGAGAACCAGAACATTCTGTACAAGGAAAAGAATATATACATTATACATCATACTCACTCACTCACTCACTCACTCACTCACTCACTCACACAACCATATATACTGTTTGGTTTTGTCTGTGGTGCAATGGAAGCCAAGAAAAAAATGCATACGTCTTTAGTAAACTATTTCTTGAATCATTTGATTCCAGAAAACATGTCTACATGTCAGCACTATGGTGGAGGGAGGGGGGAGAATGGTAAGGACTTTTGATTGTCATGGATTTGTGATCTCTGATCGCAATATGCTGGGAATGGAGGGGATTTATCCTCATTCTTGGATGGAAAGGCCCCATGCGCTATTACACAAGTGGTTTATGGGGATTTTCTCTACATATGCTGCATGACAGATAACCTCTTGCTTCAGCATCGCTATGTATCACTTCAAAATACACACTGTTAACCAAATTGAACAACTGTGAATGGTGTTCCACGAGCAGATCCATTTGAATGGGAATTGCCCTTCCAGAGTGTATTGCTTGAGAAACAAAGTATTGTGCTGCAGCAATACACATTACGTGTTAATATGAATTTCAACTCAAACAGTGCTCCAGATATTAATGCGAGGTGCTTACTAGTTGTGGAAGCCGAGATTTTAGAGTGTGGCACTTTAATGGTTATCCAGTATGGCTCTGAGGGGAGAGGGCTGTGATGCTGCAGTATGATGGTAACATTAGCAAAGGATACATGCTTAGAGACATGCTTATACTCAGACTGAGAGGTTGAGTTGTTTGCTACCGTGTTAGCTTGTAACCTTAGTGTTGAGGTTTTAGATTAATATTTAAGTAATTAGCTTATTTGGTTTATGAATTTATCATAGCAGGTAACGAAAAAGCTTGCTATTCTCCAAATGTTTAATTAATCAATAATCAGTCAATCAATCAATCAATCAATCAATCAATCAATCAATCAATCAATCAATCACTTTTATTTATATAGTGCTTTTAACAGTACAGATTATATCAAAGCACTGAAAAGTATCTAATACGAAAATACAATGATAGGGATGTTAAAATCACGAGCTTGAACAATTTGTTATTAAATGCAGAGGCGGTCTCTGTAATCAAATCGATTTATAATTGCTAGAAATTAAGTGAAATTAAGTGTATGTTTAAAGCACTTTCAGATCCTTTGGTAAGATGGAATAATATGCAGTGATCGTGTGTAATAAAGCTTTTGATTGTGTTAAAGAATAAATGATGGAATTAAACATTGTTAGTTAGAAAACATTTCTGAATGGGTAAAGAGATTATGGCTTTAAAGAAATTTGTAAAATTAGCTAAAATTAGTAAAATGGGTATATAGGAGCAATAGTAAATGCTTATATATATATAAAACACTTACTGTTGCTCCTATATACCCCACCTCTAACGTACGGGTTTTTGCAAAGCTCATCTTTCTGAGAAATGAGGTGTGCTCTGATTGGCCAGCTATTCAGTGCATTATGATTGGCCAAATATCAATATAGCATGAAATGGAAATGTTACACCTCTTAACATAGTGTGACGCCGTGTCCTGGCGATATGACACAGAAACAAAAAAGGCCATTACAAACAAAGCATTTGTTGCATACAGCGGGGACATAATAGCTGATTATAATGTCTTATACTGTGTTTTACAGTAAAAACGTAATGTAAAAAGACAGTGTAAGTCATTATAATCAGTCATTTTAACACCATGTTTAACAATGAACAAGTGTTATTCTGCACTGCTCAAAACTCACGTTTGAACAGTAAGTAAGTAGCTGATTCTTTAAATAATAAATCATACATACAGGCTGCGAGTCAGAAGCTCCAGTTTTAGGAAGGCATGTCTTTGTATTTCTAAAAACAACTATTGCTGTAATAATGTGCTATAGGATATGGTAAATGGCAGAAAACTGCCATTGTTTGTACTAAAATGCTTGGAAATTAAAGGAGACCTTCCAGTGCCAAGAAAATAATAATATGATTTTTATATTTTTATTTTTATTTTTTTGCTGGACATATTTGCACAACAAAGATAATAACTCATCTCAATTCAGCATCCCGAGGTTGACTTTGTTCTGTAAGTTCTGCTGATTATGTGGTGAAATTGAGACGTTATGCAAAAATAATGAAAGGAAATGAAATTGAATCAAACACATTTGAAATGTGTTTTGTATTTAAGAATAACTGTAATATTTTACAGTATGTATTCATATTACATTAATTGTAATAATTATAAAAGTCGTGTATGCTAATTTGTGAGCCTACCTGGAAGACTAATTCACCCTAGAATCCCTTTTGAGCTACAGCTATATTCATACATTTGTATTTTAATGTGAGCATAGGTCATCGAGCCTTTTTTCTTTGGTTAATATGAAGCATTGTGTGAGGTCCAATGAGATTAACATTTGACCCCCACGGTAAAGAAGACAATTAACAAAGTGATGCTGAAGGGACTTGGCGTCTCACAGCATCGTGGGAGCACATCCATTACGTCAGTTAACGGCTTCAAATGACTATGCGATCTAATTAAATACAAAACGAGTCTCTCTAGCTTTAGAGTGCCATCAGAATTTCTTCATTTTAATTGAATATCTCTTCCCTAAGGAGCTCTTGTGTTATGAACTTGATTCAGTCCAATACACTGACAAGCGAGTCTCTGGTTTCTCGGGGCGCTTGGCACAGATTCAGACCGTCACCAGCCTGCCGTCTCTTCAAGAACTCTTAGTTTGCAAACTATTTTCGGTGTAGACCAGAATCTGTTTGACATCAGAGTTTGATGTGTTTGGTTGGTGTGAAAACAGGAGCAAGGTCGTTTTGGGTACGGTTCAAGCATTTGTCCTTAGGGCACCTACACATCTTATATGCATTTTGAGGATGTGAAAAGGCCTGTGACAGTATGAAATCAAGCGGGAATACAGTCAATTGAGCTGTCTTTGGAGAACGGCTCATATTCTGCAGTGAATCTGAAACAGAGAATTGCAAGTGTCAACAGCTGCATAAAGGAAACTGAAGACCTCACATTATAAAAATATTATTATCATTATCATTATCATTATCATTATTATTATACTTTAATGATGAATATATATTTTAAATGCTTGCATTTTTATATTAAACTAAATGTATGTATTTATTTCTAAATTTTTGTACATTTAGTTAAAACTTTTAAATCCCAAAACACATGCACAAGAAAATACATGATACAGTATACAATTTGGATAAATGCAAATAAATAAATTCATATATGCTTATTAAGGCTGCTTTTGATTGAACATAAAGTAAAAATAAATATTATTCCAAATTTTAAAATAACTTCATTTTAATTTATTTTAAAATGTTATTTATTTCTGTGATGGCACAGACATTTTGTCATTCCTCCAGTCTCCAGTGTCACGTAGTCCTTCAGAAAATATTATTTGAATAAATTCAAATCCTGCATGGCATTCAGACCCAAAAGTTTAAGTGTCATATGGATTTTAGAAAATTACCTTCCATGCAGTGTTTCATGCAGCTCTTGCAAAGTTTTTAATCTAAAGGTGCACCGTGTACAAAGTCATAACAAGTCTTTCAAAAGAAAGTCAGCTCTGAATCATTTAAATTAGTCGTTTTTAAAACGAATCTCAAGCCATTTAATGTTACAGTCAACATTAAACATTAGCATATTGCCCGCCCACTTGTTAGTCTTTTCCAGTTGGTCTGAATGAAAATGTTAATTTATTCTTTGCCACTAGGTTCCACTTTTGGTGAGTTAAACATAGAGGTTTCCCCGATAGCGTTGTATACAAAGGCTCACAAAATCTGCTTTATTAGGCATTGCATGTATGATGAAACGGAAATTATACCAATCGGAGCAGATTAGCGTCATGCAAAGGAAGGGTCGGAAAAAATTAATCGTTGAGCAAATCCTTTTGGAGTCATTGAGCAAGTAATGTAAAAATAAAGACAATGAAATTGGTTTTGACTTTGCATACATGTCAGCCTGATGTTGGGGACACCCAAAATCAATATATGAACATTTTATTACAAATAATAAGGGGCGTTTTAAACGTGAACAGAAACCTCTGTGAATCGGCATGCATAAAACATCACGGTGTTCCCAAGTCAGAAAGAAAAATATTTATCTGCAGAACATCTAATGCAAGTGAGGTTTGGGGAAAAAAACCCGCTGCAAGAAAATGCAACCCCTCCCCAAGCTAACTTCATCAAGGCTATTGAAATAGTGTAATGATCTCATCCCTACACTGCTATTCCACTCCCAACCTGCAGGGGATGCCCTCCTTAAACCCTTTGGTTATGCTTCCCCAAAGACTCTAGATGGCACCATTGTACCTAATCTTGCTTAATACGCTCTTCATTAGCCCTGATTCCCTGCACCTGTGTTTAACCCTTTATAAGTGTGCTTGCTCTCTGCATCTATGTTCAGTCTTGAGCCTACGTACTGTGGTCGCCAGCTCGCAAGTCAAGTTTGTACCTTATTGTACCTTTTTTGACCCCTGTGTCTATTTTCTGTTCCTTGTTTTACGGAGGCTCGGCTATCCAAGTTTGTTTGTACTTTGTGACTTTAGTTTCATTAGTAAAGATATTTTTGTTTGAAGACTCAAGTCTCCTGGCTCTTTGCTCTTCTGCTCTTGGGTTTCAATGCCTGGAAGTTAGCTCAGTAGCTAATATCACCTGCTCAGAACACCAAAGACCAGGGTTCTAGTCCCACCTAGGGCGACCCCTGACAGCAAGACTGAACCATGGAAGGAAACCCAGCAGAAGCAACTTCACCTCCTTCTAATGTGGATCGTATTTTAACAGCCCTCTCAGATCAAGCAGCAACCATACAGCGGCATGACCAGGCACTGTCTGAGATCCTTCATCTTTTAAATCTACAGTCTCAAGCCTCCTTATCCCAGGAACCTCAACCTCCTTCTGAGCATTCTAACAGACCCATGTTGGCTGTCCCGTCTGAGCCCAAGTTACCAGCACCAGAGAGGTATGATGGCAGTCCAGAGAGATGCAGAGGATTCATTACCCAGTGTACTCTGGTTTTCCAGCTCCAACCCAGCAGCTTTCCAACTGAAAGTAGCAAGGTGGCCTACATGATTACTCTACTTACAGGCAAGGCTTTGGACTGGGCCTCAGCTTTGTGGGATCAGAGAGCTCTACTGACAATCAACAGCGACGACTTCATTTCTGAGATGAGGAGAGTTTTTTCAACATCCAGCCAGTAGAGGGGATGTGGATCACCGACTGCTCCACCTCACTCAAGGTTCTCGGAGTGCAGCGGATTTTGCTATAGAATTTCGTGCACTCTTGCCACAGAGAGTGGGTGGGATCAACGAGCTTTGAGGGCTACCTTTCACCATGCCTTGTCTCCTGCGATCAAAGATGAATTAGCTTTCCGAGACCCGGCACCGAACCTTGAGTCCTCATTGATGTGGCTATCCGGGTAGACCACCGCCTTAGAGAACGTCAGCAGGAGGCGACAGCAGGAGACTAGGAGTTTTGAATTCCCCAACCCTGTTAAACTGCCTTCAACTCTTAGTGCCCGGAGGAGCCCATGCAACTGGGTGGAACTAGAATTTCCCAAGCTGAGCGCAACCGACGGATGAAGGAGAAATGCTGTCTCTACTGTGGCAAGTCAGGTCACTTTCGTTTTACTTGTCCTGAGTTGTCGGGAAAAGTCAACTCTCGTCCAGGAGGAGGGGGGCCAGGGCGAGAATAAGATCCTTCCCCTGCTCAGCAACCTCAGGTTTGACAATCCCAGCTACAATAACCCAGAGCAACCAACTCCACCATGCACTCGCCTTTATTGACTCTGGGGCTGCTGGGAGTTTTATGGACTATGAGTTGGCTAAGAGACTTGATGTTCAGCCGGTTACCCTCCAAAGACCCTAAGTATCACGGCAGTTGATGGCAGTCCTCTGGGTACAGGGAGAGTCAGTCAGTGTACTCCACCTCTCCAGCTACAGGTTGGACATCACCAGGAGCAGATAGAGTTTTATCTGATTCATTCTCCTAAGCTTCCTCTTATCCTTGGTTTTCCCTGGCTGACTTTACACAACCCACATATTGATTGGGCCCAAGGGGTTGTTAAGGCCTGGGAACTAACTGTCAAGTTTCTGATACTTCTTTCTGCTGCTCTTCCAAGCTTTTAGAGACTTTTCAAGGACCCTCAGCTGACATCCCCATGTGGAGAACAACATCCTCTTCTGATACTCAATCCACAGAGGTCATGGCCATCCCGAGATGAGGTCAGTCACAGCCAAATCTCTAATTCAGTGTCCCGAGTTATCCCGAGTTCCCCAGGAGTATGTAGACCTCCAGGAGGTCTTTAGTAAGACTCAAGCAGCCACATTACCCCCTCACAGATCCTATGATTGCACTATTGAATTAGTTCCTGGTACATGCCCACCACGTGGTGGAGGCTCTATTCCTCTCTGGCCCTGAGAGGTTGGCAATGGAGAAGTATCTTGAGGAAGCCCTGAGCAATGGACTTATACGTCCATCCACATCACCTGCAGGAGCGGGTTTTTTCTTTGTTGAAAAGAAGGATGGGGGACTTCGACCCTGCATAGACTATCGAGGTCTAAACCGCATTACCATCAAGAACCGATACCCTCTTCCTCTGATGACCACGGCTTTCGAGGTCCTACAAGGGGGCCACTATCTTCACTAAGCTTGATCTGCGAAATGCATACCATCTAGTTAGAATACGTGAAGGGGACGAGTGGAAGACGGCTTTCAACACACCAACAGGGCACTACGAATACCAGGTAATGCCATTTGGCCTAGTCAATGCCCCAGCTATCTTCCAAGCCTTTATTAATGATGTTCTCAGAGAAATGTTAAATACATTTGTGTTCGTTTATCTGGACGACATTTTGATATTTTCTCGCAATTACCCAGAGCATGTTCAACATGTCCGACAGGTCCTGGCCCAACTACTGAAACACAGACTTTATGTGAAGTTGGAAAAGAGTGAGTTTCATGTTCCAGAAGTTTCCTTCCTTGGTTTCAGGGTATCAAGGGGCAGCCTTCAGATGGACCCTGGCAAGATACAAAGCTGTATTGGACTGGCCTCAACCTCGTCAGTTAAACAGGTACAGCGCTTTCTTGGCTTTTCCAATTTTTATAGAAGATTCATTAGGAACTTCAGTTCCATTGCCGAGCCCCCTTTCTGCATTGACCAGGAAGTCAGCAAGGCCATTTATGTGGACCTGTAGAGCAGGTCAAGCCTTTAACAAACTAAAGCGACTCTTCACATCTGCCCCAATCCTAACCCTCCTGATCCAGACCTGCCTTTTTTTGTGTTGGAGGTGGATGCCTCAGACGTGGGAGTGGGAGCTGTCTTGTCACAGAGATGTAAGAGTGATAATAAGCTTCACCCATGTGCCTTTTTTTCTCGTAAGCTCACCCCGACACAGAGAAATTATGATATTGGAAACCGGGAGTTACTGGCTGTCAAGATGGCTTTGGAAGAGTGGAGGCACTGGCTGGAGGGCCAAACACCCATTCTTAATCTGGACTGACCACAAGAACCTTACTTATATTCGGAAGCAAAGAGACTGAATGCCCGACAAGCCCGCTGGTCCTCTTTTCAACCGGTTTGACTTTACTCTCTCCTATCGCCCAGGTTCAAGAATCTCAAACCAGATGCACTCTCAAGGCAGTTTGAGCCACCAGAAGTGGATTCCTGTCCAGAACCCATTCTCCCCCACGTGAGAGTGGTAGCTCCCATTCAATGGGACGTTGAAACTGCGGTCAGGAAGGCCCAGATGCAGCAGCCAGGCCCAGGTAATGGCCCTCCAGGTCGCCTTTTTGTTCCTAACTCTCTACGCTCTAAGGTTTTACAGTGGGCTCATGCTTCTCTTCCTTCTGGACATCCTGGAACTACCAAGACATGCAAGCTCATCCAAAGAAGGTTCTGGTGGCCTAGATTACAGAGGGACGTCCGGGAATTTGTTGCCGCTTGCATGGTCTGTGCCCAGAACAAGGAGCCAAGGACCCACCCTTATGGCCTGCTGCACCCACTCCCCATTCCAAGACGCCCTTGGTCTCACATTTCGATGGACTTCATCACAGGCTTGCCACAGTCTCAAGGAAACACGGTAATCCTAGTAGTGGTTGACAGATTTTCAAAGGCCTGTCACCTCCTACCTTTGCCCAAGCTCCCCACAGCCAGCCAAACTGCGGAACTGTTGATGAGGCAGGTGTTCAGGATCCACGGGTTTCCACATGATATGGTTTCTGATCGGGGCCCACAGTTTACTTCCCGGTTCTGGAAGGCATTTGGCAGACTCATTGGATCCTCCATTAGCCTGTCTTCTGGCTTCCATCCCCAGTCTAACGGCCAAACTGAGAGGGTAAATCAAGAGATTGAAAAGACTCTAAGATGCCTGGTTGCAGACAACCAATCTACATGGAGCTCTCATTTAATATGGGCTGAATTTGCACATAACACCCTTTACCATTCCTCCATAGGCATGTCACCTTTTGAGTGTCAGTTTGGTTTCCCCCCTCCTCTATTTCCTGGACAGAAACCAGAGGTGGATGTTCCAGCTGCCACAAGGCTATTCCAAAGGTGCCGACGAGCCTGGAAAAAGGCCAGAGTTGCTTTATTAAGGG
Organism: Puntigrus tetrazona; assembly: GCF_018831695.1. Lineage (NCBI taxonomy): Eukaryota > Metazoa > Chordata > Actinopteri > Cypriniformes > Cyprinidae > Puntigrus > Puntigrus tetrazona. The sequence goes on along the minus strand of NC_056712.1, from coordinate 2,163,616 downwards.
CTGTCCAACAACACGGGTGCATGCAAACCGTCTCAGGAGGGCAGGGCCCACGCCAAATCCGGGACAAAGAGTATGGCTCTCAACCCGAGACCTTCCTTTGCGGGTAGAATCCCGCAAGCTGGCCCCACGATACATTGGCCCATTCAAGATCCTCAAGAGGATTAATCCAGTCTCTTATCAACTCCTCCTGCCTAGGTCTATGAAGGTGCATCCCACTTTTCATGTCTCCCGTTTAAAACCTGTTGTTTGCTCTACTCTGTCTTCAACTAGGAACCCCCCCCCAGTTCCTCGCATGTTGGATGGCCAGCCAGTTTACACAGTCCGAAGGCTGCTGGATTCTCGACAGGTTCGTGGGGCGTCCAATATCTTGTGGATTGGGAGGATTTGGTCCAGAGGAGCGGTCCTGGGTTCCGGCACGAGATATTTTAGATCCCACCCTTATCTCAGAGTTTCTGCCGAGCCCAAGGGAACAGTCGGAAGAGCGTCAAGGGGCCGTTCCTAGAGGAGGGGGCTCCTGTAATGATCTCATCCCTACACTGCTATTCCACTCCCAACCTGCAGGGGATGCCCTCCTTAAACCCTTTGGTTATGCTTCCCCAAAGACTCTAGATGGCACCATTGTACCTAATCTTGCTTAATCGCTCTTCATTAGCCCTGATTCCCTGCACCTGTGTTTAACCCTTTATAAGTGTGCTTGCTCTCTGCATCTATGTTCAGTCTTGAGCCTACGTACTGTGGTCGCCAGCTCGCAAGTCAAGTTTGTACCTTATTGTACCTTTTTTGACCCCTGTGTCTATTTTCTGTTCCTTGTTTTACGGAAGCTCGGCTATCCAAGTTTGTTTGTACTTTGTGACTTTAGTTTCATTAGTAAAGATATTTTTGTTTGAAGACTCAAGTCTCCTGGCTCTTTTGCTCTTCTGCTCTTGGTTTCAATGCCTGGAAGTTAGCTCAGTAGCTAATATCACCTGCTCAGAACACCAAAGACCAGGTTTCTAGTCCCACCTAGGGCGACCCCTGACAAATAGGCTTGCTGTGAAACTTATACATTAACTCAGCGTGAGTCAAAAGAGTCCCTTAAATAACTCAGCGGTGAGGCATGAAATGGCCCATGCGAGCGAACGAACATTTAGACCAGAGACTTTCTGTGAGGTTAAAGTCGAAGGGAAAGGACTCTCCGAGGAGGGCTGCCAAATATGTTTTAATTCATTACATCTTAAATGCCTCCTTAGTTTTTACTCTAAACTCAGCTGACGGAAACAATGGTGTCTGTAACTTTAGTGAACCCATTAGGCAACAATCATCTCCACTTGTGTACGCTGTCGTCTTGCAGCACACAATGTCATGTGAACATGACGGGGGGAGAAGGTTAGTTTTTCTTAAGTGCTCTTGGAAGGGGATTATATTTTCATGAAACTCCACAGACCCCTTTTTGTCATTTGAACATCCCCTTTGTTGTCCCTTCTGAGGAATGTCAGCCGGTCCAAAACAGGATGAGATCTAAATATAAAATATTGACTGTATTTAAGAAGGTCCTGGTCATGCATTATTCAGATGTTTTGCACACAGAGTATCCTTATGTGTCTGATCATAAGTCAAATAACTGTGACAGAATCCTTCAGCCTGTGGTAACATGCTTCCTTCCAGATTAAAGAAGAGGATTTTAGAGATTAAACGCTCTTTCAGGCATTAAAATAAAATGCGTTTGCATAAATTCTGAAGGTGCCCCCACTGAGAGTAGGCCTATTATTTTCACCAAAGAAAACGGCCTCACACCTAAGTTTGGAAGAGAAAAATCATATGGATAAAAGAATTCTGGAGATGCAAAATGTATGCAGATCACTTCCGCTGAGAAGAATGAACTTTTAATCCACTTTTCTGAAGTTAGGCTGAAATGTTTTTCTTGACAAATGACAAGTGAGGAATGATATTGCCAGTTTCCATCTGACTGGCTGATACTAGGGGTGTGCGATACTGACAAAAAACAATATCTCAATATTTTTATATATAATTTCAATATATAATAAATTCTAAATACCATATCAATTGGAGCTTTACTAAAACATTATAATGATACGTTTTTAGCTCTTCTTCACTTCTTCACCATCGAGTCAGAACATCTTTGAAATTCATCTCTCTTCAAAGGACGTGATCGCAAGTTCAAAACCTTGAAACAATCAAGACTTTCATCCAAGACTGCATCTGGACACCCGTCCACAGCCAAGGTGATGCAAGCATCGTACACTTAACTAAACAAAACAGAGGTTATAAGCAGTAGACCCTGTGAACAGCACTGAACAAAACACCAGAGTTTCAATGATGACTCATCTGAATGCCATTGCATTAATAAGCTCAACAGACTTGCGTTTGATTGGTTGTAATATGCAACACTGTAAAACTCATAAAAAGGCATGGTGCAGCATTTGGTCAATTCTAAATTTGACGTTGCAGTCAACACTTTTCATTTCATTTTCCCAACAGCCATAATAGATTTAGTTTAACTGCACAGCAGCACTTTTTGTACAGTTTTTTTTACAAGCGGATATCGAACATAGCGCAAATATTATGCCACTGATAAACAACAATGACCAGGAAAAAGCCATTATTTAAAACAGGATTTTGGGGTCATATAAGTACACACGATATATGCAAGTGGACTTGTAAGAGCACAGACAAATTACATTAACTGTATTTAAGGTATTTATGTGATTTTATGTGGTGTTACCTTAGGAACAAGGTACTGAAAAGAGAGGTTTGACTCTGTGTGCCGTGCCTGAGCAGCTCAAGCTTCAAGGTCAGATGTTTCAATTCTGCTGTGAGGCCTCCATCATACTCAGCTGTCAAATCTCCATTTAGCACTCCCATCTCGCACACTTTGTTTCCCCAAATTTGTCATGCTTCACTGCTTCCCGATTCACCTTTATTTATTTATTTATCTTTCACCCAAAATGCACTCCTCCACAGTAAGGAAAAAATCAATATGAGCAAATCAGATACAGGATTTCATCATAATTACATCCAATCCATTTCAAATGCACACTAAGGAGATTTCCTCACGATCGTCTTCCGTGCAGATGTTGATGTTGCGCATCAGCGTTGGCAGTGATACGCAAAAACTGTCAATCAGACCGTAAACAGCTGCCATCTCCGTCAATACGGATGTTCTCCAAGGAACTGGGTAGCATATGTTTGAGAAGAAGGAGAAAACACCTCTGCAGAAACTCTGTAACCTCTCAAACTGTTTTTCCCCCTCTACAAGTAAGCATTGATTTTAAAAGGAGTTTGTTTGGAGTTAAGCATGTTACCAAAGCCCCATGGCCTCTTGCAGCAATGGCAAGATAAATTGGGAATTGCATGCTGTGCTTCGTCGGTCTGTTCTTAGCCTCCCACGTCGTGCATTTAAAATGCTTTAATGCACGGGTAGCCGTGATTATTCCACTTATTCCATGGTAACTTGCCAAACTATAGACAAGTTAAAACTAAAACTTGCTCTTTGGAGTGCAATATTTGACCTGAAGGGTAAAAATGACGGTTATTTTTGTCAGTTACAGCTCATTAGTGCTAACATTCTGTCCACTAGCCTACATATCAGACACAGAGATGAAATAGTGTGGTAAGATTACATTTATTTGAAGGAATTCTTTATCGAGAGAAAGAGAGATGCTAAAGAGCGTGCGTTACTTGGGTCTGTGCACCTCTCAAACAATCAAGCTGTGTTTAGTTATTTCAAAAATAGCGAGTTCACCACTTCATTGCTGAGAAATATAATGCAGCTAGTATTTTATTAATAACAGTCATGGTGGCATCGTTGACAAGTTTGTTTGTGTGTATGTTGTGCCGGGCATGTACTTTGTCTGCATGTTGGTGTGTTGTTGCATCAAATAAAGCATTGCATTAATATAGAACAGCGAATAAACTGAATTAGAACTACCTGTGCATTAAACAGTTTTACTGCATACCTGCCAGCCAATCAGAAAACGACTATTCAGACAGACCATGGAATATAAATACAACTATATGGTTATTTCCAGCACAGTGCGATTCAAAATAAGCACAAAATATTGACGTGGAATAGACAAAAGTGTGGTGCATTTTAGGGTTGGGGCGATATAGTAATTTTTCATATCATCATATCTCCAGCCTGTGCGCGTGTGAGCTGAGCGAGAGCCTGGAAGCACCAATAACCAAAATAATATACTTTCAAACATACTGAAAAACTGACAGTGTAACGCCACGCCAGCAGAGGAGCCCTCACCCGAGTACTAACTCGGTTCCACTCCTCTATGGTCACTTCCTGTTTGCTCAGCATAAAACCAGACCACATGTTTTACACAGTGCGAATTATTGCCAGTATCCCTGCTTTATCGAGCTTTCCATTTACTTTATTCTGCCTGTTGCTTTGTGTATGACCTCTGCTTGATTATTCTGCCTGTTTCTTTACGGATTAGCCCCTTGGACTTGGTTGCCTGATTGGACTGTTTACTTGCTTTTGACCCATAGCCTGCTTACCTACCACGTCTACTTGGTAACTGATCGGACTGTCTTTTGGTTCAGACCCTTTGCCTGCCTTCTGATTTCTGTCCTTTGTTTATCTCCAATAAACCTTGCGCATGAATTTGAATGCCACCTCCTCGTTATATATTCTCATAAAGCAGTCATGCATAGCTACTGCGACCGCTCGTCCTGCTGTGATAAGTTTGCCGTGATCGGTCTAAAAATCAGTTAAGGTGAAAATCAAAAGTAGATTTAATTTAAAGAATAGTTTAACACTAAATATCGGACATAAAGCTACATTTATAGATAAAGAATTTTCAGGTAGCCTAAGTTCGTACTTTTTGTACTAAATTTAAATTAAAAGGAATCGGATACATAATTCATACAGTGCTCCGGACTGCTCTGCCCACGGAATAGGGCTGTTTTAGACTGATAACTTATTACCTGCATATTTTGTGCTGTAAAGAAAATGAAATGCTGGTGACAATGCAGTTTCATCGTGTTCATACTTAGCGGTTAAACAAAATATGTCTAAAACACTTCTCTTTTAGCACCCGTGACATAATTTGTAAATAAAGGTAAATATCACCCTGCAGTTCAATTTTGTTGTGGGCTTAGTTTTAGAGTCCATTTTTAAAATAGCTCCAATGAGGAGAAGCTTCATTTGCGTGTATTTGTGGTGCTGAGGTAAAATAGTGGGGAATAATAAGCTATCTAATAATAATAATAAAGACATCTGGTATTGTCAATATCTCTGACTATACTTGACACTATCGTCTATTGGCACAACTCTAGTACAATTACATCTGCAGTTTCTTGATTTCAAACATTGGACCCTTAGAGGACTCTCAGCTGGAGGTCCCTGACAGTCAGCACCTCTAGGGCACTTGGTCCCAAGGACTGGGAGTCCTTTTTTTCATCCTTCAATATTAAAGGAGCATAAACCCAACCTCCACTTCTTCTGTCCTAATACATAGATGCTGATTCTGTAGTGTTTATTTGAAATCATTACACATCCTTCACAGTATTAACGGCGTATTTGGCTTCTTTGTGAAAGGAGGCAGAAATATAGAACAGTATGCTAGATATTACCATCTGTTCTTGAGGCAAACTCATGAATGCATGAATTTGTCCCACTGGCACCATTCTCTTCATAAGGGAGTGATTTGATCTGTTGTTTCTTGATTTCATTTATATTAGATGCTTTAGTAGTTCTGTGAGCTGTCCAAATTGATATTAGCCATTGTCCGAAGACAGCAGGGTCCCTTCATTTCCGAAAGACATACAATGCAGAGCTTTCTTTAAGATGGCCAGAAGCGTTCCTGGGGGAATATATAACGGATATGATTATTACTTTGTTTTATCTACAAGATACTAAAACGTATCATCTTGGGGGGGCAGCTCTCTTACCGTAAAGGAGAAAAAAAAAAAAGGAAAAAAAAGTTTATAAGATTTAGAGGGTAATAATGGGATAAACACTCATAAGCTCAGTAGTTTAACCGTTGTTAATGGAGAATATCAGGAAAGCAAACTACCTAATTTTGCAGCTTTTATCACTAAAACTAAGCAAAGAAAATGTATAAGCTTACTGTTATCATGACTAAAATCCTTTGCCATTTAAAACATCACCAAAGATCGATGGCTTTTGCCGCTTTCATGAATATTACATTCCAGAATTGTTTTATGCGACTCAGCATGTGTCATCTAACATTCTTCAATTTACAATGAAACCACCAGACTATTATTCCGTAAGTAATGGCCCCATATGTATTGAAGGGGGCATTTTTGTGAGTAATGTAAACACTTTATTAAACATTCTCATGTAAATACTGCCACAGAGAAGGCACTTTTGTAAACAATATTCGTGACCCAAGCTTTTAGAGCTTTATAGCAAATGCAAAGCATCCTCCTCCACCCGACCAATTTGCATAAACACCAGTAGAAAAATCAAATTCAAGCTGGAGATGATGTTTGCTTTATATGTAGCCTTTTGACATTACAATGAAAGAGCGAAATTATGGAATTAGTCGTGGAGTAATGGCGGTGGGGATATTTACTGATAAATCACAGTCTCGTAATAGAGATACAGTGTTAAATGGTCGCATATATGAACAGATGGAGCAGTCAAACAAAACGACTGGCACTTGCAATAGAGTCCTGACCTTGGAGTTAGTGTGCATTAGGCAAAACACTTAATCTTTCATTCCATTTCCTTATTGAATCAAATTGATTGCAATCAGCTGTATAGCTTTCGCAGGAGTTTATTGCAAGAGACGGGTGAGCTGGGTTAGGGGTGTTTGTGTGTTTATGGTGTGACAGAAGGGGCAGGAGGGGCAATAAAGAGTGAGTAAAAATTTTAGGTGTTTTTGGTTTGCTCGTGGTGTGTTACTAACATTCAATGGCTTAGAGCAGATTAGTGAGAGTAAAATGTCAGTGTATCTTTATAGCAAAGGCCAAGTTACTGCTTTTGTCTTCACAGAGCCTTTAGTTCGGTTCAGTATTGAGAGAATGATGAAATAGAGCAAACATAAGCAAAAGGGAATTACACAAGCATTTCTGAATCACATAGGAATGTTCCCCCTACACAGACAATTTGATTGTTTCAAAAGCATTTCCTGTTACCAAAGTACATTAAGTGTCTTCAACATTTGTGGTGCAATTAACTGTACCTTTGAAGTTTTAATGCATGCTCCAAATGCCACGGGCAAATGTCAAGCAAAGGCTTGCAACACAAAAATAGTTTTTGAAACAAGGAATGCAGTTTGCATGTGCAGATGGTTACTCAATTGTTAAATGTCTAATTTTAATAAATTAATTCATTTATTTATTTATCTGTGTGTATGTATGCATATATTTATTTATTTATTCATTCTTTTAAAATTAAGACATTTAACCCTCATCCTCCATTCAACCATATTTTACAAACAGCAATATCGCGTTTACTCAATTGCCAGCATGCTAAATGGGAAATTACATGTCATTTATAAGGTTGAAAGTGGACTTGTGTACCTTTTTAATATTGTATCTGAAAGTCATTCCAATAAATGAACTGCAAATGGATTATATTTTTGTTTATCATTAACAGCAATTAGCATGAGGAGTCATTTAGAAATTAATTGTCAACTGTAAGCTTTCTAAATGCACTGATGATCATCTCTGTCTCTTCATGTTTATATTTAGATGTTTCATCATGTGACATTGCTACATGTCTTTTCTTTTTTCCACTTGACGTGGTTTTAAAGTCTCCACTGTAATTTATTAAAATGACACACAAAGAAAATAAAGAAATGTCATTTCTCCTGATCAAGAAAAGGAAAACCCAAAACATTAAAAAGATGATCCAGTGCATTTTCAATAATCCTGCGTAAAACCCTCCAGCTTCTAACAACATCCCATATATGGTCAGGCCTCTATCTTGGCTCTTTCAGTTTCAAAATATCAATAATTTTCTTGATAAATGTTTGGAATCAAATACAATTACATCAAATAAACACATAAGCACAAAATATGCAAAACAAAATTATAACACACTTTGATGACAAATAAATGAAAAATTCAATATTTAAAAATCATTGCCAGTGTAAAAATGATTTTCTCAATAGAACATTAATTTTCAAGACTGATCCTCACATCCCTTCCGGTAGAGTTTTCACTGTGCACACGAAGACAGTGCGAAGAGATCATTGAATACCGTAAGCTTGAGTCTTCAGTGTTTGATTAAATGTGGATGGCATACTATCTTTTCTTATAGATGTCGCTCCTCCACTAGAATTGAGAGGCATGAGTTGTAACCCTTTATGTGTGAATCAGACCATTTCATTATCCTGGAGCCATTTTTAAACTATCTGGTGACATCTACTGTGTAACCATCCAATAAGATAGATTTGATGAGTTAAGGTAAGGAATGTAATGTTCATTCTATAAACATTAAGGTTAAGGTGATACCGGACAACCAGTTTGATATGTCTGAAGAGCATGCAGTGAACCTTGCTGAGATCACAGATGTAGAAACGGAGAAGGGAGATGAGATGTAGATGTGATGTAAATGAAGAACAGCAGGGGTCTCAGCACTGATCCCTGTGGTACTCCAGAGGTGAGGGTACGAGGTACAGCCGAGTGAGCGTTTCAAGATTTGTCAGTTTTATTCACATCTTCTGTTTCAGAATGTAGTGAGCTGCCTATGAAGGCAGCATTTCACATTTATAAAAGTACAATTAAGCTAAATTAAATTAGAAACATTATAACATCAAACTGTAGAAATCAGTTATTTCTTCTGTGCAGGAGTGCAGTTTGTGAGTTGTTTGTTAATATAAATCAAATATACAAACAAAAGAGTGGATTTGTTTTCATAGTGTCAGTGGGCTTAATTAGTTCCCTGTTGATTGTATGGAATGTCACATAATTAATGGCTCTTTGTTTTTTCATAGAATTCTGTTGATACCCAACATCATATCAAGAGCCTAGCTTCTGTACACCACTTTATTTATTTTTCTTCTCTGGAAGTGGAAGTTATATACATAGTTAAGCTTGTCTTTCAACCAGATTGGATTGTGCCATCCAATCAAGAAGAACAGTTGGGAAGCAGCCATACTGGGCAGTCAAGGCATGACGGTGCACGGGTCTGGCTATTTTTAGCCCTGTCAAGCATAATGTGCATACATATACAGTACTATTGGGCCTTTGCATAACACACTTTCACAAAAATATGCCTGATTCCTTTGTGTGTACAAAAAAGGACTCAAACGTTCAGCTAGCAGGTCTGATTGGACTAGTAGTTTAGAAATGTATATATTAAACTAGTTCCAGCTCAAAATAATACATACTTTAATAAAACAATACCACATATTTTTAATATTTCTAATCATTTGCTGAAACTGAGCATGTTTGTTTTACAAATTTCAACCCATTTTAACTGATACCTCCAAGATTATAACAAAATCGTTGTCACAATTCTATCATGGCAACTCTCTGATAGCATAGCACGGTAATGTACATGACGACATTAATGTATTAATGTATTAATGTAGTCTTGGCGGAATAGACCTGCTACGCTGCTGCTGCAGCAGAGCAAGTACCAAAACCTTCTATTGCCAAAACATCCACAACACGCTTCTGCTGCAAGTATAACATACATAACATAACCCCCAAAGCATGCATGATCACCTCTTAGCAGATCTATACAGGTGGAGCTGGGGAAGGTGGAGGGTTTCTAAAGCTTGCTGCAAAACTGCTATAGCAAACACTAGTCGTATTAATGTTGAGCAGAAAGCATGCCTCCATGTTCTTGCAGATAAATTAAAGAGTCAATTTTGGTCAATTTTACCACACACGATAAGCCTCCTTTAAATATGGCCGTGTTCAGAAAATTTACATGTGTGACTATTTTCAAAATTATAAACCACCCACAATACGCCTACAGATCATGCTTGCAATTTGTTGCATTTCACAAGCAAATAATACCCTCTATTTAAGATATTAGTAAATCAGGGCCTCAGAGGTATTTCTTTAAAACCAAATTGGACATACAAACTTGGCATGGTCCCATTGGGTGTTTTGTCTCTTAAATGCTCTGGCATACTAATTTGATACGCTTAGCATCTGCATGCATATTTTTTTTGCGCGTTTTAAGCACACGCACATTGTCTGGTGACGTCTGTCATCAAAGTTTTCATCTCTGTGTAATCATTTTGTCTCTTGCCTTTCCTCTCTTGATCATAACCATGCCTACCCCGGAGCCATGAACTACTGGAGTGAAGCAAATCAAATTGCTATCCCATATGTAAGACCCGCCTTCCTAAAAGAGCTGCCAGAGCGAGTCATACTTTCCAGACAATGAAGTTGCAATGCAGACAATATCGCAGCATTTCATGGGTCACAGAGGAAGTCGAAGTCAGGGGCCTTTGTATTATAATTAAGTACCGTCTTGTTGGAAATTGCTTGGAAGCTTTGTAGTGACAGATGGGAGAGGCTGGACACTAAGCGAATCCTAACAGTTCCAGTGTGAAAGAAGCCACAGCGTGATTAATTGGAGAGTGTGTGGAGGAAGAGGTGAGGTGGGAGTTCTGGAGTTTCTCGCCCTTTATGTGCCCTCCTGCTGGCAAACACTTGTGGTGAGAGGAAACGGTCACGGAGTGATTCTGGGCTTTCAGATCAGTTAAAACTACACATGCGATTCCTGCTGTCAATGCAAGAGACGTGTAAAAGTTCACGCGTGGATAGAGATTGCTCTTGCAAAGTAATTTGATTGACTTGAAGTCATGAGTTTTATGCTCTTGTAAAATGTTTGCGAGAAACCTGCTTGGTAAAACACATCATATATCCTCTTGGCAGCCCCGGCAAAACTTAAGGATGATTCCTTTGGATGTTTTTTTGAATGAAGTCACCCAAGTCTGTTCAGATTAGTTCAGAGAACATGTACAGGATCTGGATCAAAATATAAAAACAACCAAACAAATTAGATTCATACTTTGTGATGCTGGATAAAAAGCGTGCAAACTGTGTCTATAAACAGCATGCATTTAAAATTCAACTTCATATATTGCTGACATTGAAATAATGTGGCATTTTCTATGATCTGAAGTAATTAATTACTTCTGAACGTTTGTTTAAATTGTTATTCAATTAAATTAAGTTCTGAGCGTGATTTTGGTGTCTCTACATGATGTGTCTTGTAATTTTTGCATCTTTGCATCGGTTAATTAATCAGATTGTGGATTTTAACCTAAACTCAACACAATACTTAATATTAATAATAATGATATTAATAATAATTAATATAATAATACAAATGGAAAAATTCCTTCATGTTAACAAAGTTTGGTCCCTGTAGAGTTCATGCATTAATATAAATATAGCAGTTTTTTTGGAGTTTAATAATTAACGTTGAGCAGTAATGTTATTGTTCTATTTTATTTTATTTTATTTTATTATTAATTAATCTGAAATTAGCCTAGTTCCGTTACATTCCACAGTGAAACCCATTTTTCAGCCATTAGTCGCTTTTCCCATGTCACAGAAATGATAGGGCTGATGTTTTAGCACGACAGCAGGTGCATTCAAAAGAGGTAATTGCCATTCTTTTCAGTATTTTGCTTCTTTTCATACAAAGAAAGCTTGCTATGGAATATGTCATATTCAAAGTATGGCACAATTATCTTTGTGCTGCTATCACGGATGGAACAAAGGCGATAAACCGAATTTTATTTAAAAGAGATGCTTTTTATATTGTCAAGCTATTGTGATAAAAGTTATTTATCACATGATAAACAAATGATGAAAAGAGTGAAAATCAAGACTCGGAGTGCCTCAAGATGATTCAGCTGCCTGCAGTGATGGGGTGTTGCTTTTCCTAATAAAGCATGGCGTGTCACACTTTATTGTCCAATTTCCACTATTAACAAACCATTATCTATGACTTTCCTTTCAAGAAACTTCTTATTTAAGGTGTAGTTGCTAAGTTTAGATGTTGAGATTATGGATGTAGAATTTGTTCATGCAATGGATAAATGCTTTATCTTAATTAACAGCCAATATGCTAATGTTAGGCATGCTGATAAGCAACTATAGCCAGTTAAAGCTATAGAATTGATACCTAAGGGTTGAACCAGGTATTGCAGTCCAAATTCAAAATATTTTTCATGCTCCTCCTCCTCAGACTTCACGCATGCACAGGTTGCCGGACTGATGGCAGCAACAGAAAAGAGCACACATGACGATGAACATGACCAACTGGCAACCCGGGTACCGAAATACAATCGTGCAAACTACCAATGGGCAGGTTTAACAAACCGAAACAAATACCAACATTCCAACCTGGAACGCATTTGTTGTTATCAGATTTTGTTACATTTTAGAGAGTCGGTTGTTAAAATAATGCAGAGACGGCACAAGCAAATAAATGATGCACTCAGTGGATGCAATTAATTCTTAGCAAGCATGACTCATGTTGGACCAAAAAAAAAAAAAAACTAAAAAAAAACTAAATGCATTTCTTTGAATGGTTTGACATAAGGCAAATGGTCATGTCTCTTCTGCTCATTAGCTGCACCCAGACACATTTTGAAATATTTTTTTTATCTATTTAAATAGCTGGAATAATGACATGCCAAAGGCAACAGGAAGAATCATTCTGGAGCGGCTGCTACATCATCTTTTTACCTAGGTCTGTAAAGTTTAAACAGAAAGTGAAGTACTTTAACTATCATTTAAACTAACTCTGTCACATCATTGCTAATGAACTCAGAATCACCATTGATTGTTTGAAGTGGGGAAAAATAGCTCATCTGAGTTTTAGCTGCTCCTGAGTGGGCTTCTAATTCAGCTCTTGAACATTTTGACATGGGAATAATGAGTGCTGTGTTCAAACTGGAGTGGAGGGTGTTCGTGGCAGAGCATATAACCTTATATTGAATTAAATATACTTATTTTTTTCTTTCTCTCTCCATGCATGCTCTTTTAACCAAAAATATTCTGTAGATTTATTTTTTTATATACAGGCTGGTAGTCACTATTCCAATTATGCAGAATTTCATTATATATATATATATATATATATATATATATATATATATATATATATATATATATATATATAATTTTTTCTCATTGTTTTTGCTGTATTCTTGTGATATTTGATATATTTACATTATTTTTATTTGTTTATTTCAATTTTTATTTTAACAAACCAGCTTTCCATGCTGCCTGACATTTATATTTTGGATGTTATTTTAATGTATTGTTGTCATTCTAAACACTGCATTGCACAAATATATAGTTTTACCATGTTTACTGGACTTCATGCACAAATCATGCACATTTACAGAAACCGTTTGCTTCTGCATTGCAAATTAGGCTGAATAGAGATGCTTCAGCACACTTCTATCTAAAGCCTTACCCAATGTGACCTTCTATCACGCTAATATGTCTCATGCAGCAAGCACGCACATCTTCCCTTTGATAATAGACTGAAATACCGTTTTCATGCAGTATTTGCTGCATTATTATACTGCAATCATGGCTTTTCATTAAACCTCCACCTAGTTTAATCGGCAACGCATGAGTCGGAAAGTAAATGGTTGTCTTTTTTGCACTACGTTGCTATCTCTGCCTTTTCTAGACAGTAATGGGCCTTTTTTTTAGCTTTCTCATCTGCTGGGGAGAGAGAGGAAAAACTAAAATTATGATAACCAAACACCAGGCAGATGTGCCAAAAGAAAAGCATACAGTACGTGGAGAAGGCTTCTGACCCTTGAAAAGTACCGCCAAGCTGCGGTGAAATCAAGCGTACAATATTAGAGTTGAGGGATATTGTCAAATTCGCATATGTCCGTGCACAGCGCCCTTCAAAGAGGCTTTTCTGATCTCATCATCTCACCTCTGAGATCATCCCTTCATCTGTATTTAGATTAGATGTTCCCTTCATGCTTTGCACAGTATGTATAAACCCTCTTATTGCAAGTCTGTCTTTCTCATATTCGTTCTTTTCAAGTGATCCTACAATGCAAGTCTTTTTAGGTGCCTTTTGAAGCATTTGACGAGAGACATTACTTAGCTCTTCCATTCACAATGACTGCTGCATCGGCCCATCACCGCTGAATCGCATGTGTCGTAGAAGATTGCTTAAACGTTCACTTTTCTGTCAAGATGAAACCACACATTTGCACGGGCAACATCAAAGACCAAAGTCTTGTAATCGTTCAAAGGGTATCCGTGCTAAATTTTGTATCTTCTTTTTGGGTTTTCTATTGCAAACTTCACTAAAGAGAGCTTCGTTCTCTCGTTTTGGCCACTGAGACGGCAATCAGTTTGCAGACTGCTTCATGAATACAGCAAAAGTGGAATCTTTTTAGAGCCAAATTACGTCTCTGACAATATGTGTCTGCTGGTTTTCTTCCAATATTATTGCTCATGATCATGTATCAAAGGACAACGTGCACCTGAAATGATTTTCGGCGCACAGTTACTATCCAGTCATTTTGCTGTGGGTGAATATTGGGATGGTGGATTCCCAGCACTCATTATCTGAGATAAGCATGATGTGTGAGTGGTCTAGTCTCACCTACATTTGTATGCCAAAATATGATTCTGATATAAAAAATGGACTACTGCTCTTGGAGCAGAGCTGTACTTATACAGGATAAATACAAATTCCTGGGTGATTTTGTATAGCTTTATGTTCATTTAAAGGCAGTCAGTTAATGCCATATCATAAACAACTAATAGTGAATGTTTATGTTAATTTATGTTAATTCATGTAGCTTGTAGTTTTTTTCACTTTATTGTAAAGTACCATTTTAATTTTTAATAATAATAATACATTTTGACCAATTCTTAATTATTTTTTTTTGCTATGCTTCTTATGAATAGTTGTTAAATTTAGATATGAGTAGGATTATCTGAATAAGGCATTAAATGTGCTTTATAATGATTAATAATAATGCCAATATACTAGTAATATATATTGTTGATATATTGATAAACTAAAGTTTACCCAATAATGTCTGTATTCAAAATTTATTGCAATTTTATCAAGTTTCTAAAATTATTATTATTTTTTTCACAAAAATACACACATAGCAATAATCACAAAAAAAACAAACATAATGGCTGTCAGCTAATAGCAAAATACCCTCAACAGATAATTTAAAGCGATCATTGGGTTAAATGTTTGGGCTACAATAGGCTAACAAAAGTATGAAATATAAAAGAAGATAATTTAATGGACTTCAATGTACTTTTTATATAAATAAAATTATACTTTAAAATTATAATTCTTCTAAAGAAGAAACCTAAACTACCAGGAGGTAGTGGTAAATGTCTTTTATGAGTCATTCGTTCAAATGATTAGTTCAAGCGGCTGATTCATTTAGGAATTCAGTAAACGCGTCTTTCTTTATAAATGGGCTACTGAATCATTGATTTACACAATTTGTTCAAAACATGGATTCATTCAGAATCTAAACATCACTGCGTTGCACATAGATGCACAGCAATTCTTCTGAGTTAAAGGCAATATTTTCATTGGTAACAATAATCAAAAACACACGAAACTGTATTAAAAATGATTTACTGTACTGTTGTATAAAATCACATTTGCACATTTGACCTTCCTGACAAAACAAGCACTCGTGATATTGCTCTCACTGATCGTGTGATATTGCTTATGATAAAAATATGAGACACAAATTTATATGGAGTATTTTGTCCCAATATCTTGAGTTTAATGGCATAACTGCATTAATAGATTGGTTGCTTTGCCTCATATTTGTCAGCAATAACCGTATGAAACGTAACATGATGCACAGGTTTAATATTTCAATTCAAATATTTAAATTACAGTTACTTTCCCCACTAATTCATTAAATTAATCGTCAAACTGACAGCCCAAATATACATACATGCACATACACGCATGCATACATACTGTCCTCTTTTCCTTTAAAATAATGTTTCAATCTCATTGAAATAAGCTGCTTAAAGGGACAAGATGAAAAAAAAAATTAAAAGCCTGAACAAAAATTCTCACTTCTTCAAAGAGGTAATGGGCTCTGGCGTTAATAAAGCCCATCAATCATTTGCATTTAGCACTGCTCATGTTTTGTGTTTCAAGAGCTACCATCTGGGTCACAGTGCCTGCAGCAATATTCATTGTTTTTGCAGCAGAATTTGTGCTGGTGCTAATTGAAACTTGAACAAACAGACATGTTTTGTTTCTGTTAGACGGATAGGGTCTCTGTCTCTGCATTTCTGTCCTTTTAATCAAAACCGAGAATAGAGTAAAAGGGGATTACTGAGCCTTTTGAGATATGTTATGAAAGCACAGAGTGCTCTCAAAAAGATAAACAGGTGTTATGAATCCCAGGCTGTGAAATGTTTACAAAACAAGATGCATAGCCTGGGATTACCTATGAAAAAAGAAAATAAAAACGTTAGTGTATCATGGATTAATTAATGATGAGGTGCATTCAGTCAGAGAGAGGTGAAAAAGACCAAAGGCTGTGTATTAAAGTATTATTAATATTATCATCATTATTATTATTATTATCAATGTGAAGGTATATTTTAACCAATCAGTGCTTCCTATCATCAGTCTATCATTTATTTTTTACAACATATCTTTTTCACAGCAGTGGTTTAATAGGTTTGTTACCTGTTACATTTTTGCTTTTTCACAAATTTATTAGTTGTTTGATATTTATTTATTTATTCATTTAACTGTAAAAACAGAAAAACAGTAAACAGTAGCAGTAAAAAAAGTAAAAAATTGAAACAAAGTTTAAAAAGTTTAAATTAAATAATAGTAACTATGCTTCATCACTACTGCTAACATGATTTTCATTAATTAATTAGTTAATTAATTTGTTTATCTATTCAATATTTTTATACACAAGAAATTGAGAAAAATTAACTCTCTCTCTCTCTATGTTTTAAAAATGGTCTTATATATATTATATGTACTACTAAAATTATTTGTACACATGACCATCACACAACAGATAAATTAGATTCTACATATAAAGAGTTTATTTGTAAAAAAAAAAAAAAAAAAAAAAAAAAAAAAATCTCTATCAAGTTGTCTGAACAGAAGCCGATAAATCCATTTTGGCCAATCAGCACACTGTGTTCAGGTCCTGTGACAAAGACTACTTTTACTTTGAAAAGACATGTTAGCTCAGGCGAATTTCATATTTCATCAAAGCTGGCTGAAAGTGATCAAGGATGGCTCAATTTGATGAACTTGATGAACCTGTGATATCTTCTTAAGGAGTAAAAAGAATTAAAGGCTACAACTTTTTTCACAGAACTTTGCAAAAGCAGCGCATCTCGATGGTGAAGGAAAAGCTCTGCGTATTGCGTGTATCACATCCATACGGTCTATGATCACGACAACAAGGTTTGTCGGGCATTTACATTGTCATCTGACAAGATTACAAAGATTTAACGTGATTCCTCAAAAAATAAACAAATAAAAAGATATCATTTTCATATACTCTTCATATACATTATTAGGAATTAGACCTTGCTTTCCAGTTATAACAGATTCCTCTCTATTGGAAAGGCTTTCTAAGATTTGGTTGTGCTTCTGTTTGTATTTTTCCCCATTCATTCTGCAGAGCATTTGTGAGGTCAGCCACTGATGTTGGACAAGAAGGCCCGGCTTGCAATCTTTGCTTCAGTCCATCCCAAAGGTGATGGAAGGGTATAGGTCAGGGCTCTGTGTGGGCCAGTCAAGTTCTTCCACACCAAACCCATCCAACCATATCTTTATAGACCTTGCTTTGTGCACTGGGGCACAGTTATTCTCATTCAGTGAAGCTCCAGCTGCACAGTTTTTGTGCTCATATCAAAGAGGACATATGACATTTTTTTTTTTTTTAGGTTTCTAAAGTTTGGTTTCTGGTGTACTGGTGTAAAAAGGTTATGGGCTCAGTCTGAAATTGTGTAAACTGATTTTGTTGCCATTTTCAAAAACCAATTACTAATGCCATCATTATATTGGTGTTAATCAATATCTGGCAGCTTAGCCAACATAGATTTTTATTTTCTTTTATTGCATATGGATACTAAAGATCTGATTCCAAAAGGTCACCTTGACTCAGTGGCCCCTGGAGTCATTGAGTCATTGGGTTTCTCTTAGTGGTCAGCTCCTGCTGTCTTTTGACAATGCTATGCATTACTTACAAGCGCCAGCAATGAAAAACTCTTCTCCGGTTGCGGATTGCAAACTGTTACATTTCTTGAGGTGTTTGCTTACCTCCATCTGGCAGCCACTAAACCGTGCCTCCGTGTGTTTTGTTTGTTTTCTGAAACTAATAACCAGAAAGTTAATAACTTTTATAATGACTTTATGATTAAAGTGAACTGTTTCATGAATAATGTGTGATTGACAAAAGGGGAGTGATGCTTTGTCCTTTAATGCAGGACTAAAATTAGCTGTCATTCGTTTTCCATCCAAATGACAGTGACCTTTAACAAAAAAGCCATTCAGAATGATTCCTCTGAGACGGTGATGTCCGGAAATAGATTGGACTGAGGAAAAATGAGAAGTGAGATGAAAAGATAAAGTGAGATTATGTGATGTGAAATAGAAGCAAGCAGGGACAAAATCTGAATGAGAGAATGTCTCAAAGTTTTTCATTAGTGGGACTGCAAAGATAAGCTGTTTTCAAAAATGCAACAAGTGACTATTTTCTGCAGTGCTTTATTAGTGGATACTAACAATAATGCTGCCCTGAGGCTTATCGTAATGTGTCTACGGCCTTTTAGGCCTAGTGGAGTTAGTTTCAACCATGTACACTCTTAAAAATAAAGACTCTTCATTGGCATCTATAGTTCCACAGATATTCTTTTCATATCACAAAGGTTCTTTCTGGTGTGACAAAGCTTCTTTCAAAGTAAACTTTAGTAAACTTGCTCAGCAGCGCGCATAATTTACCAACATTAAAATCGTGTGAAAGAGCAGAGAGTCATTCCACAAAATAGCTTGAAGCTTTATTGAAGGAAGCTTAAAGCAAATGTGCTTTAAATAATAAATGCAGTGGAGTGATAGAAATGATATAGCTTATAGCACCTCTTGTGGCCACGTTGTCTAAAAAGTGCCGTAAAAAGTACCAGAATAATTCATTTCAGATTTTGAATAAATATAGCAACAGTGACATATTTCCATTGAACTTGGGTTTGCAAAATAATAATTATTTTAATTACTACATTGGTTCTTCAAAATAGTCCTTCAAAATAAAAAAATTACAAAAAGCTGTTACTGGGTACACGTTTGTACCTAAAGGATTTATTTTGGTACCCTAAAGGTACATATTACCGAACCTAATAGGTACAAAAGTGTACCTTTTGAAAAGGTACCACCCCAGGGACAGCTTTTGTACCTATGTGACATTTCTGTGAAAATCACCTTTTCTTTTTTTTTTTTTTTTTAACGTGGTCATATGTTGTTAAATTGTCACTGAAAATGCACTCGAGGCAAAGTGTGCTCAGATTGCGTGACATTATTTTAAGATTTTATGATGCTCAGCCAATAAATATACAAAAAAAAACACGTTACCTATTTTCATATGAATATTTTCAGTAGCTCATTTATCATGTTGACAGCTGTACATTCATCCTAGTGACTCAGACGGTGGGAGAGCATCTGTGCATTCCCGTCAGGACATGAATAGCCTGAAAAAAAGCTGAAAAAAGAGCTTGTACCTTATTCACCAACCTTGATAAATAAATAAAGATTGAGCCTCTCAGAGTCGATGCGCACCTTCATGTTCTGTCATTGCCAGTGATTTACGCTCAAATGTTGAATTGGACCTGACATGTGACATCAAATTTTTAAGGCCTTGTAAGTGATCTCACTGTACACAACCCGTGTTTATTGACCAGGATTAAAATTGCATAGCCCACATGTTGAAATATGTGCTGTGCTGAAATCTGATCTTGATGGACACTGCGGCACCATATCTATAACCTCATTGTGTCCGTGATGTATGCACTTGCCTGAAAGCGGAATCAAAGAGACTATTTGTTTCCCTGTCATTCTGCCATGATCCAGCATATAAGCATGCTATTCATTTGGGCTGTACAAAAAAAACTAAAAAAATCATTCTCTATTGTGAAAAAGCATTCTGAAGCAGAAATATGATAACGGCTATAAGTATCACAATGATTTGCTAGGTTATTTAAACAAATGAATGGCAGCAAACAGATGGGTTGACAAACAAACAAATGAAAATGAAAGAACTTGGCAATAGTGAAAGGAGTGGTCATTGGAAATTTGGCGTTAAGGGAAATTTGGCGTTAAAGGTTCTTCTGATTGGAAAGGAAGCTGGCCCCAGAGTGAGGTTTTAACTACACCACCCATGGGCGGTTTTACAAAAACACTACTTAAAGCCGCAGTCCATGTAACCTTTGGTGCTATAGTGCTTACTAAATGTAGCAGCGTGCATCTTACATCAGAGCACTGTAGCGGACTACAGGGTTCAGTTCTGTGAAAGTAAAACCTTTAGGGGCCCGGGAAACATAAATGTCTGAAAATTGTGATGCCATGCACATGTATATATCGTTTGGTATTTATTTGCAAAGTGACATTGCCAGCTACTGTGCAACCTTTTAGAATACAGAGTTTTTAATCGACAGGGTCATTTTGAGCATTTGACTTTCTGCAAGCGTTCCAAAAATACAAATGAAAAATGCAAAGGTTTCATAAAGCATGTTGTTCCATCCAGTCAAATGAGACCGGTGGGAATGGTAGAAGTGCGTGATTTCAAACTGATTTCACACCTCAAACACATCTTACACTATTAAATGCTCCATCAGCATTTTCTCTAGTGTGTGAAGCACAACTTCACATCGGACGAACAATGGTGTGTGAACATAATAAAATGTACTGTACTGTAAAATAGATTCAATACAGCACAATGGGCACATTTACATAAAGGGACCTGGATCACTCAGTCTTTGATTTTCCAGGTGCCCACTGAACAATGAAGTGTTCTGCAGCCGATGGGCCATTTCTATTCTCTCTTCTGTCAACAACTTCGCAACAGCCTTCTTTTCTCTCTGGTAACCGAGACAGTTACTCACGGCACCCCTTCTGTACAATGGGTGTGCGAGAAACAAATGGGAACAGATGTATGCCATTCATGGCCAATTAAGGTTGCACCCGATATGTTGCCGTAGCACCTGGGTGAATGGGAGATTGTAACCATCACCCTCATTTATGCGAAGCATGGATGGTTTGAGGCTAGCTGTGTTTTGCATGACAGTAATGACTGCCTATGTCTAGTTGGCATTCAGCAGCAAGTTATTTGTCATACTTTCCACTTTGATCCACATCTGTGTTCTCTTTCTGTATGATGTATCATCATTGTAGTTGAATTAATCCCACATTAGTCTGGTGTCCAGCAGGAAACATGTTGATGTGGATTTTACGATGCACCGCAGAAATAGGATGTTGATTAAAACGAAGAAACTGTTTGACAATAGCTCAGCACCAACAAAATATAATCATTTGTGAAAGGTTTTAGATTTCAGTTTTATGTCTCGCTGTCCGTGGTACTGGAAGTGGCTGTGTTATTTTAGATAACACATGCTGAAACACTGTTTGGCAATTGCTAAAAGAATACATTGTAAATATGAATTATATTAGCGTATATGGATGTGCAGGCCTTTTCGTCATTAGTTTTTAGATTGTTGCTCTCTCCCTTTATCGCATTTCAGAAATGCAGATCATTTAAAGCGTGTTCAAGAAGTCTTTGATTGATGTGCAAAATATGGCGGACACTTTGCATGTATGGCGTTTTGAGTGGCAAGCAACTAGCTTTCAAATTGATTTGGTGCGGCGCTCCACCATTGAGTCAAGAGACAGAAAGCTCCGGAAAATAAATAAATAAATAATGAATTAACAGAGAGACAAACAGCACCATAAATTTTCACTCTAATAATGCTTTACTCCACTGGGCATCTTACCAAAGGAAGTAACATGTATTCTTTTGCTCTACCCAAACACCCTTTATATCGCTTTATTTTAATGTTCACAGAGATACTGGCCAAACTCTGACTCAGTTTTTATTCAATTCCTCAGTGACATATTGTAGCTTAGATTTGGATTCTTAGCCCAGGATGTAGTGACCATTACCCAGAAATCTGTGTAGAGATGTGGGTGCATTTATTATCTTAGAGGCATGATCTAGTTGTTTTCAGTGCTTTAATTCAATTCCAGTTGTGCATATTTTATAGTAAGACTTATAAGTGCGGCGGTCTCATAAATCACTCAATCAGTTATTATTTATATAAAAAGTAGGTACAAACTGCAGGTGATAGCTAACCTAAAATAAGATTTGCTACTCTATAGAATTAATGTGCGTATAGTTTCAAACATAGATCGAACCAGCTAATTCAGATGCAACCATCTGCTTAGAAATCCTTTTATTTCATCTATTTTAGCTATTTTTGAAGAAGTATACAATTGTGTAAAATGCCAAAAACTATTTAATTCCAATCCATTCCATTCATTCATTCATTCATCCATTCAATCATCCATTTGCTTTCCTTTGTTTTAACATAAACTGTTCATTCCTAAGCTGTTTGCACTTGATCACTTCACACAATGTCATCTGAATGACATAAGCTTTATTCCATATTATAGATATTGATTAATCACTTTAGGCTGCACCAGTGCAGTAATTCTACACATCAGATCCAGCCAAAAAAAGGACAAGAAGGAAACAGCATGCTATTTTCCCACATTTACAGCTTGCACTGAAGAGTCCAGCATGTTGTGGCTCTGTAATAATAAATAAATTATCTGATGTAATAAAATTAACTGATGTTTAAATATATTTTTGGTTTTTAATGTACAATGATTTTATTTAGCTATCTTTAAGATAATGCGTTACAGCTGCAATTAATAATTGCAGTGGCTTTTACATGTTACGCAGATATTAAATTAGAGAAATTAATGTCTTCTCCAGGGAGGCCTATCTGTGGCTTGTGTTCCCTAAATTGGTGATGGGAGCCATGGGAAATGAACTATGTTTACAGCACCCCTCAGCTGGATGTACCATGAGAAGATATTTGCTGGTGCAATAATGCCTATAAAAAGCAGAAAAAATGGGAACATTTGTGAGTGATGGTTAGAAACTTTCATCCGTCTCCACTTTTATGTTCTTGTATGTTTAATTTATATGGTTGGCAGTAACAACCATTTTGGCCTTTTAATAGCAACGTCAGTTAATTTCTCGATCTTCTATTATGCAAAGAGCTATTAAGATGATATGATGAGTTCGGTAAGGCCACCCTTGAAAGTATCATATTTTGAAACATTTCTATAATAATGATAATAATAATAATGATAATCAATAATAATAATATGTAATTTTAAGCATTTACTTGCACTCTTTGTGTCTGTCTAATAAGAGTAGCATCCCGTTCCTCTCTTAAAATTATGCATTTGTATATGTAAATTTTATTATTATATATATATACTATATATATATATATATATATATATATATATATATATATCTCATATATATATATATATATATATATATATATATATATATACTCTATATATATACAAAATATGAAACTAATGTTTTAGCATGCATGATACAACAGCATTTACAATGATATTTTCCCCAAATTTAATTTCAACATTCTTTACTGAAATAATGTTATTACTTTGATCACGCTGAACTTAACTCTGTTTTGCATTTGCATTTCCAAAATTTTAAAGATAAACCCATATGGCACATTCACACAACTGTCCTTTTAAAAAAAAAAAAAAAAGCACTAAAAAACACTAAAATATTTCAGTATTACCCATTCAGAAAATTGTATATATTTGAGCAGGGGAATAAAATTGCTACAAAACACTTGCATCACACCCACATAACTGTAAAAGTGTGTTTTCTCCTATTGTCTTTTAAACAACCAAACCTACATTTATTTATTGGACATTATCGTTTTAAAAAAAACTAAGTAGGGAAAAAATTGCTTTGGCTTCACTATAGAAAACGTTAAAAACTTGAATCCAGCGTATCCACTTCAAAAATGAGTAAAGCACTTTTAATAAGAACAAAGCATAGGCTATGTAGAGCCACAGCAGAAGAAAAGACTGAAATAACAGGAAAAATGGATAACAAACTATGAATGAGTCTGTTTCTCCATAACTTGGGATTTTAAAAGATTTGCAATATAAAGAGAATAGTAAGGCACTTATTTTCAGTCCCTATTCATTTCACACTTTATCTTACTGGAAAAGAACAGCCAGCTCACTCTTCAGTATGGCGCTAGCAATTTTACAGGCCTGAAACAACATGAGGGTAAGTAAATGGCGTGTATATTTCATATTTGAGTGGATTATCCATTTAAGCATTCCAAAAATGATTTACGTCACATTTGACCAGTGAAGTGTTTTGACTGCATCTTGAATTCAGTTCATTCAGTAGGAGTAAATCTGAAATTATTTACTCAGTTTCCACAAGGTTGCTTATGCCATCCACAAGTGTTCAGGCACGAGGTGTGCGTCGCATTCCCTCCAGAATCCCAGGGCACCTCACTCGCACCTAAAGTCGGCGTTGTCACGATTATGGCGTATAGCTTGCCGAGCCTCTGAATGCCGAGTGCCAAATGGCGTGTTCGCGATTCTCATACAGTATTCAGA